>NC_072445.2:38875000-39530000 GCF_028878055.3 Symphalangus syndactylus
TTTGAACCTGGGAGGCAGAGGTTGCAATGAGCCGAGATTGTGCCATTGCACTCCAGTGTGGGCAATAAGAGTGAAACTCTGTCTCAAAAGAAAAAAAAAAAAATGTGTATTCTGCCATGGAATACTATGCAGCCATAAAAAGAATGAGATCATGTCTTTTGCAGGGACATGGATAGAGCTGGAGGCCATTATCCTTAGCAAACTAATGCAGGAACAGAAAACCAAATACTGCATGTTCTCATAAGTGGGGGCTAAATGATGGACACGTGGATGCATAGAGAGGAAAAACACATACTGGGGCCTATTGGAGGGTGGAGGTTGGGAGGAGGCAGAGGATCAGGAAAAATAACTAATGGGTACTAGACTTAATTCCTGAATGATGAAATAATCTGTACAACAAACCTCCATGACACTGTTTACCTATGTAACAGACCTGCACATGTACCCCTGAACTTAAAATAAAAGGAAAAAGAAGAAAAAAGAAAAAATCTCGTGGAATCTACTAAAAGCAAGGAAAAAGAAAAGAATGTATCTTCTGTTGTTGGGTGGTGTGTTCTATAAATGTTGATTAGATCTTATTGTTTGATGTTGTTTATTCTTCTATGTTTTTTCTCAATTTTTGTCTATTTGTTTAATCAATTGTTGAGAGAAAACTATGGAAGTCTTCAACTATCATTGTTGATTTGCCTATTTTCAGTTCTATCAGTTTTTGCTTTACATAATTTGCAGCCCTGTTGTTTGGTGCATACATATTTAAGATTGCTATGTCCTTTTGGTAGATTCACCCTTTAGTTATTATATAGCATCCCTATCCATTTCTAGTAATTTTCTCTGTTCTAAATTTATTTGATATTAATATAGCCTCCCTTGATTATTTTTTGCCTGATATGTGTTTTTCTATCCTTTAACTTATAAACTGCTTATATCATTATATTTGAAGTGAGTTTATCATAAAGAGCAAATAATTGAGTTTTTTTTTTTTTTTTGAGACGGAGTCTCGCTCTGTCACCCAGGCTGGAGTGCAGTGGTGTGAAGTGGTGTGATCTCAGCTCACTGCAACCTCCACCTCCCGGGGTCAAAAGATTCTCCTGCCTCAGCCTCCCGAGTAGCTGGGGCTACAGGCGTGTGCCACCACAGCTGGCTAATTTTTGTACTTTTAGTAAAGATGGAGTTTCACCGTGTTAGCCAGGATAGTCATCTCCTGACCTTGTGATCTACCCGCCTTGGCCTCTCAAAGTGTTGCGATTACAGCGTGAGCCACCTCATCCGACAGAGTCATATTTTAAAATCTATTCTGCCAAGCTCTGTCTCTTATAATTGATGTATGTAGGACATTTATATTTCCTATAATATTGTTATGTCCAGGCTTAAGTCTGACATTTTATTTTTTGTTTTCTGTTTGTTCTCTCTGTTTTTCATTTCTTTGTTTTCTTTTTCATTGCTTCCTGAATAATTTTAAAATTCCATTTTAATTTATCTATAGCTTTGTGTGTGTACGTGTGTGTACCTCTTTGTATAGCTCTTTTAGTGGTTGTTCTAGGTATTACATTATATTTATGTAACTTATCTATTGTCATTAATTACCAGTCTGAGTGATGTGTAGAAATTTCTTCTCCCTTTATGTTTGTTTACCCTCCCTCATTTATAATTGCTTGTAATATTTTCTCTATATACATTTATAACCATATGATACAGTATTATAAGTTTTTCTTCAATCCTGTAATTCAGATAACTCAAGAGAAGAAGTAAAGTCCATTTTTAACCCATATTTTTTCTTGCCATGTTCTTTCTTCCTTCCTGATGTTCCAACTGTCCTCAATTTAACTTTTTGTTTTCTTAGGGTAGACCTGTTAGTGACAAATTCTGTTAGTTTTCCCTCATCTATGTATGTCTTAATTTCCCTGGATATTTTTGCTGATATAGTGTTCTAAGTTGACATTTTTTTTTCCTTTCAGCACTGGAAAAATGTGGTGCTACCTCCTTTGGGCTTACACACTTTCTGATGAAAATTTTGCTCTGTCATTTTTTTCACCTGTTAGATGTCATTTATCTCTTGCTGCTTTCAAGATTTTTTTTGTCTTTGATTTTTAGTTAATTACTATGGTTTTGGTGTGGCTTTCTTTGAGTTTGTCCTGTTTGAGGTTCACTCACCTTAAATCACTAGGTTTATGTCTTCTGCCAAATTTGGGAAGTTTTCAACCATATTGATTTGATAATTTTTTTCAGGTTCACTCTCTTTTCCCTCTCATTTTGGGACTCTGAGTACATGAACATTAAATCTTTTGTTATAGCCCCATGGGTCCCTGAGGCTTTGTCCATTTTTTTCCAGTGTATTTTCTTTCTTTTGTTCAGATTGAGTGATTGCTGTTGCTCTCTCTTCAAGGTAGCTAATTCTTTCCTCTGTTCTCTCCTTCTGCTGCTGAGCTTATTTACTGTGCTTTTTATTTTGGCTATTGTACTTTTCAGTTCTAAAATTTCCACGTTTTCTTCCCTATATATCCTATTTTTATGCTGAAACATCCTATTTTTTTCTTTTCTGCTCTTTTCTTCTTCTTCCTTTTTTTTAAACCACCGAACTGGACATCCTATTTTTTTTCATTCTTTAGTGTTAATTGCTCATCAAAGCATTTTAATAATGGTGGCTTTAAAATCTTCATCAGGCTTTTCTTTCTGTTTTGGCATCTATTTTATCGTCTTTTTAAAATTCAGTTTGAGATATTTCTGGTTCCTGATATGACAAATAATTTCCACTTGAAACTTGGACACTTCAGGCATTATGTTATAAGGCTATCAGTCTTATTTAAACTCTTTGTTTTAGCTGGCTTCTTTTAACACCACTCCAGCAGGTAGGTAGGTGAGCTTCATGATGCCAGGTAGGGGTAGGAGTCCAGGTTTCTCACTCTGCCTTCACTGACACCTCAGATAGGTCCCCATTATTACTGAATGGGGACAGAAATTCTGGCTCCCTATTAGGTGCCCACTAATACCTCCCTGGCTGGTTGGGAGAGGAGTGCCACTTACTATCCCTCACATGACCTCTATTGACACCAAGATGGGACAGTGGAGTGGAGGAGTGAGTGGTAGGTATCAGGGAGTGGTTGCTTGATTAACTCTGAGTGGTGATGAAAATCCTGACTCTCCATTAGGCATTGTCTGACACCACCCTAGAGAAGAGGGGAAGAGATGCTTCATTACTGTTGGGTGGGGAATGGAAGTCTAGGTTTCCATTGACATTTCAGGGGCTTGGGAAAGGAGTACATTTTTACCAAGAGGGCATGAACATCCTGACTCCCTACTCACTTTCTCTGACACCATCCTCATGTGTGTGCATGTGTGTGTTGGGTTCCTTATGACAGCCAGGTGAGGGTGAAAGTCTAGGCTCCTCATTTGACCTTAGCTGGTGGGGGTGGAGTCGCAGTTTTTTCTGTGGTGTTTGGCTGGCCCCATCACCCAAGATGGAGTGTAGTGGTGCGATCGTAGCTCACTGTAACCTCGAACTCCTGGGCTCAAGTGATCCTCCTGCCTCAGCCTTTCGAGTATCTAGGACTACAGAGACATCTGACTATGCCTGATGAGTTTTATTATTATTATTATTGCTATTCATAGAGACAGAGTCTCATTATGTTGCCCAGGGCTGGTCTTGAACTGCTGGCCTCAAGCGATCCTCCTTCCTGGCCTCCTCCCCAAAATTACTTTAAATGATATAATAGCTGACAGCTTGAATAGATCCTCTTTATTTTGTTGGAGGCAGTGTTAGAAGTGACCTAACAAAAAGGATTTGTTTCCTGTCACTAGACTCATTCACTGTGTCAATGAGTGTGTCAGTGGTTTGTGGGAAGCAAACTTAAATGAAAATGTATGTGTTTAATTAAATGTTACAAGAGATGCTTTTTTTAAACTATTGGCTCTTGTGAATTTCAGAAAAATATTGCAAGTCATTTGACTTAGTTACTTAGCTTGCACTCTATGTAAAAATTTTAGAAATTTACCTCTTTGAAAAACTCCTAATATCAATAGCGATACTGTTGTTTTGCAGCCTGAAATGATTTTGTTACTTTGGACTAATTTTCATTGAGCTAATTAAGAAGTGACTTTTTATTATCTAAAAAAATTCTTAAGTATATCATAGAATGATTATTGGGTCACTAAGTGGCTTTCTATGTATATACCTTTGTCCATATTTAATTTTTGCAAAACTCAGATTAAGGTGGTAAATTCAGTGTGGATATACATTCATGTATTGTATTGATAAGATTAACTGCATTTTAAAATTAAAGTTGAAAGCTTTAAATAAAATTGTCATTCAACTATAAATGTATTTCTGTAAAATACACACGTAGTGATGAATTCGAATTAATAAGCAAAAAAGGAGAGGATTTGTAACTTAAAGTTGATCTTGGAATATACACTCTACACTTAAAGAGAAAAGACTTTCTTTCCCTTTAGCGTAATCTGCCCAGCTAGCGGTGGTTTCTTATCAGAATTCTCTCACTTAATATCTTGATAACTTTTAGTGCTTTGTGCTGATAGCATCAAGTTTTTAAATTATTTTACAAACAAACAACAACAAAAAACCATTTGCTTCTGAAACCCCCAACGTTTCTTATAATTGTTACCTTCTTTATGTTTATTTTCAAATGTTTTGTTGTCGCTCTGGTTATTGAGATATCAAAGCTATAACAATTGCTCACTCTCAGGTACCTATGCACTTAAGTGACCAGTTTCTCTGAAAATTCTTTTTTGTTGTTGCCTTCTTCAAACCTCATGCCCTGAATTCAGAATACTAACACTGTCAAGCTATTTTTCACGCCCCCAAATCTTTGTTTTTTCTCACTAGACAGCCACTACCCATTTGGCCACTAGGTGGCGCAAAAGGCTTAATCTTTCACCTTCCTCCGCCTACTGTGAAGGAAGCTAAAAGTAATTAGATGTGTTTGGCATGATTGATACATTTTAAATTAACGCTGTGCTATCAAAAGAGCTACCTGCGTCTCAAACGCACAATGTGGTAAAAGCTGACAAATAAAAAACAGTAGCTCAATTTTCTAGATTAATTTTGTCCAGGTTAAAAATACTATTGATATATGTTTTAGTGACCACATAGGTTTCAGTAAGGGTAAAAGGATGCTCTTGTTCGTACTCCAAGTCTGGCATGGTGACTGTTAAGATATTCATTTTGAAGAAGATTTTGCTTCTGGGTTTAAAATACTGTTGTCAATTCGTAGGAGTCCTAATGCACGCTTCACAGGGTAGATTAGAAAGAAGATCATGGAAAGTTGTCAATGCCCTGTCTAAAGTGTGTTCATATCTTTGGACTAATGACTCTTAGTCCTTGTGCAATAGTGAAATGGAAGATTCTACTCTTCTAGTCTGATACTGTTGGTCACTGTAATAAATTAAACAGGGCCATCTGGCCTTGCCGTGAACAGATGCTTTCTGCTTTATCCTCATGCTTGTCTGAAGGCCTCTGCTATAAGCCACTCATCAAAAGTGGGGTCTTTTGAGAGGAACAACAGGAAGGACAACCTCAGAGGCTCCATGGAAATGACTCTACCCTTTTTTTTTTTTTTTTGAGACGGAGTTTCACTCTGTTGTCCAGGCTGGAGTGCAGTGGCAAGATCTCGGCTCAATGCAACCTCCGCCTCCTGGGTTCAAGTGATTCTCCTGCCTCAGCCTCCCCAGTACAGGTACGTGCCACCACACCTGGCTAATTTTTGTAGTTTTAATGGAGATGGGATTTCACCATGTTCGCCAGGCTGGTCTCAGACTTCTGACCTCAAGTGATCTGCCCACTTTGGCCTCCTAAAGTACTGGGATTATAGTCATGAGCCACTGCATCTGGCCTCTACTAGATATTCTTAACTCTTGATATTGCAGAGAATAGAATTGCAAGAACAAATTTACTAGTTTAGGCTGATGTTGCCACCCCTGGTCAGATTACACCAGGGGACTTAAAAATTAGCATTAATAGGACTGTTTTAGTACAGAAGCAGAAGCATTCATCAACATAATCTGCTAACTCCAGATCAATGGAACAAGAAATGAGACTGAGTAAAGTTGTAAACCAATGTTTAATTATGATGATTTATTTTAGAATATTGTAGATATTATTTTAAATGTTCTTTTTTTCTGATAAGCCTGCCCTTTGGAATAAATGTTCTATTTTCTGATAAGCATATGAGAAAGCATTTTATTTTTTCTCGGTTTGTCTACCTACACTCCTCAATTTCAGCCTATGCTTGTGGAAAATGAAACTAAATGTCCTTTGAATGGTATCTTGTTCCCAAGGAATCTCAGAATTCAGGAAAAATAAACTATAGTAAATATTAATATAGTTTACAAGGTAATTAGGAGAAACTGAGGATGATAATGACTCTATTGACTGGAATTCTGGAAAGTACTTTAACAATAGTTTAAGCTTAGAAAAATCTCAACTATCCTTTGTGAAAGAACATTGAGTGAAAGTTTGCTCCCATACATCTATAAACAACCAAGCATTTTTATACACAGGATCACTGGTAAAATATATGATGATTCTATAGAAAATTGGATATATAGTTCTTTTCGGCAAACTATGCGAGGTGCTTTTATGGATCACTTTGTGTTTTTATAGCCACATATTAATTGTGCAATGGTTCAATAGTCCTTCTACCTATAAATCTGGAATCACGATTATGCCAGAAATGTTACATTTAATGGAAAATCTCATTTAATTGGGTATTAGATCATTAAAGAGCAAGGATTGCAGTTCCTATGTGGAAACAGAGTCTATAAAGTCCTCCTAGGACAGGAACTCATAGCTTATTGAGTCCCCACCTGACAGGTGGAAAAGGATGTTACTTGTGACAAGTCCAGATCACTGGTGAACTTCGGGCATCTCAGAGAAAATGGGATTTAATCCACAGTTACAGGCACTGCAAGCAAAATCCTTAGCTGTTGAGTTCTCCTGAGGGAGAGTTCTCAGAATAAATGAGTTGATGAGTGACAATACAATTATTGCTAGGTCATGATAGAAGTAATTATGATTATGATCTTATGGGCTAAGCCCTTCCAGACAGAGGTGAATTCTCGAGCCTTCATAGCATAAGACTTTTGTTTTGCTAACTACACAACAAGGGGCTCTTTATATCTTGGCCCTAAAACAGGCCAAATAGCGACGATAAAATGAGTGGAACTGAATTAGAGCATTTCTGAAAAGTTTTATTTGGTTAATTCTGCCCCTTAAGGTCAGAAATTGTGTAGGAAAAGTGTTTCAAAATTATAAATAAGGCAAAATTGTACGTGCTTGATTATTTTATATCACACTTGAACCTTTGCTCATAATCCTGCCTGATCAAAACCTGAGTGTTTCAGGGATTGTGATTTGCCTAAGAAGAACCCGGCCAACCCTGTGCAATTAGAGGTTAATCAGCAGAGAGCTGATAAGGGATGCTGGCTTTCTCTTTTTCTCTGGTAAAGAAGATAACGCCAAGGTTATGATTTTATTGCCCTCTAGTACGTTAGCCATTTTGAATCTCTAGCCTAGAAATTATTTCCTCACAGAGAGATACAGCTGTTTTTCAAATACTCTTTGGATCAAGGCTCTTGTATTCTTCCTGGTTCCCTCTTTGAGTTTGATAAAACTTTGAACGAAGTCTACCAAAGAAATTTCTTTCAGAACTAGACTTGTAGAGAGGAAATGCTGGAACTACAGATGAGAGGCACATGTATGTAAAGGCTCAGACCACGCAGAGAGCAGGTCTGATGAGCAGCACCACTGCTGCTGCCCCACGGCTTCTAGACGCTGCTGTTGGTTCTGTTGTTAGGACCTGGAAGTTGCTGCAGCCACCACTGAAGGCACCTCCTAAACCACTTCTGTTTTAGGAACGTTCACTTAAAAAAAAAAAAAGGAAAAAAACCCACTGCTTCCCCAAAAGACAGTTGCTGCTTCTGTCACCTTTGCCAGAGAAATAAATACAGTAAAAGGTGCTCCGCTCTCCCACACCCTGGTTCCTCCTGTGGCCCCCTTTGTAACTGAAGTCTTAGGTGGATGAATTTAATTGGTGGAACTTAGGTGCTCCAGCTTCAAAGAAGGCTAGGGGTAGTGAGCTTTCTGGTTGCTACTTTAGGGAGGCAGGACTCAAAAGGTAGGGGAAATTTCACAGTAGTCTAAAGGTGTTCAAATCCGATGGGCAGCCAGTAAACATCACAGGTGTGAGGTGCTAGATGGAGTGGCTGCCGTGAACATGTGTTTTGGTTCATGGACTACATCAGTGGTTCTTACCAGTTAATTCACAGATTCATGAGTGATAATAAAATGATTATTTTTGTTTTAAGCCATTAAGTTTGGAGTTGGTGTGCTGCACAGCAATAGATAATGGAAACATACAGTATGTATCTCTGCAAGTTTGGCTTCTTCACTTAATATTGTTTCTATGAGATTTGTCCACGTTGTTACATTTTCAGTAGTTCATGAAGTTTCATTGCTTACATAGTGCTCTGTTGTATGAATAGACTACATTTTGTTTATCCATTTACTGTTGAAGAACCACTTTGTTAAACAATTTGAGAGTAATCTGTGGAAATTATGCCACTTGACTCCTAAATATTTTGTCCTGTATAATTTAAGAATAAGGACATTTCTCCTGCAAAACCCTAATACTGTCATCACCCCAAAGATACTTAAAATTGATACCGTATTATCAAACACACAACCCATATTAAAAAATCCCCCATTGTCCCAGTAACACCTAATAGTAAATGTCTGTTATTTTAAGCTGGTGTCATTCATTACATGACAATAGGTAACTAATACAGTGAGTCTGCTTCTTCCAGCAAGGACCCTCAGGGGGGTGTGGTGATTCATAGTTCTCACTCAGACTTCTCTGTGTCTGCTCATATGTCCCTATTTCATACCTCAGGGTCCAGTCTATCCCAACCAGTGGTCTTGCCTTATCACAACAGCTGCTGTTGGATGATGCAACAAACATTTCTACAACTTCATAACCTTTATCATAAGCCCCTGGGCTTGACCCTCAGCCGTATCTGTGCTGGGTTGCAGGAGAAAAGGTAGCCTTTAAAACTGCTGTAGAGGCATTTACAGTTTTTCATTCATGTCTTGAGTTTGGAGTAAAGGCTTTTAATTTGTCTTTTTTCCTTTGTATGCTCTCAAGGGCAGTCTGATGCAGTCAGTCTGTGAAGGTTGGCACAAAAGCCTCCATCGATTCACCCAGCTTTTGCCTAACCTAAAACCTTGCCACGTGTTACCTTGGCAAAAGGCCAGTGCCACACTTCAGTGATGATTCGGCTGTCTTACTTGGTTAGAACTGAGTTCACTTCCTTCCTCAACACTCCTGCCACATTGATCTGGAAGTTTCACCTTGAGCCAAGTGATAGTTAATTTTATGTGTTAACTTGGCTAGGCTATGGTTTCTAGACATTTGAATACCAGTCTAGATATTGCGGTGGAGGTATTTTTTAGATGAGATTTACATTTAAATCAATAGATTTTGGGTAAAGCAGATTACCCTCCATAATGTAAGTGGCCCTTCCAATCAGTTAAAGGTCTTAGGGGCAAAGACTGAGGTCCCCCAAGGAAGAGGGAATTCTGCCTCTGGACCGCCTTCAGACTCAAGCTGCAACATCAGCTCTTCCTGGGTCTCCAGCCTACCTGCAGATTTCGACCGTGCCAGCTCCCACTGTAGTATGAGCCAATTACTTAAAATAAAACTCTCTCTGCCAACATCCTATTGGTTCTGCTTCTCTGGAGAATCCCGACTCATAAGCCACTTTCTATAGAAGGCTGTTTCTTCGAGAAATCCACCCTATTCTATGTGAACAGAGTTTAGAATCTCCATACTTTATCTCTTCATTTTTGAGAGCATAAATTCTGTATTACACATACTTATACTATACTATATATGAAACTTTCATAAACATTGCTGGGCAAAATTGAATATTGCTGAACCAATTTCCGATACTTCTGAATAAGTTCAGTGGAGTTAAAACATTTTTCTTCTTACATGGTATGTCCAGTGCCCCAGAGCCAGCAGAGTTAAGAACTTGGTAAGGAAGACCAAAGATAATCCACATATGCTAGTTTGTTATATAATATAAAACATGTCTATTAGATTCTAAAAGACATAAAAAGAAAATAATACATATGCATCAATGAGAGAGGTGCAAATTAGGAAGAGAACTAAGGATTATTCTTAATTCCTGCCTTCCTTTCTAAATCCCAATCCTCAACTGAACTCTTTAATTATATTTCCTGTTTATTTTGTTGAATGGAAAAAATGGAAAACTATCTAACATTTGTCATGGAAATATAGGAGAAATTACTCTCAGAGATATGATATTATTTAAGTCATTGGCATATTGTTAACCTCAGATGCAAGTGGTGGAATTAATAATATTCCTCAGTTCAAGGTACACAGTCATTGTTGGTCTAGTGCTAATTTGTATTTGTATTTGTATTTTTTATTTTTTAGAAACAGGGTCTTCCTTTGTCACCCAGGCTGGAGTGCAGTGGTGTGATCACAGCTCACAGTAAGCTCAAACTCCTGGGCTCAAGCAATCTTCCTGCCTTGGCCTCCCAAGTAGGTAGGACTACAGGCGCATGCCACCATGCCAGCCAATTAAAATGTTTTAAATTTATTTTTGGTAAATGGGGTCTTGTTATGTTGCCCATAGGCTTTAGTGCTATATTAAGCTAGTAATTATAGTGAACATTCTTGTCTTGGGTACCTGAGGTTTTTCCATTATGTATACTAGTGGTTACAGATTTTTTGGATTATAAACTTTGCCAAAATAGGAAAGTTTTGATTCCTGCTTCCTTGACTGTTTTTCAAAAATCACAAATGGATATACTTTACCAAATGTCTTTTATTAATAGACTGAGCAAAGGAAATGACTTTTCTGTCTATGAATATGGTAAATTATAGCAACAATGTTTTATTATATTGAACCACCCTAGTATTCCAAGGATTCCCTATTTGATCTTGATGTATCATTATTAGCATAATCATTATTATTATTGTTATTATTATACATATTTTTAGAGACAGGGTCTTGCTCTGTTGCACAGGCCAAAATGCCTTGGTGCAATCATAGCTTACTGCAGCCTCAAACTCCTGGGCTCAAATGATCCTCCTGCCTCAGCCTCCCCAGCAGCTGAGACTACAGGCGCTCACCACCACACCTGGCTAATTTTTTAATTTTTTGTAGAGACAGGATCTCGTATGTTGTCCACACTGGTCTTGAACTCCTGGCCTCAGGCGATCTTCCCACCTCAGCCTCCCAGTATTATTATTTGTAATATTGTTGAATTCGGTTCATAAATAATTATTTTTTCTCCCATCTGTGTTCAAGGTGAAATGGGTCTATTATTTTCTTTTCTTGAGTTTTCCACAACTCAATTTGGAGTCAAGATTACACTCGGCTGATAAAATTAGCTAATCAGGTTTAATTTTTTTCTATTTTCTGGAAAAAGTACATAATATAGGAGTTTCATGTTCCTTGAATGTTTGATAGAACTCATCTGTGAAACCATCTGGGCATTTTCAAAAATATATTTTTTTATTAGAGGCCATTGATAACTTTAAAAATTGCTTTAATAGTCATTGGTATAGTCAAGTTTTGTATGTCTTCTTGTGCTAATTTTGATAGATTAAGTGTTTCTAGGAATTTACTTATCTCACCTAGGTTTTCAAATTTATTAGCATATACTTGTTCATAACACTCTCTGCTTTATATCTGTGTCATATCTGTAGCTGTTCCCCATTTTTCATTATGTATTTGTTCATTCATTTTTTCTCCCTTTATCCGTAATCAGCCTTGTTGTAACTCTGAATATCTTACAAATATTTTTAAATAAGCAGCTTTTGTAATCAAAAGTATGTTAATTTTCACTACCTCATTTTTTGTTCTCTATTTCTGTTTCATTGCTTTCTATTCTTATCTTTATAACTCCTTTTCTTCGTATTTCTTTCGGTTTGCTCAACTTCTCTTTTTCCAAATTTTTGAGTAGAATTTTTAGGTCATTTATTTTAATTTTTCTTGTTCTAATAAATGTATTTGAAATTATAACATATTTTATAGGTATATTTTATGTGTAACATTTTTACCACCTGGTTCTAAAAGAGTTAATTTTCTTTACAACTGCTATTTATTTATTTGACACAGTGTCCCACTCTATTGCTGAAGGCTGGAGCGCAGTGACGCAATCATGCCTCACTGCAGCCTCCATCTCCTGGACTCCAGCGATCCTCCCATCCACGACTGCCTTTTAAATCCATGTTACTGATAAATATATTTGTTCACTTACAGTTTTAAGTATGTTTTAGTTATCAAGTTCTAATTTTATTACAGTATAGTTGCAGAATATAGTTTCTTTCTTTTTTTAAGACAGAATCTTACCCTGTTGCCCAGGTTGGAGGGCAGTGGCACAATCTCAGCTCACTGCAACCTCTGCTTCCTGGGTTCAAGCAATCCTCCCATCTAGCCTCCTGAGTAGCTGGGATGACAGGTGCACCCCATCCAGCTAAATTTTTTGTAGAGACGGGGTTTTGCCATGTTGCCCAGGCTGGTCTCAAACTCCTGGGCTCTAGGGATCTGCCCACCTCGACCTCCCAAAGTGTTGGGATTACAGGCGTGAGCCACTGTTCCTGGCCTAGAATGTAGATAGTTTCTCAGATACCGATACTCTGGAATTTATTGGTGTTACCTTTATGGAATGATGCCTGTCCTATTTGAGTAAATGTTCTGTGGGGCTTGAATTATTATATATAATTTTTGGTTTTTGGCAACTTTTAAAAAATGAATCTTATGAATCTTGTACCTCATTTTATTTCCTTCTTTGCTTTCACTATCCTATGGCCTGGAACCAATTATTTTTTATGCATTTATAGTTGGCTGATAAATATGTGTCCTGTTAAACTGGCTCTCTGAAGAAAAACAATGCTTCTGACTTGTAGCACTGCTGATTTCTATAGTATAAATACTTCCATCGTGGTCAATATCAAGTTACCAATAGTTAACAACTGTCTTCAAAAATCCTGAATACTTTACAATCTGCTCTTGCTAGCCAGTATAACACAGCACACCACTTTTTTTTTTTTTTTTTTTTTTTAAGATATTCATGTTGTCCATTAGTTTCACTCCTTGGCTTCACTTACTTTTCTTAACCATATTTTCTCTTTGACCCAATGTTGTTTTCTTCTTTTAAAAACTGTTTTAAATTACCTCTGTAAACTGCTACAAACCTTTTATTGGAATGAAGGGCATTAGAACAATTATTTGGCCAATGCAGAAAAATGAAGTCTTCTAATTTTTTTTTTTTTTTTTTTTTTTGAGATGGAGTTTCGCTCTTGTCGCCCAGGTGGAGTGCAATGGCGCGATCTTGGCTCACTGCTACCTTTGCCTCCCGGGTTCAAGCGATTCTCCCTGCCTCAGCCTCCTGAGCAGCTGGGATTACAGACACCACGCCCAGCTAATTTTTGTATTTTTAGTAGAGATGGGGTTTCACCATGTTGGCCAGGCTGGTCACGAACTCCTGACCTCAGGTGAACCACCCGCGTTGGCCTCCCAAAGTTCTGGAATTACAGGCATGAGCCACCACACCTGGCCGAAGTCTTCTAATTTTAAAAGATCTAATCTTCATTCAGTTCTCAGTCTTTGCTGTGCCCTTAAGGCGTGTCACATGCATGTGCAGCTCAGGGGTAACCTAGTACTCCTGAGGGTTCAGACTCAGAAGTAGAGAATTTCCGCCTGCACTCTCAATTTGGAGATTCCCGTACACAGTCCTGCATGCAGGGGCCCTTTTTCTTGGTTCCTCTGGCCAGAAAGCTGGTATTTCTCTTGTTGACTCAGGGCTTGTGCTACCACGCAGTGCAGCTCTGCACCTGAGGCCTGACGTCAGGGCAGAGCTGGGAGAAAAAAGGGGAAAACATTGAAAACCGAGTCCCCAGGAGGGGCCCCTCTCCAAGTTTTGACCCTCTTCACAATCCACCTGCTTTTGTTTACTTTTTGGAGTCCTTGAGTACTTGCTTTTTGTATACTGCCCAGAATTTCTACTTGTGACCAGTGGGAAAAATGGGCTATTTAAAATCTCAAATAAGTTAAATATCATGGCTAGAAACAACTTCAGGCATCTGTAATTTTAGATTGTTTCTTTACACTCCAGGGGGATGTGATTGTTTTAGAGTTTTGAATTTGTATTTTTAGCCTGAGATCCTACTAGTATGTCTGTTGAATATGCCTGTTGACTGCCCGCTTGTTAGCAAAATGGCATTGAATGTTGGAACTGTAAACTACATTAGAAATCATTCAGCACCATCTTTTGACAGAAAAGCATATGAGAGTTCACTCCTGTCACTCAGGAAGTGCAAGGCAAAGATAGAAGCGAATTAAATTTGTTTTAATACAGTTACTCAGCCATCTGATAACAGTTTCCTAAGTGCCAACGAATGTATGGGGCTATTTATTGCAGATTTTAAGATGATATATGGGGATTGAGGGAATGGGAAGTTTTAGGGAGTGGTAGAGGAAGGGCATATAATAAAACTGAATCCCAGATCCCAGTCTCAGAACTTATTTTGTGAGCTTGGTCAAGTGATTTAATCTTTCTAAACCTCTATGTGTCCTATAGAAGTAATAATAATACCTATATAGGGTTGGGTGGTTTTTTTGTTTGTTTTTTTCTTTTTTCTTTTTTTTTTTTTTAAGATAGGGTCTTTCTCTGTCACCCAGGCTAGAGTGCAGTGGCGCAATCACAGCTCACTGTAGCCTGAAACTCCTAGGCCTAAGCAATCCTCCAACTCAGCCTCCCAAGCAGCTGGGACTACAGGCATGCACCACCACACCCGACTCATTTTTGAAATTTTTTGTAGAGATGGGGTTCTCACTATGTTGCCCAGGCTGGTCACAAACTCCTGGGCTCAAGCAATCCTCCCGCCTTGACCTCCCAAAGTGCTGGGATTACAGGTGTGAATACAGGGGTTTTTTTGGTTTGAATTTTAAGAGATAAAATTTATAAAACATTTAGCCAATGCCATAAATGTAGCTTCTTTTGGTTATTGTCATTATTCTTTGAAATTCACAAGTGCCCCAAAATATTTAAGCATTTTTCATGTATTGCTCTTTAATATGAATGAACGCATTATGAAAGGAATTCTTTTACATGTGAGTTTGCTGATAGTCTTAGCTAATTCTCATGTGTGTGGGTGTCTTGCCTATCTGTCAGTCTTAGCCTCAAAGAAAAGAGTCCCATCACCTCACTTGCATCGTCATCCCTTGGGCATAAGAATGAGAATTTTTATTGTTTGTACTACTTCAAAATCATTCAGTACATGATGACCTGTCATGTATAGGGCTCTTTATATTTCTAGTTTAGTCCCTTTTGTTTTCTCTAGGAAAGATGTTTTAGACCTGGGACAAAAGAAGAAAGAGTGTATGCTGACATCTAGGAGGGAAGCAGCCCCCTCCCCTAAGCTCCATCTCCCTGAGCACTCATTTCCCAATGACCATACCAGGTTTTGGTCCTAGAGAGTTTATTACAAAATAAGAAAGAGAAGTCTGAGGAAGTTTCACTCATCATAGAATTTTGGCAGTTCATTGCCCAAGATGACTCGATGGTCCACACCAGCAGCTGTAATAGTGACCAGGTAGATGACACCCCCGCTTGAGCCATCCCGGCTCATGGCCAGAGCAATAGCTGCAGAGGGTTTCAAATTGGAGAGAGGGAGAGACAGAATGGCTTAGCTTCAAAAATCTTTTTACTCCCCGTCCATCCATATGCCTACTACGGCTTTCACCTCAAAACTCATCTTCCAGAAAGGCATATTTAGTGGTGTACTGGTAAATCAGTTTTTTTAAAAAAAGGCTTCCATATGTGGCATCTGCTGATGTCCATGGTGTAAATGCTCCCGCTATGATGAATTGCAAGTTACAAATAGCTTAACAAGCAGCTCACAAATCCTTGACTATTTAACAATCAGCTCTCATGAGTGGTCCCAAGCCAGCCTCAGCACACCTCAGCATACCACTGGTTCTTTTTTTTTTTTTTTCATGCAGGGTCTCACTCTGTCACCTAGGCTGCAGTGCAGTGGTGCAATCACCACTGCACTACAGCCTTGATCTCCCCGGCTCAGATGATCTTTCCACCTCAGCCTCCTGAGTAGCTGGGACTACAGATGTGCACCACTATGCCCAGTTCATTTTTTTTTGTACTTTTTTTGGTTGTTTTTTGTAGAGACAGGGTTTCACCATCTTGCCTAGGCTGGCCTCAAACTCCTGGGCTCAAGTAATCCTCCTGCCTCAGCCTCCCAAAGTGTTGGCATTACAGGTGTGAGCCACTGTGCTTAGCACACTACTGGTTCTCACAGTGACTGTGTATCCTCATTTGATTTACTCAGAACAGCCCTGGTTTTTCCGTATTGCCCAAGAGCCCCATTGAGCTTTGCATATGTCCTGCCCCTTTTCACTCTTAAAAGTGTACCAGACCAGGCATTAACTTAAATGGTCACCCCTGTATTTCTCTTCCTGTTCCTCATAATCTACTTCCTTCCCATGTTTAAAAGCCCTCCCCAGGTACCCTTCCGCTTGGCTGGTTACCGTCTGTGGTGAAGCGCCTGCACTCCTCAGGAGACATGCCTGGCTTATATGCTGCATCCACATAACCATAGATAAAGGTGCTGCCGGAGCCACCAATGGCAAAAGGCTGTCGAGTCAGCATTCCTCCCAGGGTTCCATATACCTGGGAGATGGATCTTCAGGTTAAAGAATCATCAAGCCCTTCCTTCCCACTGAGACATTAAGTGGTCTCTGCACCCTGCAATGAAGCCCTGGTATCTCATATCCCCAAAGTACTATGCTTTCAGAGGTAGTGTCCTTGGAACTCATTGCTAGAATGACATAGGACTTCCATCTCCCTCTGCAGGAGAGTGGGGAAGCCCAGAGGAGAGAGTGCTTTGGGAGAAACTCACCTGACCCCCTTCAAGTTGGTCCCAGCCAGCTACCATGAGATGTGCAGACAAGTCCTCTCGATATTTATAGCTGATATTTCTCACCACATTTGCAGCAGCCAAAACAAGTGGAGGTTCCTCCAATTCTATCCTGAAGGAAATATTAGGAATAAAGGTTGATAGAATTTTAAGTCTCACTCTCCTATACTGTTACCATCATCCCTGCTAAACCACCCCTGAAAACTGTAACTGCAATAGCTCAAACTGCAGCCTCCCTCCCACATGTACAGGGGAACCAGAGTCCCACACCACCAACTGGTAAGAAGATTTCAATTGCTCACTCTTTTGCTCAGCCCCACCCACATAACTTTCTTTTGGCTGCAAGGGCCCTGCCCTTATGGGGAAAAGCAGATAAGGTTACTTCCATCCCAATGACCTTGATTTCTCGTTTGGTAACTGCCTGATATTATGGTGGGTCACAATATCACCTTCTTCCTGATTATTTATATTAGGATAGTGACTTACAGCTTTTAAACTGTGTTCACATATAGAACGTGATTCTCAAAATAACCATCTTATGAGGTGCTATATTATCTCCACTTTACAGATGCAGAAACTGACAGATTCAAGTGCCAGCAGGAGCCAAAACAAGAATCTTCCATTTCCCAGTGTCCAGCTCCTGGAACAGCACACTGTACAGGGATTCATGCAGGTTGGGGGAGCTCTAGTGGGTGGGGAGTCAGAACTCCAGAGCTTCATACCCATGGAGCTCCAGCTGGTACGCGGCCATGTCGGCCACAGCTTGGGCATCGGCAGCTGAACCAGAGAGTGCACAGTAGATGCGCTGGTGCAGGGGGGACAGCTTGTCAAACACTCGGTTCACCACCGCCTCGCTGTCAGGAGGGAGTCAACAGTCACCAAGTTAAAACTCAGGTATATATATATATTTTTGAGACAGTCTCACTCTGTCACCCAGGCTGGAGTGCAGTGGAGCAAGCTTGGGCTCACTGCAACCTTCACCTCCCAGGTTCAAGTGATTCTCCTGCCTCAGCCTCCCGAATAGCTGGGATTACAGGCACCCACCACCAAGCCCAGCTAATGTTTGTATTTTCAATAGAGACAAGGTCTCAACATGTTGGCCAGGCTGGTATCGAACTCCTGACCTCAAATATCTACCCACCTCGGCATCCCAAAGTGCTGAGATTATAGATGTGAGCCACTGCACCCAACCAGAACTCAGGACTTTTTGAAGGTGATCATTCAATGTCTCTCAAATTTATTTGACAAGAGAATAGCATGAAGTTTAATGCTTGGATTAAAGCAGGAGGCAAATAATCATCTCAGATATTATTAATCACTGCAGATGTTAATCAAAATTAGGCTTATTTTTCAGGCTTAGATTTTATAACAAAGCAAAAAATGCTAAGGTAAGAAAAATATGCCTCATGAATTTTCTTTGCTATTAACAATCTTGAGAGAGTTATGTTCTATGGAACAAAATGTAAGCAATATTGACCTAACCCCATATACTCATTTTGCATGTGAGGAAATCGGTTAGGAGGGGGAGAAGAGACAAAATAGTTCAATATATGGTAAATGAGAAACCAGATAGCTGCTTGACAGAATCATCTTTTTGATCCCTAAGCACAGATGGAAACAAGACCCTCAAAAATCTATCTCCTGTCCCCCTCTCAGACCCTATTCCTTTACACTCATCCCTGCACACTACTGGGACAGGTCACATACGCATTCAGACCCCAGATCCTCCTCCACAAATTCAGAGACCCAAGCACCCACCAAATAGCTTATCATAGTGGCTTTTGGGGAAGGTCAACTCCATTCCTCCAAAGCTCCAGTTCGCCAGTCTTTTCATGAATGGGTAAGAAAAGTGTGTATTTGAGGCCATTAGCTTCTTTCCAAATGCATACATCTGCACTTTTACTCACCCTGCAGACACTCGGGAATCAGAACCCATCACAACGCCCCCGTCAAACTCCACTGCCATGATGGTGGTCTGCAGAGACACACAATATGGAATGTCAGGGCAAGAAGAGCCTCGATGCCCTCATGTTAAAGAAGAAGAAACAGCCCCAGAGAGGCGAAGTGACTGGCTCAAAGATCACACAGTAACAGGCCAGAGCTGACTGTCAGTACAGGCTTTTTTTCCCTTCATCTTTCCACTTTCTCTATTGCTTCATCCGGCTGCAGGGGAATGCCACAGCCCAGCTGTGATACAACACAGAAAAAACTGTGTCCCTAAGTTCCAACTTGCCTAGTGGAATCCTCTCCACTGTAGAGAGGTGGAGATGAGGCTCCTAGAGGTAGAAGTGAAGCAGCTCCACGAGTGAAAATTCTCTCCACCGGAAGGGCTCATAGCATGTGCAGATGTGGTGTAGACCCAACACAGAGTAATTGACTATGATCTTGGGAAAAGAGGTCAGTCTATTTTTTTTTTTTTTTTTGGTCCACAATCCTCCACTCTCACCCCCCATTTCATCAGAAGTGAGCTCTTTCAATTTACTGAACACTGGAAAAAATCGAGGAGGGCAGTGGTTAGCATGGCCGGGGCAAGGCAGGAGAGAAGCAGCAAGGAACACATAGATGGTTGAAAATAAAAGTTTCAGTTATGGAATTTCTGATCAAGAGGTAAATACATATCTCAGCAGCCAGGAGGGTAAATTTGTACTAAGAGAGAATTTGACTGAGAAGTTTAAGCTGACTTTTCTAGGTCAAGAAAAGAATCAAGAAGAAGTGAGGGAAGATAAAGCTAGATTTTTTCTACTATTGAGTTGGAAGGAGCCTTAAAGATCCTCAGTTCAAATGAGGAAACCAAGTCACAGAAAATGCAAACGACTTATGCAAAGTCACACAGAGTTAACAGTAGACCTGGGACTAAAATTCAGGTCTAACTCTTATCCCTTGTTTCCACTTCTACTTCCTACTTGCTACTGCTCATTTGGCAGTGAGGGGAGATTTCCCAAATTATAAGTGGTTTCACTGTGCCTTTCTTACCAGGCCGTAAGTTACTCTGGCCCCAAAGGACGCTCCTCTGAGTATGCTTTCCGACGGACCGACTTATCATGAATAGACGGTCAAAGAACAGGGTTAGCACTCATAGGTGGGAATTGAACAATGAGAACTCATGGACACAGGAAGGGGAACAGCACACTCCGGGGACTGTTGTGGGGTAGGGGGAGGGGGGAGGGACAGCATTAGGAGATACACCTAATGCTAAATGACGAGTTAATGGGTGCAGGAAATCAACATGGCACATGGATACATATGTAACAAACCTGCACATTGTGCACATCTACCCTAAAACCCTAAAGTATAAAAAAAAAAAAAAAAGAACAGGGTTAGCTTCAAGTTAGAGGCTACTCCTCTATAACAAAGCCACCCCCAAGCCACGAGTGGTGGCAGTAGTCCAGAGCAGAAGCCAGCCAGCCAGTCTTTGGGCTGCCATCTGCCCCAGGCGCCCATCCTAAGCAAAGTCCCCCCAGTGGGCACATGGGAGTGGGCAGGGAAGACACAGGGAAGGGAGTAAGGCAGCATCTGGGCCAAGGAGAGGCCTTCCTGGGTCAAGGGAAGGGCATCACTGGTTAACACAGAACCCCCATTATCAGTGCTTGGGCTAAGAGTTGCCCAGTGGCAAGTTTATCAAAAGTCTGTGTGATGAATTGGTCCTTTTCAATAAGTGCCTACATTTCCTTCTCCCAAGTGCTGTTCTACTTCGCCCAGGGCACCATTGCCTCATCTCTTTGCACCATCCCCAACCCCCTTTCTTGATTTAACCAGCCCCCATTGTCCGGGACCAGAGTGAAAGCGAAAGCGCTTTAGAGTAGCTTCCCCTTGACGCTTCCAGCTAAGAGTCAAAGCACCCGCTTTTCCACCAGCCTCGCGTGCCTGGTCCCTTCACGGACACTCTAGACGACCCCCCTCAGAAAAGAAATACTCTATGCTCATTGCGGGTTGCAAGCGCTGGCTGCTAGAGGCGACCACCCGGAGCTCCCGTTGGTCTCTGCATTCACTTCTCCGCGCGCGCTTCCAGGGTCCCCTGGCCGTTGCACCTCCTCCACCCCTCTGCCAACCCTCAAGCCCAGACCCATTACCCCGGTGTGGACTTCTCCTGCCCGGGGTAAGTCCCCGGTTGGTGCTCCCGCCCGCAGCATCCCTGCCAGGCGCCGCTCTCCTAGCCGCCTGGGGCACTGGTTTCCGACCTGGGACAGCGCGCAGCCGACAGCCCCGCCCCTTCGCAGCGCCGCCAGGAGGCGCCTGGGTGCTGTGGAGGGGCTTTGCGCTCGGCGCTAACCTGTGTAGGGCAGATCTGCCCGGAGACAAGTGATGAGGCAGCCCCGCCCTGAGGCTGGGGTGGGAAAACTGGTGCAAGTGGAAAGGCAGGAGGCAGGGAGAGGCGGGAAGGGTGTGCGTGATGGAGAAAATTGGGCACCAGGGCTGCTCCCGAGATTCTCAGATCTGATTTCTACGCTTGCTCCCAAAATAGTCTGGGCAGGCCACTTTTGGAAGTAGGCGTATCTAGTGAGCAGGCGGCCGCTTTCGATTTCGCTTTCCCCTAAATGGCTGAGCTTCTCGCCAGCGCAGGATCAGCCTGTTCCTGGGACTTTCCGAGAGCCCCACCCTCGCTCCCTCCACCAGCCGCTAGTAGGGGCGGACCCCGCGGCACCTAGAGCCTCAGGCCCCACCGGGGCGCGGAGAGTCCCAGGCCCCGCCGGGACCGGGACTGGGACGGCGTCCGGGTGCCAATGGCTAGCTCTAGGTTCCCCGCTCCCCATGGGTGCCGCTGCCTCCCCGGAGCTTCTCTCGCATGGCTGGGGACCGTACTGCTACTTCTCGCCGACTGGGTGCTGCTCCGGACCGCGCTGCCCCGCATATTCTCCCTGCTGGTGCCCACCGCGCTGCCGCTGCTCCGGGTCTGGGTGGTGGGCCTGAGCCGCTGGGCCGTGCTCTGGCTGGGGGCCCGCGGGATCCTCAGGGCAACGGTTGGCTCCAAGAGCGAAAACGCAGGTGACCAGGGCTGGCTGGCTGCTTTGGAGCCATTAGCTGCGGCACTGGGCTTGGCCCTGCCGGGACTTGCCTTGTTCCGAGAGCTGATCTCATGGGGAGCCCCCGGGGCCGCGGATAGCACCAGGCTACTGTACTGGGGAAGTCACCCTAGCGCCTTCGTCATCAGTTATGCAGCGGCACTGCCCGCAGCAGCCCTGTGGCACAAACTCGGGAGCCTCTGGGTGCCCGGCGGTCAGGGCGGCTCTGGAGACCCTGTGCGTCGGCTTCTAGGCTGCCTGGGCTCGGAGACGCGCCGCCTCTCGCTGTTCCTGGTCCTGGTGGTCCTCTCCTCTCTTGGTAAGGGAAACGCAGGGCAAGAGGGGAGGACACAAGGGGACTGGGACAGGAATCAAAGGTAATTGTCAGTGAGGTAGAGTAGCGTGGGTTCTGGGAAATGTGGAGCAGGGGAAGAACTCCTAGCGTGGGTCTTGGAACACCACTTCAGTGTAGAAGAAACGGTACTGGACTGGCGGGGGCCAGAGGTTCTGGGCTCCATTGCTGGCCGGGTCTTGATTCTTTGGGCCATGCCAGAAGCGGGGAAATCCTTTGCTCTGGGGCCGAAGGGCGGGGCATCCTCATCTCTAACAGGAGGCTTTTCTACTTCATGATCTCCAGCCTTCCTAATAAAATCCTGAAAGTTCTGGTAGAGCAACCACAGGGTAGTGAGTTCCAGGGCAGCCTGTTTAGGTTCGGATTGAGACGTCAGTGTTTCCTTTCTGCTGATGCCCTCCAGGATAATGGTGAGGGGGAGGAGGCGTGGTGGGGCCAGTCTGACTGGAACTGACCTACTCAGACTTAATGTTTGTGCGTGACCTCTCTTCTCTTTCTCCAGGGGAGATGGCCATTCCATTCTTTACGGGCCGCCTCACTGACTGGATTCTACAAGATGGCTCAGCCGATACCTTCACTCGGAACTTAACTCTCATGTCTATTCTCACCATAGCCAGGTCTGGGGGCTGAAAATGGGGCACCCTGCAAATGAGGGAGTTGGAAGTTGGGGCTGCTGTCCAAAATGCACTTATATGGGGATACCTGGGACCTTCAATCTGTTCCCTGAACACACCCTGACCCCCTTTTTTTCCGGGTTCTTTCTAGTGCAGTGCTGGAGTTCATGGGTGATGGGATCTATAACAACACCATGGGCCGTGTGAACAGCCACTTGCAGGGAGAGGTGTTTGGGGCTGTCCTGCGCCAGGAGACAGAGTTTTTCCAACAGAACCAAACAGGTTTCTCCTGAAACTCTTTCATTATACACTATGTACTGTTTATAGCCTCATGCATCTGCTTTGATCCCCCCCCCGCTCTCTGTCTCTCACACACACACATACACACATTGTTCCTTCTCATTCTTGATATACCCTCTCTCTCTCTGTCTCTCTCTCTCTCTCTCTCACACACACACACACACACACACACAATTGCTTTTTCTCATTCTTGATATACCTCAGGAGCAAAATATTGTCCTCCTTACCGTAAGAAAAACCTAGAATTTTCATCTAGCATTTTCTCATAAATATATTCCTATGTATCCTTAGATAGAAACCATAGAATTTCAAACCTGGAAATTTTGAGCTCATAGAGACCAACTGCCTCATCTGACAGAGAAGGAAACTGAGGCCAAGACCCTAAATGCTGAAACTGCACAGTTACATATGACTAGAGACACACTTGGGGTTAGAACCCTGGTCTCTTGAGTGCTCCACAGACTTCGGCATGCTTTCTAGCACCACTAGAAACTGTACAGTTACATATGGCTAGAGACACACCTGGAGTTAGAACCCTAGTCCCAGTGAGTGCTCCACAGACTTTGGCATGCTTTCTAGCAGCACCCTCCTCCTCCATCTCTGTTATGTGACCAGTTTAAGCTCTTCCTGCCTGTGTGTATAACATGGGACATACAGGAAAATGGAAATTGACATGTGCATCAGTGACTTTATAATTAAAATGAAGGTCAGGCCTTTCCTCTTTAACACTCATCCTCCCTGCACTGAGATTTGCAGACCTCTGCAGAACCTTAACCTTGTTTCCTGCAGCCTCCTTAGAACCCCATGTTGACGCCCCTGACCCTGGCATCCTGGCTCATTGTCAGCTCCTCTCATCACTTGGAAGCTGTCTGATTCACCTCACTCTCTTCTCCCCAACCCTGCAGGTAACATCACGTCTCGGGTAACAGAGGACACGTCCGCCCTGAGTGATTCTCTGAGTGAGAATCTGAGCTTATTTCTGTGGTACCTGGTGCGAGGCCTATGTCTCTTGGGGATCATGCTCTGGGGATCAGTGTCCCTCACCATGGTCACCCTGGTCACCCTGCCTCTGCTTTTCCTTCTGCCCAAGAAGGTGGGAAAGTGGTACCAGGTAAGTTCATGAAGTTGGCCCTCTCTACACAGACCCTCATCTCCCAGACTTGGCAGACTCAGTTCCTCTCACATTGCTTTCAGTCCAACTTTCCTGGCACCCTTACTGATTCTCCAACTTCATGGAACGCCTGTCCCTGTGGTCCATGTTCCCAGGTTGCTCAACATTAATCTCCATACTCTTTGGGTCTTCTTTTCTAGCTTCTCCCCACAATCTGTCTTTAAGAATTTGATCCCCAACCCATTCTGAGTCATTTTCCTCTTCCTTGTATTTCTTTAGCTTCCAAGGGGCATAGCTGTGTCTCTTTCTCTTTTCTCCCTTTCCTCTGCCTCTTCTCACCTTCAACTTCCACATAGGTAACTCAGGTATTAGTGTCCCTGATGGTTTGCCAACCCCTGTGACATCTCTTGTCCATGTATCCACAGTTGCTGGAAGTGCAGGTGCGGGACTCTCTGGCAAAGTCCAGCCAGGTGGCCATTGAGGCTCTGTCGGCCATGCCTACGGTTCGAAGCTTTGCCAACGAGGAGGGCGAAGCCCAGAAATTTAGGGAAAAGCTGCAAGAAATGAAGACACTCAACCAGAAGGAGGCTCTGGCCTATGCAGTCAACTCCTGGACCACTAGTGTGAGCACCTGAAGATGAATACCCATTCCCTTGTCCTTAAGATGCCGTGACTCCATTCCTGTTCCGATGACCCTGCTCCCATTCCTCCTTTACTGGGAAATGGTTGGTTCAGTATTTTCATCCTAGCAACCTGAGGCTCAATGACTCTACTCAGTGTCCCTAGCCCCCTCCCTCTCTTTAAAGATGCTAGGTGGCTTCCTTTCAGTAGGTACATAAAATCCACCCAACCATGTGGATTGGAGAGATGCATGTCTTCCAGTCCTAGGGCCTTCCTTTGCCTCTCAGGGGAAGCATAGGGAGCCATAAATTCTTGCACCTGGGCCTGCTTCATGCTGGTACCTTGTAGATGTGTTAGTGAGAGTGATGGGAATAGTGGAAGCCAGGGATGAGGGACATCTGTGATGCACTGGAAAGAGAGCTACGCCAGTAATCTGAAGGTCCTGGCTTGATGATGCAATTTACTTGCCTTGTGATCATGACAACCAATTTACCTTCTCTGAGACTGTTTCCTCTTTATTTATTTGTTTGTTTGTTTATTTTTACTTATTATTATTATTTTTGAGCTGGAGTCTCGCTTTGTTGCCCAGGCTGGAGTGCAGTGGTGCGATCTGGGCTCACTGCAAGCTCTGCCTCCTGGGTTCATGCCATTCTCCTGCCTCAGCCTCCCGAGTAGCTGGGACTACAGGCACCTGCCACCACTCCCGGCTAATTTTTTTTTTTTGTACTTTTAGTAGAGATGGGGTTTCACCGTGTTAGCCAGGATGGTCTCAATCTCCTGACCTTGTGATCTGCCCACTTCGGCCTCCCAAAGTGCTGGGATTACAGGCGTGAGCCACTGCGCCCGACTGACTGTTTCCTCATTTTTCAAAAATGGAGTGATATAACCTTCTTTATAAGGCTCTTCATGTATTATCTGACATCACATGAATGAAAGCCTTTTGTGAAGAGTAAAATTCTCCCCAGACAAGGTGATAGTGGTGATGGTGGTGAAGATAACTGTGACTTCCATGATGTGCATTGAGTCAGACTCCATGGCGTCTCTGGTTCATTCTCCTGTCTGCCTATTGAGCCTGCCGATGTCACTTGGGAGAAAGGGAATTGATATTTCCTTTAGGTTAATGACTGCGGTTCTTTGTGTCCCCTCCAGATTTCTCTACCTTAGTCCCTTTTTTTTTGTGGTCTCTTTATAGATTTCAGGTATGCTGCTGAAGGTGGGAATCCTCTACATCGGTGGGCATCTGGTGACCAGTGGGGCTGTAAGCAGTGGGAACCTTGTCACATTTGTTCTCTACCAGAAGCAGTTCACCGAGGCTGTGCAGGTGAGGTCCCTCCGACTTCGTTCCCCAGTGTGATTCCTTCCTCTGACCCAGCACCGTCTGTGTGATTTCCTTCCATTCTTTACGCTTCTCACTTCGCATAATGCTGGCAAGCAGACTAGGTCTCCCACCTCACTTTCACTATTCTTACCTCCCTCTAGGTACTGCTGTCTCTCTACCCCAGAGTACAGAAGGCTGTGGGCTCCTCAGAGAAAATATTTGAGTACCTGGACCGCACCCCTCGCTGCCCACCCAGTGGTCTGTTGACTCCCTTATACTTGGAGGGCCTTGTCCAGTTCCAAGATGTCTCCTTTGCCTACCCAAACCGTCCAGATGTCTTAGTGCTACAGGTACAACCTACCACTCCCTGTATTCCACTGGCCCCAAGTGAAATTCTGCCATCCTAAATTTTCTTCCCACCTTCAGCCTCCTTACTGCCAAGCATATATCCTCCCTAACCCTTTAAAGGCAATAGTAAGCATCATCTGTTCCATAAATCTTCCCCAAACTCAAAAACCCAGTTTGGGCTTCCAAAGAGAATGAGAGAAGAGGTTTCGAAGAGAGTGCTCTTATATTCCAAGGAATTGCTGCAGCAAAATCTGTGTCTTCAGTCTTCCATCTTTCCTTTTCCTTTGTAATTTGGAATGTGATTTTTCCCTTTCCTGGTGGTATCTGACATCAAGTGTGTGGCATAGTGTGGTGCTGGGTCTCTGCCCTTGTCTTTGCCACATCTTCTATCTCTACTCCTTGGGGAGGCATCACCCAGAAATCTGTGCATGTGGGAGGGTAGGACTTTCTATATTTCTGTTTTTCTTCTGGGGTAAGACATCATGCTATGTAACAAGGCAATGACACTCTCAAGGTTAGAGGCCTGGGTAGCCTCTTATTGTGTGCTTCTCTGGCCTCTAGGGGCTGACATTCACCCTACGCCCTGGCGAGGTGACGGCGCTGGTGGGACCCAATGGGTCTGGGAAGAGCACAGTGGCTGCCCTGCTGCAGAATCTATACCAGCCCACCGGGGGACAGCTGCTGTTGGATGGGAAGCCTCTTCCCCAATATGAGCACCGCTACCTGCACAGGCAGGTATGCAAGAAGGTGGCATGAAGGAGGGTAGGGAGCATCAAATAAGAAGAGCATTCCTACTGAGCACTCTGAAAGGGGGGTTAGGGAATGATAAGAAACCTTGGGTGGAGATGGTGGTGTGGTCAGGAGGGAGGTAGTATGATTTTGTGACATGTTCTCAATAAAGATTTTGAGTCTTCGATCTCTAAGATAACCATACTCCCATGTGCCTTGTTCTATGACTCTTCATCATATTTCATCTCAGGTGGCAGCAGTGGGACAAGAGCCACAGGTATTTGGAAGAAGTCTTCAAGAAAATATTGCCTATGGCCTGACCCAGAAGCAAACTATGGAGGAAATCACAGCTGCTGCAGTAAAGTCTGGGGCCCATAGTTTCATCTCTGGACTCCCTCGGGGCTATGACACAGGTACTCTTTCCACTCATCTCACCACCCAGCCGTCTTTACCTTTGCTGAAACCCCAGTAGTCTTGCCTTTATCCTTCAGTACCTCTTGACTCATGGACATCAATTTGAAGTTGTAAGATCGTGCTCCTATGGCTTCTTCATCCTGACACCCTCAGGAGTCTGTTCACCTTCCCAGGATCTCCCCTATCCAGTTACAACTGTCAGATCTTGGTGTGTGTGAGTGTGTGAATGCATGAGTGTGTCTGTGTGCATGTGCGTGTGTGTACATGCACGCACACATATGGCTATACAGTTCTCATCTTGGCCCTTTGCTCTGCAGAGGTAGGCGAGGCTGGGAGCCAGCTGTCAGGGGGTCAGCGACAGGCAGTGGCGTTGGCCCGAGCATTGATCCGGAAACCATGTGTACTTATCCTGGATGATGCCACCAGTGCCCTGGATGCAAACAGCCAGTTACGGGTGAGGCAGTCGTCTTCTCAATGCCTATATCCCACCCAATCTTGCTTCTTTTATACGTCTTCTGTTAGTTTTACTAACATCATAATTATACAAACCAGTCCTTGCAATTCTCAGTTCCCAAATCCAGTTCCATTGGATGCCTCCCCAAGGAGTAGAGGAGATAGAAGATGAGGCAAAGACAAGACACCTAGAACCAGTTAAAAGAGACTATCTACAAACTACAGACTGAATTTCTTTCTTTCTTTCTTTCTTTCTTTCTTTCTTTCTTTCTTTCTTTCTTTCTTTCTTTCTTCTTTCTTTCTTTTTTTTTTTTTTTGACAGTGTCTCACTCTGTTGCCCAGGCTGGAGTGCAGTGGCACAATCTTGGCTCACTGCAGCCTCAACCTCCTGGGCTCAAGCAATTCTCCCCTCAGCCTCCCGAGTAGCTGGGACTACAGGTGTACACCACTATGCCTGGTTGACTTTTATATTTTTAGTAGAGATGGGTTTCACCATGTTGCCCAGGCTGGCCTTGAATTCCTGCACTCAGGTAATCTGCCCACCTCAGCCTCCCAAAGGGCTGGGGTTATAGGTGTGAGCCACCACGCCCAGTTCTATAGACTGAATTTCTAAAGGGAAACATAAGGAAAAGACCATCCTCACAACATTGTTTATTTTTAATTTTTTTTTTTTTTTTTTTTGTACAGACAGCATCCCACTATGTTGCCCAGGCTGGACTTGAACTCCTGGGCTCAAGTGATCCTCCCTCCTTGACCTCCCAAAGTGCTAGGATTATAGGCATGAGCTACCAGGCCCAGCCCATCCTAATCATATTAATATTAATTAAGCTAGTCTCTTTACACGCATTGTCACTCATTTATTCATTAGGAATCCTTCTGAGCTAGGCATTTATCATCATTCTACAGATGACAAAATGGAGGTTAAAAGAGGTTGAATAAGCTGCTCATATAGAGGTCTTATAGCTTTTGAGTGGCGCAGCCTTGACCCAAATTCAGATCTGCCTGATTTGAATGCTCCTATCTTTACTACTAAGTTATATTTCTTTAAAATCTAATATAAAAATTCCAAGTCCATGGGTAGAGAAGAGGACTGTTCAATAGTCTTTATTCTTCTGTCACGTGTTTCACCCTAGGACTCTCATTTTTATCCTACTTTTGCACCCTTCATGTAAAACAGTCCTTAATGAAACAAAAGGTTTGCGGAGAAGTACTCAGAATGGGAAACTTTGGTGTCCTTGGGGTTGTTAGCAGAGCCAGCAGTGATCCTGTGAGGTCAGTCCCTGGAAACACAGGTGTCTCCCTGGGCTGAGGGTAGTCCCCAGCTCTGACGGTCAGATGTCTTTCCTCAGGTGGAGCAGCTCCTGTATGAAAGCCCTGAGCGGTACTCCCGCTCAGTGCTTCTCATCACCCAGCACCTCAGCCTGGTGGAGCAGGCTGACCACATCCTCTTTCTGGAAGGAGGCGCTATCCGGGAGAGGGGAACCCACCAGGAGCTCATGGAGAAAAAGGGGTGCTACTGGGCCATGGTGCAGGCTCCTGCAGATGCTCCAGAATGAAAGCCTTCTCAGACCTGTGCACTCCATCTCCCTCCCTTTTCTTCTCTCTGTGGTGGAGAACCACAGCTGCAGAGTAGGCAGCTGCCTCTAGGATGAGTTACTTGAAATTTGCCTTTAGTGTGTTACCTCCTTTCCAAGCTCCTCGTGATAATGCAGACTTCCTGGAGGACAAACACAGGATTTGTGATTGCTTAGTGTAACGGAGTTTAGAGCCAGGGTTGATGCTTTGGTGTGGCCAGCACTCTGAAAACTGAGAAATGTTCAGAATGTACAGAAAGATGATCAGCTATTTTCAATATGACTGAAGGCATATGCTGGCCCATAAACACCCTGTAGGTTCTTGATTATTTATAATAAAAATTGATGTTTTGTACTGTGGTTTCTTATGTTTCCGGCATACCAAACGGCTCACTGCCTTTTGCAGTGCACTTTTCAGCAGGGGGTGTCTCCTCTTTTATCATCCTCAATGTTTTACCCCCTAAGTGCATCATCTTTTCCCTTAAGCTTTTTAATTCCTATGAGGCCCCTTCCACTTCCCCTATCCCCTTACGCCCACCCCCAAGAATGAGCAAGACCCCAGCCACAGGGCCCACCAGGGCACCAGCGGCCGCAGCTCAGAGCCGTGTCCTCTCCGAGGTGGCAGATGGGGCGGGCGCGGCCAGAGCAAGTGCCAGGCGGGAACGGAGGGACTGGGCGCGCCTCACAACTCACCACCTCGCCGGCTCCGGTCCTTCCTGGCTCGCCTGGCTCCGAAGCGGCACCTGGAGGGGAAACCTCACAACAGTAGGCGGGATTGTCTAGTAAATATCTCCCATTCAGGGAGGCCCAGGTCGTGTGACGTCGACAGTTGCTGGGTAGATGAGGCCAACACAGGTTGCAAGGAGAGGCTGGTTTTAGAGGCGTGAAACTCCGCAGTGCTCAGCCAAGCAGGGAGCAATGCAAGGAAAGGCGGGCAGAAAGGGCACGCTCTTGTGGGTGACTACAGGTTAGGAGACCGTTGAACCGGGAGGGGCCCTAGGATGGACCCCGTGGAAAGATTCAGAGACTGCGCCCTCTCCCTGATGCCCCCTTCCCCTACACGCGGCGGGTATATTCTGTTGCAGTTGCCCCAGGACCTGTTTCCAAGACTCTGTCCCCTCGCACTTCCGTCCCTCCTGGTTTTGTAAAGTGATGCCCATAGGAACCCCCACCCCGCGTGAAACTACTCCCAGCTCCTGGCTGACTTCCAGTCTTCTGGTTGAGGCTGAGCCTTTAGATGACACGACCCTACCCATCTCTGTTTCCAGCGGATGCCCGGGCCTGGAGGTACCTCTTACTGTAACCCATCACCAAATGGGCTTTTGAAGGCGCCCGTCCCTTTCTCGCTTTCTTCGGAAGACCCTTGACCCATCATTCACCCGACCCCCATAAAGGGAGAGCAGAGAAGCCGGTCCCAGTGTGATAGTCCTGGTCCAGGCACTAACTGTCCTTTTCTCGGAAAAGGCAGAGGGATGTGGAAAAGATTCTGGTTCCCTCCCCTTCGATCTGTGGCTTTCGCTTTCACTTCCTCCTCCGAGAGCCGACAGATCTCTGGGTGCTGGGCGGTCATGGCGCTACTGGAAGTATGCGGAGCCCCCCGAGGGCAGCGGCCGGAATGGGCTCTCCCGGTTGAGGGAAGCGGGCGTCGCTCGGACCCAGGACACTACAGTTTCTCTATGCGGTCTCCAGAGCTCGCCTTACCCCCGGGAATGCAGGTCGGGGCTGTAGGGGAGCCCCCAGGGATGCAGGCAGGCGGGCGCTGAGGAGTAGAGTGTCGCCTGAGAGAAGGAGGCGAGAGCGGGAGCGCGGGGGACAGGGTGGGGGGCAGCCTTTAGTCCTGGAGAGCACCAGACCCAAAGAAGAGGCCACATGGGGATGGGGCCTGAGAGAAGGAAGTGCAGGTTAGGACAAAGAGTTACAGGTAAGGTGGGGGCTCCCAAAGGAAGACAAGAGAACTTTCCTGCCCTTGTCCACACACAAATCGTGGAGCCTTTTTCCTGGGGTTATCACACGGTATAGGAGGTGTGTGGTGCCTTGGGAAACCTATGAACTTTGCCAGCTGGCCTCCTCTCAGCAACTCACTGTTGCCCGACTTAGAACAAGTCACTTAGTCTAGGTCCCAAGCCCCTCTTCTGTAAAGTGAGGATACTGTTACTAAACGTGTTTTGTGAGGGTTGGTTTATGCATGGAAGAAACCCTTTAAGTCACTCTCAAAATTTTTTAGTAATGGTAACATGTGCTTGCTTTCATTTCTATTATGCTGGAAAATGGAAAAGGTTGATACGGCATGCCTCTTCTTTTCCTTCTCCCAAGCCATTTCCTTCTAGAGATTGGTTATTAACTGTTCATTTATTGATGGTTAGATAATTTCTGCATATCTCCTCACCCTCATACTCCCTAAAACCTTTTCCTGGAGCCTCTTACTACAGAATTTTTCATTGCCTTCCTCAACCTCTTTTCTCTTATCAGCCCACAGAATTCTTCCAATCCCTGGGTGGGGACGGAGAAAGGAACGTTCAGATTGAGATGGCCCATGGCACCACCACGCTCGCCTTCAAGTTCCAGCATGGAGTGATTGTAGCAGTGGATTCTCGGGCCTCAGCTGGCTCCTACATTGGTGAGTGTATACGCTCCAGCAGGCAGACTCTGGGGAGCTGGGCTCCCCTTTCCGCAGGAGGCCAACTCTGCAGCAAGGTGGAAGTGGATATTGATTTAGGACACACTGGGGGATCTGTGGGATCATCCCTTCTGTCCCAAAACTCCATCTTCTTCCAGCTACCTTACGGACGAACAAGGTGATTGAGATTAACCCTTACCTGCTTGGCACCATGTCTGGCTGTGCAGCAGACTGTCAGTACTGGGAGCGCCTGCTGGCCAAGGAATGCAGGTAAGGGAGGCCTCTCACCTTCCTTTCTTAGCCTAGTGGTTAATCCCCGGATCTCTCAGATCATTGCTCCTTACTCTTGTCCTATGTGGTCCATCTTAGTGCTAACAGCATATTTCACAAAACACCTTTTCGATGATAAGAACCTTCTCTCAAATCTCAGCCTGTGCTCCACTCATAAGCCAGATAGTATGTCAGTTATTTAGCACTGACACATCCACCATGGTGGGATAGTATCATTTACTAGGCTGCCTTTGTATGTTTCAGATACTTTAAATTCCAAATCTTCCTCTGATCTTTAGATCCTACAAAATAATTCCTTTCCAATGCCTATCTCTTCAATCATTTCCTGCCCCATCAAGTTGGAAAGAGCTAATCTCTCTTCCCTCACTCCACTTTGTCCTCACCCAGGCTGTACTATCTGCGAAATGGAGAACGTATTTCAGTGTCGGCAGCCTCCAAGCTGCTGTCCAACATGATGTGCCAGTACCGGGGCATGGGCCTCTCTATGGGCAGTATGATCTGTGGCTGGGATAAGAAGGTGGGTGCTCTCCATTCTTCATGTTCCCCCACCATGTTCCCTTTGTATGACAGATCTGTTTCCCATCGTATACTCCTACTCCCTCCCTGGCAAGATGCATGGCATATAGAGTGCTTGGTTATAGAACTGTTCCAGTATATCCATGGACTATTTATTGGCCCAGATATGAATCATTGCATGTGTTTTGTAAGCTTGTCCCTTTTGTTAAACAGTTGATTTCAAGTTTGTTTTTCCTTTTTTATTTCTAAAGTTCGATGACTTTACCAAAATGGTTTCCTAATTCCAATGTTCTTGTGGTAATATTAATTCTTTTGTTCACTTTTTATGTCTCATATTTGAACCCCCATGTTACCAACATCTTCCTCTCCAATTTCAGCCTGAAATCTTTCATCTTATAGGGTCCTGGACTCTACTACGTGGATGAACATGGGACTCGGCTCTCAGGAAATATGTTCTCCACTGGTAGTGGGAACACTTATGCCTACGGGGTCATGGACAGTGGCTATCGGCCTAATTTTAGCCCTGAAGAGGCCTATGACCTTGGCCGCAGGGCTATTGCTTATGCCACTCACAGAGACAGCTATTCTGGAGGCGTTGTCAATAGTAAGAGACCAATGCTCCCACCACCATGCCTGGGAGGAGTCGGCGGGTGGTGGGGGGGTGATTTAAGATTGAGAAACCAACCTGGTCAACATGGTGAAACCCTATCTCTACTAAAAATACAAAAATTAGCCAGACGTGGTGATGGGCGCCTGTAGTCCCAGCTACTTGGGAGGCTGAGGCAGGAGAATCACTTGAACCTGGGAGGTGGAGCTTTCAGTGAGCCAAGATCATGCCATTGCACTCCAGTCTGGGCCACAGAGGGAGACTCCATCTCAAAAGAAAAAAAAAAAGATTGAGAGACTCAAAGGAGAGAGAGTGGTAGGGAGGAAATTTTCAGAGTCAGAAGAACGACATTAAAGGCCCAGTCATATGGTTTTAAGCCTGTGCATGTGTCTTGTTACTGCCTTCAACATAACACCAGTGACAGGAACTTGCTGAGGTGAAAGGTGACTCCGTGTTCTTTTCTCATTTGTCCACAGTGTACCACATGAAGGAAGATGGTTGGGTAAAAGTAGAAAGTACAGATGTCAGTGACCTGCTGCACCAGTACCGGGAAGCCAATCAGTAATGGTGGTAGTGGAAGCTGGGCAGGTCCCCTCTGGGAGGGCTTGGCCGACTCAGGGACCTGAGTCATGTTAAGTCCCAGGAGAAGAAGAGGCCTAGCCTGAGCCAAAGAGAGAGTACGGGCTCAGCAGCCAGAGGAGGCTGGTGGAGTGCATCTTCCGCGTGTTCTCTATTTGAACAAGCATTTCCCCCAGGGAAGTTTCTGGGTGCCTCACTAAGTAGAATAAAGAAAAACGGTTATAAATGCCTCTGTCTTGTGGCTGAATGGGGTTGGGCCTGTGGTTGCTGGGTGGGGCAGAAAGTAAAGAGATGCTTTTTCTGGAGAAGGGACTCAGACCCCTATCTAAGAAATGTGGCCTCACCACATCTTTCTTCCTGGGATTTCCTTCCACATTCATCTCTCCAAGACCTCAGGAAGGCTGATCATTGTTGTCCATGGACACTTGTTTGCAATTTCACATGGGTTAGGGTCCTTTCCATAGACAGACACCTGGAGACTCCTGTGTGCTCCATTGTTAATGGTTTGAGGAACAGGGAGTCGGGCACCTAGGATAACTGTTTTTGACTTTATAGGGTGGGATGCAAAAGCTTCCACTTCACCTTAATACGGTAATCATATAAACACCATACCATTTACCCCAAATAACACTTTGGAGATATTGGATACTGAATATAAAGACAGGCATTAAGGGTAATTTCATGATGTGTCATGCTGAATTGCAAGATGACAGGACTATAATTCTAGAGGAAGAAGAGATCAGGAGGACTCCCCTAAGTGGGGAGTGTGGGGAAAATGTAAAAGACCCAGGTTAGAAGAAAGAGACACACATCATGAGAGTTTCGGAATCATGCTGGAACTATGGACCACGTCACTTTCCAGAAAATAAAGGAAACAAATGCTTGAAAGTAGTAGCATGAGCTTGAGCATGGAACTTTTTTCATTAGAGAGAGATTCTTAAAATGCCAGAATGAATAGAGTTGTAAAAACTTGGGCGAGCCCCTACTTAAAATCCCTCCTCCCCACCACTACTATTTTAAACTTTAAGTGACTCCTTGGTAGTCACACAGATAACATTTCGAAATGGTGATTTGGAATCCAAGCGACCCTTCCTTTGGGGATTTTGTTTGTTTGTTTTTAGTTTGGGAGGTGGTTTCAGTCTGAAGAGTCCTTTCTGGAATAAACGAATCTTTCTGTTGCATAGGTAGACTCTGGGTCAGGAAGGATATTTAGAAACCTGATTACTGTTCTAAACAGTGTTAAAATAGAACAAGAACCAAAGCCCAGTACCGTGCATTTCCCTCATAAGCTGAAGGTGCGCCCAACATAATTTGGAGTACAGGCTTAGAGGCACCTGAACACGCGCCAGCTCAAGGTGCTCCGGCTGAGAAGGACAGATGAAGATGAACGCTCAGGGCCTACTAAATTCAAAATCTGTACGTGAAAATCCCCTTTGGCCTGGTGAGATTTGTTGGGACCTTCTATTTAGGAGAGCCCGGCATATTTTTCGCTCGCCTGAAACTGGAGCTTGCATGGAAGAGGGCACTTTTTTTTTTTTAGACGAAGTCTCGCTCTTGTCGCCCAGGCTGGAGTGCAATGACCTGATCTAGGCTCACTGAAGCCTCTGCCTCCTGAGTTCAAGCGATTCTCCTGCCTCAGCCTCCCGAGTAGCTGGGATTACAGGCGTCCGCCACCACGTCCTGGCTAATTTTTGTATTTTTAGTAGAGACAGGGTTTCACCATGTTGACCAGGCTGGTCTCGAACTCCTGACCTCAGGCTATCCGCCCGCCTCGGCCTCCGAAAGTGCTGTGATTACAGGCGTGAGCCACCGCGCCCGGCCAGAAAGAGGGCACTTCTTAATAGTAGGCTCAGAGCTTTAAGTAGTAAATTTGAGAAAATTCAGTGATTCTTCAATTACAAAGCACTCTCCAATTACAAAGCAAGGACAACAGATAAAGTTGTCCTTAAGACAACTGTATTTTACTTAATGATAAAGAAACATTTTTGCAGTTTTATATCCCAGAGTAACCGCCGCTAAAGGCGAGTGAGACTCATTGCAGGCCTGTGCCGTGCGAACCAGAGTTCGGGCTCCAGTTCCGCTGTCTGCGGGTCTCGCGCGCCCCCTCCCGGCGGCCCGGCCCAGAATGAAGGCCTTGGCTGGGGAAGCGAAAGCGAAAGCTGCCCGAGCCCTGACGCCCGCCTTGGCCGAGCGTAGCTGGCTGACCAGAGCCGGTAGCGAAGTTGGGAGAGACGAAGCGGACCTCAGCGCTGAAGAAGAAGCCCCCGGAGCTGCAGTCTCCCCGCCGCGGCTGGTGAGTTGGTGCGGAGGGGAACCTGGAGCGCCAACAGGGACGCAGCCCAAATGACTACCCACTCTACGCTCCTGCTTCCCAGTCCCTCTGCACCCGGCGATAGGAGGGAGCGGAGCCCGGACCACTTAGCTCGCCGCGGCAGGCGGGAGTGGGGGTGGGGGTCCGGGGATTTTTTTTTTTTTTTTTTTTTTTTAAGCACGAGGCTCCTGATGGTCATGCTTCCAGCTCCCCAGACAGGCCGAAAGCTGTCTGTCGTAGGAGGGGTGTACGGATGCGCACCGGTTACTCAGGAGAGCTCTCAGGGTCGAACAGGATAAAATGAGAAGCCGGTAGACGGGTTGGGCGGAGCCGGGCGGGTAGGAGGGCAGGGACAAGGATTGGGACTCCACCCCCATAATTTCTCATCTCTAATCTGTTGACAGAGCCATGCCACTCCCTGACCTGAGACCCTGGACCTCCCTGCTGCTGGTGGACGCGGCTTTACTGTGGCTGCTTCAGGGCCCTCTGGGGACTTTGCTTCCTCAAGGGCAGCCAGGACTATGGCTGGAGGGGACCCTGCGGCTGGGAGGGCTGTGGGGGCTGCTAAAGCTAAGTGGGCTGCTAGGATTTGTGGGGACACTGCTGCCCCCGCTCTGTCTGGCCACCCCCCTGACTGTATCCCTGAGAGCCCTGGTGGCGGGGGCCTTACGTGCTCCCCCAGCCAGAGTCGCTTCAGCCCCTTGGAGCTGGCTGCTGGTGGGGTACGGGGCTGCGGGGCTCAGCTGGTCACTGTGGGCTGTTCTGAGCCCTCCTGGAGCCCAGGAGAAGGAGCAGGACCAGGTGAACAACAACGTTTTGATGTGGAGGCTGCTGAAGCTCTCCAGGCCGGACCTGCCTCTCCTTGTTGCCGCTTTCTTCTTCCTTGTCCTTGCTGTTTTGGGTGAGTCAGGAGAGGACGTTGTGAGTTGGAGGTGGTAAAAGGGCCTGGGCACCAGCACATTCACGTATTATTTTTCATGCCTCTTTCAGGTGAGACATTAATCCCTCACTATTCTGGTCGTGTGATTGACATCTTGGGAGGTGATTTTGACCCCCATGCCTTTGTCAGTGCCATCTTCTTCATGTGCCTCTTCTCCTTTGGCAGGTAGGTGATAGGCAGCTGGGTCCATTTGCTAGCCCCAAATCTTTACAGGGGTCTTCACTTCCCTAACTACATTTCTAGGCCGTTTCAGGTGCAAAGCACAAAAATACTTAAACTAAAATATGGTAAATGTAGTCACCATTCTGTTTCATCTGTCCATTCATTTCTTCCTTCGTTCATATTCATCCAATATCTTCAAAGTTTATCTGATCTTATTATAGGTACAAGTTATGAGTGAAGGTAGTACAAAAGGAATTTAAGGCTCAGATGGAATGTCTCTCAGTTGTCTCTCAACATTCCTAGGTCCATGAAATTCCATTTCTTTCTGCCTCCTACCTCCTACCCCTAAGTCTGTCTCCAAAGTATCTCTCCAGGATCACTATCTCCTCAGGATGGGCATGCTTCTCCCTCTCACTCTTCTTTCCCAACTCATCTTGCCAATCTCTGAAGATCTTATTCTGAGGCTTATCACCTTTCTTTCCAGAATCATTACTCTTTTCCCTTCACTTGCTTTCCCTTCTCTTTCTAGACATACTCAAACAAACAAACTGTTTGATAAGGCCGGGACTGGGATGAGGTGAGCGAGGCACCTGGGGTGCAAAGTTTAAGGAGGTGAGCACTCATCTTACCCAAATCCCAGCCGGCCTGATTATCTCTATTTTTATGGTCATACTTAATTTAGAATACCCTCAAAAACCACTTCTTCATTGTGCCTTCATTCCATCCTGGCTGCTTTCTGCTGAAACTAGTCATGCACTGCATAACGATGTTTAGGTCAATGATGGGCCACATATAAGATGGTGGACCCACAAGATTATAATACCATATTTTTACTGTACCTTTTCTATGTTTAGATACACAAATACTTACTTCTGTGTTACAGTCGCCCACAGTGTTAGATGGAATCATATGTTGTACAGATTCGTAGCCTAGGAGCAATAGGCTAAACTATATGTCCTAGGTGTGCAGTAGGCTATGACATCTAGGTTTGTGTAGGTACACTCTATGGTGTTCATACAACGATGAAACCATCTGACGACACATTTCTCAGAATGCATCCCTGTCATTAAAGTCCAAACCCTCATTATATCATGTCTGACTATTCCAAATGCCTCGTCAATATGGTAACTAAATTTGTATTAGAAACATGTATTTTGTAAAATGCCTGCTTTTATGCTTTTATATTTTTTCCTCTAAGTTTTACTGTAGACATGTAGTTGGTCTAAGACGAATTCTCCAACGTGAAGGATGAAAGATGGGAATCACATGACTCTGGGGCTCCAGAGAATGGTGGGGGCAGGGAGTTTATTACTGCAGTTCCTATGATGAAGTATCTATGATGACAGAGAAGGGCTTTGGGTATGGGGCAGGAAGGAGACCAAGGCAGAGGAGACGCACAGAGGGACAAGCCTGAGGGAGGCCAGGACAGAAGCAAGCACTGGGATAGTTGTTTTCACAATATCTTTTCCCTTCTATTGTAGTCTTCTATTGTGTCTAGTACAGAGTGCACTCCATAAATACTTGTGAATTTGTACATGTTATGGTTTTGTTCTCACATCTAGCTCACCGTGTCTCCTCTTTCTTCTTCCTCTGTGTATTCCTTACCTCTTCTCTCTCTGTGTGTCTGTCTCTCATTTCTTTCTCTTTTGCCTCTCCTGGCATGCTTTCCCCCGACTTTGTGCTTCTCTGCACTCCTGGCTTGCTCCTCTGTGTCACCCGCTGGCTTGCTCCTTCTCTGCATCTCCCTTCCCTCTTATTCTCCTACCCCGCAGCTCACTGTCTGCAGGCTGCCGAGGAGGCTGCTTCACCTACACCATGTCTAGAATCAACTTGCGGATCCGGGAGCAGCTTTTCTCCTCCCTGCTGCGCCAGGACCTCGGTTTCTTCCAGGAGACTAAGACAGGTGGGGCCTGGAGTCCAGGTCTGAGATTTCCGTGGACATCCCTTGCCCCTCAGTGACCTTCCACCCACAGCCTCTCCTCCTGCCTTCACCTGTATGCCAGGGCCTGGGGATGCTTTTCTCTTGTTTGGGACAGGGTGGAGAAGCAGCCTCCACTGTCCCTCTGCAAGTGAAGGAGGATGTTCAGAGGAGGGGGCTGTGTCAGAGGGAACAGTCAGGAGGGAGTTTCTGGGGGCCCTGCAGTACACATGGTTTCCTCTTTTCCTCACCTGCTCTGTCCTTCTTAGGGGAGCTGAACTCAAGGCTGAGCTCGGATACCACCCTGATGAGTAACTGGCTTCCTTTAAATGCCAATGTGCTCTTGCGAAGCGTGGTGAAAGTGGTGGGGCTGTATGGCTTCATGCTCAGCATATCGCCGCGACTCACCCTCCTTTCTCTGCTGCACATGCCCTTCACGATAGCAGCCGAGAAGGTGTACAACACCCGCCATCAGGTGAGTGTGCGTGTAAGGGAACCCCAAAGGGAGAATAAAACTGACAGGTGAGGAGGCTTCCATATTTGTGGCTAGAGGATCTCCTAGAGAGAGATGTTCTCTTCTCAGCCCTTAGGGGAGAAGGTATATTGTAGTATATACTACATTTTGTTTGTCTAGCCATCCAACAATGGATATTTGAGTTCAGAAGCTTCATGATTCTCCAGAACTATAAACAAAAATGTAAAAGTGTATGTGAAGGTTTGGGGAGGGAATAGGAAGGGGAGATGATAGGCGATGATAACTTTTCATTAGCTTCTCAAAGGAGTCTGTACATCCCCCGCCCCCACTGAGAAGATTAAAAATGATTTCTTAGAGGCTTTTAGGCAGGGAGATTTTCCCTTTAAAATCAGCAGAAGAAGTCTGGATGCAGCATAGGGAAAGGAGGCATCGTCAGGAAGTCCTAAGTCTGAATGTCAGCTCCACCTTCTCTTTTTCTCTTATATTGTGGTAAAACATACATAACATAAAATTTACCATTTTAACCATTTGAAGTGTACAGTGCAGTCACATTTAGGAAACCCACATTGTTATTGGGCAACCATCGTCACCATCCATCTCCATAACTTTTTTCATCTTCCTAAAATGAAACTCTGTACCCACTAAACAGTAACTGCCTACTACCCCCAACCCCTGGCCCCTGGCAACCTCCATTGTACCTTCTGTCCCTGGCAACCTCCATTGTACCTTCTGTCTCCATGAATTTGATGACTCCAGGTACTGTACGTAAGTGGAACCATACAGTATTTGTCTCTTTGTGACTGGCTTATTTTACTTAGCATAATGTCTTCAGGCCTCATCCATATTGTAGCATGTGTTAGAATTTCCTCCCTTTTAAGGCTGCATAATAATTCTATTGTGTGCATATATCACATTTTGATTATCCATTCATCTGTCAATGGACATTTGCATTGTTTCCACCTTTTGGCTATTGTGAATTATGCTGCTGTGGACATGAGTGTACAAATACCTGTTTGAGAACCTGCTTTTGGTTCTTTTGGGTATATACTTAGAAGTGGAGTTGCTGGATCATATGGCAATTCTATTTAAAAATTTTTGAGGAACCATGTATTAGTCCATTTTTATGCTGCTGATAAAGACATACCCAAGATTGGGCAATTTACAAAAGAAAGAGGTTTATTGGACTTACAGTTCCACGTGACTGGGAAGACCTCTCAGTCATGGCGGAAGGTGAAAGACACATTTCACATGGCAGCAGACAAGAGAAAAGACAGCTTGTGCAGGGGAATTCCCCTTTTTAAAACCATTATATCTCGTGAGACTTACTCAGTATCACAAGAACGGCATGGGAAAGACTTGTCCTCATGATTCAGTTACCTCCTACCCAGTCCCTCCCACAACACATGGGAATTCAAGATGAGATATGGGTAGGGACACAGCCAGACCATATCAAACCACAGTACAGTTTTCCATAGCGGCAGCACCGTTTTAAATTCCCACCAGCAGTGCATAAGGTTTCTAATTTCTCCACATCCTCATCAACGCTTACTACTTTCTGTTGTCTTTTTTTTAATAGCCATTGTAATGGTGATTAGGTGATTAGGATTATCTCCTTGTAGTTTTGATTTGCATTTCCCTAATGATTAGTAAATATTGAGCATGTGCTTTTTGGCCACTTATGTATCTTTCTTGAGAGAATGTCTGCAAGTTCTTTGCCCATTTTCTGATTTTTTTTTGAGTCGTGGGAGTTCACTATATGTTTTGCATATTAATTTCCTATCAGATATATGATTCACAAATATTTTCTTGCATTTCATGGTTGCTTTTTCACTCTGTTGCTAGAGTTCTTTGATGCACAAATGTTTTAAATTCTGATGAAGTCTGATTTATCTAGTTTTTGTTGCCTGTGCTTTTGGTGTCATATCCAATAAATCATTGCCAAATCTAGTGGCATGAGGCTTTTCTCCCACATTTTCCTAGGAGTTTTATAGTGTTAGCTCTTACGTTTAGGCCTTTGATCCATTTGGAATTACATCTTCACCTTTCTTAAATATCTGTGGCTCCTTGGGAAAATTACCCTTCCTTCCTGATTCAGACACTGGGGATGGGAGAATTACCTCAAATGAAGGTTAAAAAAATTGCATGTATCTTCTATACTACCTAACACTGAGAGCTCAATAGTATTTTGTTCCCTCGCTCCTTCACTCTTATTCCTTCTGGAAAGAAGAGTAAGGAAGAGGGAAAGAAACAGTTTGGTATTTTTAGGTAGAGTAGGGAGCATCTCATGGGCTGGAATAAGATGTGGGGGCCTGCTGTCCTCTGCCACATCAGCCCCAGTGTTTGCTGACCCTCTTTTCCAGGCAGTGCTTCGGGAGATCCAGGATGCAGTGGCCAGGGCAGGGCAGGTGGTGCGGGAGGCCATTGGAGGGCTGCAGACCGTTCGCAGTTTTGGGGCTGAGGAGCATGAAGTCTGTCGCTATAAAGAGGCCCTTGAACAATGCCGGCAGCTGTATTGGCGGAGAGACCTGGAACGCGCCTTGTACCTGCTCGTAAGGAGGGTAAGATAGTGGAGTGGTTGTGAAAGGAGCCCGGGAAAGGGGGAGGGCAAGGGAAGGGGAAACTACAGCTGGTTCTGGGGGCCTTTGCAGCTCAGTCTCATAGAGGCAGAGAGGGGGAAAGAATGGGAAGATTCCCAGCCTCATCTCTTTCTTCTCCTCTCCCAGGTGCTGCACTTGGGGGTGCAGATGCTGATGCTGAGCTGTGGGCTGCAGCAGATGCAGGATGGGGAGCTCACCCAGGGCAGCCTGCTTTCCTTTATGATCTACCAGGAGAGCGTGGGGAGCTATGTGCATGTGAGTGAGAAGCCAAGCCTGCTCTCCTTTTTCCCCTCTCTTTTTCTTTGTGGCCTTCTGGGCCTTGGGCTTTATTTGTTACTTTTAACAATACAATACAAAACCAAAACCCGCAAGTAATTTTGCTATGGAGAATTTTAAACATATGCCAAAAATGAGACAAAATAATATTAGAAACTCACATGTATACATCCTGTGCTTTAACAATGATCAACTCATGCCCAATGTTGTTTGATCTGTATCCCCAGCCACTTCCCCCCACCCATATTATTCTGAAGCAAATCCAAGATATTATATAGTTTCATCTGTAAATATTTCAGTATGTTTCTTAAAAATATAAACATCTTTAAAAGTATATAACAACAAAGCCATTATCACACCAAAAAATTAACAATAGTTCTTAAAATTTATCGAATAGTCAATTGTCAAATTTCCACTTGTGCTATCCATGTAATATATGTGTATGACTGTGTTTATTACACTTTGCTTAAATCAGGATCCAAAAATGGTCCATATATTGTGATTGGTTGATACATCTTTTAAATCAATCTATCTATCTATCTATCTATCTATCTATCTATCTATCTATCTATCTGTCTATCCATCCACCCATCAATCCATGTATCTTTCTAAAAGTTTCCCTTGCACAGTTTATTTGTTGAAGAAATAGGTTGTTTGTCCTGTGGAGTTTCTTAGGGTCCAGATTTTGTTGACTGAATCCCTGTGGTATTTTATGCTCTTCTGCCTCTGTACTTCCTGTCTATTGATAGATAAACCTAGAAGCTTGTGAGATTGAGGGTGTTTTTTTGTCTTTTTCCAGCAACAGTACTTTTTAGGTGGTGATGCATTCTTCCTCCAAGAGGCACACAATGTCTGGTTCTCTATTTGTGGCAACATCAGCCACCGATGAGCAGTACCTAGATCCATGACAGAATTAGGGCTGCAAAAGGGAGATACTCTATCATTCTTCATGTATTAGCTGAAGTAGGTCTATGAAGGGAGACTTCCCCTCATCTACCACTTCATTACCCGGTGGTACAGTTTGATAAGGAAAGGCAGAGTGAGCATTTAGGTCTCTTCCTGCATTCACCAGTTCTCAAAACCAGCTACTTCATCCAGGGCTTTATTTAAACATTTTCCTAGACACTCGATAAACATCTTTTTTGTATAGTGAACTGCGCTAGGCACTCTGATGGCTACAAAGGTGAGTTGGGCACAGTGCCTGCATTTAAGGAGCTCCCCGTCTAATCAAGCAAGACAGAACTGGGCATAAGTAATAGGAAGCAGTAACTGAAAAGATCTGGGGCTAGAGGCAATGCTGTATGGTAGGAGAATGGACTGTATAGCCTTTACATTGCAAATTGGAACACTGGGGTATTGGTGCCACTTTTAAATTCCATCCAAATTGTACATTTAAAGGTGGAGAATCTCTTTTGAATACGGAGGATGAGCAGTGCCGTTGTGAGTGGAGTGTGTGAGGAGTCGGGAGGGTGGTTTCTGGTAGAAGTGTGTTTAATTAGCCGGCTCTCCCATTCCTGTTTTCCAGACCCTGGTATACATATATGGGGATATGCTCAGCAACGTGGGAGCTGCGGAGAAGGTTTTCTCCTACATGGACCGACAGCCAAATCTGCCTTCACCTGGCACACTTGCCCCCACCACTCTGCAGGGGATTGTGAAATTCCAAGATGTCTCCTTTGCATATCCCAATCGCCCCGACAGGCCTGTGCTCAAGGTGCATGAAAGAGGGAGGAAACCTGGACCCTTGCTCTCTGCTGCTAATGCATAACTGGACATCACAGCCTATAGTTCATTTGCCTCTGAGAAACTGGTCTTGCCTCTGCTAGGAAGAGAAATGGAGGGATCTTGAGGGAGAGGGGGCAGGCCCTTAACTCTTTTCTGGTTTTCTAGGGGCTGACGTTCACCCTACGTCCTGGTGAGGTGACGGCGCTGGTGGGACCCAATGGGTCTGGGAAGAGCACGGTGGCTGCCCTGCTGCAGAATCTGTACCAGCCCACAGGGGGACAGGTGCTGCTGGATGAAAAGCCCATCTCACAATATGAACACTGCTACCTGCACAGCCAGGTGGGTGAGGAGGGAGAAGATGGGACAGGTGAGGGGAGCATGTACAGAGAGCAGATGGGAGATCCATGGGAAGACGCACCAGGTGTTCATTCCGAGGGAGGTAGGTGGGGAGGACAAGAGGGCCCCTGCCTTGGGGGTTTACACGTAGTCCTCTGCCCCTGTCCCCGCTGCACAGGTGGTTTCAGTTGGGCAGGAGCCTGTGCTGTTCTCCGGTTCTGTGAGGAGCAACATTGCATATGGGCTGCAGAGCTGCGAAGATGATAAGGTGATGGCGGCTGCCCAGGCTGCCCACGCAGATGACTTCATCCAGGAAATGGAGCATGGAATATACACAGGTATCTCCTACAAACTGTAAGCCTGCTCCTTCAGCAAAAAAGAGGAAATCAGACTTACTCTTAGTGGTGAAGGTCGTGTCCCTGTAACTTGATGTTTGCTGTTCCTCTGCCCTTTCCTCCACTCCTACGTCTCCTTCCCCACACACTGAATTCTTCAGCCTCCCTCTTGCTCCAGAGTCTTTGTTTGCAGAGAGCAATGCAGCAGTGGTGCTCCCTCCATGGGCTGCCCCGTCAGGTCCCCACCCCGTGGCCCTCCTCCCACTGGGCCCTCCCACCTCCCGAGGTCCTACTGGAAGTACCTGCTTTGCACTTGTCCCTCCTTGTGTGTTGTCTCTGTCACTTGTATCTGAGGAAGGGAATTTCTCTGATTTCCTCAGATGTAGGGGAGAAGGGGAGCCAGCTGGCTGCAGGACAGAAACAACGTCTGGCCATTGCCCGGGCCCTTGTACGAGACCCACGGGTCCTCATCCTGGATGAGGCTACTAGTGCCCTGGATGTGCAGTGCGAGCAGGCTGTGAGTACCGTGAAAGGGGCAGGGGACGGTGGGGCCTGGGAGGGGGCATGCTGGGAGGATCAGCCTGTGTAGAATTGGGCAGAGGGAGGACGAAGGACCTACTAGTGGAAAGAGTCTGTGCCTTCTTGGGGTTGGGGAATGGAATCCGATGGTGTGAGGGCAGCCCCAATTCCCTCCTGGGCTCCCATTCCTCCAGCAGTGGCAGTACAGCCAGGAGAGAAGGGCAGTCCAGGCCTTTATCTACTGCCCTTTCCTACCTTCTTTTATTTCACACCTTCTTTACCCTAAATCAGAAGAGATGGTGCCCAGGTGGATGTGGTGTCCATCTCATTCCTGTCTTTCTGAGGCACTATGATCACCCCTTCAGCTGCAGGACTGGAATTCTCGTGGGGATCGCACGGTGCTGGTGATTGCTCACAGGCTACAGACAGTTCAGCGCGCCCACCAGATCCTGGTGCTCCAGGAGGGCGAGCTGCAGGAGCTTGCCCAGCTCCAGGAGGGACAGGACCTCTATTCCCGCCTGGTGCAGCAGCGGCTGATGGACTGAGGCCCCGGGGATACTGGGCCCTCTTCTCAGGGGCGTCTCCAGGACCCAGAGCTGTTCCTGCTTTGAGTTTCCCTAGAGCCGTGCGGCCAGATAGTTGTTCCTGAGTTGCAGGCATGATGGAGATTTGGACACTGTGTGCTTTTGGTGGGGTGGAGGGGTGGGGTGGGGTGGGATGGGGGCTGTCTGTGTTGAGGAAACTTAATTCCCTGGTGACTAGAGCTTTGCCTGGTGATGAGGAGTATTTTTTTGGCATAATAAATATATTTTAAAATATTTTCCTTCTTACATGAACTGTATACATTCATATAGAAAATTTAGACAATATAAAAAAGTACAAAGCAGAAAAGTAAAAGTACCCATTGTTTCACTTCCCAGAGATAACCATAGTTGCTATTTTGCTGCCTGTCCCATCAGTCATTTATCTGTTTTTGAGATAGAAATTAACCAAAAATGACATAAATATTCATGAGATTGCCTTCCTCTATCCTTTCCTGTTCCCATCAGTGTCTGCTGTTTTGAAGAAGCTAGGGTCTGGAGGGACAGAGAACAGTTCCCTGATTAACAGTATGAATAACTCTAATAATGGTAACGGCTACCATTTATAGAGTTTTAATGTGAGTAGGAACTATGCTAAGTGTTTTTCATGTATTATCGTTTTTAATCATTATCCCCAACCCTATGAGGTTGGTTATTATCCTTATTTTACAGATGAGGAAACTGAAGCTCAGAGAGGCTAAATGACTTTCCCAAGGTGGTTGTAGTGGTGGAGCTGGAGTTTGAATATAGGCCTGACCCTACAGTCCACACCCTGACCCAATAAATTGTATTGCATCTTGGGTCCATAAACCCTAATCCATAATCCGATCAAGAAAAGCTTTGCTGCTTTTAGCTCTAAATAATTCTGAATCTGTTCTCTCCAGTCCCGTTGTTATAGTCTTCACTCATAGACTTAAGGTGAACCCATCACCAGGGAGGTTTCTCTACCATTAGCTTCCCTCTTCCAGCCATTCTGCACAAAGTCATTTTTCTAAATTCTATGTCACATACGATTATGGCATTTCTGAAAATTCCTTCAGATGCTCTTAAGCCCTACTGCTGAGATCCTTTTCAGAGCACACACTGTTCCAGCCCATCTGTCTCACCCTTTCCTGTTGCATTCAGCTCCACAACAAACTTCCTGCCCTCCCCAATAGCTTTGTGCCTTTGCATATGGTGTTTTCTTGCCCATTTTCTGCTCGACTTGCCCCTGATTTTCAAGTTCAAGACTTAACTCAGGGTTCAGGTTGTCCAGGAGGCCTTCCTTATGTCGTCAGTCTGGGGAAAGTGCCCTTTCCACGTGCTTCTATCACTGTGTGGTTACCTCTTTCACAGCCCTTTTAAAGCTCTGTCTTCCCCTTCCCGCCTTTTTTGACCTTCCATTAGACCATGAGCACCTGGGCGGAAAGCCATATATCTTATTAAGCTTTATATCTGCTACCTGGCCAAGGGCCTAATTCATAGTGGAGAATAAATAAAAAGTCCATTGAATAAATGAATAAATATCTCCTCCATCGTGCTCAATCTTAATCCTCCCTGCCCACTCCCACCACTGAAAATGCAACATTGTACACATCACTGGTTGTTGGCAGGGACTTACCTTGGAAGGTTGCTATTCTAGGAAAGAGAAACCTTCATATTCCCGGAAACAGCAGGTACTTTCCAGTGCAGGCAATGGATTCCCCAGAACTGCTGTTTTGCATTTTTTCTTGCCTGGCAGCTGTTGGGAGCAGGGTGCAGTGAGGATGGGGTGAGAGTGGGTAGTTTCTTGTGCACATTTGCCTTTCTTTCATCCTGGGGCTGACTTGCAGCTCCACACCCATCCATCTCTCAAATTTCACAGAGGGTAAAATAGGCATTTGGAGAGAAAGAACTCTGGCCTGATTCCTTTCTCTCCCACAAATGTCTTTTATTCATAAAACAGGAATAACAATTCCTGTATCTCTCCACTATATGGAAGCTGAAACCCTCACGGAAGAAGATGATCTGAAAAATTCTTTGATTTCCTCAGTACAGTTACACCCATGCATCATAATGCTTTGAGCCTGGAAGGCATCTTAAAAATAATGCAACAGTCAAATCTAATTTTACAGAGAAACTGACATGAAATCACACAGCTAATCATGGTAAAGCTGGGTGGAAAACTCACCTTGATGGGCAGCACAGGAAGATGCAGTAGACGTTAAGATGTCCTGAAAGTTTCTTATCTCAGGGGAAACTCCCAGGTAGGCTTTATGTCAGGGACACAGAAAAATGTTCCCTGAAAGTCAAAATATTCGGGCTAGACAGACAAATTCCTGTAAGCGTGGTTTGTCTGGGAACCACAGATGTCACTAATCCTGGTTTGCTCCAGAGTTCTTTTTGTTTACTCCTACCCCCCATCACCATTTGATCGATCTCCTTACCCTGTAATTTCCCCTTCTTCTCATTTACCTGCAGTATCTTTCCCACCCAGGCATGCCTTATTCTTTCTAAAGGAAAGTATGAATGGAGAGGGCAAGGCTTGGAAAACTGATAGATTTCCTTGGATGCCAAAACAACTCCATACCCTGTCTGCCCGGCCCTATGTGGAAACAGCATTGAGTTTCAAGTCCTTTATGCCTCCACCCAGGGATAGCCACTTGGAATCCACATGGCAATTGTGAAACGAGCAGGAAATGCGTAATTGTCAGAATTTTGTGGGGGAAAGGACTAGGGAATAAGGAAAACAAAGATCTTCCTTGTGTTTTAGAGCTGTCAGCTAGAGGAGCACCTGCATGAGTCTGATGCCATCTAATGGTCCCAGAAGATACTGGGTTTTGAACCTAGAGTTCCATGGACTCTTACGAATTATACTACTACTAAGAAGCATTCAGTGGTGCTTACTATGTGCTATTGCTGTGCTAAGTATCTGACACATATCTTCTTACCTTATTTTTCAAGATAATTCTATGTGGCAGGTATTACTATCTCAATTCTAAGAATGAGAAAATGGAGTTTTAGAAACATTTACTAACTTGCCTGGGTCACATAGCTAAGGAAGAGGTGGACTTTGCCCAGCTTTGCAAAACAGCTCCTCAAAAGAGTTGCCTATACTCCTTGATTCCACTTATCTTCCTACTATCCTCTTTTTAAAATATATTATTTGTTTATTTATTTAAATAAGCAATATATTAATGTGGTTTGAAATTCAGAAGACACAAAGAAATATACAGAGGAAAGCCTCATTCTCAATCCTTCCCCAAGGCTTGCTAATCCCTCTTGCATAGGCAATCCGTGCTTCCAGCTTTGTGTTTATCCTTCCAGAGAAGTTTACTGTGCATTAAGCAAATATGTATATCTTTATTCTTGCTCAGTATTTTCGCAAACAGCAGCTTTCTAAGTTCACTGTTTTGAACTTTATTTTTTAAATTAAAAATATATGGCTACGTAGTATTTTACTTTATGGAAGTTCTATATTTCATTTAGCCTGTTTTCTTCTACTGACGGCTAGTTAGGTTATTGGAAGTCTTATGCTGTTGCTAGTTAGTCTTGTATAGACATTGTAATGCACATGTGCAAAAATACAATTACGATACAATCTTAAAGGGGAGTTGCTGAGTCTAATATATGAATTACAAATATTGATAGATATTGCAAAATTGCCTTCATAGAGGCTATATTATAGTTCCAGCAGCAACATATGAGTTTATCTGTTTCTTCATATATATATATATTACCAACAGAGAGTGTTAATTTTTTAAATTTTGACAATCTTCTGGGTGAAAGTAGCATTGTATTGTAGTTATCATTTGCTTTTTAATATTATCATGTAAGTAACAGAGATACTAAACCCAGAAGGATAAGGGAGTAAAGATGAGAAAAATAAACACACATACAAACAACAATAACAAATCTGTCTAAAATATTGGAAAATCAGAATGAGAAATGAAATATGACTGTAATGATAAAAATCAGTAATAAAAATGAATGTTAGATTTAAAAATAAGGCAGAGCAACCACAAATGACATGAGAATGAGGCAGACAAAGTTAAAGCACCTAAAGTCTTTCTCTTGTTTGAAAGGAGGATAGCGATATTGATTACCTTCAGATGCTGCCACATTTGGTAAACATGTTAAAAATGTAAGACTGACTTTTAACTAATATAATTAGAATTTAAAACTCTTAAATCAGTAGGGGGAAATTAAAAGAATACTTGAAATAAAAATTTAATTGATTTAATATAAGTGATGCAAGGAAAACAAAAGAAGCAAAGTAAGACATAGCAAAGACAAAGCACAATATATTTTAACAGAAACGAATGTAAATAGCACAGTGATCACAAGTATAAATAGCTTAAATATGGGAGTTAAAGGAAAGTTCTCAGACTAGATTAACAATATTGAAAAATCCAGTTACATGCCCTTCATAAGATCACAAAAAACCTAAAAACACGAAAATGTTAAATCAAAACCAGATATAAGATACACAAAGCAAACACTAACAGAAGACAGAAAGACAGCTTATGTAGTTACAGAAATGTCTAAACGTATAGTCTAAAACCAAACGCATTAGTAAAAACAAAGACAGCCATTACATAGTGATAATGAAGTCACCAGAACATTATACTAAAACTGAATCAGTTTGCACCTAGCAATAAAACTACAAAACATGTAAGAAATAGAGGAGAATTATAAGAAGAAATTAATTGACAAATTGAAACACATTTCTCAATGATTATAGAATAAGCGGAAAAATGAATAAGGATATCAAATAAGCCTGTTGATGTTCTTGTCTGTAATATCTAGGAGTCAAAATATATTCTTTAAAACTAATAAATCAAGTGCTTGTATTTACATATTTAAGAGTACAAAGGTAGACACACACACACGCACACACACACAAAGAAAGAGGAAGGGAGAGGATATGAGCTAGTTTTATGATTGTTCATTATTGAAAACTATAGGAATTATCTAAAGAAAGAGGTAACTAAGTGTATTATATACGAATAAACTTATCAAAGCAACATTGAAATATACACCTTCCTTAATATCTGAAAAGGTAAAATTTAAAAAATGCACAATAAAGACATAGTGAAAGATTTTTAAAAATAAATACCCATGTAAACATTATATTTAACAGAAGTTAATATCTCCAAATTAGATTGAATCTATTTGCTGTATGAATAATTACAAATGGGCTTCTTAACTGAACTATATAAATGAAAATATTTTTAAATTAGATTAAGATAAAAACTCTATTATTTGCAATATGCAAAAGACACCTAACATAAAGCCACTCAGAAAGATGTATTCATTATTTTCAACAAATAAGATGATGGGCAAAGGCATAACAAGAGAATGCAAACAAAAAGGAAGCAGAGGTCACATTCGTCTTACCAAACAAGGTGAAATTCAGACACTCCTCACCAAAAAAAAAAAAAAAAATTGAGTGTGACAAGAAGGGCACTTTATAATGTAAAGCATAAAATTCATATGAATATATGAGACATATATTTAAGTTCTAAACACCAAATAGGTAGCTCTTATAAAGCAGAAATTAAGGTAGATACAAGGAAAATATTCAGAAATGTCCTACCAGTAGAACACTTTAATTCCCTTTCCCTGCACTAGACCAGTTAAGTGGACAAAAAAATAGGCTGGGCCTGGTGGTTCATGCCTGTAATCTCAGCACTTTGGTAGGCCAAGGCGGGCGGATCACCTGAGGTCAGGAGATCAAGACCAGCCTGGCCAACATGGTGAAACCCTGTCTCTACCAAAAATACAAAAATTAGCCTGGTGTGGTGGTGGGAGCCTGTAATCCCAGCTACTTGGGAGACCGAGGCAGAAGAATCGCTTGAATCCGGGAGGCAAAGGTTGTAGTGAGCCAAGATTGCACCACTGCACTCCAGCCTGGGTGGCAGAGTGAGACTCTGTCTCAAAAAAAAAAAAGTATGAACACAGAAGATAGAAGATATTACTATCAATAAAAAAATAGATATGCTACATCTATATTGAACTTTTAAAATTGAAAATAGAGGCCAGGTGCAGTGGCTCACACCTACAACCCCAACACTTTGGGAGGTCTAAGCAGTCGGATTGCTTGAACTCAGGAGCTCGAGACCAACGTGGGCAACAGCGAAAACCCGTCTCTACAAAAAATACAAAAATTAGCCAGGTGTGGTGGCTCAGGCCTGTGGTTCCAACTACTTGGCTGAGGTGGGAGGATAGCTTGGGCCCAGGAGTTCAAGGCTGCAATGAGCTATGACTGTGCCACTGCACTCCAGCCTGGGCAACAGAGTGAGGCCCTGTCTCTAAAACAAACAAACAAATAAAAATTAAATGGCTCAATGGCATAGAAGAAAATTTTTTAATGCAGCAAGTATAAGATTGATGTTAAACTATGACAATGCACAAAAATAAAAATTGTAGATGAATTTACTTATTATATTGGCACAAAAATCCTAAATAAAACATTGCAAACAGATTCTAGCACAGATTTAAAAACACCCATCCATCAAGATCAAGGTTGGTTTTTTTTTTTTTTTTTGAGACGGAGTCTTGCTCTGTTGCCCAGGCTGGAGTGCAGTGGCGTGATCTCGGCTCACTGCAAGCTCCACCTCCCGGGTTCATGCCATTCTCCTGCCTCAGCCTCCCGAGTAGCTGGGACTACAGGCACCCACCACCACGCCTGGCTAATTTTTTGTATTTTTAGTGGAGACAGGGTTTCACTGTGTTAGCCAGGATGGTCTCGATCTCCTGACCTCGTGATCCACCCGCCTTGGCCTCCCAAAGTGCTGGGATTACAGGCGTGAGCCACCACGCCCGGCCTTTTTTTTTTTTCTAGAAAACCTTTTGGAAGTTCATGATATTTTGAATTTCAATGGATATTTCCTAGGAATAATGAGTTCAAATGAACGAATATGTGGAACAAAGCATCACCAACATTTATTTTTTCAGGATGAGGTGATGGAGAAAACCATCACAGAGAAATTGAGGCAAATAGTACATATAAAACAATACTTTGGGTGAGTCCACCCATCCCAAAGTCATATCAAAGAAGTGGCTGCAGATTGGAGCCCAAAGCCTTTGGTTCCTCAGTTTCCAAATGGATTCTCACTAGGCAGGATCATGAGTTTGCTTTGGACACCCCAAATTCTAACTATTTCTTTTGTTTCTCACATCCTTTCCTTCTTCCCCAGCCCCTTCCCCTCATGTTACACCTCTTGCTAGTTTGAGACGCCAATCGCCACTGAGAAAGAATTAAACCAATATTTTGAGCTGGCAAAATTCTTAGCCTAGTACAATTCCTTCAATTAAACTGTAGCTCAAGAATGTGTTCTCTAAAAATATGATTTGATTTCCTAGCTAGCAACTCAGAATATTTTTCATAACTCCTCCAGGGCAGTGTGGATTATGTTGATGTGTTAGGAGGAAGTAGAAGGAAGAAAATGAATTGAGATGTATGTTTTACTTCCATGTTAAAGTCACCAAAATAGCATTTGAAGGGATATTTGTGTCAGGCAATAGGGAGAATAATAATTTTATGCCACCCTCAAAAAACAACCACACATACACCCAAATTCTCTCACTCCTCAGAGAACGGGGAAGGAAAGAAAAGAGAAGCAAAATATGAGCTTGAGTGAAAAATCACAGAGGAGCCTGTAGCTATTCAGGGAGGGCTGCTGGCTGAAGTCAGGCAGGAAGAAAAAGATCAAAACACCCTGCCCTATTTTTCAGGCTCATTCAAGTTGAAGACAAAAACATAAATACGGGAGAAAGGAAGCAAACCACATCTTTTTCCTCTTGTCTCCCCAGAACTGAACAGTGTCTCTGATAAGCCCAGGCCCTTCTATTGTAGACACTGACACTAAGCACAGAAAATGACTCAAAAACGCTTCTAATGGGGTGAATCTGATGCTTCAGTTTATTTAAGATGTACCAGAGGCCATTGACGAAGGAGATCCATAGCTTGCTAACTGAAGCTTATTGCTTTCTCTTCTCAGTTCCCATCACCAGGCTCTATGCCATTCCTTGCTTGTGATGTGAGATCACTGATTTCCTTTTGTTAGGTGGGATATGATTTCCTGACAGAGATCTGTCCTGACACCAAATAGCTATGATGAAATTCCTTAGTTATTTTGCTTTTTTGTGTATCTTATCATTACCAGAATACTAAAGCTGTAGGAATAAAGTTTCCCTGGGTTCCCAAGAAATACAGTGTGACCGAAAAAGTGCAGCCTAGGGACTTAATAGTTATGTGATCTTTGGTTCATTCCATCCTTACTTCATCTGTAAAAGGGAGATCATGATAGTATCTACTGCAAAGGGTTTTGTGATGATTCTCTCTCTCTCACACACACAGGCACACATTTATATAGTGCTTAGAAAATGAACCCATAATAAGCAATTGACAAATGTTAGTTATTATTATTATGTAGGCAAATCAGATTTTAGAGTTTGTGAGCCTTAGACACATTTACACAGAAGAAAGGGCAGCCCTCCTAACTTTCTGGTCCAGCACCATATCCTCCACTTCCTCCCCATCCCCCCATCCCTTGCCATCTATCAACCCCCTCTTTCCTCTAAATCTAAATACAGGCCCCCATTTGATCCATATTGTCTAGGCCCTTCCTCTCCTCTCCACATGGCCTTTCCTTCAGCTCTGAGGGAAGCTGCAGAAGCCCAGCCATGGTGCTGTCTACAAAGAAGGGGACATACGCCTCTTCCACCTGCTCATTACTGTGTCTGATCATCTCCGTGCCATGTCCTCGTTCACTTAGCCTAAGTTGGGTGTTTGTCTCCATTTCCAAATGCAATAAGACATCTGAGAAAGACTAAGGTAGGTGTGGGCAGGAAGAAGGGAGGAAGTTAGACCCAGTGGCTTGAGCACCCTCTGATGCCTCCTTATCCTCAGCTCCACACGAGCCCTTGCAGTGTGAGCTCCACAGCCATCCACCTGACCAGGGTCAAATGCCTTGTACATGGGGTCTACCAGTAAGCCTGTGGCCAGCCTTCCACTTCATGAATCGTCACATTTACATGAGACATGTGGAGGGAGAGGGGTCAGCCTCCTAGCTCCTGTCCTGTATGTAGCGTTTAAGTCAAGTCAGGCCAGGCTGTGGTAACCAAGCCAGTACCTTCTTTAAAGAACAGTTGTTTCTCATTCATACAGTGTGTTGTACGTGTGAGTGATTCCCTGGGGCAGCTGCTCTTCATGGTGACTCAGCTAATTAGACTGCTTTTCTACTGGGATTGTGCCATCTCAACACAAGGCTGTCTTGGTCGACTTGGCTGGGGAGGAGGAGAAGAGTCATGCACGGGGAGTTAAGTTCTTTGACCAGGAACCTTTTCTTCACTTTCCGTTGGTGAGAACGAGTCGCACAGCTCCAGGAGAGTAGGAAGTCTAGTTTCTCGTTTTCCATGGGCCTAGGAATTAGAGGATGAACACTAGCGATGTCTTCCACGTCTTGCTCTCTTTTTCTTTACCTGTTATAATCTCCCGTGGAGAAGAGATTATTTTTCTGATTGGTCTGATCCAGGCCTCTAACCAAGGGCATTTACTAAGGGTCATAGAGCAGAAAAGGTTGCACAATTGCATTTCACCTCTCTTTTTTGAATCCTGCTTCATTAAAACTTTAAAAACTCACTTAGAGACCACTTCTTGCTCTTCTTAGTTATCAAATATATTTTCTTCCAACTCCTTTTTGACAGATCTTGCCTTGTTCTCAGCTGAGTCCGTTGCAACCTTCTAAATGGAACTCCCTCATTTCCCTTTATCCCCTGCTAATCGTCCTGTCTTTGTTCCTTTATCTGAAGAAGTGTACCCTTCTTCCCCCAAGCCTTATGCTCTCTATCTTAGTCCATTTGTGTTACTGTAACAAGATACGTGAGATAGGGTAATTTATGAAGAACAGAAATTTATTTCTCACAGTTCTGGAAGCTAGACGTTCAAGGTCATGGCCCTGGAAGATTTGATGCCTTGGCCATCAACTTGAAAAAAGTCACTGCAGTGAACTTGTGGTTACCATGATATCCTGGGTTCATTCTTAACATGCACAGTATAGGCAAATAAGGGCCACATTTCATGATGAAAGGTGATGTGAAACGATGGGTAAACATTGCCCTTTAAATAATAATAACATAGATGGTGAATTACAATTTGCACCTTTGGTTTTATTTGCTTAAAGATAGTGTTTTACTGTCTAGGTTTTACTGAAAGAATACTTAACTAAACACTTGAGTCAAATCATTCCAGTGTAACAGTCCTCACAAGGAGGAAGGCAGAAGGGCAAAAGTGCCAAGCTATTGCCTCCAATCCTTCTATTTTTATTGATTGATTGATTGATTAAGACAGGGCCTCGTTCTGTTACCCATGCTGGAGTACAGTGGTGCTTTCATGGCTCACTGCAACTTTGAACTTCTGGGCTCAAGTAGTCTTCCCACCTCAGCCTCCAAAGTAGCTAAGACCACAGGTGCATGCCACCATGTTTATTTCTTTAATTTTTTAAAATTTTATTTGGACACGGGGGTCTCACTATATTTTCCAGGCTGGTGTCTAACTTCTGGCCTCAAGCAATCTTCCTCCTTAGCCTCCCAAAGTGCTGGGATTACGGGCATGAGCCGTCATCCCTGCTCTGTCTAGCCCTTTTTAAAGTCTCTAATCCCATTCAGGAGGCCTCTGCATTCATGACTTAATCACCTCCTAAAGGGCCCACCTTTTGATACTATCACATTGATGATTAAGTTGCAACACATGAATTTTGAGTGACATTCAGACCACAGCATTTTGGAGAAAATGTCCCCTTTCTTCTCTTTTTTATCTTCAGTTTCTCTTTTCTACAGATGCCTTCCACTTCACTTGGAACCTTGTTGAGGTCTTTCCTGTCTTAAAAGTTTCTTTTCCCAAAACACCAGAACTCATTCCTTCTGTCTAACTGTAACTTTGTACTCGTTACCAACCTCTACTCATTTCTACCCCTGACTCCCCAGCCTCTGGTAACTACTAATGTACTCTTTACTTTGATGAGGTCAACTTTTTTAGATTCCACGTATGAGTGAAATCACGTAATATAGTCCTTCTGTTCTTGGCTTGTTTCACTTAACATAGGGCCCTCCAGGTTCACCCATGTTGTTGCAAATGACAGGATTTCATGCTTTTTTATGGCTGAATAGTATTCCATCATGTATATATATCACATACTAATTACCTTGATTTGATCACTGCACAATGTATACGTGTGTTGAAACATGCTGTACCCCATAAATATGTACAATTATTACGTGTCAATTTAAAAAACCCAAGAAAAGTATTTTTTCTTAGTGTTGTTTTTTCTAAAATGTATCCCATTTTTTCCACTTTCAAAATTCTTGAAAGACTGTTTTAATCTGCTGCCTTTGTTTTCTTGTTTCCAATTCACTCTTTTGAAATATGGCTTCTACCTTTAACACTCTGCTGTCCTCTTGAAGCTTATTGGTGCCCTACTAATCATAAAACACAATAATGCTCTCTTATATTGTATCCTGGTGAGCCTTTTTGCAAAATTTTATTCTTTGAGAATTCTCTTTCCATGTTTTTTTTCTTTTCTTTTTTTGTGGTCCTTTTGGCTTATAGGAAATTGTGCTCTCCAAATGTTCTCTATGTCTTCTATTTCTTCTCTGATAATCCCTTTACTAAATCCTCTTGAGGCATATGCTTCAGCATGCTTAATTTACATACTCTTAATTCCTTCCTAATTTACACACTGCCTGTCGGCAATGTCAACACCCCATAGGAAGGGAGACCTATTGGTCAGAACAGGCCAGGGAATAGTTCAAGAATACATAATAAACAGTCTGCCTAGTTCTTCTAGGGCCCCATAATATGTCGAACATATATTTTTACTTCTTCTCGCAGCCCAGTTTTAGTACACCCAAACTACTGTCAGTGATTCTGCAGGCAAACAATGGTTGAGTGGTATGACACAACTTGGTGAAAGTATCCTACCCAGTACCTGATGATGCAAAACTCTTCTATCTTGATTGGTTGTCAATCTGAGGAGTTTCCAATCCTGGGGAAGCCAGAAAAACAGCGATTTATACTCTTAATGGGTACTTTTTGACTGAATTTTATGAACCCATTCTGAAGAGGCTGACAATTTTACTCTCTCATTTTTTTCCTTTCTCCAGAATGGGTTCTAGGTGGGTCCCCTGGGTGGTGGCTCTGCTAGTGAATCTGACCAGACTGGATTCCTCCATGACTCAAGGCACAGACTCTCCAGGTAAGAACAGAGCAATTATTTTTTTCCGGTGTGTATGCAAGAATTGGCATGGGGGAGTGATGCCTTTCCTTGTAAGTCCAGGCCACAGACCAGACTGGAAGTGGCTTTTGGTTTCAAAGAGCAGTGTTCTTCCCTTTGGCAGAAAAGTACGCCTTGCCTCTTTACATGGGATGGACTTCATATACAGAGCCACCTATTCAAGGGGTAGGGAGGCAGGAAGAGGGGAACATTGTGTCTTGTTTAGGATCCTTATTGTGTGTATCAACCTCAGTCAGTGCCTGGGCGTGTTTAAGGCCTTGACTTCGGTTCGAGCCTGCTGGGAAAAACCTGCAGGTGGCTGGGTCACAGAGGCATTCTGTGATTTTTCGATCAGGACACGGAAAGAAACCTCAGTTGGGGTATATGTGGACAAATGAACCTGGAAACAAAGGTTGCTCCTTCTGTCATTTATTAAGCCACTATTATATGGTCAGAATTGTACTAAACAGTTTTGAGAAGTAAGAGAAGTTGAATAGAATACATTGTTCTTGTCCTCCGGCTACCAGGTACAAGTTACTTGTCACTGTTATTTTTCTAGCACAGGTGACAGAATATGCAGCCATGAAACAATGTGAGACCATGAAAGCACATATTAATGAGCAGAAACAGGATGTAATGTGCTAAGAACAGAATCCCCTTTGCATGTTAGTTTCATTAAATACAAAAGAGGAACAAACCTGGCCGGCGGAGATCATCATTCTTAGAGAATAGAAACCGCTCTGAGTTTATAATGTCCATTAAACAATACAACTGAAAAAAAAAATCAGCACAGATTTTAAATGATGATGAAAAATTCAGATCTCCCCTCCTGGTTTACACTACTAGAGGAAATAGAGAAGAATATACATGCTGAGAAATTGCAGGCTGGAACTGCATCTGAAATTAGCTACTGAGTGAGGGATAAGTGGGGTTCACCCAGGAAGGTCATTCTTATGGCTCAGTTCAGAGTTGGAGGAGGCTTCTGAACTTAGAAGGGAAAGTAAATTACAACCCAGCATTAGTAGCAATTATCCTTCAAGTCTTGACTTAGATGCAATTTCCTCAGGAAGTCCTTCCTGACTTACCTACATTATTAACCCCATTTGAATTTCCTTTTTATTGTAGTTGTTGTTCTTAAGTGCATAGAATTGGTTTAATTTTACCCAATGAGTTCACAGCACATTGTAATTATTGGCAGTAGTACAAGACTCTCTCGTCTCTTCCCTTGCCTCCGTTCTCATTCTCTCCCCTCCCTAGAGAATCCATTCTAAATGTGTCTGGTATGTCTCTAAGTATGAGAGTGGCCTTTAGAAATATGTAGCATTATTTCTCTTTATGTATTTTAAAAATTTAATAAATGTCATTGTGTGTTGAATCACATTCTGTTTCTTTTCTCACTTGACCCTGTGCTTTTTGAGCATACTGAGGTCAAAGGCCTCCTCTTAGATCCATGTGGTCTGACGTAATTTACCAGGCATGGGTTTTCCCAGAAGAGGGGTCTGGTTCATGGTATTGGTTTTGGTTTTCCAGAAGATTTTGTGATTCAGGCAAAGGCTGACTGTTACTTCACCAACGGGACAGAAAAGGTGCAGTTTGTGGTCAGATTCATCTTTAACTTGGAGGAGTATGTACGTTTCGACAGTGATGTGGGGATGTTTGTGGCATTGACGGAGCTGGGGCAGCCAGATGCTGAGCAGTGGAACAGCCGGCTGGATCTCTTGGAGAGGAGCAGAGAGGCCGTGGATGGGGTCTGTAGACACAACTACAGGCTGGGCGCACCCTTCACTGTGGGGAGAAAAGGTGAGGTCTGGCGGGGCTCAGGAATGTCTCCCATGTGAACCTGGCCATGGCTCTTCTTTCTTACAGGCAATTTTCTGCTTTAGGATAAATGATTGTCTGTGTAGATGTTCTGGCCCCAGCTGTGATGCATTATCCTCACAAGTCAGCCACTGTGATCTTGGTCTCAGATCCCCAAGGTTCTCAGGGACTTCGAGGGCTAGTGTACTCTCAAAGAGAAGCAGTAATCGTGGGAGTACCTCAGAAAGTCTAAATCCTCCTGGCAGGCATTGACATACCCTGTTACTGATCTTGGGGGCTGAGACTTGCCTATACTTTGTGTTCACTTGGGTGATCTGGGAAAGAGATTAGACGTAGTGATAGTCCCTAAAGAATCTCCTGTCCCAGCTTGGTGGTTTTCTTTCATGGTGTCTCATTTTTCCTCCCTTCCTAGTGCAACCAGAGGTGACAGTGTACTCAGAGAGGACCCCACTCCTGCACCAGCATAATCTGCTGCACTGCTCTGTGACGGGCTTCTATCCAGGGGATATCAAGATCAGGTGGTTCCTGAATGGGCAGGAGGAGAGAGCTGGGGTCATGTCCACTGGCCTTATCGGGAATGGAGACTGGACCTTTCAGACTGTGGTGATGCTAGAAATGACTCCTGAACTTGGACATGTCTACACCTGCCTTGTCGATCACTCCAGCCTGCTGAGCCCTGTTTCTGTGGAGTGGAGTGAGAATTAGTTTCTAGTACTCTCTGGGCCTGACTCAGGACTATACTGACTCAATACAGAGCCTGTGTCACTTCTGCATTTATCTTGGTCACAACATGAATTATTCTTTCCCTTTATCTGGGACAGTCACAGAAAACAGAGTCCTTGGGTTAGGGTGGGAGAAAACATGGCAGATATCTATCCTCATATCTTCCAAGAAATGAGGAGGTCTAATCACCTCATTATGTGCTTCCAACCCTATGAACTGGTGTCCTCTAATTCTTTGGTCTTAGTATTTAGGAGGCATTCTTATGGGCTGTAAGAATCTGTAACCGATGGATGGTAACTCCATGGGTGCCAACTTTGGTTTCAAAGAACCATTTCTAAATTTGTTTATTTTCCTCTAGCTAGCATTGGATTTGGTGTCTAGTCCAGATTCTGGGATTCCAAGAAAGTGCTTTAAATACTGGGATATTTTTACTAATTTTAAGACCTGTTTCCCATAGGAGCTCAGTCTGAATATTCTTGGAGAAAGATGCTGAGTGGCATTGCAGCCTTCCTACTTGGGCTAATCTTCCTCCTGGTGGGAATCGTCATCCAGCTAAGGGCTCAGAAAGGTAATGAGCCTGGGAGGAGTGCCCTGCCGCCTGTCCCAGACCTTCCCCACTCCCACCTTCCCTAACGTCAATGATCTGAGGCAAGGAAAGCTGATTGTACCTCTCAGGGATCACCGGGATAATTTTTTTCTGAAGCTAGAAATGGGATAAGCAGAGGGAGTGCTGACACTGACAGCCATTTGTTCTTCCCTCAGGATAATCATATTGGGTCCTAATTGGGGCAATCCATTCTTTTCTCGATTTCTTTCCAGGATATGTGAGGACCCAGATGTCTGGTAATGAGGTAATATCTCTTTTTCCTTGTCTTTGAGTGGCAGATCATTCTCCCAGTTCTTTGGCCAGAGGGAGATGACATGTGGGTAGGGAGGAGTAAGGTTGGTGCTGTCTGGATGGGACTATCCCCTGAGTCTCTGGAACGGCTGTGGGGGGTGGTGAGGCTGCCTCCTGAGACCTTCATCACTGTTCCTCCAGGTCTCAAGAGCTGTTCTGCTCCCTCCGCCATGCTAAGGTCCTCACTGAAGCTTCTCTCTCTGGAACCTGAAGTAGTGATGAGTAGTCTGGGCCCTGGGTGAGGTAAAGGACATTCATGAGGTCAATGTTCTGGGAATAACTCTCTTCCCTGTTCCTTGGAGGAGCCCAAACTGATTCTGGAGCTCTGTGTTCTGGGATCATGCATCTCCCACCCATCTGCCCTTCTTCCTTCTATGTGTACATCATTAATCCCTATTGCCGAGGACACTGTCCAGAAACTCTCCTAAGACCTTACTCCTTCCAGCCCCAAATCATTTACTTTTCTGTGGTCCAGCCCTACTCCTATAAGTCATGATCTCCAAAGCTTTCTGTCTTCCAACTGCAGTCTCCACAGTCTTCAGAAGACAAATGCTCAGGTGTCACTGTTTCCTTTTCACTGCTTTTAAAGAACTTTTTATTGTCAAATAAAATGGAGATACAAAAAAATGTACAATTTAGTGAATTATTTAAGGAAAACCCCTGTAATCAAGTCAAGGAACAGGACTTTGCCAGCTCCAGCAGAAGTCTCTGTGTATGTCAGGCCAATCAAAGCCTCTCCCTCCCCTCAAAAGTGACCATAGCCTGACTTTATTGTAACCTCTTTCATGTCTTTGTAGTCTATTTCCCCAGGTATGTGTTCCTGGACACCACAGCTTAGTTGTCTTTTACGTCTCTTATACTTCACTGGTTTCTCCCCCGGCAGCCATTTTCCCCCTTATGATTAATCTGTTGAAAACTCGAGCCATTTGACCTGTAGAGTTTCCCACACTCTGGATTTTGCTGGCTGCATACACATGTTGCAGTGTAACACATCCTCTGCCCTCTGTGCTTCCCGCAAATTGGCATCTGGATTCAGAGGCTGGATCAGACTCTGGTTCCATCTTTTCCTTTGGAAAATCTATACGTGGTGTTGTGGCCTTTCACCATGAGATACATAATTTCCAGCTGTTTCTTTTTGTGATGTTAGCAACCATTGATACTAATTACTTAGGTCTGTTAATTTATTGGGGATTGCTAAATGGTGGTATTCTGTCATTTTTTCCTCATTCATATGCTTTATTAATGCTACAAAGAGAAAGTTCCCTTCATTTACTAGTGAAGAGAAACTTCCCTCCACTTACTAGTGGGCTACTCAGTGGTACAGTGGAAAGGCAGGATCAGTGTTTGACTCTCCTTTTATTTACCAATTTTCAAGTTAACAAATTGGTTTCCTACTATTAATAAAACCTACAGATGGACAATCAGGTTTTACTTTTCATTCTTTAAATAATATAGACAGAAGGATTTAAATGTTTGATAGGTTTTACTCTATTGCAATTTTTTGCTTGTTAAAGCTTATATCCTATATTTTTGGTGAGTCAAAACTTTTTCAAGTTGCTAAAAATGAAACTGAGTTCTTTTGACACAAAGTTCTTTTGATAATTTCTTTGTTATCTGGGATGACAAGATGTTTCTGGTTATCTTGTTCATTTCTTGGCCAGACCTAAAGGTAGCCATGTTTCCAGAAATCCCTTGTTTAGTTTAGTGGGAAATGACATTTAAGACTATAATACAGCTTTAGGGTGTTTTGTCCCACTGAACCCGCTGCTGGAGTCACCTCAAAAGTGGCGTCAAGGGAGTTACCACAGGGAAGTGCCTGAAACCATTCTGAGATGGTGTGGGTTAGGATTCAAAGAAAGAAGCACTAAATGCCAAGGTGATCAGTCCAAAGCATTTGTTTGGGGAATTTACCTACAGAGGGCTTCAGGAGTCCTTGCAGACAGCAAGAGAAAAGAGATGTTCTGCCTAGGTAGGTCAGCAGCGAGGGGGTCAGGGTATGGAGTTTATATGAAGGTTTAAGGAACCTGGCTCAGCGCTGGGACAAAGTTTCAGTGTTTAGAGCAACAACCTAGATACCTTTATCAGTGCCTGGGAGTGTTCAAGACCTTGGCGTGGGTTCAAGCCTGCTGGGAAAAACCTGCAGCTGGCTGGGTCACAGAGGCATTCTGTGATTTTTCGGTCAGGACATGGAAAGAAAGCAGGGAGAGGGGCAGTGGGGGAGCCTAAATAGATAGGAGTGGTCATTGTGTCCGGCCTGTTCAATGGAAATAAAACATTTATACATGTATATATTTAAAAAAATCAGTTGTCCAGGCACGGTGGCTCACAGCTGTAATCCCAGCACTTTGGGAGGCCGAGGCGGGTGAATCACGAGGTCAAGAGATTGAGACCATCCTGGGCAACACGGTGAAACCTCGTCTCTACTAAAAATACAAAAATTAGCTGGGTGTGGTGGTGTGCACCTGTAGTCCCAGCTACTTGGGAGGCTGAGGCAGGAGAATCACTTGAACCTGGGAGGCAGAGGTTACAGTGAGCCAAGATTGTGCCACTGCACTCCAGCCTGGTGACAGAACAATACTCCGTCTTAAAAAAAAAAAAAATCGGTCTTTTCTGTATTACTTCTGCATCTCCTTTCTTTTACACCAAGATCTCTGGTTTTCAAGGACACAGGGACAGACACAATTAGAATGTCCATACTTACTTGCTTTTCCTGAGTTAACATAGACAGCAGTTTAAGGATAATAACACTCATACTACAGCCACCAAAATGGCTACTGAAAACGGTTGAAATTCTTTTTACCTACGTTCTCCCTATTACCTGTGTTCTCCCTTTTTACCTATGCTCTCTCCCACTTTCTAGTTGAACTATGTCTATATTAGTTGAACCTGTACCATTGCATTGACTGCTTGCTCCCTTATTAGTCTTAGTTCTGTGAGTAGAGATATGTTTAACGCTCACCATCATTCCTTATGTTGATATCCCTGTCATGTTGTGGTTTTCAAGGTGTGGTCCATGGATCCCTGGGGGGGTCCCTGGGACCCTTCAAGGGGCCTATGAAGTCAAGCTATTTTTCTAATTATACTAAGATGTTATTTGCCTTTTTCACTGTATTATTTACATGGTGGTACAGAAATCTATGGTGGTCACGTGAAACTGTTAGTGCCTGAGCACAAATCAAGGCAGTGAGACCAAGCTGTACAGGTAGTCATGTTCTTCGCTGCCATAAACCTACAGTAAAAAACAAACAAACAACAACAACAAAAAAGCAAAAGCCAGTGACCGTGATGAAGCAATAAAATCATTAGTTTACTAAATTTTAAACCTCAAGCGCACATCTGTTTAATAGTCAGTGTAAGAACATAGGCAGCATTTCTGGTACATACTGATGGAAAGACAGTTGTCCTGTGGAAAAGCCATTGTACAATTGCATGAGTTGTGAGTGAAGTTAAACATGTTTTTTTTTTTAGTGGGTCATCATTTTCCTTGAAAGAATGACTGAAAGGCACCCTGTGATTATTCAGACTTGGATATTTGGTAGAAATTTTCTCAAAAATAAACACTATGACCCTATCCTATAAAAGAAAATAATATTGACAGTGGAAATTTGTATTTCAAGAGAAAATTAAAATTTTGGAAAACCACATGTGCTGCAGCTTCTCACTACTTAAAGATTTTTCTGATGAGATTGGTGATGATATTAACAAGTATGGTTTAAAAATTATTGTTTAATAAAATATATCAACACTTTAAAGATCTGCATAATCCCATGAACCAATAATTTACAAATAATCAATGCATGATATTGCAAAGTCATGCATAGAGGAAAAGATCCATTTAAAGATAGACTAGTGAATTTTAACATAACAGAATATGAAAAGTTAGTTGATAAGGTTTCAGATTCCACACTGCAACTAACCTGCAAGAATCTGCCATTTCTTGAGTTTTGGTCTTATTGAGGAAGAACAGTTACAATAGCTGAAATAGCTATTGAAACTTTCCTCCTTTTCCCAACTGTGTATCAGAGCGAGGCCAAATTTTCTTCTTGTACTGTAGCCAAAACAACATAGAAGAAGAATATACAACCAAGCTAGCTTCATTAAGCCAGACATTAAAGAGATTTTTACAAATGTAAAATAATTCCTTTTTCTTCCACTATTTTTTTGTGCTGGAGAAGACAGCTATTTTCCATGGAAGTATGTTGTTTATGTTAACATGTAATGGGTTTGTTGTTGTTATTTAATAACAAATAAATTAATATAAACGTCACTTTACATAACCCACGTAAACTAAAGCTTCTTGGTGTTCTCAACAATTTTACGAACAAAAAGGGATCCTGATACCAAAAGAATTATAAACTACTGATGTAGTCATCGTGATTGTTTGAAACTATTTCTCCCAGGTGCCTCAGGAAGACTTAGGAAAGTGTCTTAGTTTGTATGAGCTGCTATAACCAACTACCAGAGACTGGATGGCTTAAAAACAGCAGAAATGTATTTTTCACAGTTCTGGAGACTGGAGGTCTGAGATCAGTGTGTCAGCCTGGTAGGGATCTGGTGAAGGCCTGCTGGCAGCATCTTCTCACTACGACCTCACGTGGCAGAAGGAAAGGGAGCTCTCTGGAGTCTGCCTTATAAGGGCCCTAATCCCATTCATAATGGCTGCACCCTCATGACCTGATCACCTTCCAAAGGCGTCACCTCCTGATACCACCACCTTGGGCATTAGGATTTCATCATATGAATTTTGGGAAGGCACATTCAGTCTACACCAGGAAGTTCTTGCACTTCATAGTCGAAAGTCAGTTTTGTGGCTATAAAAATCTTGGGTCCATTTTCCGCTGTTGAGTATCTTAAAAAGTTACTACATTTTCACATAACTGCTATCAAAAAGTCTGATGATAATCTAATTATTAATAAGTCATTGCTACTTTTGCTGAGTATCCAGATGATATTTTCTTTTTCTTTCGTATCCGCAAATTTTATTGACATGTATCTTGGTAGGGGGGAGGGCAAGATGGCTGACTAGATGCAGCCAGGTGGAACAGCTCTCAACGAGGAACCCAGATGACTGGCGTGCTCCTAACAGATGTTCAGACAGACGACACCTAGAGTGGACAGAGGGAAGATGCAGAAGCTGGGCTGAAGGGGGAGAAAGCTGGGAACCCTACGTGGGGCTACAGCACATCTGGACTCATTCCTGTCCTCCAGTGGCTCCAGGGAAATGGGTGAGTTGAACTGGCAAGGAGCAACCCACTGTCACCATGACCTCTGGAACCATGGCAGGAGGAGACCCATTGACCACCATGGACACTTGAGTTGGCAGGAAGAGCTGCTTAGAGAAGTGGTAGGGGCGGCAAGCCAGCTGGTGTGGAGCCTAGAGGATTCAGTGCAGGGGCATCTGCAGTGGAGCGTGGCCAGGGATGGCCATTTCCCTAGGCTCGACTTACTCCCATAGGAGACATTAGCCCTAGGGGAACTGTTGGTCCTGAAATCTGTAGGGTGGTCTTGCCCATCAGATGGGTCTGGTTCTATCTGAGCACCCCTTGGTCTTCTGGCCTCTCCTGGGGCCCCAGCCTGGCCACATCTGCTTGCAGGGCAGCCTCAGGTGCCCTTGGGCCTGTACCATAGCTTCTACACTGGCAGACCATGCCTGACCAGTGAGTGGAGAGCTCCAGCGAGGAGGCCCCTATGACCAGGCACCAGACTGCATGCTCCCTCCCCACACTACAGCTTCCTCTGGGCCCACAGCAACTCCCCACATCACTTTGCTGGTACATGTCTGCTGGGTGGGTTTTGTTTTCCTTGCCTCACCAGCATATAGGAGTGCAATTCACCCCCCACCACTCCCCTGCTGACTGCCATTGCAGACAGAGCCTTGGTGGGCACAGAGTCAGCCAGCCCCACTCCCTCCATCATCCTACCCTGTGCTAACACTGTGCAGAGAACAGTAGATCCTCCCCCACTCCTGCACAGAAAAGGCACGCCGACCTGCACCTGCCAATGCCCTGCGTGTGAGCCAACATGACCTCCTGTGTGACCACACACACAGTTGCCAGCAGGGGCCCCCCTGCCCTTCCTACAGCTGCATTGCCTCTGCCACTGTGGTGGATGACTGCAGGGAAGCGGGCACCCCGGCACCTGCTAGTACTCTGCTGCAGCTGCCACTACCGCTGCTGCTGGCACACTCAAACAAGGACAGATCCTGCTGTCACTGTACTATGAAACACTTTGGCTGACACCACTCATTGGAGTGTAGTGACCAGTGATCTGGGAGCACTTTGGACTGCACCACCCCCCCCCGCCCGGCCCAACCCCGCCCATCTCAGCAGATTTCTAACTCTGAGGAAACAGAGAACAAAGTCAGGGCCCCAAACAAGTCCCAAAGAATTACAGCATGCAGTCCAGGAGTTGGGAGGGGAATATTGGCCAAATAAAATCTTCCAGAAGTGAAGTCAATTGGCTGAATCCACCTTATACCACAATCAAACCCTCAAAGTCATCAAATAGGATAAATAGGATAAATAAAAAGGTTGGATGATCTTTGCTGTTCAAAGGTCAGCAATCTCAAAGATTAAAGGAAAATAAGCCCTCAAAGATGAGAAAGAATCAGGGCAAGAACCTCGACAACTCAAAAAGCCAGAGTGCCTTCTTTTCTCCAAATGACCACATCACCTCTCGAGCAAGGATTCTGAACTGGGCTGAGATGGCTGAAATGACAGATATGTAATTCAGAATAAGGATAGAAACGAAGATCATTGAGCTATAGAAGTACATTGAAACCCAATCCAAGGTAGCTAAAAATCATGATAAAACAATGCAGGAGCTTATAGATAAAATAGCCAGTATAGATAAGAACATAACCAACTTGATAGAGCTGAAAAACACACTATAAGAATTTCATAATGCAATCACAACTATTAATAGCAGAATAGAGTGGAAAAAAGAATCTCCACGCTTCAAGACTGGCTTTCTGAAATAAGACAGTCAGACAAGAATAGAGAAAAAAGAATGAAAAGGAAGGAACAAAACTTCTGAAAAATATGAGATTATGTAAAGACACAAAATCTGTGACTCATTGGTGTTCCTGAGAGAGATGGGGAGAATGAAACCAACTTGGAAAACATATTTCAGGGTATCATCCATGAGAATGTCCCCAACCCAGCTAGAGAGGCCAACTGTTGGGAGCAAGCCCCCCAAAATCTGGCCATAAACTGGCTCCAAAACTGGCCATAAACAAAATCTCTGCAGCACTGTGACATGTTCATAATGGCCCTAATGCTCAAGCTGGAAGGTTGTGGGTTTACGGGAATGAGGGCAAGGAACACCTGGCCCACCCAGGGAAGAAAACTGCTTAAAGGCATTCTTAAGCCACAAACAATAGCATGAGTGATCTGTGCCTTAAGGACATGCTCCTGCTGCAGTTAACTAGCCCAACATATTCCTTTAATTCAGCCCATCCCTTCATTTTCCATAAGGGATACTTTTAATTAATTTAATCTCTATAGAAACAATGCTAATGACTGGTTTGCTGTTAATAAATACTTGGGTAAATCTCTGTTCAGGGGTCTCAGCTCTGAAGGCTGTGAGGAGACCCCTGATTTCCCACTTCACACCTCTATATTTCTGTGTGTGTGTCTTTAATTCCTCTAGCGCCGCTGGGTTAGAGTCTCCCTGACCAAGCTGGTCTCGGCAGCCAAAATTCAAATACAGGAAATGCAGAGAACCGCAGTAAGATACTTCACAAGAAGATAATTCCAACGGCTCATAATTATCAGATTCTCCAAGGTTGAAATGAAAGAAAAACAGTGGGCAGCTGGAGAGAAAGGCCAGGTCACCCACAATGAAAAGTCCATCAGACTAACAGTGGACTTGTCAGCAGAATCTCTACAAGCCAGAAGAGACTGGGGGGCCAACATTCAGTATTCTTAAAGAAAATAAAGTTCAACCCAGAATTTCATATCTGGCCAAATTAAGCTTCAAAAGTGAAGAAGAAATAAGAACCTTTTCAGAGAAGGAAATGCTGAGGGAATTCATTACCACTAGACTTGTCTTACAAGAGCTCCTGAAGGAAGCACTAAATATGGAAAGGAAAGACTGTTACTAGCCACTACAAAAACACCCTGAAGTACACAGACCAGTGACACTATAAAGCAACCACATAAACAAGTCTGCAAATTAACCAGCTAACATCATGATGACAGGATCAAATCCACACATATCAATATAATCTTAAATGTAAATGGGCTAGTGTCCTAATTAAAAGGCACAGAGCAGTAATTTGGATAAAGAACCAAGGCCTATTGGTATGCTGTCTTTAAGAGACCCATCTCACATGCAATGACACACATAGGGTCAAAATAAACAAATGGAGAAAAATCTACCAAGCAAAAGGAAAACAGAAAAAAGCAGGGGTTGCAATACTAGTTTCAGACAAAACAGACTTTAAACCAACAAAGATCAAAAAAGACAAAGAAGGGCATTACATAATGGTAAAGGGTTCAATTCAAAAAAGATCTAGCTATCCTAAAAATATGTACCTCCAAAAGAGGAGCACCCTGTTTCATAAAGCAAGTTCTTAGCAACCTTCAAAGAGGCTTAGACTCCCACACAATAATAGTGGGAGACTTTGACATCCCACTGACAATATTAGACAGATCATCAAGACAGAAACTTAGCAAAGATATTCAGGACCTGAACTCAGCTCTGGATCAAATGAACCTGATAGACATCTGTAGAACTTTCCACCCAAAAAAGACAGAATATACATTTTGCTCATTGCTACATGGCACATACTCTAAAATCGATTACATAATTAGAAGTAAAACACTCCTCAGCAAATGCAAAATAACTGATCATAACAAACAATCTCTTGGACCACAGTACAATCAAATTAGAAATCAAGTCTAAAAAGTTCACTGAAAACCACACAATTACATGGAAATTAAATAACCTGCTCCTGAATGACTTTTGGGTAAATAATGAAATTCAGGCAGAAATCGAGAAGCTCTTTAACATGAATGAGAACAAAGATACAACACACCGGAAGGTCTGGGACACAACTAAAGCAGTGTTAAGAAGGAAATTTATAGCACTAAATGCCCACATCAAAAAGTTAGAAAGATCTCAATTTAACAACCTAACATAATAACTAAAAGAACTAGAGTATCAAGAGCCAACCAATCTCAAGGCTAGCAGAAGACAAGAAATAACCAAAATCCAGAACTGAATGGAAGGAGATTGAGACACAAAAATGATTCAAAAGATCAATGAATCCAGGAGCTGGTTGTATGAAATAATTAATGAAATAGATGGACTGCTAGCTAGACTAATGAAGAAAAGAGAGAAGATTCAAATAAACACAATTAGAAATGACAAAGGAGGTATTACCACTGACCCCACAGAAATACAGACAACCATCAGAGAATATTATGAATACCTCTATGACATAAAGTAGAAAATCTAGAAGAAATGGATAAATTCCTGGACACACACACCCCCCAAGACTGAACTAGGAAGAAATTGAATCTAAGAACAGACTAATAATGAGCTCTGAAATTGAGTCAGTAATAAATAGACTATCAATCAAAAAAGAAAAAAAAAGCCCAGGACCAAATGGATTCACAGCTGAATTCTATCAGGTGTACAAAGAAGAAATGGTACCATTCCTGCTGAAACTATTCTAAAAAATTGAGGCGGAGAGACTCCTACCTAACTCACTCTATGAAGCTAGCATCATCTAAATATCAAAACCTGGCAGAGACACAACAAGAGAAGAAAACTTCAGGCCAATATCCTTGATAAACATTGATGCAAAAGATCCTCAACAAAATACTGGCAAACCGAATCCAGCAGCACATCCAAAAGCCAACCTACCATGATCAAGTAGGCTTTATCCCTGGGATATGAGGTTTGTTCAACATATAAAAATCAATAAATGTGATTCATCACATAAACAAAACTAAAGACAAAACCCACGTGATTATCTCAATAGATGCAGAAAAGTCTTCTGATAAAATTCAACACTCCTTCATGTTAAAAACTCTCAATAAACTAGGTATTGAAGGAACATACTTCAAAATAAGAAGAGCCATCTATGACAAACCCACAGCCAATATCATACTGAATGGGCAAAAGTTAGAAGCACTCCCCTTGAAAACTGGCAGAAGACAGGAATGCCCCCTCTCATTACTCCTAATCAACATAGTACTGGAAGTCCTTGCCAGGGCAATCAGGCAAGGGAAAAGAATAAAGAGCGGCCAAATAGGAAAAGAGGAAGTCAAAGTATTCCTGTTTGCGGACGACATGATCCTATATCCGGAAAACTCTATCGTCTCAGCCCAAAAGCTTCTTAAGCTGATAAACAACTTCAGCAAGGTCTCAGGATACAAAATCAATGTGCAAAAGTTACTAACATTTCTATACACCAACAACAGTCAAGCCTAGAGCAAAATCAGAAATGCAGTCCTATTCACAATTGCCACAAACAGAATAAAATACCTAGGAATACAGCTAACCAGGGAGGTGAAAGATCTCCACAAGAAGAACTAAAAAGCACTGCTCAAAGACATCAGAAATGACACAAACAAATGGAAAAACATTGCATGCTCATGGATAGGAAGAAATAATATCATTAAAATGGCCATACTGCCCAAAGCAATTTATCATTCAATGTTATTCCTATTAAACTACCATTGAGATGCTTCACAGAACTAGTAAAAACTATTTTAAAATGCATATAGAACCAAAAAGGATACATAAATACAAAATAAGGACATGAAAACATATGCAGTGTCATTAGCCATTAGAGAATTACAAATTAAAACCACAATAAGATATTACCATATACCTATCACGATGGCTAAAAATAAAAAGTAGGCACAATACCAAATGCTGGTGAGGATGCAGAGAAAATAGATCACTCACATTTGGCTGCTGGGAATGTAATATAGTACAGCCACACTGGAAAATAGTTTGGCATTTTCTTTAAAAGCGAAACATGCAACCACCATACAACCCAGCAATTGCACTCCTGAGCATTTATCCCAGAGAAATGAAGACTTACGTTCAAAGAAAAATCTGCACATGTATGCTCATAGCAGCTTTATTCAGACAAAAACTGGAAACAAACTGTGGTATATCCATACTAGGAAATACTACCTAGCAATAAAAACGAACAAACTGGATACAGGCACCACGACCTGGATGAATCACCAGGGAATTACGCTGAGTGAAAAAAAAATTGCAAAATGTCGTCTACTGAATGATTCCACTTATATAACATTCCTGAAATGCCAAAACTATAGAAATGGAAATTTATAGTTGCTGTGCTAATGAAGAAGTGGGAGGGAAGTGGCTGTGGCTACGAAAGGGCAAAATGAGGGATATTATAGTGATGAAAATGTTCTTTATTTTAATTATATCAATGTCAATATCCAGACTGTGATAATTTACTGTAGTTTACAAGATGTTATACTTGGGAGAAACTAGGTAAAATGCACATGAGATATCTCTGTAATATTTCTTAAAAGTGTCTGTGAATCAACAATTATATCAAAATAAAAAGTATAATTTAATACAACATCTTAACATTTTCAACAAAACTAAGTGTCAAAGTATCCCCATAAACCTCAAATACAAATTGGTGGAGACAAACCACTAGTAGTTGCACGTTATTAATTTTTCCTGTTATGGATTATGCCTTTGGTGTGAAGTCTAAAAGCTTTTTGCTTAACCCTAGATCTGAAGATTTTCTCCTGACAGTTTTGTGACTTTATGTTTTACATATTAGACTTTGATCCATTTTTATTTCTTCCTTTGAAATCTGCACGCCTTTTTTTTTTTCTCGCCCATTACACTGTCTAGAGCTTCCAACGCTATGTTGAATAAGCACGGCGAGAGTGGACATCATTGCTTTGTTCCCGATCTTTGGGGGAAAAATTTCAGTCTTTCACCACTATATCAGCTGTAAGATTTTTTGCAGATGCTCTTTATCAAGTTGAGGCAGTGCCTCTCTATTTGCATTTTTCTGAGCATTTTATCATGAACGGCCATTGAATTACATATTCTAATGCTTCATATATGTACATCATTAGGATTACACTTCTTTAAATAGCTGCCTTTTCTACTGGTTGTCAAATGAGCTGTATCCTTTCTGTTTAATGCCTACATGAAGTCTTTAAATATGGACTCTATGTCATATATTTAGTCCCTTTCAGGTTTCCAATATAAAGTGATACGATTTCAGCTACTTAAGCACTTATTTCGGCTTTATGCCTCATGTAGTTTAGATTTATTATGAGTTTGCACTTACATTTGATTCCTTTTTATACTCCTAACGTCTTTTTTTCTTAAACAAGTGGCCTATATATTTGGACTCACAATATTTATACACCCTTTGTCACCAGGGGTACATGTCCTTATGTCTTAAAGCACATGCTTCTGGAGTCCTGTCGTGTTACACGTTTCCTCTAAAACAAACCCTTCATGTCATTTGAGAGCCAACCCCACTTTTCAAGTTATTTAGGCTGCTGTAACCTCCATTAATAAAGGATTCAAAAGTCATAATTGTGTGATTCTTTAGGAATTATCCAAAAAGGCAATCTGATTTATTTTCCAAATATCCTGGATCTGAAATAATCTATCAGAGTTTATTTCTATGCTTGGAAAGCTTCCTTTGATGTCAGCATTTGCTGTAGCATTAGCTACACAGCTTATGTAGCTAAGCAAGAAATAAATTGCTTTTGTTGGTTTCTTAGTACATTCTGTCCATCAAGTACACTGAGTTGTTTAGAATTGTTTTGAGTCAACAGTGTAACAAGCATCCAAAATCTTGTATAGTCAATTTTCTTTGACTATTGTGCAAGAAGGTCAATTTCTATTTCCTCTGTTGACAATATCCTGAGCGTTTTGAAGTTATACAATTGCAGTGATAATTTAGCAGAAAAGTGTTAACATTTTAACCTAAATAATTGATTTTGTGTTAAAGAAATTCCGATGTAGGAATGTATTTAGTATTAACTATATGGAATTCTCTATAAATCTCATAAACACAGTAGTTACTTTTTTGAAGGGGATTAAAGATTAAATATCAAAATTTTCATTTTAGAAAATAAAAAATGTGGCTCACACCTGTAATCCCAGCACTTTGGGAGGCCAAGGCGAGCAGATCATGAGGTCAGGAGATCGAGACCATCCTGGCTAACACAGTGAAACCCCATCTCTACTAAAAAATACGAAAAATTAGCTGGGCGTGGTGGCAGGTGCCTGTAGTCCCAGCTACTCGGGAGGCTGAGACAGGAGAATGGTGTGAACCCAGGAGGTGGAGCTTGCAGTGAACCAAGATCGCGCCACTGCACTCCAGCCTGAGAGACAGAGTGAGACTCCATCTAAAAAAAAAAAAAAGAAAGAAAAAGAAAAGAAGAAATGTCTTTTTTCTTTTTAAAATTTTCCTATTTTAATATTTAAAATTATTTTCTTTTTTTAAAAAAATTATACATGACACGGTTTAAAACATCAAATACAGATGGTTCCTGACTTATGATGGTGCCACTTAAAATTGTTCAGCTATGATGGTGTGAAAGCAGTACACATTCTGGAGGAAATGTACTTCAAATTTAAAATGTCGATCTTTTTCTGGGCTAGTGATATGTGGTATAACACTCTCACCTGACACTGAGCAGCAGCAGTGAGCCACAGCTCCCAGTCAGCCTCGCTAATGTAAGTGTTCTGAGCATGTTGAGGGTAGGCTGGGCTAAACTATGATGTTTGATAGGTTAGGGGTATTGAATGCATTTTCAACTTGCAGTTTATCAGGACACAAACCCACCTTAAGTCAAGGAGCATCTGTATTTCTACAGGGCTTTTTATGCAAAACAGCTGACCACACTGCCTCCCCTTTCCTCTTTCCAGACAGAAATTCTAGTAGATAGTCCCATTTTACAAATGAGAAAGTGGAGGCTTAGGGAGGTTAATTAACACACCCAAGTTCATATGGGTAGGAAGTGATGGAGCTATGATAAGAACTCAAATCCATATGGCCCCCAAGCCTGAGGTTTGAGCTATATTGCTTCATAATTACAGGATATATTAGTTTCCTATTGGTGCTGTAACAAATTACCACAATTCAGTGTCTTAAAACAACAAAAATGTATTGTTGGACAGTTCTGGAAATTATAAGGCTAAAATGGGTCCTGTTAAATTAAATTAAATTTGGCCTAAAGCTGCCTCTGTACTTTGAATTCCTACATAGTATACTGAAATCTAACTTAATGTGTAAGAAAATTGTACCCTAACTTAAGAACATATTCTTGTAATAAATAGCTGAATCTCAGGCAAACACAGCAGCCAAGCTTCAGGCAATCACAGGTTGCCAACTGATCAGACCATGATCAAATAAGGCAAACACTGAGCTGTAAACAATCAAGCTGCTTCTGTATACCACTTCCTTTTTCTCTCTATAAATATTGCCTGCCCCTGTTGCTGAATGGAGCTCTCTGTACCTCTTCTGGTCCTGGATGCTGCCCAATTCATGAATTGTGCTTTGCTCAAATAAATCAAAATAAATTTAATTTGTTCAAAGTTTTTCTTTTAACACTTGTACAGGGCTAATCAAGGTGTTAGCTTGTCTGTGTTCCCCTTCTGAACGCTTTAGAGGATAATCTATTTTTTGCCTTTTCCAGCTTGCAGCAACTAGCTGCATTCCTCGGCTTGTAGCCCCCTTCCAGCAATCACTTTCCTCTGATTTTTGCTTCTAATATCACATCTCCTTCTACTCTCTTGCTTCTTTCTTTCACTTAGAAGGACCCATGTAATTATATCAAGACCACTTGGTTAATCCAGAATACTCTCCCCATCTCAAGATCCTTAATCTAATCACTAATGCAAAGTCCCTTTTGCCATGTAAGGTAACAGATTCACAGGTTTCATAGATTCAGATCTTTCAGGGGTGGCAGTGGGGGGCATTATTCCATCTACCACACAGAGTAAAGTTTCATCTGGATGACCCATAGGCCCTACAAATACAAAATGTCTAATATGGAATGTTCTCTTAAACTGTCCCTTCTTGATGACTGGAATTACTAACCACTTGGTCTTCCAAGCATCTTCTGCTCTCACCTTCTCCTCTCTCCCATATACAATGGATGAGGACACATCATGCTGCATCTGCTCCCTCACATGTCTCTGACCCTTTCTCTAGATTCCCTGATCCTACTTTAATTCAAGCCGCATCATGTCTGGTCTGTGTTACTCTAACAGTCACACACCCTGCTTTCTCTGCTTTCAATTTTGTGCTCCTCTAACCCAGTCTTCCCACCAGAATAGTCTTTCTAAAACATGAAGCTGCCCATGACCCTTCCCTTACTGTCAGTCTGCATACTAGTCCTACTGACTGCAGATCAAAGACCCGAGTCCTTAGCCTGGTGTGTGAGGCATCTGTCCCCAGCCCTCTGCTTCATCTGTCCTCCACCCATTTTACCAATTCCGAATGATTTCACTTCCCTCGAAGCCTGTCCAGGTGTCCAAGCCTGTCATGCTTTGTTAGACTTGGAAGCCATTCTCTATATGCCCTTGATCAGCTTGAATGTCATTTCCACTAGAAAATTTTCCTAATTGTTTGTGACTTCAATGTCCCAATTTTACACACATTTCTGCTGAGCCCCTTTGTTTGCTAATATGTCTCCTGGGTGGTAAGCAGGACTCCATGTCTTATTAATTTTTTCCGTCTCCAGAATTCAGCCACTGTCTGTCACACAAGTGCATAATGAGTTACTATACCAATATTATGCAGCCATGTCCCCTGTACAGCAGTTTCCTGGGTCTCATGGCTTCTTTTTTGATTTGTCTTGTTTATTACCAACTTCCATCCGTAAGACAATCTATCCAATCCTTGTCCCCTTTGCCACATCACATCCTCACGGCAATAACAAAGCTGTTAAGTTTATGCCCCTTCTCCACTTGGAGCAAGGCCTCACCATGTCAGGCCTCCCCCGATTCTCCTCCCTGCCTGGGATGGCAGATTTTGCTCTAGTGGGTCTCCAGGCCGTGAGGTCTCCTGCCGTTTATGTTCTGATCTGGATGGTGAGCTGCAGCTGAGCTTTAGACACTTTGTACTTGTCTCTGCTGGCCGTTAGAGACTTTGAACTCAATTTGGAGGAACTACTCCTGATGGATTGTAAGTGAGAGGATTTCCTGGTCTTCCTCTGGTGTCCACCAGAAAACCACGTTCTCTGCTTTTCGGCGTTGACTGCTCATGCTTATGTGATTTCTAAGAGTAAGATCCTATGGACTGTCCCAGGCAGCAAAGAATTCCCTCTGGATTTTGCCTGAAGCTGCACTTCCGGGCTCTCGCTTCATCAGAAGACTTCTTCATTTTCATCATCGGCCCAGCGATGCATGGGTAGCTCTTAGGGTTTAGCCCCAGAATGTACTGGGGGAGGGGAGGGTAAAGTGGGGGGGAAGGAGTCATAGTCGTAGGTCATCTGTGGCTGGAGTTTTGCATCCCTAATAAACGGGAAATGAACTGAAGGAAGACTGGGTTTTCACGTCAACACGAAGGACACCATTACGATGCTAGATTAATCATCAAATAAAATTCCAGATAGAAAAAATTCAGAAACTTAATTTGGAATTTGAGCCCCGCTCTGTGATGCAACGTTCCCAGCCATTGCTCCGAGGATGTAATGTGGACTTCCACCGCCAGATGGCGACCGAGACCGTAATTTAAGTTAGTTTTCTCAACTTCCTCTGGACTGAATCCCCGTGAAAATCCCAAGTTTAACGAGGGGCTTTCCTCGCGTAACCTTCGCTTCTGCTTCCTCTCTCACATCACCTCAACCTGCGAGACTCTGAAAGGGATAATGGGGGTTGGGGGGAAATACGGAAATTCAGGGAAGGGAGAAGGAGTGGTGTGAAGCTTTCCAGACCAGCCAGACAGAAATAGCATACCAATAGTGGTTTAGAGCACAAACGCCGGAGCCAGAATGTGTGAGTAATTTAAAGAGCCCTACCATGTAATCGTTGTGTGCATATGCATCTCTATGCCTCTCTCTCTTTCTCTGTCTCTCTTTCAACTGAGACAGGGTCTCACTCACTCTGTCCCACAGGCTAGAGTGCAGTGGTGCAATCACGGCTCGCTGCAGTCTTGACCTCCTGGGCTCCAGTGATCTTCCCATCTCAGCCTCTGAAACCACAGGGTCTTGAACTCCAGGGCTCAAGTGAGCTTCTTGCTTCGGCCTCCTAAAGTGCTGGGGTTACAGGTGTGGGCCACCATGCCTGTCTGCTATTTAAGTGCGTAGAAGAATGCCTGGCACTCAGTAAGTGTTAAATATTTATAAAATAAATTAAAATTTTATAACACTACACACATGTTGTTGAGTATGCTATAAATAGATACATATTTAATGAGATGTCAACATATATCACGTTAATGAATTAAGTAAGTTTGAGAATATTAGAGAAGAATGGTAATAGATCAACAGAGGAGGCTGGGCACAGTGGCCCACACGTGTATTCCAGCACTTTGGGAAGCCGAGGCAGGCAGATCACTTGAGGTCAGGAGTTCGAGACCAGCTTGGCCAACATGATGAAACTCCATCTCTACTAAAAATACAAAAAAAAATTAGCCAGTTGTGGTGGTGCGCGACTGTAATCCCTGCTAATGGGGAGGCGGAGGTTGCAGTGAGAGGAAATCGCGCCGCTGCACTCCAGCCTGGGCGACAAAGCAAGACTGCATTTCAAAACAAACAAACAAACAAAACAGACAAAATAGGGTTTGAGTATGTAGTCTGCTCTCAACATGAGATAGTAAAGTCTTTGCTTCCCTTATATTCTGCTAATTAACTCATTTGATGCACATCGATGTATAAAGCCTTTAACTTCTATTTATTCTTTTCCTTGAAAAGCATGCGGAACGCCTTCTCAAGACTCTCCCATTTTTTATTTGTGAACACCCACTGGCATTCCCGGATAAGAAGCTTGCAAGAAGGTGTGAATCCCCCTATACTTGTGAGCCCCTGGGGCTCTGCACTCTTTCCAGCCCACATTTGACTTCAGTCAATTTTTAAATGATTCCAGCTAAATTCTTACCGGTGCCCAGCTGTACCTGCCTTAGGTAAGCAAGCACTCAGGTGACAACTCTCCTAGATTTCAAGCTAGTTGGAAGCTTAACCTCAGCTCTGTGATGGGTTCAAAAAAACTGCGACCTTGCAATTTGTCTGATTTCTTTCTTGTTGCAAGGGACCATCATTGTTTCTAGTTCTCTGCATCCCCAAGCAGAAACCAGAACTCTGTATAAACATTTTTAAATGGAGGCATTGAGAAAAAGTCCCTGAGAAACCAATGAGATCCAGGAAGAATACTTCCAGCACTAACATGAATGGGGTTTGGCCATACAGACAGAAGGGTTGGAAACTCTTACACCTTGATTTAAACTCTCTATGCATATTCTGAGCACACTGGGGAATGTACTACTGCTAGGCTTGATTTGGATTCATGGCTATTACCTCCCAGAAAAAGATTAGGTCTTCTGTTTTAGTACATGAGATAGTTCCTCAGTTAATCTTATTGTTGCTATTTCTCTTAAGCATAAACAATGATTTGGGTCATGAATTTTAATGGGGTTTAAATTCCTTTGTGCATCCCAACATGTAATGAACTTGCTACTGCCAAGATGGATGCCATGAAAAAAAGAGATCTCATCAAAACTGTCATAGAGAGATGGAGGGCCTCTGCGTAGATGGCAGGATGGTGGTGGCCATGTAACTAGCTGCCCAGTGAGGAGCAGCCCTCGGGGAGAGCCCAGGTAGCACCAGGAGAAGCGGAAATAGAGAAAAGGGAAAGATTGAGGTGGAAAGAACATGAGAGACAAGAGCTCTGCATGGCCACATCACCAGCAGTCTTGTTACAATGAAGATGAAGGGACTGAAAAGAGGGGAAGAGATGGAATTCATTAAAGAACAGTGCTCATTCATACAAGGCAAGTATACGTGTGGCCTTTTCTCTCTCTATCTGAAGGCATGGCTTACTGTAACAGGAACTATCATGGGCACTGGACGGCTCTCTCATGGTGATCCCATCCTCCTCTACATCCCAAACTTTTTTTTGAATGCATTTCTGTGTTTTGACTTCCTCTCTCCCCAAAGTTCTTCTTAACTTCTGAGTATGACATAGCTTCCTTATTCTTTGACGTATTTGAAACCCCTAACTTCCTCTCCTCTGTGGTGTAACTCACATGGCTTCTTGATACCGGGAGGTATTGCCTGTGTACAACCTCATATTATGAGGATGAAATGCCCATGAATCTTACCAATCTGAGGAACAACCAGCATTTGTCTTCTCTGACACAACACAGGTGCCACATATTCTGTAGGAAAAGGTGGTGTTGAGGTCAGAACTTCCCTGTCTTTCTGTCTCTCTCTCTGGTTCTGGAAATGTTGAGAATATGAATGAAGGGAAAGATGGGCACCATGTGGAGGCAATTTCATGGTGGCATGAAACAATTTTGGGGGCATGAATGCCATGGGCAGGACATCGGGGCCCCAAAAGGGAAATACACAGTAGTTTCTTTGGACTTCAGTGCTCTCTTTTATAGTAATGGAAACCACAAGCGCAGAGGAAGGGGAGCTGATTCTGTAAAAAGATGTTTATTCCTATTTTAAAAGATGATTTTTTGACTATCTTCCCACAATAGAGCCAGAGGATCACAGGGGAAAGCTATGATCCTCAACTACAGAAAATGATGTTGGGTGCATCTAGCATCACAGAAGCTTTAGAGGACACAGTCATCTCAGGTACCTACAGATATGGAAGAAGTACCAATGAGAGTACCTATTCGTATTTTTATTCATGGAAGCGAATCGCTTCGGGAACCAAATCATTAGCTGCTGGTAGAATGTTCTTTTGGCTCCTCTCTCTCCTTAGCTCTCAAATACAGACTTTTTTCTGTGTGCCTCTGCTTTTGGCAACTCTGTTCCAAGCATAAGACTATTTGTTTGTAGATGAGCTTGCTAGGTCAGGGATCCCTTGTATAGGGAGATGGTGAATCACTGAGCAGGACACAGAGGCATGGGTTGAAACGGTGAGATGTACCGTAGTTTAAAGAGAGGTCACAGGAGCTCACGACCATTATTAGATAAACTCTAAATTAGAAAAAAGAACCACGTTTCTTTTTTGATAGTCACATAAAAATTGAAGCCATACTCATTCTAATAAAAAGTAACATGCCTAGCTCTTCATTGCAAAGCTCATCTATTATTCATAACAGGCATATAGGGTCTATATCATTTTTACAGAAGTGGAAATAGCATGCAATTACTAATTTAGTTTATTCATTAGTTTTCCAAAAGTGAAAAAAAGAATTTTCCCTTTGACTTCCTACCTGGTAATTTGAAAGAGATAACTTTGTGACTAAAAAAAGAGTACTTCACATCATACACAAATAATTAATGCAACTGATTGACCCAAGCTAGTGAATGTGATATTGTGATATAATAGGAAGTATATATTTGGTCTCTGACCCTGGTTCCTGCCCTTCAGCTCCTAAAACCCTTCGAATCTCCAGAGTGATAAGAGTGTCTTTTGCATGCTAATGAGGTGACTGGTGGCTGGGGCTCGTCACCAGAAAGACCAAGGCAGGATTAGAGGGTTGGGATTTTCAGCCCACTCACAATCTCTGGGGAGAAGGGAGGGGCTGAAAGTTGAGTTGACTGCAAATGGCCAATGGTTTGATCAACCCACCACGCTGACATAACAAAGCCTCCATTAAAACCCAAAAGGACAGAGTTTGAAGAATTTCCAGATAGCAGAACACAGAAAGATGGCTGGAGGGTAGGCTCTTGAAGAAGGTGTGGAAGCTCCGCACTCTTTCCCCCATACTTTGTCCTATGTGTTTTGTTTTTCTTTATCAATCTGTTCGTCTGTATCTTTTGTCTTATCCTATGTAATAAACCAGTGTATGTAAGTAAGTGTTTCCCTGAGTTCTTTGGGCTGCTCTAGCAAATTAATTGAACCTGAGGGGAGGTTTGTGGGAACCTCCAATCTATAACTGGATGGTTAGAAGTACAGGTGACAGCCTACTAGCAACTGGCATCTGAAGTGGGAGGGGGCAGTTTTGCATGACTGAGCCCTCAATCTGTGGGATCTGATGCTATTTTTAGGTAAATAGTGTCAGAATTGAATTGATTTAGAGGACACCCAGCTGGTGTCTGCTGGAGAATTGCTTGGTGTGGGGGAAAAATCTCCACATACCTGATGTCAGAAGTAACTGTGTAAGACAGCAGGAAAAATGCTTTGGAGTTTTTTGTTCCCCGCCCCCCACATCTCTATTTATATAGGTTAAAAATGTGGCTGCGTGCATGCCCATGATCTGAGCACTTTGGAAGGCGGGAGGATCACTAGAGGTCAGGAGTTCAAGACCAGCCTAAGCAACACAGTGAGACCCCTCGCATCTTTAAAAAACAAACAAACAGACAAATACATAAATAAATCAGTACAAGCCTCAGAATCCCTTATGAAAGTGTCAGAGTGATGAATGCCATGGGCATAGTAACAGTTAATGAAGAAAATAATGTGTTGGAGGAATATTTCAGATAACTGAGGCTGAGGCTGCCACAAGCAAAACTACAGAATAATTTCATCATGTACATTTTTTTTTGGTTTCCAAATTAGATACAAGATTAAGCCTTGGGTCTCTCTGGTGGTGGAGGGCGATTCTGATATTCACATATCACTACACACAGGGTATGGATTCTGAGAGATGCTGATAAAAGAAGTTGGTGTCTTCTTGGCATTTGTTCCCAAGAATCTTCCAATACCCAGAGAATCTGCATTTATACAGATCATGCTCCCTTGGGAGCTTCTCTTGACTGCCCCCCACACCCTCATTCGTGGCTTTTCCTCTTTGATCTCCCACTTCAGTCCTCACACCTGTCAACACTGTGCTTATTACCACGTGTAGTGGTTAGAAGATCGCCCCAGAGTCAAGACATTTCCAGGGTCACCCTTCTCTTAGGCATTTCTTGGCATGACTGTCCTGAATAAGGAAAGGAGGTGAGGGTGATGTTGAGAAGCATCTAGAGGGCTGGAGTCAGGTGGAACCAGCTGAGGCTGTTGGATCAAATTTTAGCCACTGGTAAAAGACCTCCTAGCTTCGAATGCTGTTGCCATTTGTGTAAAGTCGCCTCCGAGATTAGAACATGCCAAAGACTGAAGAAAGAGGTCTAGGTAGCACAAAGCCATCACGTAATTGAAGTTTCTTCCGTTTCCAAGGACAGGAAGCGTGCAAATGGCTCTGCGTTCTCAGTAGGGGTGGGGCTAAGAAGTGAGCCTGCAAGTGGTAGTTTGGGCGAAGCACTTGTGTGATGCATGCGGGGACTCAAATTTAGTGTCCTCTGAACACAAACACCCTCTATGATCTGGGTTAGGTATCGCTCCTATGAACATTCAAAGAGCACCTTTATATTCGGAGGTGACACCGCTCATCATCAGATCACTGTTGGTGGAAGCCAGCTGACAGCTTTGTATTTCGTGTTTTCCCCTTTAGTAATGTAAAAATAGAAGTTATTTCTCCATTTTTCCAATGTAGGATTTTTTTTTTTTTTTTTTTGACAGGGTCTCTGTCACCCAGGCTGGAGTGCAGTGACACAAACACAGCTCACTACATCCTTGACCTCTTGGGTTCAGATGATCCTCTCGCCTCAGCCTCCTTAGTAGCTGGGACTATAGGCACATTCCACCGGCCCCGGCTAATTTCTTTCTAAAGTTTTTGTAGAGATAAGACTCTCACTGTGTTGCCCAGACTGGTCTTGAACTCCTGAGCTCAAGCGATTCTCTCACCTTGGCCTCCTAGAGTGTTGGGATTACAAGCGTGAGCCACCACGCCCAGCCCAATGTAGGAATGTTTAATTCTTCCAATTGCTATCAAAGAAAACTGCTAACTTTCTTATCTCCTAATTTCTGTTTTTCTGATTTGCTTCTCCGTAGGTTCTGCTCTTGGGTGCTATCTCTTTAGTTTTGAGAATATGAAGGTTTGTTTAGAAAAAAAAAAAAAAAAAAAACAGAAGAAATTCACTGGAAGATTTCACATTTGTATATATCTTTATGAAATGTGACAGTGAAGTGTTAGGGTAGAGATATTTGATCTGATTACCATTAGGATAAAATCAAATCTCCTTACCATGTCTTACATGTGTACCTGTCCAACCTTGTCTCCTACAATTATCCAACCAATCCGTTCTGTTCCAGCCTCACTGGCCTTATTCTTTCACGAAGCTCATGCTCTCCTCCAGAGCCTTGCACTCTCTTTTGCCTGGAATGCTCTGCCAGATCTTAACATGATAGGAAAACAAAAGACAACTGTTTGTCTTGTCTACTACAATCTCAGCCCCATGAGGCAGAGTCCATGCCCATGTTCCTTCCATGTAACATTCCTGGCACCTAGAGAGTGACTGATGCATGATGGCTGGCAAAATATTTGATTTAAAAAACATTTTAGTGTATTTCCTCCCCCAAAATATACATACACAACAGAGGCAGTTATTTTATCTATATCTTTAGCACATTTTAGGAATTTAGTAAATTTCTGTTGAATCTATATGGAATTCTTCAGATTGATCTGTGAACATTTTAGGTTTGAAAAACCAGAAAATCATAAAACTAAGGGTAATAGGGAGAGAGCAAAGCCAAAGGCAGACATGGGAAGATTCTCCTTATACAAAATACTTTTTCCATGTCCGTAATGAACCCCCAAATTACCTGGATACTTACAACAGTGGTAGCAAGGGAATGTCTCATCAATGCAGGTTCTCTATTCTCCTCAATTAATTTCAGGTCCTTAATTGTGCATGACATAGGAAGCATAAAGGGTGTTCATTTGCTAATCACCAGCATTAATTAATTCAAAGACTTACTTGAGATTCTGTTTGTGCAATAAAAATTAAAAAGATTACTCAGTAATCCATTGAGAGAGGTGCAACTGGGGCATTAAAATACGAATGTATGTCTAATTTTCAAACATCGTAAGTATATTGAAAGCACTTATACAGAATCAATTAATATATGTTGTTAACTAAATTCATATTTAATAATATGTTATATAAATTAGTGTTTTGTATTAATTTCAAGACAATTGTAAAGAGAATGTCACAATCACCCTTTTGATTCAGTCAACAGTCCTTAGACTGGTTCCTTGTAATGAATTTAATGGGTTAATAAAAGCTGTATTATTTGAAATTATGTAATTTTGTTTTTTTAATATTTTGCTCACTTTTCTTATTAGTGTAAATGACTGAAGTATTATGTAAATTTCAAAACTGATTATCTAAGGTATATCATTAAAACAAATTATGAGCTGTGATCTTGGGCAAGGTACTCAAACTGAAGGATGTTTTCCTTATCTGAAAATTTAGATAATAATAATTACCTCATAGTCTGTTAAGAAAAGTACATCCGATAATATATTTTAATGTACAACGGGTCTGGCACATATTAAGGTCTAAAAAAGATAACTGTTCCTGTTATACCAATAGGTATAATAATTTTGATAAATATAATAGTAATTTATTTTTATTTTTTATTTATTTTTAAATTAAAAAGTTTTTTCCAACTTTTATTTTAAGTTCAGGGATACATGTGCAGGTTTGTTACATGGGTAAATGTGTGCCATGGTGGTTTGCTGCACAGACCATCCCATCACCTAGGTATTCAGCCCAGCATCTGTTAGCTATTCTTCCTGATGCTCTCCCTCCTCCCACCCCCTACCTCCGACAGGCCCCAGTGTGTGTTGTTCCCTTCCATGTGTCCATGTGTTCTCATCATTCAGCTCCCACATATAATGAGAACTATGAACTCATCATTTAGCTCCCATCTATAAATGAGAAAATATGCTATTTGGTTTTCTGTTCCTGTGTTAGTTTGCTAAGGATAATGGCCTCCAGTTCCATCCATGTCCCTGCAAAGAACATGATCTCATTCCTTTTCATGGCTGCATAATGCACCACATTTACTTTATTTAGTCTACCATTGATGGGCATTTGGGTTGATTCCATGTCTTTGCTATTGTGAATAGTGCTGCAATGAACATATGCATGCATATGTCTTTTATAATAGAGTAATTTATATTCTTTTGGTTATACACCCAGTAAAGAGATTGCTGGGTCAAATGGTATTTCTGTCTCTAGGTCTCTGAGGAATTGCCACACTGTCTTCCACAATGGTTGAACTAATTTACACTCCCACCAACACAACCTCTCTAGCATCTGTTGTTTTTTCACTTTTTAATGATAGCCATTCTTACTGGTGTGAGATGGTATCTCATTGCGGTTTTGGTTTGCATTTCTCTAATGATCAGTGATATTGAGCTTTTTTCATATGTTTCATGGCCACATGTATGTTTTCTTTTGAGAAGTGTGTGTTCATGTCCTTTGCCCATTTTTTAGTGGGTTTTTTCTCTTGTAAATTTAAGTTCCTTATAGATGCTGAATTGTAGATCTTTGTCAGACGCATAGATTGAAAAATTTTCTCCCATTCTGTGGGTTGTCTTTTTACTGTGTTGGTAGTTTCTTTTACTGTGTAGAAGCTCTTTACTTTAATTAGCTCCTATTTGTCCTTTTGCTTTTGTTGCAATTGTTTTTGGCATGTTCATCATGAAATCTTTGCCCATGCCTATGTCCTGAATGGTATTGCCTAGGTTTTCTTCTAGGGTCTTTATAGTTTTGGGTTTTGCATTCAAGTGTTTAATCCATCTTGAGTTGATTTTTGTATACGGTGTAAGGAAGAGGTCCAGTTTCAATCTTCTGCATATGGCTAGCCAGTTCTCCCAGCACCATTTATTAAAGAGGGAATCCTTTCCCCATTGCTTGCTTTTGTCAGATTTGTTGAAGATCAGATGCTAGTAGGTGTGTGGTCTTATTTCTGGGTTCTGTATTCTGTTCCATTGGTCTATATGTCTGTTCTTGTACCAGTACCTTGCTGTTTTAGTTACTGTAGCCCTGTAGTATAGTTTGAAGTTGGGTAATGTGATGCCTCCAGCTTTGTTCTTTTTGCTTAGGATTGCCTTGGCTCTTCGGGCTCTTTTTTTGGTTCCATGTGAATTTTAAAATAGTTTTTTTTAAATTCTTTGAAGAATGTCAATGGTAGTTTAATGGGAATAGCATTAAATCTATAAATTGCTTTGGGTAGTGTGGCCATTTTCATGATATTGATTCTTCCTATCTGTGAGCATGGAATGTTTTTCACTTTGTTTGTGTCATCTCTGATTTCTTTGAAGAGTGATTTGCAGTTTTCCTTGAAGAGGTTCTTCACTTCCGTTGTTAGCTATATTCCTAGGTATTTTATTCTATTTGTGGCAATTGTGAATGGGAGATCATTTTTGGGTAATTTAAATTTTTTAAATCAAATATTTTACCACTTATTATGCATTATTCTTCTCTGGGATAGATAGAGATTTCCCAGAACTCTGATAACTATTATTTTAATCTATTTACCTCTGATTAATCTGTTTCACCTCCCGGTTGTTACTGTAGTAACGGGGGTTATTAATAGCCTCAGAGCTACCAAGACTTCTCTGTAAAACGGATTATCTTTTTCAGGATAGCATCCTCTAAATGGTTATGCAAGATTTATGGTTAAGAATGGAGGCAGCTGATTAAATAATTCGATGAGCTTTACTCAACTATCTACTTTTCACAGCCTCTATTTTGTCCCCTGTGGAAGCACATAACAGGGCTTAGTTTTGGTGTTGTAGCTCTCTGTCAGAATCTGCAATTAGTAGGTCTCCTATATAAAATTTTATTTCATCTTAATATTAATCCCACCAAATGGAAGCTATTTAAACTTTAAAGTTAAAATGACTGAGGCTAACAGAGAATATGTGATTTGTTGAGGGTCACAAACTTAATAAATTCTCCAACTATGGGACAAACGCATTTTTCTCAAAATCTGTTACCTTTTATATTATATCCCAGTGTCTCATAGTGCCAAGACAAGGAAAAAATGAACAATTCTTAGACAATTATCTTCTTTTCCAGGGAATATCTTTCCCTTTTCTTTTTCCCATCCCTCTCCCACCCTTCCCCAGCTACAGTCAAACCTCAAATATAAGAACCAGAGAATTTAAATAAATGTCACAAGAAGAAATATCCTGAATCGTGTTCTTCTTCTGGTTCCTGAAACTTCCAAACATATCTTCAGCGTTATCACAAAGTTCAGTGATACTTAGGAATGACCTAGTGCTGGACACCAAGTAGATGATCAATGAATAATTTTTGTATTTTTAGTAGAGATGGGGTTTCACGATATTGGCCAGTCTGGTCTCGAACTCCTGACCTCGGGTGATCCATCTGCCTCGGCCTCCCAAAGTGCTGGGATTACAGGCATGAGCCACCGTGCCCCGGCCCAGAAACAGATTTCTTATCTGAAATATCAGAAGGCAGAAAACAACAAGAGGGAAAAAAGGCTGCTAACTTAACACATGGGGAAGCAGGTGTTGGCAGGAAATGCAGTGTAAGAGGAGATTTGCACAGGGCGGTGGAAGAGACAATGGAGAGAAGACAGTCTGAGCAGAAGCTGTGAGGAGTAGATAGATACCGGGGAAAGGGACTGCTAATTATGGTGTTATTTTAAAACTAGCTTTATGCTTAAAATTCTCATTGCAACACCCTCAAAGACCTCCACTGCATTGCAAAAATCTTGGATTTATATTTTGTTTATCTTCTGGTGTAAAACTGAGCTGAAGCACACTGATTCTACTAGAAGTCAATGTCCATTGACAGCTGTAGGGATGTTAACTGGATCATGTTCACCAGTAGGTGGGGACATTGCACTTTAAAAATTCAAGGGAGCTGCTGCTTTCCCGTCTCTCCTGGCCCCTTAGCAGGTCTGGATTTGAGGGATCAGCATTCCTTGAGGGTGGTAACCCAGCCACTCTTATTTCCCTTACTCTTCCTTCCATGTGTTCAAAATATGATGCAATCTGAGATGTGGTTGTGGGTGTTTGAGAAGCAAAGAAGCATGACTGGAGCAGGAGTTAAAGTCTGCTTTTGTTTGAGACCTGAAGAGCTCAGTCTTTTACACACTCTCACAGATAAGAGATTGGTACTATAAAATTACATGCTTAAAACAAACTTCGCTGCTGTCATTCTAATGCAAGCCACTATCATTTTTCACATTGAGCATTCTGCCACCATCTGCAGCATTCTTGATATTTCAGTAAGAATTAAATTTTATTTTGCAATTAGTATTTTAAATTTATCAGGATACCTGTATATAGTTTGAGGATTAAACAATAAAGATGTATTTTAATGAAAACAAGAGCCCTTCATGCCGTTCCTTTCCTCCACTGGCATTATTCCCAGCTCAATGACTTTTAATGGTAATATGTGTATCTTTGTGTATGTGGGGTATTAATTTAGACATCAGTTATCTAATTATCTGAAAGCAGATAATTTAGACCACCAACAATTATATGTCTCTGGCATCCTTCTTGCAATTTTATTATATTACTATGTTTAGTACCTCTGTAGGTAATCCCTGTATTTTAAAAAAAACACAGAAAACCTACACCTAAGTATATTGTATTTAAACTGTAAAAAAAATTGAAATGCATAAATACTGCTTAGAAAAACAAAGTGGGATGAGAAAAGTACAAGTTATTACATTTTAGTATATTTTTTAAAAATGAATATAACAGGTAGATATTTGTTAGTATGCATTACAAAATTTGGGCAACATAGTTATGAAGTATATTTGGATATTTTTCAATACATATATTACACAAAGGAAGAAATAAAGTACTGCTCACATCAACGGATTAAATAACCTAGTTGAAATATTGGAAAGTAGATGAACAGTAATTCACAGAAGAAACTCAAATGGAAAATAGCATACGCAAAGATGACCAACTTCCTCTATAATATTTGACACAGTAATATTATGTCATTTCAGTTTAAATAAAATTATACATTGATAAAAATGTGAAATCACGTCTTTGAGGGGTTACTAAGAAACTGTCTAGAAGCGTTGTTCCAGAAGCTGATGTGGTTTTGGAAGATCAGGTGTGAATGTCCAAAGGCGCTTCTGTTGAATAAAACACCAAGTGGAGAAATTGAAGATCCCTGATTGTGGAAGTATCCAGCTGTTTAGAACTCAACTGAAATCCTGAATGATAATTCTCTACATGTAGCAGGAGGAGCAAGTGACTCATGGAAATAATGGGTTTATTTAAATAAAGACAGCCTTTATGTGGACATCAAATTCATCAATGAATGTATCCATTCATTTGTCAAATAATTATTTAGCTCCTACTAAGTGCTACATGCTATTCCAGATAACTTAGTCAAAAAGGCAAATGTGTCCCTACCTTTATGAGCTTTAATTCTAGCAGGAAATAAAAAAAGTCACATAATAAACAGACATAAAATGCAGTGTTAGGTTGTGATTCTTGCTATGAAGCTACAAATGAAGAAAGCTGAGTAAGGGAATAAAGAAACAAGTGCTTATCAGTAGTGAACTTCCATGCTGGCCATGACAGGCTCATTTCAAAAGAAGCAGAAATATTTTATTATTTTTCCTTGGGTTATTAGTGTCACATGTAAGAATAGTGCACTAGATTTACTACCACAGATTTTTGTACTTATACTTATTTTGAACAAAATAACAACGTCTAGATAGTTCCTTTCCTCCTGCAAGAACTAAGTGTATGTAAGTCCTCTCTTTTGTAACGTAGTTTATTTTTTTCACATGTGAGGATCCCAGATACTATTAGGATGCCTTCTTGCTAATTGGATCTTGGAAAATATACTTTCTTGCTTTACAAAATATATTTCCTTTTAAGCCTCAGAGTAAATTTTGAAACGATCTACCCATAGATTAGTCCTCTGATTTTAACTAGTATCATTATTCTAGCTGTAAAGGACATCCGTTCAAACTGTGTACAGGTAAGATTATCCAGGGGGTATAGTTTAGAGCACCCGTAAAATTTTCAATAGATTACGTGATTTTACAAGAATCTATCAAGTTAATGTTTCAAGAATATTGATAATTACTTTTAGAGGTTTCACTGAAAAAATACAAATAGACAGGGAGTCCATAGTAATAGGGTGGGTCTAAAGTTATATAGTCTGAGTGAGGACATGGGATGTTAAGTCCAGAGACAGGCCATATGCGGAGAGCCAGAACAATGTCTCAAAATCTACAAATGGCTGGGCCTGGATTAGCAATTCTTATGTGAAGGAGGATGCCAGAAATGAGCAACATAAACTTTACAGAGTCTGAAAACACATCTCAAGGTAGAGGTTAGAATGAATCCACCTGCCCTCCCAGCCTGATACACATGCTAGAATGGGTTATAGAAATGGGCTAACAGGAAAAAACATCATTGAAATCATGGAAAAGACCGAAATGAAAAATGTGAGATAATATAAAGGTCCGTATATGTTATTAATTTCAGTAAAATGCAAATAGACTTGACTTGTGATTAAAAGACAGAGATTGACAAATTGAATGCAAAAATACAAATTCAGATTATACTGTTTACAAGACATATGTCTAAAGCATAAAAGTCATTTCAGAGATCGAGTATAAAAGACAGAAAGGACATATCATGCAAATACTAATTTTGAAAAAGATATCAATTTATTAATGTAAAAAACAAATTTTAAGGAAAAAAGGCATTGTAGATTTTTCTCCATCTCTTTATTTTGAGCCTGTGTGTCATAGCATGTGAGATGAGTCTCTTGAAGACAGCATACTAATATATCTTGGTTCTTTATCCAGCTTATCACTCTGTGTCTTTTAATTGGGGCATTTAGCTCATTTACATTTAAGGTTAGTGTTGATATGTGTGGATTTGCTCCTGTCATCATGATGTTAGCTGGTTAATTTGCAGACTTGTTTATGTGGTTGCTTTATAGTGTCACTGGTCTGTGTACTTCAGTGTGTTTTTGTAGTGGCTGGTAACTGTCTTTCCTTTTCATATTTAGTGCTTCCTTCAGAAGCTCTTGTAAGGTAGGTCTGGTGGTAATGAATTTGCTCTGCATTTGCCTGTCTGAAAAGGATCTTATTTCTCCTTCAGTATGAGGCTTCATTTGGCCAGTTATGAAACTCTGAGTTGGAATTTCTTTTCTTTATGAATACTGAATATTGGCCTCCAATCTCTTCTGCTTGTAGGGTTTTAGCTGAGAGGTCTGCTGTTAGTCTGATGGACTTCCCTTTGTAGGTGACCTGATCTTTCTCTCTAGTTGTTGTTTTTTTTTTTTTTTTTTTTTTTTTTAACATTTTTTCTTTCATTTTGACATTGGGGAAGCTGATGATTGTGTGTCTTGGAGATAATATCCTTGTGAAGTATCTTATTGGAGTTCTCTACATTTCCTGAATTTGAATGTTGGCCTCTCTAGCTAGGTTGTGGAAGTTCTCATGGATGATATCCTGAAATATGTTTTCCAAGTTGGTTCCATTCTCTCCATCTCTTTCAGGGACACCAATCAGTCATAGATTCGGTCTCTTTACATAATCCCATATTTCTCAGAGATTTTGTTCATCATTGTGGAAGACAGTGTGGAGATTCTTCAAAGACCTAAAGACAGAAATACCATTCAACCCAGCAATGTTATTACTGGGTATATACCCAAAGGAATATAAATCTTTCTATTATAAAGGCACATGCATGTATATATTCATTGCAGCACTATTCACAATAGCAAAGACATGGAATCAACCTAAATGCCCATCAATGATAGAGTAGATAAATAAAATATGGTACATATACACCATGGAATACTATGCAGCCATAAAAAAACAAAGTCATGTCCTTTGCAGAGACATGGATGAAGCTGAAAGTCATTATCCTTAGCAAACTAATGGGGGAACAGAAAACCGAATACTGCATGTTCTCACTTATAAATAGGAGCTAAATTATGAGAACACATGAATTCATAAAGGAAAACAACACACACTGGGGCCTATCAGAGGGTGGAGGGTGGGAAGAGGGAGAGGATCAGGAAAAATAACTAATAGGTACTAGGCTTAATAACTGTTTGACAAAATAATCTGTACAACAAACCTCCATGACACAGTTTACCTACGTAACAAAACTGCACATGTACCCCAAACTTAAAATAGTAGTTAAGAAAAGAAAACAAACAAACAAAAAGCAAATTAAAAATAAAAGCTATGGTTGAATCAATGATGACATTAAGGAATAAAACAAGCATTAGGATCATGACATTAGTACAAAGCTCTTCATGAGGGATCTGCCGCCATGGTCTAAACATCTCCCATTAGGCCCTGCCTCTAACATTGGGGATTAAATTTCAACATGAGATTTGGAGTGGACAAATATCCAAACTGTGGATGGGAAAGAATGTGGAAGAAATACTTAATACAATTGCATTTAAAAAGTAGAGAGGGTAAAATATGCTAATGGTACTAGAGGTATGGACTGTATGCTTCACTCAAAGTGGTAAAACATCAATACGTGTAGACCGTGATAAGCGTGATAAGTTATATGTATATATTGTAATAAGTACAACCACCACCAAGAAAGCTATATGAAGCAATGTATTAAAAAGGATTAAAAAGTATGAGTGTAGATACAAAAGTTCTTCCTGAGAACTTCAAATAAGATAGATATTCATATGGTGAGTAGGGCTGAAATCTTGACTTCTATGCCTGAAAGTAGGCATTATTGACTGGGAACTTAATTCCTAAGTGGGAAAGAAACCAAAAGTGCTCCATGGAGGAAAGAGAGCCAAATTTTGACTTTCTGCTTCTGGCTAGGAGCTGAGGTTGGGCTCCCCACGATTTTAAAGGAGGTTGAGGAGAATGTTTTCAAACACTTGTAAGCTATAGATATAGGGAAGTGAGAAGACACAGAATAACTTTCTCAAAAGGAACTGAAGCAAATAAAAAACAACTGTCCTGAGAAGAATGTTATTGTTCCAGATATTACAACAAGACAATAAATCTGAATGACCACTGAAGAACTGGGATTTTGATTGGAAGCCTGATGGGCTGAGGTGGAGTGGCTAAATAAAACCTCTGGACAGGGAGAGTGGAGTAAGGAGGGAGGAGAGTAAAAGAGATGGGCAATGCTATGGTTTGAGTGTTTATTTTCTCTGAAACTCATATTGAAACTTAATCCCTATTGTAATAGTATTAAGAAGGCTGTAAATCCAACTATGGTATTTGAGAGGTGGCACCTTTGGGAAGTAATTAGGATTAGATGAGGTCATGAGGGTGGGGCACTGAGAGGAGAAACAGAGACCTTGAGCTATACTCCTTTGCCCTCTTGTCACATGATGCTCTGCACCTCATCAGAACTCAGCAGAGGGCCCACCAGTAAGAAGGCTCTTACCAGATGCTGGCACCATGCTCTGTGACTTCTCATCCTCCAGAACCATAAGAGATAAATTTTGTTTCTTCATAAATTACCCAATTTTTGGCATTCTGTTACAAGCAACAAGACACAGACTAAGGCAGAAAATTGGTACTAAAAAGTTGGGCTGTTGCTAATAACAAATATCTGAAAATGTGGAAGCAGCTGTGGAACTGGATAACGGGTAGAGGTTAAAAGAACTCAAAGAGGCAGGCTAGAAAAAGCCTGTATTGCCTTAAATGTCAATTCTGGTGATAAAGGGTGATTTTGGTGAGGGCTTAGAAGAAGTCAAGAAGACTAGGAAAAGTCTGGAACTCCTTTGCGATGATTTGAGTGGTCAGGACCAGAATGTCAATAGAAATATGGAAGGTAAGGGCTGTTCTGCTGAGGTCTCAGGTCTGAGGAACAAGGAATTGGAAACTGGAGTAAAGGCCATCCTTGTTATAAATGGGTGAAAAACTTGGCTCTGAATTGTGTCTATATCTGATGGTTTTATTAGGCTATATGGCAGAAGAAATATCTAAGCAGCAAAGCAGTCAGGCAGCTGCATGGCTACTTTTAACTGCTTACATTAAAGCTGTGAGAGGTAAAAAATAACTTAAAGGTGGAATTTATAATTAAAAGGGAAGCTAAGTGGAAAGATTGGGAAATTTTGCAGCCTGGCCCTGAAGGAGCATTTTCAACAGAGGAAACCAAGGGTGTGTCTGAAGGAATGATTGATAAGGAGGGATTGATTGATAAGGAGAATTGTATGAATAGAATAAAGCCAGAAGCTGTTCATCAAGACAATGGGAGACAAACACTGAATGCACTTTAGAGATCTTCAAGTCTACCCCTGCCGGCACAGGCCCAGAGGTCTAGGAGGGCAGAATGGTTTCAGGAGACAGGCCTGGGGTGTCCTCCATGGGCTTGCTGCCCACTGCCACCTCAGGACAGTGCTTCCCTCATCCTGGTTGCTCAAGCCATAGCTCAAGTGGACCCAGATGTGACTCATATTGTAGCTACAGAGGGCACAAGCAGTAAGCCTTGGCAATGTCCACATGCATGTGGTGCTAATTCTGCAGGTCTTCAGAGTGCAAGACGAGTGGGAAGGCATAGAAACCTCCACCTAGATTTCAAAGGGATGTATCAGACTGCCTGGGAACCCAGGGAGAAACCTGCCACAGGGGCAGGGCCACCACCAAGAGCCTCTGCTAGGGCAATGCTGAGAGGAACTGTGGGGTTGGAACTGCTACAGGGAGTCCTCCCCAGGGAAATGCCTAGTGGTGCTACGACAGTGAGACTGCCATCAAGACTCTAAAACTATAGAGCTACCAGCTTGCAGTCCCAGCTTGGAAAACCCAAGGCACCTGACTCCAACCCATGAGAACAGCCATATGTGGGCTGCAACCAGCAAAGCGACGAGGGCAGGGTTGCCTGAGGTCTTGGGGACCCAACTCCTGCCCCAGTGTGCTCAGGATGAGGAACATGGAGTCAAAAGACATTATTTCCAGCTTTAAAATTAATGTCTTCCCTGTTGAGTTTCAGACTTTCTTGAGGCCTGTTACTCCTTTCTTCTGGCCCATTTCTCCTGTCCCAGCATTGTATCTTGGAGGTAGATAATTGGCTTCAGTTTCTCAGGCTCACAGATAGGGACTTTGGACTTTTGAGTTGGTACTAGAGAAAGTTAAGACTTTGGGGCTCTGGGGATAAAATGAATGTATTTGAATGTGAGAAGAATATGAGTTTTGGGGCTGCAGGGGTGAAATGCTATGGTTTGAAAGTTTGCTCCTCTAAATCTTATGTAGAAACTTAATCCTATTGTAACAGTATAAGAGGGTAAGAAAACAGGCCATAATATTTTAGGGGTGGGACATGTGAGAAGTAATTAGTATTAGATGAGGTCGTGAGGATGGGGCAATGGGGCACTAAGGGCTTGATAAGAGGAGAAAGAGATACTTGAGCTAGCCCTCTCAGCCTGCTTCCTATGTGATGCCTTGCACCACAATGGGGCTCTGCAGAGAGCAGAGCAAAGAGGCTCTCATCAGATGCTGGCATCATGCTGTTGGACTTCTCAGTCTCCAGAAATAAATTTTGATTCTTTATAAATTACCCAGTTTCAGGTATTCTATTGCAATCATCAGGAAATTAATTAACACAGCAAAATCGACATCTAGAATATGAAATAATCACAGCACTTTGGGAGGCTGAGGCAGGTGGATTACCTAAGGTCAGGAGTTCGAGACCAGCCTGGCCAACATGGGGAAACCCTGTCTCTACTAAAAATACAAAAATTAGCTGGGTGTGGTGGCACATGCCTGTAATCCCAGCTACTCAGGAGGCTGAGGCAGGAGAATCGCTTCAACCCAGGAGATGGAGGTTGCAGAGTGAGCTGAGATAGCGCCACTGCACTCTAGCCTGAGCAATGGAGTGAGACTCTGTCTCAAAAAAAAAAAAAAAAAAAGAATATACAGTAATTGGAGATGAAATTAATTTAAGTGTTCTGGTATATACTATGTAAGTATATGAAGTATAAAAGTATAAATAAGTAGAGTACAGATGACATCAATAATAATGACTTCATTTTTATTTCTGTCTTGGTGAAGAAGGGGTCCTGTAGGTATGATTAATTATTCTCTTAGGTGTGCCTTCTCAATGCCAGCAAAGTTAGGTGTGGGTTAAAAAAAATACCACCTAGTCTTTTTTATTAAGTGATTGTCAATATCATCAGATCCCTGTGCTTCCCTGTCTCTATCCCCAGGGTTTCAATGACATTTATACACTTAGTTCCCAGATAAGATTTTAATTAATAAACTCATTTCATGACTCTGTCAGCAATTATAATTGGATATTCCATCAAGTTCCTAATTCTCACATCTTCAAGTCCTGTAATTTGGTATGAAGGTGCTGAGAATTTGGACTTTGAGCTAACAAGATTTAGATAGGATATTGGACTTGACCTGAGGCTGTAATGGAATGAGAATTTGGGGGGTCCCCCCCAAAGTCTGAGAAGGGGTTAATGTATTTTACATTTGAGAGGGACATGAATTACAGATGGGCAGAGGCTGAAGAGGTCAGAAGGGGGCCTAGAATTCTAAGATGGCCCCCAGGAATGTCTATCACCCCCTGTTGTACATACCTTATAAAATTCATTTCCTTTGAGTGGGGGTGGAACCAGCAAATGTAATGGGATAATCACTACTGTGATTGGGTTATGTTTTGACTGCAATTAGCCTTATGAAAAGGAAATTATTGTAGGTGAGCATGAACTAATCAGGTGAGCCCTTGAAAGGGACTGAACTTTTCCTGAAGAGGGAGATTAAACACGAGAAAGACTCTCTACTACTGACTTTGAAGATGTAGAGGGCCATGTGGCAAGGAACTGAGAATGGTCACTGGAGGCTGATAGGGATCCCTGTCTGACAGCCAGCTTGAAAACATGCACCTCAGTCATATGTGGAAATAAATTCTGTCAACAGGCAGTGAGATTGGAAGAGGACTGCATACTCAAATGAGAATTATAATGTCAGCTTGGGACTTCAGTCTTGTGAGACACTAAGCAGAGAGCCCAGTTGAGCTTTGCCTACACTTCTGACCTAGAAAACTGAGATAATAAATGGGTGCTGTTTTAAGCTGTTGTTTCTACTAATTTGTTATGACAGTGGCTAGAAAATTAATACAATATGCTTTGCTTATTTAAGTTTTACATACTGCACCATAAGCATCTTTTGACATAAATAGAATGCTTAAAATTGATATACCTTTCACATATTAATTCTTTAGTTTTTCTTAATATAGTCTAAGAATACTTCCCCATACGGTTTCTTTCTTTCTTTTGTTATTTAAAGTCATCTCATCACTTTTTAATAAAATAAATATTTACTTATTTTTTTCTATATTTTTGTTGATAGTTTTCATGAAACTTCGGTTCTTGTCTTCTTAGTTTAAAAGAATTTAAACAAGAGACACACAGTAAAGGAGATGCAGCATAGAGCAGTTTATTGCTAAGGAGAAAGGATATTCTGAAAGTTAGGTGCAGAATCAACAGTACACCCGGAGAGATAATTCAGGGCAGGTCGCTTGTGCAGGTGAGACAGTGTTGAATGTTACTGGGGAAACTCCCTTTATGGGAGTCTTACATGATTATTCGTAAGGGGGTGGGAAGAGGTGTTACTAGCAAGCATGTTCTGGGTGGTTCCTCCTCAGTTCTGAGTTCCTTCTCATTTAAACTTTTAATCTGCCTCAATATAATCTCTGTATATGTGTAAGTATGGGCTCTTTTTACTATCCCACTAACTCACTAATTGACTCAACACTATTTTTAGTAATTTTTCCTATTCCAGTGGATTAAAAGTTTGCTTTTAGTATGCACTACATTCTTAATTTATCCAACATAAATGCAGGATAACTTGTTCTATCCTTGAAAGCAGTCCCAGTGTGATGCTCTTTAAAGAGGCCAAAGTAAATTTCCTGGTACTCCATTTCAAACACTTCGAATTATTATTGCAACCTCTTGAAAAATATCAAATTAGGATTGTATTTCTAACACCAAGAAAAATGATTTAAAATTCTTTTAAAATAGCTTCTTGTCCTAAAAATCTCACCATAATTTCCTCATCACTATGCTGCTTTCTCTTTCATTCCATATTGGTGTCATGACAATCAAGTATATTTCAAAAAACTTGTTTCCGGACCCCTGACATCCCACTGAGTTCCATTCCTCATTAGCTACAGCCCTTTATCCTACAAATTTGGATTGACTCCAGGAGAGTAGAGTGGGCCCTTCTGTACCTTGAGGAAGTGAAGAATATAACCTGTAACATTGAAGGCTTGTTAGAAATATGTTTTTCTCCCATTACAAAATTTTCTCAAAGGGTTTGTGACTTCCTAGAAATGTAATAGAGTGGTCCTCCCTTATCGATGGTTTCACTTTCCACACTTTCAGTTACTGGTGGTCAATAAATCACAGTGTGAAAATACTGGTGTTTAGTACAATAAGATATTTTGAGAAGCAGGGGTAGAGAGAAAGAGACAGAAAAAGCGAGAGAGAGAGAGAGAAACCTCATTTACATAACTTTTATTACAATATATTGTTATAATTGTTCTATTTTATTATTAGTTATTGTTGTTAGCCTATGACTGCACAATTTGTAAATTAAACTTTATCATATGTATGTACGTGTAGAAAAACATAGCATACATAGAGTTTGGTACCATCCATGCCTTCAGGCATCCATTGGGGTGCCTTGCAACATATCTCCCATGGATAAGAGAGGGCCACTGTAAACAAAATTTTCAATTTCATTAATTGTAATATAAATTAGGTTCTGTTTATGTGCAGCCAATATCATTCCACAGTTGTCCTTTTTTGGGGTACTATGAACATGTTTTAATTGTTTAGCTTTATAATCATTTGTAAACATCTATTAGAGCACCTCCCCTTATTTTTATCAATAGTTGTTTTTGTATATTTACTCCTCTTGAAAGTTAGAAACATTTTGTTAATAAAACTGTCTTATTACTATTTAGATTAAAGCATCACCAAATCTATGTATTTTGTCTGGAAAAGTGACACAAATTGTCCTGTCCAAGAACATGGCAACATTGTTTACTAAATTTCTTTCTGTCCTTGGGTAAATTTCTATTCTTTTCTGTGGATTGCACACATGACTGCTGTGATATTTTGTATATTTATTGCTCTTTTAAATAATTTTTTTCTGGAATGGATTCACTGACCTAATCTGCCAGAGAGAAGTAATGCGGCCCCATATCTTCTCATTGGTTGGAGAGGAAAGTATTTAATTGTTTAACTTAAACATGACTTCTGTGAATCTTTTTTTTTTTTTAAGCAGAATCCTGTATTTGGTTACATTCTGGTCTAGTGACCACTTCCTTCAGGTAAAGCGACCTTCCCTGTCTAGAACAGCCAGGCATGTGATAAAAAATTTCCTTTGTGGTCACTTAGTTATTATTCCTCTTGTCTTGAGTGTCTGGGCTGCTATTTTCATGTATTTACATCCAAATGAAGTCTTTCTTTCCAATTTTTTATAGTATGTTTTGACTCACAAAATATTTTAGCCTTATCTACGATATAATAATTTCCCACAAATGCAAAGAATATAGGTTTGTACAGTTTTGAAGTAATATTGGCAAAAGAGTATGAAGCAGAGTGCCCATATTTAAATATAACTTTCAACATGTTAGTCCTTCTATAGGTGTTTTCAGGATAATAAAAATTAATTTGATTGATATAGACTTGGGGCAATATATGAGAAACAGGCTCTGCTCTAAAGGATAGGATGAGAGGTGGGCAGGGAGGATTTGTATGGTTTGAATTCCAGACATACACGCTAACTGCTAATTTGGCATCATCCACCAGGTTGAATATTTTCATGAAATTCTGTCTTACATCTCTGCTAATCCTAAAACAAAGAATGAGGATCATTTCAGGTGAGTCTAGGTCAGGAGAAATCATTAAAATTGTTATATTCTTCATTTGATTCTTTTCTATGATTTTTTCTTCTTTTTATGCTAATTAGAATAGGCCAAACTGTTGCAACAAATAGACTCAAAAGTGTATTATGGCTGAAATATAGTAGAAGTTTATAACTCACTAATGTAGCAGAAGGAGGATATTGAAGATTTGTGAGTCGCTTTTCTCCAGATGGTGATTCAGAATTCCAAGCTCCCATAGTCCAATATGGTCCCTTTCATTTTTTTTCCTGAGAAAATTAACACATTTTAATTTTTCCTCAAGAAGGGAGGTAGAAGAGTGACCAATTGTGATCTAGAAGATTAAGGCAAGAAAGTTAGTGAAATTTGCCATGGTGTCTACTATTGTAGTTGTCATTATGACTGTAACTAATATTTGTTTCCCTCCTTCACAAGCCATTCTTGATTCCCCTCATCCTCTGAATTTAGTCTACTTTGTTTTTCTGTTTTGGTGACAGAGACAACTATTCCAGAAGGGTCTATGTTACTATTTACTCTGTTCTTGAATTATGATTGTTTTAGTGTCTACTGACAGACATGACCATGCATAGAAGTACTAAAAGATGATTGTATTTTCATCTGGGATAGTAGTCTCTGTCACTAAACCAGAAGAACAACCTAGTTTTTAGACCTGTTCAAACTTGGTTCCAAAGGCACCACTTCAGTTGCATGATGGATTGTGGTTGGTATCCCCAACCTTATGACTCCATGGATCTTATAGCTCTTAGCATCATATGGACAATTTAAGGCACATGGTCAGTGTGCTAAGTGCCTATCAGGAAGAAATGAACACTTGGTCACAGTTTTAGAACTATGAAAGGAAATTAAATCTTGGGACCCCAACTCATTAAGCCTAAGGGAAAAATTAATCTGGGAATGGGGTTACGAAAACCTGCCTCCCCCTTTTTGGTTCGTAAATAAGGTGGCTACAAGATGAAAAGCTACATGCTTCCTCATATTTTGCCCACAAGGGAAGTCCTTGTGAGCTGCAAGATCTTTAAGGTGTTTCTGTTAAAATTTTACCATGGCAATGTAAATTGGTAGCTTATCTTTACAGGTGCAGTCACCCCTCTGCCCAGAAGACACAAATGCATATCTTTTTTTTTTTTTTGAGATGCAGTCTTGCTTTGTCATCCTGGCTGGAGTGTGGTGGCACGATCTTGGCTCACTGCAACCTCCGCCTCCCGGGTTTTTAGTAGAGACGGGGTTTCACCATGTTGGCCAGGCCTGTTTCAAACTCCTGACATCAAGTGATCCGCCTGCCTCAGCATCCCAAAATGCTAGGATTACAGGCATGAGCCACTGCGCCCAGCCACAAATGCGTATCTAATTGTTCCCCTTCCCCCATTTTGTCTATGTCATCTTATGTAAAAAAAATGCAGATTAACTGAGCCAGACAAAGGCATGAATGACTATTTTTCTCTACCCTCCTCTTACATGAAAACTGTGTACTTCTCAATATCCCTACCCTTTCCCCTTAAATTTGGAGCCCTCAAAATTATCTTCGGAGAAAGGTACAGACCTGTCTCCTGGGTGCTCATTCTTAACTTTGGCAAATAAACCTAAAATGGTTGAGACTTGCCATTTTTTTCGACTGACAGAACACATGAGTTCATGCAAAGTTACTGTTGGAGAAGTTTTCCTGTGGTTATATTTTGGAACATGTAATATGAATGAAGTGATCAAGAGTTTGAGCTGTGACTTACACTTCAGGCTATAATAGAGTAATTGGTGCGGTTAAGACTTCACCTGTCCTAGGCAGCTTTCTTGAGCTTTAGGAAACTGACACACAATGGAGCTGAGGCTTCTTCTCTCCCTTGCTACTGATCTGTAAGTAATAAAACTCCTTCACATAATTTGTGTGTGAGTGTGTTCTGTTTCACCAGACTCAGATAAATAAGTAACCAGTGCATGGTGGACATAAACAGTAGCTCAGAATGCAGTGGGAAGAAGTATCTGGACCTCTTTTCCTGGTGGTTGGCATAGTGATGATCTTTTCTATTCTCCATGCAGTGGAAGTCCTCCCTTTCCTCCCTTGGTATTGGTAATTAGTAAATCTGCTTCATAAACTGTGATTAATATACTAAAATCTCTAATGGAAAAGGTAGACAACATGCAAGATTAGACAGTTTCAGCACAGATATGAAAGCTTTAGGGATGAATGAAATGGAAATAAAATAAAAATACATTAACAAAAATAAAGAATGCAGTTGACAAACTCATCAGCAAATGTGGTACAGCCCAGGGAAGAATCAATGATTTTGAAATAGAACAATAAAAATTACCCAGAGTGAAACACAAAGAAAGAAAGAGAGTAAAAGTACATTAAAAAAAATAAGCCTGGCACAGTGTTTCACATCCGTAATCTCAACACTTTGGGAGGCTGAGGTGGGAGGAATGCTTGAACCTAAGAGTTAAAGAGCAGCCTGGGCAACATAAGGAGTCCTTGTCTACAGAAAGAGAAAAATTAAGTGGGCAAGCATGGTGCCGGTATTCCCAGCTACTCAAGAGGCTAAGACGGGAGGACTGCCTGAGTTGGGGGCGGGGTGGGGGATGCAGTGAGCTGTGATCGCATCTCTGCATTCCAGCCTGGGCAACAGAGTGACACCCTGTCTCAAAACAAACAAACAAACAAACAAAGTTGATGTAACATATTCAATACAGCACTGCAGCTCTTGGATGCTCTGTTCTGTTTTTCCCCCGCTCTTCTTTTCTCTTTGTATTTCACATTGGGTAATTTTTATTAGGTATCTTATTGAATTATTTTGTTAAAAGATAAACATATTATTTCGGTTGGCTTTGCTTCTTTAACATTATATTTTGAAATAATTGTAGATTCAAAGGGAGTTACCAAGATAGTACAAACAGATTCTGTATAGCCTTCATCCAGTTTTCCCCAGTTGTAACATCTTACATAACTAAAGTGCAATATCAAAACCAGGAAATTATCCTGACATATATGGTCAAACGATTTTCAACAGGGGTGCCAAGGACAGCCTTTTCAACAATGGTGCTGGGAAAACTGGAAGTCCACATACAAGAGAATGAAATTGGACTCTTACCTTACATTATAGACAAAATGAACTCACAATGAATCAAAGACCTAAATGTGAAACCTAAAACCATAAAACTCTTAGAAAAAAAATAGGGAAAATCTTCATGACATTTGATTAGGCAATGATTTCTTGGACATAACACCAAGGGCATAGGCAAGAAATGAAAAAAAAAAACATATAAATTGGACTCCCATCAAAACTTACAACTTCTAATTGAGGTATGGAAAACTAAATACCATATGTTCTGATTTGTAAGTAGGAGCTAAGTGGGTACTAAGCTATGGGTACTTAAAGGCATACAGAATGGTATAAAGGACAATGGAGAGGAAGAAAGTGGGGAGGGTGGGAAGGAGGGTGAAGGATAAAAAATACATATTGAATATAATGTACACTACTCAGGTAACAGACTCACTAAAATCCCAGGCTTCACCACTATACAATTCATCCATGTAACAAAAAACCACTTGTATCCTAAAAGCTATTGAATTAAAATTATATTAAAAATGTAAAAAAAAATTATTATTGAGCATCTACTATGTGTTCAAAACTATTTTCAATGCTATATATTTGCCACTTCATTTAATCCTTGGCGTTACTCTATGGAATAGATAATATCCTCATTTTGCAGTTAAAGAAACTAATACTCAGAGAGATTAACTTGGATTTATGAGCAATGTCAACATTACAAAGTAGAGGCAGGAAGACCAGTTAGGATGCTTTTGCAGTAATTAACTTGAGTGGAATGGTTGGTCTGTGAGAATAGAAAGTGAATCTTTTGGGAAGATTCTACAATGTTATTGTTTTTGCATAAGTGACTTTTCCTCTACTCCCTCTTTTCACATGTAAAATGCAGATTTACTGAGGCTAATCAGGCTCACAAGAAAGTAACCACTTGTGTCATTGCCTGCCCTCCCTCCTTTTTTTTTTTTTTTCCTCTGTCTTTCCCTTCCTGCTTAATCTTTCTTTTTAAATACTGAAGTTCTCAAAACCCTCTTTGGAAAAAGCATGGATCACAGATGCTCCTGTGATTTGTGTTTTTCCCAGGTGGATCCTGAACCTTGGCAAAATAAACTTCTAATTGATTGAGACCTGCCTCAGTCACCTTTTGGCTTACCACAAGATTTCTTTCTTTTTAAAGCCTGAATAGAATTCCATTGTGTATACATACATTATCTTTATCCATTCATCTGCTGAATGACACAGGTTGATTTCATACCTTGACTATTGTGAATAATGCTGCAATGAACATGGGACTGTAGATATATTTTCAACATACTGATTTAAAATCCTTTGTCTGTATCCTGGAAGTGGGATTGCTACATTATATGGCAGTTCTAGTTTAACTTTTTGAAGAACCTTCATACTGCTTTCCCTAGTGGCCATACTAATTTACATTCCCACCAACAGTGTGCAAATGTTCCCTTATCTCCACGTCCTTGTTAACACTTGCTATTTTTTGTCTTTTTGATAATAGCCATCCTGAAAAGCATGGATTGATATGTCATTGAGGTTTAAATTGAATATCTTAAGTTTTCCTATTTGAGGATATGAGTAGTCTCCCCAAAACATTACTGCTATTGTTGCTTTTTTGCATGAACCATGACCTTGAGCTGAGCTGGACACTTGAATTCTTGAGTACTTGAACATGAGCTTAAGTAGGACTGAAATATTTTTTACACACCTGAATATTAGTTCCTCTTTCTACTGGTAAGAACTTGTAGAAGAAGGAGACATTATAAAAATCTCATAGAGAGACATTTAAGGTTTGTCTGGGAATGAAGGAACATGATGACTACATATCTAGAAGCTGGGGAAGAGTTGTCTCTGGAAATATCCCAGGCATCACTAGGGAACTAGAAGTAGAGACAAACAGGTATATTGCAAAGAGTGACATGTGTAGGTTAGCTCTGGGTGATGAAATCATCAGTGGTCCAGCTGAGGTGATGCATGGATGAGACTGACTGGAAGAAGAAACTTATAGAAACAGGTCAGGAAACAAAGCTCCGTTGTACAGCACATCCATAGCAGGCAGCTTGGGTTTTCATCCCAGTCTTCTTCTGTTTTCAAGAGCCATTTCCAGACAACATGAGAAGCCATGAGACTGGTGGGCTCTGGACTCCTGTGCCAGAGATCACTCACCTTCCCCATTTCCCCCAAGTGTCCCAAATGCCTTGTATCATCTCATTTTCTATCTTCCTGCTAAAGCTTTTTCCATACTCCTAGTCCTTCACGTTGTGGTATCCTCCAAGTCCTTACCTGACTTCCACTATGGAGTTTCCCCATGGTTACTTGCTTGAAGGAGGCACTGTTTGAGCACAGCCTCTGAATGCTACTAATTTGACTCTCTCTTCAGATTTTCTAAATTGTCATTTTAAAGAGATAACTGTTTAAAGAGAAAAGGCCTACCTTATATGTGTCATGAAAAATTCATGTAACTGGTTACCCAAAAGTTGATAAAAGAGAAATATGTAAGTAGCTTCACAAGGTTTTGAAAAATTTGGAGATAATTGCTTCATAAATTTTTATTAAAGGAAAATTATATTCTGGAGCCGTATTTCTAATTATGTTACCACTGGCATTAAGGAGGCCACAGAACCTTTCTGACTATACAGTGCTTCTTGATTTTGGAAGTAATTGCAGGGTAGACTCCTGGATAACCCTTCTGGTGACAGGATGACTCCTGTGTTTACATTCAACTGCACTGACCAGGCACAGATTCTAAGAGATGCTGACCAGGGAAGATGATTTCTCCCTTGATTCCACAAAGAAGGAGTCTACAACCTTTTTCTGCCCTCAAAGAAGAGACGATGTGCCCTTGGGAGAGTGTCCCTACTGTAACCTTGACCCATAATAACAGCAGTGCCTTTATCCCATCTTCCCACATGGGGTGCGTGTGGCCTCATCCTAAGCGCTCTGTCCCCACAGAGGCCAGGCGGGTGATTTGGGTGAGGCATTCGGAATCAGGATGCTTGTCTGAGTTGCCTTCCTCTGGCCAGGCCAATAGTGGCTGCCCTGAGTAATGGAGCAGGGATAGGAACATTGCAAAGAACTGTAGAGAAGGCTGGATCAGGGGGACACAACTGGCAGAAGCCCCAAACCAAAGCCTTTTAGATTAGGTGTTTTTTGTTTTTTTTGTTTTTGTTTTTGTTTTGAGACAGAGTTTTGCTCTTGTCCCCCAGGCTGGAGTGCAATGGCACAAACTCAGCTCACTGCAACCTCTGCCTCCTGGGTTCAAGCGATTCACCTGCCTCAGCCTACTGAGTAATTGAGATTACAGGCATGCATCATCACACCCGGCTACTTTTTTAAATTTTTGGTAGAGATGGGTTTCACCATGTTGGCTAGGCTGGTCTCAAATTCCTGACCTCAAGTGATCTGCCTGCCTTGGCCTCCCGAAGCGCTAGAAAATTACAGGGATGAGCCACTGCACCCGGCCTCAGATGAGGTTTTAGCCAGTCAGAAAATGGCTCTAAGCTGACACTTTCGTTGCTAGTTGAAAAGTCTGTGTGGCCAGGTGTGTGGCTCACATCTATAATCCCAGTGCTTTGGGAGGCCGAGGTGGGAGGATTGCTTGAGGCCAGGACTTTGAAACCAACCTGGGCAACATAGCAAAACCCTGTTTCTATAAAAAATATTTTTAAAAACTAGACAGAATGGTGGTGTGTGCCTGTACTCCCAGCTACTTGGGAGGCTCAGATGGGAGGATCACTTGAACCTAAGAGGTTGAGGCTGCGGTGTGCCATGATCATGCCAGTGTACTCCAGCCTAGGTGATAGAGCCAGACCCTGTTCCTAAAAAAGAAAAGAAAAAAGGAAAAGGAAAAAAAAAAAGAAAGGAAAAGAAAAGAAAAAAGTCTGTTTGAAGAGGCCCATGAGACTGGGGTGTCCCTAGGTTTGACGTAGACTTTGCCTCACAGCCCCAGAATAAACCTGAGGGAAGTTTCTCCCTTCGAACAGGAAGAAGGGGTGGGCAAGAGGCCTCTATTCTGAGGGATGCTGAGATGGGGACTGACAGGACATTGAGGGCATCTTCAGGTCCCTCTCTGCCTATTCTTTCTTGCCCCCAATTCCGTTCTAGGTCTGAGTTTGATGTTCCTCCTTTATGCTTCCATCGCACCAGTGGAGACCCTCCTTAGACCGGGGGTTACCCTGATCCTGAGTACACCACTGCTGCTAGAAGCCCAGTAACAACGTTCCCAGTCTCAGGTGATCTAAACCTATGCACAGAATAATACAGAATATTACAGTGGCTCAATGCTTTCATGTGCCACTACTGCAAACCTCTTGCTACTGTCCCCTCCCTGTTTCTTTTTACCTGGTAAACATATTCTGCTTTTAGATCCTATCTTCTACTTTACTAATATACAGGGAAGAGTGGGAGGAAGGGAGACAAGAAGAGAGGTGGATATATTTATTGTCTTGGTTAGGATTACCAGTAATGTTTGTCAGGCATTGTTTTAATTGCTTTATAACCATTAGTACTGCCCCTAGCCATGGGCAACATGAGCCTGATAAGTAAGAAATTTATTTATAAAAACACATTGGTATCTCTGCCATTTTGGATTTGATGTTTAGGGCTGGCCCAATACGACCTGTAACTCTAAACATTTGCTCCTCATTAATACGATTCAGCCCCCAAGAAATAATTCTTCACAGCTTTTGCTCTCTATCCTCAAAACTAAATGTGACTGTGTCTGAATACTGTAAAATTTGTGTATTGTGCCTTTGCTCATATCAGATGCACCTGTTTCGTGGTTCAGGGAGGATTTAAGCAGCTGAAGAACTTAAAGGAGAAAAGTCAACAAATACTTTCACTCAAAGAGCATGAACACAATACATTCTTGCATAATAAAGAATCACTTGCCAGTAGGGCTGGGTGTCAACTTTTTTTTTTTCTTGTTCCTCCTATTAACCTGATAGTTACACATAACAGTGGAGGAGACTTTTGTAATATTAAACTAGTTATATTAATGTTAAATTTGTATATGTGAAGATCTGGATGTAAAATGCATAAAACATGACCCACATTTTGCAAAGAGAAGCCTGGGGGTGAAAAGGAGTTCAGTAATTTGTTGACTCTCGTAAAGCACATTAGTGGTAGAACTGCAACTCACCATCATTTCCTTCTAAGAACTTTGCTCTTCTCACCAAAACTTAAGGCTCCTCAGAGTGTCTAACAGAAGTGAACAGTTCTATGACAACAATTTTCTGTTCCCTGAAATATGATCCTCACTTAATTTGCCCTATAAAAATCCCAAGTATAAGAACAACAGGTTGTAAGATGCCTACTCTTGAATCACATTTGTCTTTTGCTCCTTAAAACCCCTAAGCCATTCAATCTTCAGCTATTCAGAAATCTTCCCCTCAAATGTTCATCTAGTGCAATTTGAAGAAGAAACAGTGCCAGGCATTGGAGTGAGAATCTTCACAGAAAAATGTCTGCCCAGAGGCAGATGAGGTCCTTCAGCTCCAGTGCTGATTGGTTCCTTTCCTAGGGACTCTCCAATCCTACCACACATGGAAACATCCAGAGGTTTTTATTCTTTCCGGCAGGTACATAAGATCCACTAGGTTTGAGCTGTGTTGACTACCACTGCTTTTTCCTTGGTCTCAATTATGTCTTGGAAGATGGCTCTGCAGATCCCTCGAAGCTTTTGGGCAGCAGCTGTGACCGCGATGCTGGTGATGCTGAGCACCCCAGTGGCTGAGGCCAGAGACTTTCCCAGTAAGTGCAGGGCAGCTGCTCTCGAGAGCCACCACGGTGGGAACAGGCTCTCCTTGGGTTGGAGTATGGGGGATGGTGATCTCCATGATCTCAGAACACAGTCTTTTATCACCATTTATTCTTTTTGGGAAATAGAGCTATGTTGCATTTTTATTTCCACCTTATAATGGGTGAGGTGAGGATAATCCAACCCCAATCCCACAGGCTTAAGCCTGAAGGAGGAGAGAGGAAAGAGGAGACAAAGTGTGCATTTACTACCCGTGACAGGACAAAGTGACCGTGGAGTGATTTTTGAAGATATGCATTTCCCCAAAGACACAGTAGGATTTTTCTGCGCTGGGAAACATAAGGCAGCAATGGTGTCTGTAGTCTCTGTATGGGAGGTAAAGGAGTCCATACTACTGACTCGAGTGGAGAGTTTGTGGAGGCAAACTCAGTTCTGAGGGAAGGTGACTGGATGACCACAGACAGGGAGGCTTACTTAGGGTTTCACTGATTTATGGGCAAAAGGTGACTTGAGTGGGATTCAGGGACCTGAGTTGATGGTGGACTGAATTTAGTATGATAGAAAGGAGGAGGTAAAGAAGAGAAATAATACATATTGAGAAACCACTCTATTCAGACACAGGACAATATTTCCATAAATTCTCTCTCACTTCTCCTAACATCCTATGTGTAGGTATCATGATTTTCCTTTTACGTAATTATAATTGTGATATGGATATTCTGTTAAGTAACCTGCCCAAGCTGGTGATTGACTCAGTTTAATTGGACTCTATAGAATTCAAAAGCTTGGGCTCTTTCCATGAATAAATGTTTCCTTCTAGGACTCCGGAGGTGTAGGTCCTTTCTAACACAGCAGTGAGTGAACCTCACAGGGCCCTTGGGCGGGTATAGCAGAAAGAGAGTAAATCCAGGCATGGGAAGAAAGGTATTTTGCCCAGGGACCAAGAGAATACTTACATCAGGACGAGAACAAGCTTAATTCCTGAACCTTTCTTGTCATTCCCTTGAACTCTCAAATTTATGTGGATAACTCTGTCTCTGAGATTCCCAGGAACTCCATGGAGAATGGGATTTCATGCTAGAACGCCCTGATCTAAGCGCAGAGGTCCATGTAAAAACAGTCCGACTGCCCTCTTCACTTGGTTCACAGGCCCAGGCAGGGACTGGGCTTTCCTTCTTACCTCCCTAAAGAAAGGCAGATTCCCGAGGCCCCCAGAGAGGGCTGGCAGGGCTGGGGCAGAGATGCCTCGAGGATCCCAGGTCCAGAGCACGAGGCACGGGCCCAGCCAAGAACTCAATTTCGCGTGGAAGGGGTTTCGCAGCTGCTGGCCGGGTCAGGGCGGCGGCTGCAGGGTGCGGTCCGGCTGGGGGCTGGGGCTAGGGCCGGGCTCGGGCCTGACTGACCTGCTGTGATTCCCCGCAGAGGATTTCTTGGTCCAGTTTAAGGGCATGTGCTACTTCACCAACGGGACAGAGCGCGTGCGGGGTGTGGCCAGATACATCTATAACCGCGAGGAGTACGGGCGCTTCGACAGCGACGTTGGGGAGTTCCAGGCGGTGACCGAGCTGGGGCGGAGCATCGAGGACTGGAACAACTATAAGGACTTCTTGGAGCAGGAGCGGGCCGCGGTGGACAAGGTGTGCAGACACAACTACGAGGCGGAGCTACGCACGACCTTGCAGCGGCGAGGTGAGCGTCGTCCCCTTGGCCGGGGCCCGAGTCTCTGCGCGCAGAGGGGCGAGGACGGCGCGGCCTCAAGGACCGAGCCCTGGTCCATCCCAGGGTACAGGAAGGTGGCGGGGCTTTGGAGGCTGGGGGTGGTATCGGAGGGGCGGGGATCTAGGGCAGAGCAGGGGGATGCACAAACGCAGCCCTTAGTTCCCTGCAGGGTTGGGTTAGGCTGCGCAGTGTGTCCCCAGCCTCCCTGTCCATCGGCCTTGTTCTCTGCTCTGCACGTTCTTGCCTCGTGCCTTATGCGTTTGCCTCCTCGTGCCTTACCTTCGCTAAGTAGTTCTCTCTGCCCGTTACGCCGGCCCTCTTCCCCTGCCCGCCCGGCTAACACTGCCCCGCCCTGCTAACACTGCCCCACCCAGCAAGGTCCACGTGCACAGCTCGCACCGTAGGAAGCTTCAGGTTTGGCCTGGTGGAGTTAGGGCTGCTCCACAACTGCGCGCAGGGCATCCAGCAATTACAGTTGTGAAATAAGATATTTTGACTTTTGGCTTCAACTTATTATTCATCGTAATTCTGTTTTCTTAAATGGCTGTCATTCATAGAGGAGCTCTTGACGGAGACCTAGTCTTTGAGGTGAGAGTGTTTTAATCACTGCATGCCTGATACCTGACTCGTGGACTGGCATGTGGTATGAGCTCAATGATCTCTGTTAAATTAATGAATAAATGCACTCAGCTGCCCATCCACTTAGGCTCAAGAGAAAGCAGAGGATAAATAGAGCCTTAAAGATGGACTTTATCAATTATTGTCTATTATTTTGCTTAATGTTTTAAACTCTTATTGACTTGGATCTTAATAAGGTTTGTGAATGCAGTCTAGGGAAAAAGGTGTTTGCTGAAAATAAAAACAACGCTTGAATGGTGTTATAAGGCAGTTTTAATTTCTTAGAGAAGCTGAACAAATGGCACAATGAAAAGAGCAGAAGCTTTGGAATAAATAGATTGAAGCCACTAAATTATTGAATAAAAATAGTTTCAGGTTGCTTTTGGAGTAGATTTTCTCCCTCCCCTCATCACTATCCACTTCAGGGATAAACATTCTGAACGTCAATTTTACCCACTTAGTGAGCACTTATTTCTAGACAATTGCCATAGCAAACACCATCTATGTTATGTCATTTAATAGCACAGTTACCTGTGCATTAGAGATTAGCATAGCCACTTTATATATCCTAATATTGGTACATGATAAACACTTTAAGTAATCAACCCACAATTAGGCACCAGGACCTGAAGCCTCCTCCAAAATGCACAGCATTCTTTCTGTTCTTCACTACTTGTTGACACAGCCTAAGGGAAGTAAAGCCTTGTTAAAGCCAATTTTGACAAGAAACAGCAGTGAGTCTATTCCTGCCTGTTTTCACTGTTAATGGGACAAAATGATACTTTCAAGGCATTGAAATTCACTGATTAATCAATCCCTAGTCTGACCCCAGTGTTATCTATGCAGGTTCACAAAACTTCCTTGCCTTCTTCTGACCCACATCCTAATGCTGTCAAGTACCTATACTTTTGCCATTTCAAGTCTATTTCAATAAAAGTTATTCTATTATTTTTTTCTCATGAATTTGTGCCCTCTATTTTTACTTTCAATCTTTTGAAGATGAACAAATCTTATAAGTCCTCACATAGCTGACTGTTATTTAGTCAGACTCCAGGAAGGAGGACCTAAAGAAAAGTTCAAGTCCAAGCAGGAACCATGATTCCTTCCAGACAATGGGTCATGAGTGCTGTTTAATTGAGGTGCCACCTGCTGACCTCAGCAAATCCCAGCTGTATGTATATGTTCGCATTTCTGGCACATTCACCCAGGCCAACCTCTCATGGATCTCAGAATATTTCCTATGGAGAACATACATGATGATGTTTGATTTCAGAACAAGAAAGTAATTCTCAATAGCAAGGGGATGGAGTAGGGTAGGCAGCTAGTAATTAAACTATCTCGAGTGTTAAAAGGAAATTAAGAAAAAGCAGGAAAATGAGAGAACATATTACCAAGTAAATAAAGCACACATTAAATATTTACTATAATTTTACACTAAAGAAATAAAGGAAATGCAGTAAAATGGCCAGAGAGGTAAAGGTTAAGATGTATAAAATATGCAGGGAAAGGTGTGTCATTTTTGACCATGAGCAGCACTCTGAGAAGATAAAGGAATTGAGTTATGGGCAAACATGATGTTTGATCAGTGTTAGTTTTTTTCAAGGTCCGCCTACTTTTCCTTCAAATATTACAAACTTTTGAAATAACATTCAATTTTTTGGTCTCTGTTACTAGACTGCAATTTCTATAAAGGCAGGAACCAGGGTCTGTTGTTTATCTTTGGATTCTCAGTGATTGTCAAATTTATATTTGTTGAAGGAACCTTAATCCAAGACTTGGACTCCAGGTATCTTTCCATTCTGGTTCCAAGGAGGGACCCTTCCTCATGGCAGGCATGCTGTGTGGTCTCACATCTCACTCCTGTCTTTTCCTGTCTGTTACTGCCCTCAGTGGAGCCCACAGTGACCATCTCCCCATCCAGGACAGAGGCCCTCAACCACCACAACCTGCTGGTCTGCTCGGTGACAGATTTCTATCCAGGCCAGATCAAAGTCCGGTGGTTTCGGAATGACCAGGAGGAGACAGCTGGCGTTGTGTCCACCTCCCTCATTAGGAACGGTGACTGGACCTTCCAGATCCTGGTGATGCTGGAAATGACTCCCCAGCGTGGAGACGTCTACACCTGCCATGTGGAGCACCCCAGCCTCCAGAGCCCCATCACCGTGGAGTGGCGTAAGGGGAAACTGGTTTCCTTTTACTGTGGGCCCCACAAGACAAAGGGTAGAGCTCCCTCTGACTCTTCCCATCCCGTCTCTTGTCTCTGACATCACTACTGAGCTGGGAATCACAGGAGACTAGAACACCTGTTGCCCCATGGCGAGCACATCAGATGAATCCTGATCTCATTGTCTTTCCAGATACCAGGGAGATCACTCTACACATTTGTATTAGTCCATTCTTGTACTGCTATAAAGAAATCTCTGAGACTGAGTAATTTATAAAGAAAAGAGGTTTAATTGGCTCTTCTCAATCCACTATAAAGAAATACCTGAGAATGGGTAATTTACAAAGAGAAGAGGTTTAATTGGCTTATGGTTCTGTGGCTGTAGGGGAAGCATAGTGGCTTCTGCTTATGGGGAGATATAAGGAAGCTCCTAATCGTGGCAGAAGGAAAAGAAGGAGTGAGGTGTCTCACATGGCGGGAGCAGGAGCATGAGACAGAGGGGGTTGGTGCTATGCAGTTTTACATAACCAGATCTCATGAGAACTCACTATTGTAATGACAGTACTAAGGAAGATGGTGACAAGAATCTGGTCTAATGATCCAGTCACCTCCCACCAGGCTCTACCTCCAACATTGTTAATTACAATTGAACATGAAATTTGGGTGGGGCCACAGATTCAAACCGTATCAACACTACTAGAGCCCCAGAACCCAGCTCTGACAGCTATGAGAGACTGACTGTTAGGGCTGGTGACTGGGGCCTTAGGGTTTAAGGTTATGGATGAAGTCCTGAGGGGCAGGGGTGTGCTTCTTCCTCTCCCTCACCCACCCATTGTGTCCAAAGACCTACTGGCTGGTCTTTCTCTTCCCTAGGGTGGTCAGACTGGAGAACTAGTGTCCCCTGACACCTCCACCTCCTGTACCAAGGACATTATGGGGTATGGGGACAAACACTGACACTCAGGCTGTGCTCCTTAGGGGCTCAGTCTGAATCTGCCCGGAGCAAGATGCTGAGTGGCATTGGAGGCTTCGTGCTGGGGCTGATCTTCCTCGGGTTGGGCCTTATCATCCGTCACAGGGGTCGGAAAGGTAAGGAACCCCAGGGGGAAATGGGGAAGATGGGCTGTGACCCAGACCCTCTGTTCAGAGAGGTTCTGTTTCTAGATGTAGCTCTTTCCTCCTGACCCTGAGAGGAAGTGCGAGGAGACAGGACAAGATTGGAGGAGGCATTGGAATCTGATTTTACTGGGTGAATGGTAGTGCAGCCAGAGCTGACTGATAGAGCTTATTCCAGGACATCCTTACTGTTCATCATTGTCTCACTGGCTCCTTTCTAAAAGCCTCCTCCGTTAAGAGGGTCAGAGCCTTGGCCTCCTTGCCTTCTAGTGACAATTTCCTTTGTTTTGGAGGATTTTAACTTAGGGTGCTTAAGAACTTAAAGAACATGGGAGGGAAGAGAATATAACCCCAGTTAAACTACATGTGTCATTTTCCTTTGGGGTGAGAGAGTGGTTGTTTGTTTAACAAGACCTTTCTCTGCTTAACTTCCTTTTGTAGGACCTCGAGGGCCTCCACCAGCAGGTAATATTTCAGCTGTGATCCAGTCGGGGGAGAGGGCACAGGCATAAGGGGAAGAGCCATGGTGAAACCCCATCTCTACTAAAAATACAAAAATTAGCTGGACGTGGTGGTGTGCATCTGTAATCCTGGCTACTTGGGAAGTTGAGGCAAGAGAATCGCTTGAACCCGGGAGGCAGAGGTTGCAGTGAGCCAAGATTGCGCCACTGCACTCCAGTCTGGGCGACACAGCTAGACTCTGTCTCAAAAAAAAAAAAAAAAAAAAAGAAAAAAAGGAAGAGCGTGAGTGGAGTGTTCCAGGGCACAGTGGTCTCTGTTCATGGCCTATTTGCTGCTATGAGGGTTAAGACTTAGGGGAGAAGTTTGCCAGTTTCTAGGAATCTCCAGAGATTGTTTCCCAGAACCAGGCCTTAACTTTAGTGGCATCTTTTTGTGAAATTTGGGGACAGAGCCACGTCTTGAATGTGAGATAGTAGGGTGATGCCCACTTTGTGCCACATTTTGTTAGCTACTGCCTGTGGGCATTTTCAGTGACTGAAAGGGCTGCTAGTAGTGGAGGTGAAGTGTCGTCCAATTTATTAAAAAAATCAAACCCTTCATATTACCCAGAAGGGTAACTGCTGTTTCTCCACATATCTGCATCAAACTGAAATTCTGTGTCCTCATGAGCTTATTTTACCTTTACACAGATATTGGGGAACGTGATGATGATATGCTCTAGACCTCAGCATCCTCTGTTTGATGCTGCAGAGGAAACTGAGGAGTGGGGGAGAGGGTGTGTCCCTCAGGGTACCTGGTGCTGATCATGCCTCATCTCTCTTCTCCAGGGCTCCTGCACTGACTCCTGAGGACTTTTGTCTGGGATTGGTCATCACTCTTCTGTAATGCCTACCTGCCCCTGCCCAGAATTCTTAGCTGCCTGTGTCACCCTGTCCCACTGAGGTCAGAGTCCTACAGTGGCTCTCATGCAGCCACCGGGTCACCTTCTGTGATCCCCACCCCAAGGCACTGGCTGTGACTCTGCTTCCTGCACTGACCCAGAGCCTCCACCTGTGCACTGCAAGCTGTGTCTACTCAGGCCCCAACGGGATTCTCTGTTTCCATTCTCCCCCAACAGACCTGTCAAGAGAAGCACGACAAAATCATTTACCTGACTTTAGTGCTTTTCCCCATAATTAAACATGATTCTGAGTTATCTGTATTCAGAACTTCCTTAACTGAGCAGAGGTAGGAAACCACTGCCAAGTGAAGGAACATACCTTGAGATGACCCAGCGAAACCATGGCTAGAAAGAGGGTTGTACTTTGAAAAGACACTGAAAGCATCTTGGGGTGCGAAGGGTAGGCAGAGGAGGTAGAAAATCAATTAGTCATCACATCATTCATGGTTCTTTAATATGGATGTTCAGTGCAATGGCCTTAGGACATCCCAGCCTCTCTTCCAGTTTGGTGAGTGTTGTCTAAGTAAGCATGGTGGAATTGTTTGGGGACAACTATAGTGATTGATGTTTCAAATATATTCTTGCTGGCAAGTCACATCAATCAAGGCTAATTTTTATTTTTAAGAAAGTATAACCAGCAATGAAAGTACTATTTTTGGTTCCAAATGATAGACACCCAACCCAAAGATATTTGATTCATGTTACAAGGAAGGTTGGTTTCAGAAGTGACTAGTTCCAGATATTCAATGAGATCTTCATCTGTCTCTTCTCTTTCTGTTATAGTTCCATCCGTGCATCCTCCTCTCTGTGTGTCTCTTTGTCCCTGTGTAGTTCTTTCTGCGTGTCTCTCCAGTTTTGTCTTTGTTCCCTTCTTGTGTCTCTTTCACTGCATTGTTGCCTTTCTCTATTTTTATAATCATTTGTCACTATTTATCTGCATTTCTTTCTCTTTTTCTTTTTGCATCTATTTTCTGCATTTCTCTTATCACCTCACACCTTATCTCATCTCTCTCTTCATGTGAGTGTGTGTGTGCGTGTGCGTGTCTGTCTTTGTTACATATGTTTCTGGAGTGTCTACCAGAGTTTTAATAATTTGGGGAAAGATTCTGATTGTCCAAGCCTGGGTAACATGCACACCTCCCAAATACACCATCCTGTGCTTGGGATGCTGCCAGCCAGCATGCTCATTCCTCTTATTAGGAAGGAGGACTGGGTTTTCCAGATCCTTCTGATGCTGGAGAAGACTTCCAGTGTGCAGATGTCTACACCAGCCATGTGGAGCACCTCAGCCTCCAGAGCCTCCTCACAGTGGAGGGGTGTAGGGGGAAGTTTGTTTCTTGTGGAGCCCACAGGTCAAACGGCAGGGCTTCCTCTGGTTCTAGGGTCCCTCAGTGGGGGTACCTGTTCACAGCCATGTCATTCCTTGTCTGAGCTCCCTTTGTCATTGACATCATAACCTGTTGATTCCTGATGACACCCTCTTCCCGGTTATGAGGGACGTCACTAAAAACTGTGGCCCCTTTGATGTGGGCTCAGCCCTGAAGATGGTCTACCTCTCAGTCTCTGGGTTTGTCATTAAGGCAGACAAGCTTGTCCAACCCTCAGCCCGCGGGCTGCATGCAGCCCATGACCGCATTTAATGTGGTCCAACACAGATTCTAGAACATTCTTTCAGTTCAACGTTGTCACACTGAACACATCCTGGTTATGAGAGGATCAAAGTCTTTTTCCCTTTCTTCCACTGACAGTTTCATGGAAACAATTATTTTTTGCACCCAGATTTCATTGGGTAGTATAATCTTTAATTGATAATTAAAGTAACAAGTACATTTTTTATAAATAAGTTTGCTAACAAGAAGAATTGAGTCTTAGGAGGCATATAACTTGGAGGAAAGTGCGTGGTGTTCTAGAGAACAACCTGCCAGTTGTGAGCATTTGTCCTTACCTTAGGAAATACCAGTATATCTTTCAGAGACAATGGTGCTTGCCAATATGCCATAAGGTTCTTTACATCTCCCAGTCTTTTCTGCTGTTAGGTTGGGATCATTTGACTAATACTAGCCAATGGAACCTGCAAGTAGATGCACGATGAGACGCTGGAAACTCCATATAACCTGAGTCACTTGAGAAACCATGGAATTAAGTCTCTTTATTGAGTGACGCCACTGAGATTTGCTTTTTACTGTGGGCTAAGATCTTACCGCACATTAACTTTACCCTTCCCGATAATCACGGAATGTTTAACTTCAGAAGAGAGTTCATAAGTTAATAGGGTGAATCAATTGAGTTAATGGAAATTGAGATGATTGAGATGATATTTTTAAACAAAAAATGTTTTTGAAAATAAAGAACAGAAAATTTTATTTGAACAAGAAAAAGTTAAGAATGTTACATTTCAAAAAATTTAAATTATTTTTAATTGACAAATAATTATGAGTATTTATAAGGTACAATGTGACATTTTGATATATGTACACACTATGAAATGATGAAATCAAGCTAATTAACATATCCATCACTTCACATATTTTTTTATGTGGTGTGAATATTTAAAATCTGTCTTAGCAATTTTCAAATATACAATACAGATGGCCCTCTGTATTCGTGGGTTTTGCATCCTCTGATTCAGCCAACCATGGATTGAAAATATTTGGAAAAAATGATAAAATACAACAATACAACATAAAAATAATACAACTTAAAAGACAATACAGTATAACAACTATTTACATAGAATTTATATTGCATTAAGTATTATAAGTAATCTAAAGATGATTTAAAGTATGCGGGAAAATATACTTAGGTGATGTACAAAAACTAAGCCATTTTTAATAAGAGACTTGAGCATTCTTAGATTTTGGTATCCAGGAAGGGTCCTAGAACCAATCCCTCATGGATGCCAAGGGATGACTGTGTGGTATTATTAACTATAGTTACCATGCTGCACAATTGATCTTCAGTACTCATTCCTCCTCTTTAACTGAAACTGGTACCTTTTGACCAACATCTCATTCCTTTTTCTCCCTCTCCCCACACCCCACCCCCCCATGACTTTGACTTTTTAAGATTCTGCATATAAGTGAGGTCATGTGGTATTTGTCTTTCTGTGCCTGGCTTATTTCACTTAGCATAATGTCCAATGGGTTCATCCATGTTACAAATGACAAGATTTCCTTCTTTTACAAGGCTGAATAGTATTCCACTGTGTATATGCACCACATTTTTTTAATCCATTCATCTGCTGATGGATAGTTAGGTTGATTCCATCTCTTGGCCACTGTGAATAGTGCCGCAATAAACACGGGAGTGCAGATATCTCTTTGATACAGATTTCATTTTCTTTGCATATGTACCCAGAAGTGGAACTGCTGGATCATGTGGTAGTTCTATTTTTAATTTTTAAATAGATGCTGAATTTTATCTCTTTGTTGTCTTCCACATGAATGTATATGTATTCCCAGGAACTAGAACAGTGTTTCTGTCGTCAGTGCTGTTCTGTTGTACCTAAACTCCTCCCTTTGAGACTGAAAGATTTATTCTCTCATTGCTGGGAATATTGCTGGCTGACTGCCCTCAGCTGTCAGTCATGCCCCGGAATTGCCTTAGGTGATGAAAGCTGCCTCATCGGATTTTACTCCACTTCCCAGGAGGAACTCACCTATAATGATTGGTCAGTATAGGGGTATAAAAGCCTTAAACCCTGCTCTAATTTGGGCCAACTCTGAGGGGCTCTTGTAGCTTCCCAATAGCTTAGTTAGGCCGAAGAATAACAGTCCATTTTTTTTTTGTAACTGAAATAGTCCAATTTCTAAAACCTTGCTCTAACTCATTAGTCATTTTACATACTTTTTTCAGTTGTGATTGTAATTTAAATATATTGATCTTTGTGACTTCTGTAAGTATGGGCAATGTCTCTTCCCCTCCTTCTTGGAAGATGAAGTTATTGGCATTGTTACCCTCCCTTTCCCCTCTCCTTTACGCTTCCACTTGTCAAAATGAAGTATGTACATCTTTTTTTTTTTCAATATTGTCAAAGCTGAAAATATTGACATTCTGCTGTAGCAATAAGATTCCTTGGGCTTTGCTCACAGCTTAATTCTAAATTTGAAAAAAAAAAGTTTATCGCTTTCTAAATATCACTTATGTAGTCAGGTATTCTTTGCTTGCCAAGAAACTGCTGTAGTAGGATCCCTTTTCAGTGAGATCCGGGGTTAAACACAGTCTCCTAGATTCCTTACCTTCCCATATCCTGATTAACAATCTCAATTGGTCATATCCTGGGTCAACTTCTAGCAAAACTCTGCATGGTAGGTAAATTTTATGTCCTTTCACATTCACAGGTATTTTTATTCTTTCTCCATGCCTGATTGTGACTTTGAAAAGGTCCACATTTATTAATAAAAATAATTTTCCTTTAGAATTCCAAAGACTTTCTCATTATCTTAATAATAGAAGTTTTTTTTTTGTTGTCAGTTTGTTTCATTTTGATTTCCCCCACTGGAATATTTTATGACCTTTCTATAACACCCGAAGTTCTGAAATTTTGAAAAAGATATTTAGAAGTGACTCTGCTAATTTTGCTAAATACCTGACAAGACTATTCTATGGAAGAATTAAACCCTTTATATCTGGAAAATTTTCCCTTATTATTTGTTCTGATCATTTTCTCCCATCATCTTCCCTGTTGGTCTCTCTAGCTCTGTCACTTGATGTTGGACTTCCTTGGTCTGTTCTCCATCTTATTTTTTCTACCATATGTTACGTTTTTTTGCCTTTTAAATTACTGTGAGATTTTCTTGATTTAATTTTCCAGTCTTTATATTAAATTTTCCAATTGTTTTTAGCATTCTATTATTACTTTTACAGATCAAGAATTCTAATTAGAATGACTTTAAGCTTGTTTGCTGTTACATGAACTTTCTCTATTAAATCTGTGATAATTTTCATGTTATTTTATTCTCATCTTCTCTTTCATATTGTAAGAGTTTCTCAAACATTTGCTCTGCCCTCTTCAACCTTGTCCTTTACCTACTGTATACCATCTTATTTCATCTCAAGATACATTTCTTCAAGCCACCTCTAAACTCCCCCAAATTACAGCTGGTTCTTGTGCAACACTCTCTCACTTTACCTCATTCTTTTTCTTTATAAATGTTTCAGACCTTGCAACTATGTTTGTGGAATTATGTAATATATGTATTTTCCTCCCACTGGAGTGTAAGTTCTATGAAGATAATGAATATAATTGTTTTCACATTATTTTAATAACATTCAACAATCTATGAGTCCTTATTACAGCACTGGTACTCAATGACCATTTTTGCATTTTTGATGAATTAGTGAATATATAAACAAGTCTGGGGGCTTAGTCCAGCCAATAATAAAGCAAGCATTACTTTGCTTTCCTTTGTTATTATTAGTTCCTGCATACACATTCTTTAGAGTTGCATTCCTGAGAGGTTCTTACAGTCTTGGGCAGGATTTGGACAGGGTTTCCTAAATGTGATAAAAATGAGAAAAACTGAAAAACTAACATAACTTCAAACAGAATGCTTCTCTGCCTGTGTTTATGGGGCTTTCCTGAATACATTTAAAAAAAAAAAAACCTTTGTATTACAGAAAATTTCAACTGTCTGCAATAGTAGAGAGAAGAATTCTATGTATCAGCAGCCTCGCTTTAACAATAATCAATTTATGAGCAATTTTGTAAACCCACCCAATTATCATACAGGCACATACTGGATTATTTTGGAGATATTTTTAGATATCATATTTCATTTATACATTTTTATTATGAAAATCTAAAATGTGATGGCTTTTTAGAAACATAACAGCAATGCCACTAACACACTTAAAACGAGATAAATAATTCCTTAATACACTAAGTGTCAATTTTTCTGATTGCCTCATGTAAATTTTTTAACAGATGTTTTGTTTGAGTATGAATCTAAACAAAGCTCAGCATTTGGTTACTATATTTCTTCAGTCTTTTTCGAGCGTATAGCTTTTCTCTATTTTTGACCTTTTTTGCGAATTATTTGCTGGAGAAATTTTTATTTTTAATCTGGTAGAACTTCTCATATTCTGAATTTTGTTGGTTACATCTTTGTGGTGTCATTCATCATGGGATTCTGACTTGGACTCCAGAAAATAACAATAATACAAATTTGTTAACATCTGTAAACTGCTTACTGTGGGCCAGTCTGTGTGTGGAGTGCTTTATTTGTAATGTTTAATTCTTCATGTCTCTAGTTTGTATGTGGTAAGTACAAACCTGAAATATTTTACGTGATTTTTACATTTCATAATTTTTATTTATTCATTCATTTATTTATTTTTAGAGACAGGGTCTCGCTGTGTTGCCCAGGCTGGAGCAAGTGCAGTGGTACAATTGATCCTAGCTCACTGCAGCCTCGAACTCCTGGGTTCAAGCAGCAATCCTCCTGCCTCAGCCTCCCTACTATCTGGGACTACAGGCTGGTCTCCATCTCCTGGGCTTTAAGGGACCCTCACCTTGTGCTGAGATTACAGGCATGAACCATTGTGACCGGAAATTTTGTAAAATTTAAACAATGTGATATTTCCTATTAATTAAGTCATACTTTATGTATGTAATCTGAAATAATTCAGATAAATAATTTTTAAGAATCATTTAATTTAAAATCATGCAGCCTGATTCATAACTTTGCTTATAATAATATTATAATAATATAATAATGATGATTTCACTTTTGACTTTTAGCTGATAAAAAGATATATTTGCTCTATTTTATAAAACTAATTTTAATTATGTTATTTTAACATTATATAAATATTTTTTGAATACATTCTTTCAGTAAAATCCAACTACCATTATATTTGCTTTCCTCAGTATTTCTTGGGGAAGGATTGTAAATAGGGTAGCATTTCTATATTTCTGTATGACTCTGGTCATAACGCCATTCAATGTATGCCTTATATTACACACACACACACGCACACATACAAATGCACACACCTCCAGAATGCTGGGTTCTTGGCTCATGAATCATTGAAATTTATATAAAATTTATTTTAAATCCTATTGCAAAAAAGTTCTTAGCACGTTCATGCATTTTCATGTGACCATTTTTATACTACAGTTTTAATTGTATATATTTGGGATCATTATTTTTGACATTTTCTTTTCTTTTTTTTTAATAGAGTTTATTTAGAGAAGTTTTAGGTTCCCAGAAAAATTGTAGAGTACAGATGTATCCCATATGCTCTCTGTTCCCACACATGCATAGCCTCCCCCACTAGTAACATCCTCCACGACAGAGGTACATTTGCTACAACTTATGAACTTACGCTGACACATCATTATCACCCAAAGTCCATAGTTTATATTAAGACTCACTCTTGGTGTTGTACATTCTATGGATTTGGGCAAATGCATAATGATATTTATTCACCATTGTGGTATCAAATAGAGTAGTTTCATTGCCCTAAAAATCCTCTGTTGTTCTGTGATGGACATTACCATGATCACCACTGGTTCAGATTCCCTGCACTTACTAATTCCTAGTCTGCATTTATAATTATTTTCTCCCAGAGTCTCCCCACCTCCTCCCCAAATAAATATGGATAAACATCTGTTGCATATAATTCACCTTGACTTAAAATTTATGGGCCATAAGGGGGGAATATACCCCTTAGAGAGTTAAAAACCAGAGTCAAATATTATAACTTCTTGTCCTAAGAGTTCTCTTAGCAGCCCAATCTCAGCCTCTCAAGAAAAAAAAAATCTTCCAGTTAACATATGAAAAGAAACTCACTTTTACATCTACACTTGAATCTCCTAAATCATTAAAGGGCTAAGGAAAACAAATGTACTTTTCATATAATATGATCCATTCTTTTTAATAAATCCATTATAAACATAACTGCAGTGTTTTCTTATGCATTTATATACTACGTGTAAGGCACTGTCCATATACCAAGATTATTCAAATTCCGTCAATAACTCTGCAAGGAAAGTATTATCACTCCCACATTGTGGATGAGAAAAATAAGGTTCGGAAATGTCAATCAGACACTTTACCCAGTAAAGTTTAAAATATTAGCTTCAAAATACTGAGTCATGGATTTGGATTTAGGTTTCTTTTTACAAAACTATGCTGTATCAATTATTGTTAATGTTTTGTCTTTTTTTTTCCTCCTATTACATTTTAAACTCACTGATGCAGATAGCATGGACAGAAATATCCTGGCAGATTTCATAGCTGTTCAGAGCCCTGAGGTCCCTGTGGACCCATTTCCTCTGAGAGAGTTTCTATTAGGAGACCACGAATCCAGTGTAGGACACAGCACCCACTACTGCTGCTACATGGTCTCAACTGTCTTGTTCTTCCTAGGATTTCTCTCTCATAGGCTCATGCTTTCCTTAGCCAGGAGGGGTGAGGAGCAGGGAGCTGGGACCCCTAAACAGGTCTGTAGCTTCTACTTCAATCTGTTTTCCATTGTCACTAACCCTAAGTAAGGAAGAAGCATTTGTTCCTTTTCAGATACCCACTTATATTATTGCCTTATTTTAATATTTTTCTTTTTTTAAAATTTATTTATATGTATTTATTTATTTTTGAGACAGAGTTTCATTCTGTCACCCAGGCTGGAGTGCAGTGGCACAATCTCATTGCAACCTCCACCTCCCAGGTTCAAGCGATTCTCCTGCTTCAGCCTCCTGAGTAGCTGGGATTACAGGTGCCCACCACCACGCCCAGCTAATTTTTGTATTTTTAGTACAGACAAGGTGTAACCATGTTGGCCAGGCTGGTCTCGAACTCCTGACCACAAGTGATTTGCCCACTTTGGCCTCCCAAAGTGTTGGGATTATAGGCGTGAGCCACCATGCCTGGCCTTATTTCAATGTTTTTCTAACTGACTTCCATTTCTTTTCTTGCCTAGAGAATTTTTATCTCCTCAAGGTGAAAAGGGGAGAGGAAAGCTTCTACTGTTGTCATGCTTCACAAATTTAAAGTTTTGAGAGTGCAGTTTGACTTTTGGTAACAAAAGTTTTTACTTTTGATAACTTTTGAGATTCAAAATTCTTTTATCCTATTTCTCTGTCATTCCTTTTAAGAGCCATACTGAAATTAGTACAGACTTTTTGTTTGTTTGTTTTTGTTTTTCTGCTATAACCATTCTGAGCCAAGGGCAGAGTGTATCTATTATCGTCTTCGTTGGTACCTGAATTGAGGGGTGGGTGGCAGTGGCCAAGGGCAGAAACAAAAGGAAGAAAGACATATTAACCCCAGTTAAGAAATCAACAAATTATCAGGATACACTGTACTTGGTTGCTCATGTGTTACTGGACACGAAATATGATCTAGGGAATGATATTAAATTGGCCTGAAGCTTAAGAGTCGCCCATTCTTAGTTATGCTCCCAGTCAGCCCTGAGATGAAAGATGGGAAAAATTCAAAAGAGGCCTCATAAAAGGGAATTTATTGCTTCCATGGAAATTTTAGATAAAGGTCATTGAGGAATTAGGTAGCTGAGTGGCTTACCCAGGCATCCCGTAGTAGGTAACATTTGAGAAAATAAAAGAATTCAGGAAAGGAGGTCAGGGAAAGAACTGAAAGGCATTTGTGAGCTCTGAGGGAATATAGCACCTTAAGTCCCAGAGAAGAGGTGAGAGGAGAAACATTTGGAGGAGAAAAGGGATATGATAAAACGGGCCAGAGAATAGTGCTAGGTCATTTAGCAAGTCCATTCTTCTGCTCCTGTAGATGGCGATGCACCTGCAACAGGACAGACATGAGATCGATGGGTCCGAGGGGCCACCTGTGTGATCATCATGCCACTTCCCAATTCCCCTACAACTTTCAACCACATTCATGTCCACAATCCCCTCCCACTTTCCTTCCTCTCATACTGAGGTTTCAGCTCTAGCAAATCTCAATCTTACCTTCCTTTTCAGGATGGGATTCACAAGAGCCCTTGGTGTCTGGAAGCACCAACTGAACGCAGGCCTTGGATGATGAAGACAGTGCCCACCACAATGCCCACGAGGCCCACAGACAACCCCAGGGCGCAGACCACAGTCTCTGTGAGCTCTGACATAGGGGCTGGAATCTCAGGCTCTGTGGAAGTGAAGCTGTTGAGGTCAGAATGCAGAGTGTGCTCATGTGCATGTGTGTGGGATGGGATGGGGTGGAGGGTTGGCTCTGCAAAGACTCAAGGCCCCAGGCTTAGGGAGAAGAGTGAAGTCTATCATTAGAAACCCATGAAGTGGTGGAACTCATCCTTACCCCAGTGTTTCAGAAGAGGCTCGTCCAGGCCCCAGTGCTCCACCTTGCAGTCATAAATCTCATCAGCAGAAGGGAGGAGGGTGAGGTAACTGATCTTGAAGAAGGAATGATCACTCTTGGAGAGGAAGCTGGTCTCAGAAACACCTTCTGTGACTGACTGCCCATTGCTCAGCCATGTGATGTTGACCACAGGAGGAAAGATGTTGTCCACAAGACAGATGAGGGTGTTGGGCTGACCCAGCGTCACAGGAAACTTGGAAAACACTGTGACCTCAGGAACCTCTGTGGCAAGGAAACAGCACTGATGTGAAGTGTGAATCGCTCTGCCATGAGCTTCTGCATTACATCCTGGAAGAGCCCTCCTACCAGCATTTCACCATCTGATAGTCAAAGAGGTCTTATTTACCTTCTGCTTGGGAGAAATGACACATTGCCTCTGCTTTATTCCTGTGCCCTTCTCTCTGTGGGCGTGTTTAATAAAGTAGGAGGTTGATGAGACCTCTCCTAGAAGGATTTAATGAATACATAATGGAAAGACCCTTGTATTACATGGTAATATGTGATTTTAGAGATGGGAGATGATAAAATTTCAGCAATTACCATTAGAAGATCTGGAAATCTCTTGAGAAGAAGAGAGTGAAACTTGGTATGAAGGATTAGTTTCAGTAAAGAGAGGTGGAATGGTGGACACATACCATTGGTGGCAGCTGTAGAGTTGGACTGTTTAATCATGAATTCCAAGGTGTGTTTTCCCACAGCCATATTTCTCAGTGCACTCTGCGGGTCAAAACTTATAAATTTGCTAAACATAGGCAACTGCCAGACAGTCTCCTTTGTCTCCAGGTCCACGTAGAACTCCTCGTCTCCATCAAATTCATGGGTGTACTGGCCAGAGGGACCGTAAGACTGGTAGAAGTTCACACCATAGGAGGCAACATGGTCAGCTGATGAGTGAAGGTCACAAGCAGGAGGGCAGAACACAGGGAGAAAGAACCTTAATACAGAAAGTGATTGAAGAAACTCACTTTCAAATATGATGGGCTTCATCTTTGGCACAGTGCCTGAACAATATTCCCAGCACCTGCTTCCTCCTTGCCTAACGTTGGTAGTCATCAGGTTAGAACTGATTCTGTCTTTCTCACTATAACATATGCTCCGCAAAGGCAGAACGTCACGTCTGTTATTTCCTGAGTGCCTACCTAGTGCCTGGCACATCATAAGCTTATGATGAATATTGCAATAAACAAAAGAAGGAATGAATGAGTTATCATAAGATTTAGCTTTCTTACTCAGAGATTCAGTTTATTTCCCTCTGCTTCCTAAGTTTTACCTCTCAGTTAATAACAACTTGATTATACTTCCTTTCCTGTCAGGACTAGATCAGAACAGGAACTTTCTACACAGTTTCCTTTTTTTTTTTAAAACCAAAGAAAAGCATGTAGGAACGTATTAACTTAAAAGAATTTCTTCTAACAATTATAGGGTATAAGAAAGACCATTACAAGAATAGCAACATTATACATTTATAACAAATAAACAATTCTTCTAAGGTCTCTGTTTTGTTAATAATAGTGGTCCTTAGAGGAGAGCACCTGATTTCTTCTGAAATGAAAATTGGAAGCTCTACTGGTTTTTGAATTTCTGTCATTCCCTCCACTTTTTTTTCCTCTGAAGGAGGTTACTAAATGTCTATAGTGTTCTGATTCAACACTTACATCCACTCGAGGACTCAGTTAAATTAAACCCTTTTTCCTCTAATGGGAAAGGATGCCAGAGCAGAACAGCAGCCATGAAGTATAGCCAAATGAGCCCAACTGGACATTTTTGTCAAGACACGTGTGAGCCCTTTACCATTTTATCTTTCCTTCCTTCCTCATTTACTGAGCATCCAAAAGTGTCAGACAGAGCAGGGGTTGCTTAAAACAGCATCAAGGAATGAACTGAATAGTGGGAGAGTCGGGTAGGTAAGGGAGCAAATACAATGTACTTCGGGGAGTTCTGTGAGGAGGATATCGACAGCCTTACAGTCCAACCTTCTTCACAACTATCTGCCAATCAAACCAAACTACATTTCCTTTCATCTCTTTGCAAGGGTCTGTTTTTTCTCCCTGAAAGAAGTTATCTTTTAGGATTTCCTGGAGAAATCCTAAAATTCATCCTTGAGGTTTCTACTTAGTTAACAACTTTGCAGCTAAGTCCTCTCAACATGTTTTTGACCGCATTGTGACCTCCAACGCCTCCATCTCAATGTCTGGCTCTCCAAGTTTGTCTGTTCCTCTTCCAGCTCACCTTCCTCCCTACCCAGCATGACTGCGCTGGTTGGTTACTTAACAGGCCACCAACAAAGACTCCTTATCCTTGCAGTAAACCTTGACTCCTTGTTCAAACATGAATATATGTGGAATACATGCAATCCTTCTTTTCATCTGGTACTTGTCCTGGGCGCTGAGTGTTGCTGGAGGACGTCACTCTACTGGCCCAACTGGAACCAAGTCATTTTTATAGTTTCAGCCTCTGCTGGGCCACTGTCCTGCTCAGCAGGGCCTTCTGCTTTCCTGTGCCCCATACTGTTTCCATCACTGGTTTGTGCATCCTCTGCAAGGCAGCCAGCATGATTTTTTATCTTTGAATTCCCAAAAGTTAGCTCATTGTGTGCTCAAACATGTGTATTGAACGACAATTGCAATTTTTGACAATTACATAGATTCTGGGGAAGACTGACAGGCACACAGGTAGCAGAACCACGCAAAGCCCAGGATCAGGGGTGCCCAGGGCTGCATTCTGACTTGTGAGCCCCGAGCACTGTTGCTTTTGTGGGCACCTTCCTCCATAAAAATACGGAAAATTAAAGCTTCTGATTGTATTGGTTTAAAGACAAATAGAATCCAGGCTAAATTAAAAGTTAAAACATTTTCTTAGGCCCTAAAACTTCATTTTTCTTCTAATTTTAAAAGGAGTTAAAACATTCTGTTGTAGCTTTACAGTACGGAGGGTCCCTCGCACTGCCCACACTGTTCCTAGTGGATAAGTCGAGCCTGACCAGGGCACTCTGGTGTGAGGTTGAAGAAAGGAAATTTGAAACAAAAAATCCAAGTGCTCTGGAGAAGCAGGTGAAACTTCCATTGCCAAACAAAATCAGAATGGGAACAGCTATGGTTAATGAGGTTGTGGAAGTTTAGAGTAGCTTCCAGTTCACTTCCCCTTTAACTATTTGACTTTCTGACTTTTGTTTTACAAATCCACTGTCCATGTCTATAAAGGAGCAAGGAGTCAGAGATGGATCCTGAAAGGGAAGAGGGAGAAAGGAATGCATGAAGAGAGGTGGAAAGAGATGGACGACAAAGGCAGAGGGGACTAAGGGACCAAATAATTAATCTGTGCCTGCCCATTTTTCTCTTTATAAGACTTCATTAGATAAGGTGAAGAACAAGTAATTTGGGTTGACAATTTGAGAATAAAATAATTTAATTTACCAAGCATTTTATCATAAAGTTCTCAGTTTTAAAATATATTCCTTACTTTGCTAAAGAAAAAATATGAAGTTATACCTGGAATAGGAATAAGTTAAAAAAGTTGACATTCATGTTTTTACTATTTATAAAGCATATCTACATGCCCATTTTATTTGATAAGTGAGGTGACACATATGAGGTAGCAGAGAGTAAGTGCCACATTTACCACGTGGTAAAGTGATTGTTGAAGGCATTCAGCCTGCTGGGCTCTTTCACCTACTCCCCACCTGTGCCAATTCCCATGTGGAAATGTGAGTAAGACTGAGAGAAAGAAAAGAATCTCTTTCTTTATATCTATAGAGTATACATAATTCATGGAACTATCTACCGCAACATATGCTATAGGAGGCATATGAAAAGCTTCAAAAGTTGTTCAGAGAAATTTGGGAGTAATAGTTCAGAAATTTTTAATAGCAAAAAAATACTCCATTGATGGAAACATCCCTAATCTTTGAGGCAATCATGGTGGAATGCCATACGGACCTCCAGGCTATAGTCTCTAGATATAATATAAACAGAACAACGTCCTTGGTAAACTCCAATAGCACAGGTAGCAAAGAGAGTCGGTCGAAGCTCTGGTTTCCTAAAGGAGGAACAGCCATAATTTTAAAATTTCTTAATATTGAAAAGACCCTTGGGAAATTTCTACTATTTCTTAGCAAATTGCACTCTTTCTTTTCCTTCAATTTACTGTTTTTCAGCTCCAGAGAACATCCCTCACTCATGCACTCACCCACAATGTCTTCACCTCCACAGGGGCTCATCACGGTGGTCAGGGCGAGGGCCCCCAGCATCAGAGCTTTGTTTAGGATCATCCTCTTCCAAAGGCAGCCTCAGCAGTTGCTGTTCTGAGCTGTAGAGAAATTGTAAGGACCTCGAGACAAGCAAATCTAAAGACACCCAAACCAAACCCTGCGAGGTCAGGTTTTGGCCAATCAGAAAAATCCCCTATGGTGACAATCTTGTTTGCCAGTTGCAGAGTTTATATTAAGAGCTCTGGAAAAAGACAGAGACATCCTCTGGTTCTGATACATCCTGCACACAGCATGTCTTGATGAAATTTTCTATCAATAAAGGGAAGATACTAAATCTGAATCTTCTCTCCTGTGTGCATGTCTGCTAGTGTCAAGAGGGGCGGGAATTTCTGAGCAGCCTCTTGGATAGTTAAGGCCATCAATAATATGGCATCCTTCAGGGTTTTCTGGGTTACATTCTCCAGGAATTCTTCCCTGAAGTGATTTTCCTCCCTGGCAGTCCCCATCCCCTCCCCTTTCTCTGGCTTCTGTTATGTGGGTTAGCTGTTTCTCTTTTTGCTTCCATAGTGTATATGGTATTCCCCAAATTTTGACTTGACCCCACCTTCCTAGGGATCTCTGCTGGTGGTAGCCAAGCAATACCTTTGCCTTTTCTACTTGTATAAATCCAGTTGGGTAAGTTCCCAAGTTCTCGGAAGCTCCAGGTGTTTTTGACCAGGGCAATTAAAGGGGTTAGACTGTCATGCGGTGCTGCCTACAGTAACCGATCTTTTACCAGTTTTTCTTTTGCTTCGTGTAATCTTTATGCTCTGTGTTTCGGTGCTGCTTGAATATATTTAAAGGAAATTTAGGGACATTGACTATATTACTGTAATAATTTATTTTATTTTATTTATTTATTTATTTATTTATTTATTTAATTAAAGAAGGAGTTTCGCTCTTTCGCCCAGGCCGGACTGCAGTGGCGCTATCTCGGTTCACTGCAAGCTCCGCCTCCTGGGTTTACGCCATTCTCCTGCCTCAGCCTCCCGAGTAGCTGGAACTACAGGCGCCCGCCACCGCGCACGGCTAATTTTTTGTATTTTTAGTAGAGACGGGGTTTCACCGTGTGAGCCAGGATGGTCTCGATCTCCTGACCTTGTGATCCGCCCGCCTTGGCCTCCCAAAGTGCTGGGATTACAGGCATGAGCCACCGCGCCCGGCCAGTAATTTTTTTTTTTAATTTAAGAATGTCAAGTCAAATATTGAGAGTAGAATAAGGAGAATTGCTTTAACTTAGAAAATAGGTTTACTTTTCTTAAACTACTGGATCTTTTCATATTTGTTGTCCAACCACATTAAAATTTCAGATATTTGCAAGGGACTAGGGAATGAGCTAAAAGGTAGTCATTACAGGGAAACTTACCTTTTTTTCAGATGAATCTATTTTCTGTATGTTATAGAAACAACAAGTTAGTAATGGAGGTTTCGTTTAGAATCACTCTGTCCTTGTTAAATGGCCTTCTGAGATTCTCAGCATGTTGTCTTGCTTCCCAATGGCAGAGACTAAAAAAAGGTAAAATAAAAAAGTGTCCTGATACCTGGGGGCTGCCTGGATGCAATTAACAAGGCCTTAGGGTTGCTAGGAGCTAGCCTGGTGTTCACAGCTGGTTTTGGTTCTCCTGTGGAAGATAATCAATTTCATAGAACATTAGAATCAGACAGGTACTCTGTGAGCGCGATGGATTAAGACAGAAAACAAGGCCACTCAGTCATGATGTCTGCACCCCGACAAAACATGAATGTGGTCCAAACCACAAAAATAACCAGGTACATCTCTCAAGAGAGTCATTGCTGCTTCTTTACCAATTACAGCTGTAGCCTCAGGATAGTCTTCCGTCCCTCTAGGTAGGATTTATGAAGCTACCCAATCATAGCATTGCCACCCCCACTCCCTGCTTTCTGTCAGATTCCAGTTAAAAGTGAAGTCCCTCTTTCTTTCTTTTTTTTTTTTTTTTTGAGACGGAGTCTCGCTCTGTCGCCCAGGTTGGAGTGCAGTGGCGCAATCTCGGCTCACTGCAAGCTCCGCCTCCCTGGTTCACGCCATTCTCCTGCCTCAGCCTCCCGAGTAGCTGGGACTACAGGCGCCCGCCACCACGCCCGGCTAATTTTTTTTTGTATTTTTAGTAGAGACGGGGTTTCACCGTGGTCTCGATCTCCTGACCTCGTGATCCATCCGCCTCTGCCTCCCAAAGTGCTGGGATTACAAGCGTGAGCCACCGCGCCCGGCCGAAGTCCCTCTTTCTTAAATCCTCCTCAAAATTACCTAATACAAGCACAAATCTTACAATTGATTAATGGTCAATTTTATGTGTTGACTGGACTGTGGTCCCCAGTTATTCTCACACTAATAATCTAGGTGTTGCTGTGAAGACATTTTGTAGATGTCATTAAAGTTCATAATCAGTTAACTTTAAGTAAGAATTTATCTGAGATAAATTGGGTGAGCTTAGTCTAAGCAGCTGAAAAGTCTTAAGAGCAGAGCTGAGGCTTCTCTGAGGACACAGAAATTCCACTGTGGACAGCGCGTCAGCCTGTGCTAAGAATTTCAACCTGCCTTTCCTGACGACCGCCTCCCAGTGGGTCTTAGACTTGCCTAGTCCACCCCCACAGTTGTACAAATTAATTCCTTTCAGTCATTCTCTTAATGTGTGCGTTCTCCTGGTTCTACTTCTTTGGTTCCAACAATCTCTTACTGAGCTGCTGCACAATTCCCCGTGGTGAGTTTTCTTCATCATTGCAATGAACAGTAAAGCCAACTTGTTCATTCAAGGGTATGCTCCTGGTGGTCTTTGGCTGGAGGCACTGATGGCATCTCATTAGGCAGTTGTGAGGAATGTACATATACTGCACTTGGAATGAATTACTCCTGATAAATACTTGCCATACTTTAGTATCATCCACATTTTTCAAGGAGGACATTAAAGCTCAGAGAGGTAAAGGACTTTTCCTAGGGTCACATGGCTGGTAAGTAGTAGAGATGGGATGCTACAGGGGCAAGCCATGATTCCTCATGAGGGGTGAGGGGTGTCTCCTTCTGTGTGGATTCAGAGTAAGTGCCCTAATATGATTAGGAGAGATATATGACACTGTATGTGGCCTTATCACTCTTTCTAGCCACTGCCATTGTGAACTAAGAGGGTTTTTGAGGTTGCAGTTGAGTTCTGCTCCCTTCACCATGCAGCATCCTCTTTGCTGTGTAGTAAATAACACATTTCTATCTTTTTTCCCCTGTATCCAGACTTACCTGCTTTGTATCTCACAGAAATTCCTTAAGATTTTGGCAAATGAACTAAATCTTTCCTGATAGTACTCCAGAATTTCCCCTATTAATATTACAGTTTAAAAGACTCAACCCTAATTAGGAAGTTAGGGTGTTAAATGTGGGATCAGAATTGTATCTTAGAAGGGAAGTTGTGGGTTCAGTCTCAGATCTCACATCCTGTGGGAAGAAGGGAAAATCCAAGCAAGGCCAGGTCATTGACTAAAAGATAATAGATGCCCTTTCTAGCTTTAATCTGGTTTTGTGTCTCTCTCCTCCTCCCGCTTCATCCCTCCGGAATACAGCAAACCTTGTTCTATTTGCTTCTGTCTTTAGGTCATAGTTTTAACACAAGATAAAATAATCAGTAAATTAGACTCAGAAGAACAGCACACCATTTTAACAAAAACCAATTTCTTACTTTTGTCTAGTAGAAATAGAAAAGGTCCTCAGTACTTTGGGAGGCTGAGGCAGGCGAATCACGAGGTCACAAGATTGAGACCACCCTGGCCAATATGGTGAAACTCCATCTCTACTAAAAGAAAAAATAAAAAACTGACCTGGGTGTAGTGGCGCGTGCCTGTAGTCCCAGCTACTTGGGAGGCTAAGGCAGGAGAATAGCTTGAACCTGGGAGGCAGAGGTTGCAGTGACCCGAGATCGTGCCACTGCACTCCATGCACTCCAGCCTGGTGACAGAGCAAGACTCCGTCTCAAAAAAAAAAAAGAAAAGGTCTTCTTCATAAATTAATAGTGGGAATAAAATTTGGAGTTCAAAATAGTACTTTGTCCAATAATTTTCCTAGAAAGCACTAATTGACATGCCGCTGATTTCATAAGTAAAACATCAATGGGATGTGCCATTACAATTGATATCATTAAGGACCCTCTAAGAAATTAGGTAGAAGTTTTGTTAGTTCTAAAGAACAGTTATAACATTCTCTAAGACCGTATTCTTTAGGTCTAATTTTATGCATTGATGAAATTTTACTCTGAAGGCCAAGACTTCTATCTTGCAGTAAAGGTGCTTCCCAACAATAACAGAGTCTAGGATAGCAAAATAAAAATAATATAGATTTTGTAATAAAATAAATATGTATTCTATGCGGCTTTTGATTTTATCAGCGGCATCACCCTGGGCAAGCCCCTCAAAATACCTGAGCCTTAGGGTTATTTTCTACAATATGGGATGAAAACTATTAGATGATAATTAATATGACAAAATGATAGATAAGTACCAATTGTACAGTTAAATACAGACCAGTGTCTGACACCTAGCAACTATTCCCAGTGGAAGCTGCTACATAAAGACAAATATTAATGATGATAATGATAGAACATCATGCATTGGGCTGGGACAGCCTATTGCTTTTTCTTCATTCATTTAACCTTCTCCCTGTGGCACTCCAGGCATGTGGGAGCCTGTGAGCCACGGAAATACTAAGAGATTTCTAGCAAACAGAATTTCTTTGAAGACTGTTGTATCTGTCAGATTTTTCTATGTAACAAACTATTCCAAAACTTAATGACTTCCAACAATGATTTAGTATCTTCTTCTGATTCTGTAAGGCAGACATTCTAAAATGAGGCCAATAGAAAATTCCCGCAGGTGATGTTTGACAATGTCTGGAGCTACTTTTGTTGTCATTACTGGGGAGGGTGCTACTGACATGTATTGGGTAGAGGCCAGGGGTGCTGTTACACATCCTGCAATGCACATGACAGCCTCCTACAAGAAAATAATCACCTGAAACCAAATGCCAATTGTTCTGAGGTTGAGAAGCCTCATTTTAGACCATTTTTTAAATGTGAAAAAATGTTTCATTTCCAGTGTTTATTTCTTTATATAGATCCAGGTTTCTATGTGATATCATATTGCTACCGTGTAAAGATCTTCCTTTTACATTTCTTATGGTGCAAAAATCCCATGGACACCAATATTCCCACGACTCAAAGATAATAATGAATGCATGAGTATCTCAAGTGCATAGGCATGGAGAGGAGGACAAATGAGAGTGGAAGCATTCCCCGGCCCCCATCTTCTCTCTTTAGTGCCAATTGTAAGCCCTTTCAAGCTCCACCGTCTCTCAGGTGCAAGATTGTCCTTGCCAGTCTCTTTAGTCAATGGGATACTTTTAGAGAAATACTACAGCAAGAATAATTTTTACTTAACTTGTATCATTGCAAATAATTTATAAAGTATTTCTTTTGTTTGAAGTTTCAAAATCCCCAAACATCACCCATATCTGGATTCATTTTTCCCTAAAATTGTCAGTTATTGAAACATTTGAATTATTCTTGTGTTATTATTTCTATTTTTAATATTCTGGCTAAATCACAGCTTAAAATTTCTAGGTAAAATGCTTTACATATACATGATGACATTTGGCAAATACATATGAATAATTTCTTATAAACACTTGCTTTTAAAGTTTCCATTTAAAATTATTTGTAATTTAAAAATCACTAATGCTAAGTAAAAATAACTGTACAGCTGGCTGTGGAGGTGTCTGCCTATACTCCCAGCAACTCAGGAGATTGAGGCAGGAAGATCACTTGAGCCAAGGAGTTTGAGGTCAGCCTGAGAAACATAGCGTTACAGGACTTTTCCTTAGTTCAGCTAACGACAGTGTCCTTGCCACACAGCCACAAGAAATTACTTTCACAGACAACTCGAAGGGTGAGTAGGACAACTTGAAGGGTGAGTATTGGGTGAAAACGAAGCAAAGGGGAAACAGTCTCTTAGCAAAGTGAGAGAATGTGTTTTTTTCTGCCAGTGGGCTTCCCACCTCACAGATTGAATTCCAGGTTCCACTCGAAGAGGAGGGGTCAGGCTCCTCCCTGCTGCAAATGGTGCAAACTTCTGTGGCTTCAACCCAGTTTGCACTCCTCCCAGTACACAGGTTGGCTGGAGTTTATCTGGGAATCCCTTCCCACCTGTCTGTCTCGATAGCAAGGTCCCATCTCTAAAAATAAATAAATAAAAAGATCTATTCAAAGGACATTCACAATATGTACATTAGGATTGGAGAGCTCCTAGGGAAAGAATCAATCACTATTAGGTGTGAGGAATATCATCTGTTTCCCAGTAGTCAGTTCTACAACCTGATTCAGATGAATTAAGAATTTCAGTTCAACTCAACAAGTATTTATTGATTACATACTACAGTCTCTGCACGAAGTCTTCATCAAATAACCTATTCTGTTTAGCTGAAGAGTAACCTGGGGCTATGGTGAAAGTAGATCTGCACATGGGAGTAATATTGTGTGTTTTGTCATAGAAGATTATTAGGGAGCAGTATTTTCCTCATACTATTGTTTTTTATTGTGTAGTTTATTTAAGAGGGTTGTTTAAAGCAATAGTTCATACATATAGGAGGTGTTACTGACAAAGAATTGGTGGGGATGATATTAAATAACAAACAGAATTGTCTTTGCAAGGTTACCTTATAGGTAACAGAGGGTCTAGAGCAAAATTAGTAGCAATGTATTGTGTGTTTATGGAACATGAAAAAGTATAATATATGATAACAATTGCACAATGAATGAGAGAGAGAGAGAAATTTGGAGTATACTGAGCTAATTTTATGCATAGATGAAATTTTACACTGAAGGCCAAGACTTTGGCCTTTGAAAGTATATTTTGAAAGTATATTTTATATATATATATAAAATCCTAGGGCAAAAACTAATTCAAAAGAAGGCAGAAAAACAATTTTAAAAATGAACAAATGTTTAATAGAATTAATAGAAAATATCTAGTAAAAATAATCCAACCATGTTGATAATTTCATCAAATATAATGGCCTAGACACACCAATTAAATGATAAAGAAGATCAGACAGTAAAAATGGCACGATTGAACTATAATCTGTCTACAAGCAACCCATTTTAAATATAAAGGCATATCTACATTAAAAGTAAAATGAGTGAACCTGTATATCATGCAAACAAAATCGAAAGAAAATTAATAAAAACTTGCCTTAACTTCATCTCCCCACTTTTTAACTTTTTGTTGCTTCTATTTATATCCTACTGTACCATGTCTTGAAATATGTAATGTATTGAATAATAAGACTTGAAAGTTAAAATTACCCCTTGATCCATGAGTTGTAGAACGGATGTTGCATTAGTAGGCATGAAAACAACATTCATCTCCTTGTACATCTCCATCAGAGCTCTTGGATGACTAGGTACCTTGTCAATGAGCAGTAATATTTTGAGAGGAATATTTTTGTCTGGGCAATGGGTCCCAACAATAGGCTTAAAATGTTCAACCAGCTATATTTTAAACAGATGTGCTGTTATCAGGCTTCATTGTTTCATTTATAGAGCACAGTCAGAGTAGATTTAGCATAATTCTTAAGGGCCCTAGTATTTTTGAAGTGGTAAATGAGCACTGGCTTCAATTTAAAGGCACCAGCTGCATTAGTCCCTAGCAAGAGAGTCAGCCTGATCTTTGAAGTTTTGAAGCCAGCACTGACTTCTCTCTAACTCTGAAAATGCTAGAAGACACCTTCTTCCAATAGAAGGCTGTTCCATCTGTATTGAAAATCTATCATTTAATGTAGCCACCTTCATCAGTGAACTTAGCTAGATCTTCTGGATAAGTTGCTACAGCTTCTGTATCAGCACCTGCTACATCATCTTGTACTTTGGTATTATGAAGGTGGCTTTTTTCCTTAAGCCTCATGAATCAACCTCTGCTAGATTCAGACTTTTTTCCTGCAGCTTCCTCACATCTCTCAGCTTTCATAGAACTAAAGAGAATGAGGGCCTTTCTCTGGATTAGACTTTGGCTTAAGGGAATGTTGTGGCTGGTTTGATCTATCCAGATCACTCAAACTTTTTCCACATCAGCAATAAAACTGTTTTACTTTCTTATCATTTGTTATGTTCACTTGAGTAGCACTTTCAATTTCTTTCCTTCAAGACCTTTTCCTTTGCATTCACAACTTGACTAATTGTTGAAAGCAAGAGACCTAGATTTTAGCCCGTCTTGGCTTTTGACATGTCTTCTTCACTAAGCTTAATGATGTCTAGCTTTTGATTTAAAGTGAGAGACAAATGACTTTACTTAGAGGCCATTGTAGGGTTACTAACTGGCCCAATTTTAATGTTCTTGTGTTCTTAGGGAATAGGGAGGCCTGAGGAGAGGGAGAAAGAGAGGGAGGATGGCTGGTCAGTGGAGCAGTCTCAACATACGCAACATCTAACAATAAAGTTCATTATCTTATATGGGTTCAGTTCATGGTGCCCCAAAACAATTACAACAGTAATATCAAACATCACTAATCACAGATCGGCATGTAATAGTAATGAAAACGTGAAATATTACAAGAATTACCAAAATATGACACAGAGACAAAGTGAGGACATGCTATTGGTGAACCGGTGCTGACAGACTTGCTTGGTGCAACCCTTCAATTTTTAAAAAACCACAATATTTGAGAAGCACAACAAAGCATAGCACAATAAAATCAGGCATTCCTGTTACCATCTCTACTCGGTTACCAGGAAAGGTAATGAGGAGCAGGTATTGACATAAGCTCAACCTTAGTGTCCTGACAACTGCAGAGAGGCCCCAAGGGAGGGAGAGGCTGTGTTTCTTCAGGGGTTGGTGTGACATGTGATTGTTTCTTCTGTCTTCTAGAGGGCTCATGCATTGACTGCAAACATTTTTCTTTCTGGGATCTGTTACCTCTTTCTTGTCTTGTCTTGGTTTTACTCTTGTCTGTAATTCCCAGTCCCCCTTCTGTCAGGCCTGTGAGCAAGCCATTTCTGCCAGCCGTGTCACCCATCAGGACATGACTCCCACGGTGACTGAGAAGTGGCTGCCAGGTTGTCGCTTGTTCTTGTCTTTCCTAAATTTCTGCCTGCAAGAAATTTCCTAAATATTTGCTCACTGCCATGATAATGAGAGCTCTGCTCTCTGCTGTCTGCTGTCCCTGTTTGAACCATAAATACTTTCATAAGCTTTTACTACCTTCTTCTGTTTCTGAAGACTGATCATGAACTAAATGTCAAACTTCTTATAATTCAATAATTAGTTTTTCAAAATTAAATAGATTTGTGAGTCACTTTTGTTTCTAATTCTGACTGAGTAGGGTAGTGGTGTTGGTGGGAAACATTGAGCTAAGAAAGGGATCAGATTCTAGAACTTTAGTTCAGTTATGACCCCCAAAGAAGACAATGTCTACGCAAGGACACTCAAAAATCATGAGTCCCCATACTTGGTCTAAGTCAGGTGCTACATAAGAATGTGAAATGAGATATGAAATAAATTTAATTTTCCATCATCAGTGGGGCTTGGAAGTTGGGATTGTGTGCAGCAGTCTTTCCTGGCTTCTGCAATAGTCTGATTAGTTTCACTTATTTGTGCAAGTAAATTGTTTTGCACCAGTCATAGTACCTAATGCCATAACTTAACCAAATGGCACCACAAATATCTTCTGGTGAGTACACTGTGTTCTTCAGGGCAAAAGACAATGATTGTTAATTCCATCCAACATACCCAATTGTATAATTACCAATGGAAGTTTTATTAGAGAGTAACATTTTGGTTGCTTATAATGGAAACTTTATTAGTACCATCTTAAGGGGAAAAATTAATTTTGGGGTTCATGCAATCAGAAAGTTTCTAGGTGAATTTAGCTTCTGAAAAATGCTTAGATACTGGACACAAATGAGACTTTTTTCTCTCTTCTCTTTCAGCTCCCTCCCTCTCTCTCTCTCTGACCCTTCTCTCCCCCTTCTGCCCTCATTCTATTCTATATTTCTCTCTAACTGTTTGTCTCTTCCTTTCTCTTCAAATCTCTTTTCTATCTCTGTCTGAAAGACCTCCTCCCCATTAATATATTTGATAGCTTTTCTGTCTTTCTTCGATTTGCATTTTCCCTTATATCCATTTCTCTGAATTGCTGTTTCTTTTTCTCTCTGTGACTCTCTCTTACATATATATATATATATATATGTGTATATATATATGTGTGTGTGCGTGCATATATAATTTATTATCTGCCTCTTGGGTTGTCTCTTTGTCCACCTCTTTTCCTCCCTTCCATCTCTCTACTGGCCTGTGTGCCTCACTGCCATTTTTTTCCCTGTCATTCCTTCTGTCCATTGCCTTTTTCTTTGTCTATATTTTATGTTTATGTTGTTTATTTCCCTGCATCTTTCAGTCTGTTTCTCTTTGTGTGTATGTATTTCTTTGTCTCTTGCTTGTGTTCTCTGTGTAGGTCTTTTTGAGTTCGGCTTTTTTCCTATTTGTTACCCTTATTTTCTCCTGTGGAAGTCAAACATTTCCTACATGGCTATGAAGATGGACATCTCATATTTTCATCTCATCATCTGAATAGCAACAGATCAAACATGTCAGCTCCATTTTGATAATCTGAAGAAAGCTTAGCTTGAGTGGCATTCCAGTTTCTCAACCAATCACTTTAGCCATGGGATGTGGGACTCTGATTAGCCAGGCCTTAGATTTGAACCCACTTCTGTGTCAGGAATACAGATTTTCTTTTTCCTAAACAAAGATGGAAAAAGAACAAGGCTGGATAGGTAATAATAATAGTGGAAATAAAAATAATAACTATCATAATCTATTATACAAGGCTCTTATATATGAAGTCTCTCTCTCTCTCTGTTTCTCTCTGTTCCTTTTCACATTAAAAAATTCAGAAGATGCTCCCTTTAAGTATAATATACGTATTTCTTATACAACTGAAGCTTCATTTGTCGCATTCTAAAATGAAAAAATCCCAAATTATAAAAACTTCAACTCCAGGAACTCTGGTGATATGAATTTCTCCGTAACTGCTTTGAACATCGCTCTCATTGGTCCTACAAAGTATGATGAAATAATAGACGAATCTACCTTCAATACAGGTGGAAATAATAACATAACCACAATGAAACCACAATCAACTATCACTTCTGCCCAATGTGATGAGGTATTCGAAAGGCTAGGTGAAATCTGTTGCCCGCTGCTCTTTCATGGGGATGCAATCTCTTACGGAGAAAGAACGAGTCGCTAGGACACAAATGCAAAAGCAGCTGGAGTTATGTAACAGGGCACTCCTCACAAACCATCCCCAACCTGTGTCTGCTACTACTGTCTAGTTTGGAGGGAGTCATCAAGGAAAATATGGTTGGCAAAATTAGGGCAGATACCAATGTCATTTGAGATTTGTCATGTCCATGTGAGTCTCTTTGGCTATGAACTTTTTCAGGCATCGATCCCAAGAGGCTCTGTTATTAAGGTTTTCTAGTGAGGAGTCAATAGCAGCTTAGCTCTTGGAGTCCTGCCCCTATTTAAGGTTTAAATAATCAGATTGGACAGTTACGAAATACTAGATCCTACCTATCTACAACTTCAAATGTGTGGGAGTATCTTGCCTTTAGCGCCTTCCACACTTTTTAGTTTACATTACTGGTTTTATTTAATAAAAGAAATAACAGAAAGCCATCAGGGGAAGGAGGAATTATCCTTGATTTGTCACATTCTCAATTCCACATTCAGCCAGTTGGTGAATTCTATCAATTGTGAATGATAAAATACTTTTCAACTTAGTCCATTTTATTCATCTTCTTTGTAGCCACTTGACTTTAAGATACTGCCATTTTCCTCCTGAATTGTTGAAATAGCCTCCCACCTCATCGCCCTACTTCCTTCTTGATTCCTACAGTTCATTTTCCACACAACTGCTAGAAATGTTTATAAAACTTAGTCTATACCACATCTATATCATGATTAAACACCTCACATGTTTTCTTATAGCATCTAGAATTAAATCTTGATTTCTAACCTGGCTAATAAAATCTTCTGCCTGACTAATAAAATCTTCTGTGATCTGCTCTTTGCCCATAATACTGAGTTCACTGTCTACCTTTTAACTGTCTCATTTTATTAGTTTGGGTAACACCAGCTGCTATATGGAATAAAGATAAAAATTTCAGGGTACTAGCTAAATAGACATTCTCTTCTTATTCACATAACAGTCCATTGCCAGATTGCTAATAGTCTAGGTATTTTTCTCCATATAGTGACTCAGGGACCCAGGCCCTTCACATGTTGTGATTCTGCTCTTTTACTGGACTTTCTGCCCTCTGCTTCCAATGATGAAAGGCAAAAGAGAGAGGGTGGAGAAGGCACACTTATTACTTAATTCCTTGGTGTGCCAGCAACACACTTCACTTTCAGTCACATTTCATGGTGAGAACTAGTGATGTGACCCCACCTAGATGAAAAAGCATGAAAGTGGAGTCTTTACTTGGACTGCCATTTCTGAGAAATATCGCTAAGCAGCAGGAGGAGGAGTGAACAAATTTTGGTGGAAATCCAGCCATCTCTGCCACTGACCTCATTTCTGTTTTTTTTTTTTAACATTTCAGGTTTGGTCTACATTAGGGTGGTTTCTTCTGCCCAGAATATTTCTTTTCCTGATTGTTATATGTACATTGTCTTATTTCTAGCTCCTTTATGTTATTTATGTTTTAGCTTAAATATAACCTAAGAAAAGATTTTCCTGATGACCAAATTTGGAGTTGCCACTCAGTTACTCTTTATTAAATATTAATTTTCTTCATATCAGTTATCACATTTGTGAAAGCCATATATTTAGTTGTAAGACTTGGTGGTTGAACAATTATTATTATTATTATTATTTTTTTTTTGAGACGGAGTCTCCCTCTGTCGCCCAGGCTGGAGTGCAGTGGCGCAATCTCGGCTCACTGCAAGCTCCGCCTCTCAGGTTCACGCCATTCTCCTGCCTCAGCCTCTCTGAGTAGCTGGGACTACAGGCGCCCGCCACCACGCCCGGCTAATTTTTTGTATTTTTTAGTAGAGACGGGGTTTCACCATGGTCTCGATCTCCTGACCTTGTGATCTGCCCACCTCGGCCTCCCAAAGTACTGGGATTACAAGCGTGAGCCACCGCGCCCGGCCTGAACAATTATTTTTAAAAGTCAGTTGCAGTTGAGAATAATTAGAATGATTTGTAAATATATAATATGGTAAACATTTTATTTTAACTTAAGTAAATACATGTATAAGTGTATATTTGTTTGGCAGTATGTTGACGTAGAACTAAGCCTTCACTTGGTGAATGTGTCAGTTGTTTAGAGTTTTAGGTTATCGTAAATGCCTAAACAACACCCGTAAAAAACTTTCTATCGTATCAAATTTTAGTTTTTTAAACAGTTTATGAGAATTTAGAGTGAAATATTACAAAGAATTCTGAATTTAGAAACCTTTTGGACTTCACCCCATTTTCTCCATTTAAAAGTTATTTTACCAATATCTAATTTAATAATATTTTATTAGACAATTTATCTTTATTATTTCCAAAGCATTTAATTGTTTAAGAACTTAAAATTTCCCTTTTAAAATTCATACTTAATTCATAATGAAATATTTACTTTCTTTGAATATATAATTACAGTAACCAGTCAATAGAGATGAACAAGTTTGTGAGCAAATGCCAGCAACTTTTGGTAAACATTAAACTCAACTAATGGAAGCAGAAATATACAGGAAGGCCAAAGAACAGCTGTGAGCTATTGGCATGTCATAGGCATCAGCTTGTTTACTGAAGAAATGAAATATGCCAGTTAAACCAATAAATCGATGCAATGAAATTGTCTATTCTACCTGGTCATTTTGTTTTTCACTTAATTGATCATAATATAAACATATAATCTCTTATTTTTCTGGTTTCTGTTCACCTATTGATCTACAATTATTATCTATCACTATCATTTATTCATCTATTTATTTAGAGTATAAAATCAAAAGAGACACCTTGTCTATTTTGTTCAGCAATATTCTAAGTACCTAGAACACTGCCTGGTATACAGTAGGTGCTTAATAAATATTTGCTGGTTGACCACATGATGACTTTTCCTTCAGGAATTCACCTGTTTCTGAAATCTTTCCTCCTTTCTTGGGAATGTTTTGGTATTCCTGTGCCAATATCACACATTATTATTTTATAATATACTTAGATGTCTAGGGTGCCCTCTTCCTCATTCTTGATTTTCCTTTGCAAAATTTTCTTGGCTATTTTTGTCCATTGACACATGTATGGTGGTAGTGGTGGTAATATTTTCATAAGGCAGAATTCCATCATTATTATTCAGTATTAACTTTTGTGTTTTCCACATTTCCCTTTTATGAATATGAAATGATGTTATTTAAAATGGTATTTAAAAAAATCTTCAATATTGTATTTTCTACAGAAATACAATGCTTTATCATACAAGCCCTTCAAATCAACAATCTCACTACACACTCTTATCAATTGCGTAGTCTACCTTTGAAATTATTTTGTATATTTCCTTTGTACATAGTTATAACATCTGCTAAAAATGATAGCTTTTCTTTCTTTTCAAACTTTATGGCTTATTCTTTTTCTGTCTCTACTGCATTGGAAGGGACATACAATAAACAGCTAGTAGATGTTATAGCTGCCATTCTTGCTTTGTTTTTGAGCCTACCTGATCTGCCAATATTGAAGTTCTTATTCTAAGGCTTTGTCTTAGGTTTTTAATGCCAGAAGCAAGAGAAAATAATTACTATCTAATTTCTATGAACCAGAGAAAACATGTCAATTAGAGATGGGTTCTCTATGGTATCCTATTCATTACTCAAAATGTAAGTTTTATATGGATTTCAAATATAGCTAACTCTTTGATGTTGCTCAAGTCTTCCATTCTGTTCTGGTTCTCCATGAAAAAATAAAGAGACAATCAGTTACCCATTGGGACTCAGTGTGCTGAACAAAAATTCCCAAGAAGAAGATCAATTTCAGGGGCAATTGGGAGGAGGGTCTTCATGTCTCAGCCTTGAAGGTGAAGATGCTGAGGACTCCCTGTGATCAAGGTAATAAATAATCACTGAAAACAGACACGACCGCAGAATCCACATTCCTACATATAGTGCCAACTAGAGGAGGAGTTCAAGTCACAATTTATTTATTTATTACAGAAGAGGGTGTTGAGTTGCCATCAAAAAGGTTTTTTATTCTGTCTGTTCAAGTGGTAGACATGGAGTATTGAATAGCTAAGGAGAACGAAATTTACTTAGTTGATTTTGAGCAGAAAGGAGTTTATTACAGACCTTAATATAGCTTAGAGAATCATCAGGACGATAGAAGGAACTGAATCAGGCAACCAAGGAAACCACCTCCACTTCTACAATCAGGAACTCACGCTGCTCAGAACAGCCATATTTGGGAAGCTCCTCCATTCAGTAAGCCCCCACGATCACCTGCTACAATCTGCACCAGTAACAGACACCCTGCATGCTGCCTCTTTATATCCATGAAGTCAGTTATCAGACAAGAAAATCTCTCCTAATTCTGACACAGAAAATAAGGCACTCCTACACTGGTGCCTTTTCAGGTAAAAAAAAAAAAAAAAACTGTCAGCATGTCCAAACTTTACCAAAATGCCTCTGATTTGCTAAATCTAAATGACATCAAATGCTATCCAGGAAATGTTCTTTTCAGTTGTACATCTTTTGCAGTACAGGAGAAATGCACCAGAAGAGGTTGAGAGGTATGTTTCATGACAATCCACTGCATATGGGAATAGGGACACTCAAACTTTCTACTGCATTTTTATTAGTAACACAATTTCCAGATCCAATCTTCTGCAATGGAAACTAGAAGGAAATGGCATCATTACAGAATAGGTAATGTGCATATCAATAATTTTTAGGCCCAATAGACCTTTTCTACTTAATAGACCACCAACACCAACAACAAATTTTTGTTAATCCAGTGCCAAGGAGAAATAATTGACATGCCTGTCTCTTATTCCATATTTTAAACTATTTTTGTGGCTTGCTTTCTTTAATGAATAATAAGTTCATTATCTCTTTTTAATCTTTCAAGCCATAGGCTTTGGTTTCAGTCGAGAGAAGCCAGCATTACCACAATGTCCCTTTCAGTCTGCTGTGGCCAGGAAGTTTCCAGAAAATCACAGGGCAATCCGAGTAGCTCCTCTACAATGTGTTTTTCTCTATGGTTTTACTTATTCCACAATATAATATTCTTTTTGTCTCTCAATAAACTTAAGTACACTAACTCCCTATCTGTTTCTCTAACATGCAGATTTGTTCCTTCCTTAGCAATTTTCACTTATGTTCTTGCTGTGTGGAGTGGTTTGCTACGGATTTTGAATAGCTGGCTTTTTCTTAGCATTCAAGTCTCTTTTCAAATAGAGTATTTCTAGAATAACCATTTCTAGTCACTCAACCTAAAGAAGTTCCCTCAAATCACTCCCAATTACTTTTGTTTTTCTCCTCAGAGAGCACTCATTATTATATGATAATCATTCTTCATTTATTTGATTTCTTTGATAGTAGCAACCTTATTTGTCTCATAAAACATTGTCTCTCTAACTTAGATTATTACATAGCCTATATTAGATAATAATATAAACAAAACCCATATAAATTAATCATTAGTACATTAATCTCCATTTTAGTCAGATGACACTGAACTAATCATACAGTAATTAATACACATGCTAAATAAGTAACTACTTCTATTTCAAGCTCTATCTCTTCTTTGCCACACTATCATGCCCTAGTTTCAAATTGTGTAGCAGATTTAGCCTCCTTCCATCCCCAACCATGATCCTAGCTTTCCACACAACCATGACTCAGCCCCAACTCTACCTAATCCTTAGTGCCAAGCAGCCTCTTATTTATCATCCCTACTTGTCCTTCGAACCAACCACACTTGGATAAGAGTTATCTGCATACCAAAGTAAAACCCAGTGTAAATAACCCCCTTTCAAACACACACACACACAGACACACACACACACACACACACACACACACACACACTTGGCTTTACAAACAAGATCCCAAACCTTTTCCTTTCATGGTTGGAAGTCTGACATAGTGTAAATAAGCAATTCTGCTCTAATTTCCCTTCATCCTCAGTATCAAATGGAAACCAAACCAAAACAAGTCAAATTACCATAAAAGACAAAAATCTTTACATTAAAAGAGTAATTAATAATAAACACTTTAATATATTCTTTAAATAAGAGGAATCTTTGTTTCATCATGTTGGCAATCATAGTGAAAAGCTATACTCAAAGTTTTAAAATAAAATTATTTTTTAAAAGACTTCTTGATTTAAGCATCAAGTGTATAAGGCAAAACCTTGTAAAATTATAAGATTTTTATTTAAACATGAACAATTAGCCAAGAAAAGAATCCTTTCCTTATGAATATGAAATGGGGTAGAGATTATTGGAGGAACCCTTTTTCTTTATGATGAGTCATAATGAAAAAATAAACTGCAGTTTATATGGTTTGGATGTGTCCACACCCAACTCTCATCTTGAACTGTAGCTCCCATAATTCCCACCTGACTTGGGAGGGATCCAGTCAGAAGTAATTGAATCAGGGGAGTGGGACTTTCCCGTGCTGTTCTTGTAATAGTCTCACAAGATCTGATGGTTTTGTAAGTGGGAGTTCCCCTGAACAAGCTCTCTCTTGCCTGCTGTCATGTAAGACATGCTTTTGCTTCCCCTTTGCCTCCCACCATGATTGTGAGGCCCCCCCAGCCATGTGGAACTATGTGTCCATTAAACCTGTTTCCTTTATAAATTATCCAGTATTGGATATGTCTTTATTAGAAGTGTGAGAACAGACTAATACAGCAATTATCTCACTGCAGTTTATTATGAGTATCTTTTTTATTAGAATATGTTAAATATCTTCTCACACTATTAGTTCCTGTGAGGTCTGATTGTTAAAAAGAGCCTGGAACCTTCCACCTCTTTCTTTTCCTTCATCTTTCTCCATGTGATAGCTGAATATGCTGGCTCCCCTTCTTCCTCCACAAGTCGAAGCACCCTGAGGTCCTCATCCCAGATGCAGATGCTGGTGCCATGCTTCTTGTACAACCTGAAAATCATGAGTCAAATAAAGTTTTCTTTATTAAAAAAGAATATTTTGAACATCTAAACTGATGTAATGTAATAAAACATATTTAATTTAATCCTATTATCATTTTTTCTTTCCAATGTGTTCTTTGGGGTTAGCCAATTCCTTACCTTGAATGAGCATTCAGGAAGGCTTCATAACTTCTCTGATAATGTTTAAGTAAAAAAAGAAAGGTATTCAATTAGTCCCATTCAATAGTCAAATTTCTATATTTTATTCAAAACGGAGGCCTCATACTCTTGCCTATTCAAGAGTGTTGCAGATGAGAAGCTCACAAACAGTGAAGGTGCAAAATTAGCTTCTTTTGTTTCTACAGCTTGTGCTTCTATTTCTTCTACTTGATATAGTTTCAGACCCCTGCGAGTGGAGGCATGAAGAGCAGAAGAGGACAGTTTTTACTTGCCTGATATTTCATGTGCTTGGATTGAATGTTCTAGGGAAAACAGATGCATAAGAAGACTCTATTGTGAACATTTTCATGAATTCTTTGAGAATCCACACTCCCCTAGTTCAGAGCCCGGTGAGGGCTACTGCATCTCCATTCTCATGGAATTCTCAGTCACTAGGCACTCTGGAATACTAGCAGCCTCTTTCTTCTATGATCTGTTCCTCTTGGAGGCTGCCTTGAGATACTAAGAAAAGCAGACCCCAGACCTTTCCCTTAATTTTGATCTATGTCGATTGCCAAGGAAACATGAATCTCTTTCCTTCTGGAAGTCAGGCAAATCCTAGTGTAGCTACTTGTTCTTTTCTCTGCTTGAAAATGGTACGTGAGTGCTAGGAAGGGAAGAGTGTTGTCCCTTTAAATGATAGGGAAGGTGGGGAACAGAAGTGCTGTGTAGAGGAGGGTATGGTCCCTGGCTAGGGCTCCACCCCCACAGACCTAAGTGAGAACAGGCATTTCCTGTCCAAATGTTGCATTTCCCAAGACCACTCTGGCCTGCCATGCCCCATCCTGTGCCTATAAAAACTGAGACCCTAGCAAGGCAGGGACAGAAGCTGCTGGATGTTGAGAGAGCACATCTGCAGAGGAACACACCCACTGGGGCTTCAGGAGCTGTAAACATTCACCCCTAGACACTGCTGTGGGATCAGAGCCTCACAGCCTGACCGTCTCTATGCTCCCCTGGAGGTCTGAGCAGCGGGCACTGGAGAAGAGAGCCACATCGCACTCCCTGCAAGGGGAACAAGGGAATTTTTTCTGTTTCAAAAACATGTAGCTAAGTTGACTCTCGGACTTCAGTATTCTTCAGCATACCCCAGGTACCAATCTACTGAATTGTCCAAACTCTGGAATATGTATGTACATTAAACTCCCCAAGAGGTCTTTTCATAAGAAGGTTTTTAAAATTTGAAATTCATTATTCATTAAAAATATTTTTGGCTGGGCGTGGTGGCTCACACCTGTAATCCCAGCACTTTGCAAGGAGGCTGAGGCGGGCAGATCACCTGAGGTCAGGAGTTCGAGACCAGCCTGGCCAACATGGTGAAACCCTGTCTCTACTAATATACAAAAATTAGCCAGGTGTGGTGGTGCACGCTTGTAATCCCAGCTACTTGGGAGGCTGAGGCAGGAGAATCACTTGAACCTGGGAGGCAGAGGCTGCAGTGAAATGAGATTGCACCACCGCACTACAGCCTGGGCAGCAGAATGAGACTCTGTTTAAAAAAAAAAAAATATATATATATATATATATATATATATATATATTTGAGAAATATAGACTTGGGTCTATATGGGAACTATGGGAACAGACACACAATAAAAACAGACTATATATATATATATATATATATATATATATATATATATATATATTTGAGAAAACTGCTTTGTGCCAGAAAGTGTTGGAGGTACTAAAGATACAACAGAAATAAGGCAGAAAAAATTATTCCTGTCCTCATGGGACGTATATTTTAGTGGTGTAGGAACAGATCACAGACAACATTTTAAAAGGTACATTAGTTAGTGTATTAGTCATCTGTTGTCACAACAATGCTGCATTACAAACAACACAAATCACCAGTGGCAGATAACAATATGCTTATATGTCTGGGTCAGCTAGGTGGCACTGCTAACCTTGGCCAAGCTTATTTATGTATCCAAGGTGGACTCTTCTTCACATGCCGCTCATCCTCTTAGGGCCAGTGGACTTGCCTAGAAATGTCCTTATGGCAATACAGAAGCAAGCAAAATGTTAGCTCCAATACATACGCCAATTTCAAGGCCCAGAGTATGTGACATCTGCTAATAACTCCTTAGCCATAGAGCAACACATGGTTAGGCCTAATGTTGAGGGGCAATTCAAGTCACCCATCCATAATGGGAGAGCATAGTAAAGTTAGATTGCAAAGGGCGTGGATATAGGGAAGGATGATCAATTAGGATCATCATCATAATCTGTTACAGTCCACTTTTATTGCTACAATTTTTCATGTTCTTCCAACATGAAAAATATGCTTACCCCTAATCTGGGATCTCCAGAAGTCTCATGCAATCATGGCATCAGCCATCAAGTTCAAAATCTCACAATCAGGATGCAGGTCAGAATGCAGTTCTCCTTAATCCAGAAACATACTGATAGAGCTGCAGCCCTGTCATCTCGGACAAACACCGCCACTTTAAATCCCAGCTCCCTTTCTAGCCTCATGCATTTCAAGGAAATCACTTCTCTTCTAACTACAAGTAGCCAGAAAGAGCAGACAGTAAAACACAGATAAGACAGTTTGGGCACAGAGAAAGGTGGGGGGAAAGTCTCCTGGGTAACTGCCAAACTTCACCCTCATACAACAGGCCCCAGTAAAACAGTGGGCCTTAATAAGCACATTCCTTTCCCTTCAGGTGCACAAAGATAGAGAAGCTAAAAGCAGACTCTGGGGATATGCCTGCAGCTGCAAAAAAGATGTATGGGAACAGACACACAACTCTCCCTCCCAGATAAGCACGACAAGGAGACACAGAAGCAGTCCAAGCCTTGGATAAACTCTCCCACCCTGAATCCTTAAAATCTTAGTCTATAAGAGAGTGTGCCTCTGACCTAACTCAGCCAGAAGGCGCCTCTCAGGTTTGTTTTCTCTAAAATAAGTGTGCCCTGACTGGTGGGCCACCTTTTCATGTTTCTTTCCTCTTTCTTTTCTTTCTTTTTTTTTTTTTTTTTTTTTTTGAGATGGAGTCTCACTCTGTCGACTGGAGTGCAGTGGCGCTACCTCGGCTCACCACAACCTCTGCCTTCTGGGTTCAAGCGATTCTCCTGCCTCAGCCTTCCGAATAGCTGGGACTACAGGCGCATGCCACCATACCCGGCTTATTTTTTGTATTTTTAGTAGAGACGCATGGTTTCACTGTGTTAGCCAGGATGGTCTCCATCTCCTGACCTCATGATCCCCCCGCCTCAGCCTCCCAAAGTGCTGGAATTACAGGCATGAGCCACTGCGCCTGGCCTCCTCTTTCCTTAATTCTAAGACATACAAACCACAACAATAGCAACAAAGTTGTCTTTCCATCAGCACTCGACACCCAGTGCTGAAACTGGGTCAAGATGATGATAGCGGAGGGGTGGAGCCAAGATGGCCGAATAGGAACAGCTCCGGTCTCCAGCTCCCAGCCCCAGCGACACAGAAGACGGGTGATTTCTGCATTTCTGCTTGAGGTACCGGTTTCATCTCACTAGGGAGTGCCTAACAGTGGGTGCAGGACAGTCGGTGAAGCGCACTGTGCGCGAGCCGAAGCAGGGCGAGGCATTGCCTCACTCGGGAAGCGCAAGGGGTCAGGGAGTTCCCTTTCCTAGTCAAAGAAAGGGGAAACAGACGGCACCTGGAATATCGGGTCAGTCCCGTCCTAATACTGCGCTTTTCCAACGGGCCTGGAAAACGGCACACTAGGAGATTGTGTCCCGCACCTGGCTCGGAGGGTCCTATGCCCACAGAGTCTTGCTGATTGCTAGCACAGCAGTCTGAGATCACGCTGCAAGGCGGCAACGAGGCTGGGGGAGGGGCGCCTGCCATTGCCCAGGCTTGCTTAGGTAAACAAAGCAGCCAGGAAGCTCGAACTGGGTGGAGCCCACCACAGCTCAAGGAGGCCTGCCTGCCTCTGTAGGCTCCACCTCTGGGGGCAGGGCACAGACAACCAAAAACTCAGCGAGAACCTCCACAGCCTTAAATGTCCCTGTCTGACTGACAGCTTTGAAGAGAGTAGTGGTTCTCCCAGCACACAGCTGGAGATCTGAGAACGGACAGACTGCCTCCTAAAGTGGGTCCCTCACCCCTGAACAGCCTAACTGGGAGGCACCCCCCCAGTAGGGACAGACTGACACCTCATTCAACCGGGTACTCCTCTGAGACAAAACTTTCAGAGGAACTATCAGACAGCTGAATTTGTGGTCTCACGAAAATCCGCTGTTCTGCAGCCACCGCTGCTGACACCCAGCCAAACAGGGTCTGGAGTGGACCTCTAGTAAACTCCAACAGACCTGCAGCTGAGGGTCTTGTCTGGTAGAAGGAAAATTAACAAACAGAAAGGACATCCACACCAAAAACCCATCTGTACATCACCATCATCGAAGACAAAAAGTAGATAAAACCACAAAGATGGGGAAAAAACAGACCAAAAAAACTGGAAACTCTAAAAAACAGAGCACCTCTCCTCCTCCAAAGGAATGCAGTTCCTCACCAGTAACGGAACAAAGCTGGATGGAGGATGACTTTGATGAGTTGAGAGAAGAAGGCTTCAGACGATCAAACTACTCTGAGCTACGAGAGGAAATTCAAAACAATAGCAAAGAAGTTAAAAACTTTGAAAAAAAATTAGAAGAATGGATAACTAGAATAACCAATGGAGAGAAGGGCTTAAAGGAGCTGATGGAGCTGAAAGCCAAGTTTCGAGAACTACGCGAAGAATGCAGAAGCCTCAGTAGCAGATGCGATCAACTGGAAGAAAGGGTATCGCTGATAGAAGATGAAATGAATGAAATGAAGGGAGAAGGGAAGTTTAGAGAAAAAAGAATAAAAAGAAATGAACAAAGCCTCCAAGAAATTTGGGACTATGTGAAAAGACCAAACCTACGTCTGATTGGTGTACCTGAAAATGATGGGGAGAATGGAACCAAGTTGGAAAACACTCTGCAGGATATTATCCAGGAGAACTTCCCCAATCTAGCAAGGCAGGCCAGCATTCAGATTCAGGAAATACAGAGAACGCCACAAAGATACTCCTCGAGAAGGGCAACTCCAAGACACATAATTGTCAGATTCACCAAAGTTGAAATGAAGGAAAAAATGTTAAGGGCAGCCAGAGAGAAAGGTCGGGTTACCCACAAAGGGAAGCCCATCAGAGTAACAGCTGATCTCTCAGCAGAAACTCTACAAGCCAGAAGAGAGTGGGGGCCGATATTCAACATTCTTAAAGAAAAGAATTTTCAACCCAGAATTTCCTATCCCGCCAAACTAAGCTTCATAAGTGAAGGAGAAATAAAATACTTTACAGACAAGCAAACGCTGAGTGATTTTGTCACCACCAGGCCTGCCCTAAAAGAGCTCCTGAAGGAAGCACTAAACATGGAAAGGAACAACCGGTACCAGCCCCTGCAAAAACATGCCAAATTGTAAAGACCATCGAGGCTAGGAAGAAACTATAGCAACTAACGAGCAAAATAACCAACTAACATCATAATGACAGGATCAGATTCACACATAACAATATTCACGTTAAATGTAAATGGGCTAAATGCTCCAATCAAAAGACACAGACTGGCAAACTGGATAAGGAGTCAGGACCCATCAGTGTGCTGTATTCAGGAAACCCATCTCACGTGCAGAGACACACATAGACTCAAAATAAAGGGATGGAGGAAGATCTATCAAGCAACTGGAAAACAAAAAAAGGCAGGGGTTGCAATCCTAGTCTCTGATAAAATAGACTTTAAACCAACAAAGATCAAAAGAGACAAAGAAGGCCATTACATAATGGTAAAGGGATCAATTCAACAAGAAGAGTTAACTATCCTAAATATATATGCACCCAACACAGGAGCACCCAGATTCATAAAGCAAGTCCTCAGTGACCTACAAAGGGACTTAAACTCCCACACAATAATAATGGGAGATTTTAACACCCCACTGTCAGCATTAGACAGATCAACGAGACAGAAAGTTAACAAGGATATCCAGGAATTGAACTCAGCTCTACATAAAGTGGACCTAATAGACATCTACAGAACTCTCCACCCCAAATCAACAGAATATACATTTTTTTCAGCACCACACCACACCTATTCCAAAATTGACCACATAGTTGGAAGTAAAGCTCTTCTCAGCAAATGTAAAAGAACAGAGATTATAACAAACTGTCTCTCAGACCACAGTGCAATGAAACTAGAACTCAGGATTAAGAAACTCAGTCAAAACCGCTCAACTACATGGAAACTGAACAACCTGCTCCTGAATGACTATTGGGTACATAATGAAATGAAGGCAGAAATAAAGATGTTCTTTGAAACCAACGAGAACAAAGACACAACATACCAGAATCTCTGGGACACGTTCAAAGCAGTGTGTAGAGGGAAATTTATAGCACTAAATGCCCACAAGAGAAAGCAGGAAAGATCCAAAATTGACACCCTAACATCACAATTAAAAGAACTAGAAAAGCAAGAGCAAACACATTCAAAAGCTAGCAGAAGGCTAGAAATAACTAAAATCAGAGCAGAACTGAAGGAAATAGAGACACAAAAAACCCTTCAAAAAATTAATGAATCCAGGAGCTGGTTTTTTGAAAAGATCAACAAAATTGATGGACCGCTAGCAAGACTAATAAAGAAGAAAAGAGAGAAGAATCAAATAGATGCAATAAAAAACCAAAAAGGGGATATCACCACCGATCCCACAGAAATACAATCTACCATCAGAGAATACTACAAACACCTCTATGCAAATAAACTAGAAAATCTAGAAGAAATGGATAAATTCCTCGACAAATACACCCTCCCAAGACTAAACCAGGAAGAAGTTGAATCTCTGAATAGACCAATAACAGGTTCTGAAATTGTGGCAATAATCAATAGCTTACCAACCAAAAAGAGTCCAGGACCTGATGGATTCACAGCTGAATTCTACCAGAGGTACAAGGAGGAACTGGTACCATTCCTTCTGAAAGTATTCCAATCGATAGAAAAAGAGGGAATCCTCCCTAACACATTTTACGAAGCCAGCATCGTCCTGATACCAAAACCTGGCAGAGACATAACCAAAAAAGAGAATTTCAGACCAATATCCTTGATGAACATTGATGCAAAAATCCTCAATAAAATACTGGCAAACCGAATCCAGCAGCACATCAAAAAGCTTATCCACCATGATCAAGTGGGCTTCATCCCTGGGATGCAAGGCTGGTTCAACATACGCAAATCAATAAATGTAATCCAGCATATAAACAGAACCAAAGACAAAAACCACATGATTATCTCAATAGATGCAGAAAAGGCCTTTGACAAAATTCAACAACCCTTCATGCTAAAAACTCTCAATAAATTAGGTATTGATGGGATGTATCTCAAAATAATAAGAGCTATCTACAACAAACCCACAGCCAATATCATACTGAATGGGCAAAAACTGGAAGCATTCCCTCTGAAAACTGGCACAAGACAGGGATGCCCTCTCTCACCGCTCCTATTCAACATAGTGCTGGAAGTTCTGGCCAGAGCAATCAGGCAGGAGAAGGAAATAAAGGGTATTCAATTAGGAAAAGAGGAAGTCAAATCGTCCCTGTTTGCAGATGACATGATTGTATATCTAGAAAACCCCATTGTCTCAGCCCAAAATCTCCTTAAGCTGATTAGCAACTTCAGTAAAGTCTCAGGATACAAAATTAATGTACAAAAATCACAAGCATTCTTGTACACCAATAACAGACAAACAGAGAGCCAAATCATGAGTGAACTCCCATTCACAATTGCTTCAAAGAGAATAAAATACCTAGGAATCCAACTTACAAGGGATGTGAAGGACCTCTTCAAGGAGAACTACAAACCACTGCTCAATGAAATCAAAGAGGATACAAACAAATGGAAGAACATTCCATGCTCATGGGTTGGAAGAATCAATATCGTGAAAATGGCCATACTGCCCAAGATAATTTATAGATTCAATGCCATCCCCATCAAGCTACCAATGACTTTCTTCACAGAATTGGAAAAAACTACTTTAAAGTTCATATGGAACCAAAAAAGAGCCCGCATCGCCAAGTCAATCCTAAGCCAAAAGAACAAAGCTGGAGGCATCACACTACCTGACTTTAAACTATACTACAAGGCTACAGTAACCAAAACAGCATGGTACTGGTACCACAACAGAGACATAGATCAATGGAACAGAACAGAGCCCTCAGAAATGATGCCGCATAGCTACAACTATCTGATCTTTGACAAACCTGACAAAAACAAGAAATGGGGAAAGGATTCCCTATTTAATAAATGGTGCTGGGAAAACTGGCTAGCCATATGTAGAAAGCTGAAACTGGATCCCTTCCTTACACCTTATACAAAAATTAATTCAAGATGGATTAAAGACTTATATGTTAGGCCTAAAACCATTAAAATCCTACAAGAAAACCTAGGCAATACCATTCAGGACATAGGCGTGGGCAAGGACTTCATGTCTAAAACACCAAAAGCAATGGCAACAAAAGCCAAAATCGACAAATGGGATCTCATTAAACTAAAGAGCTTCTGCACAGCAAAAGAAACTATCATCAGAGTGAACAGGCAACCTACACAATGGGAGAAAATTTTTGCAACCTACTCATCTGACAAAGGGCTAATATCCAGAATCTACAATGAACTCAAACAAATTTATAAGAAAAAAACAAACAACCCCATCAAAAAGTGGGCAGAGGACATGAACAGACACTTCTCAAAAGAAGACATTTATGCAGCCAAAAAGCACATGAAGAAATGCTCCTCATCACTGGCCATCAGAGAAATGCAAATCAAAACCACAGTGAGATACCATCTCACACCAGTTAGAATGGCCATCATTAAAAAATCAGGAAACAACAGGTGCTGGAGAGGATGTGGAGAAATAGGAACACTTTTACACTGTTGGTGGTACTGTAAACTAGTTCAACCATTGTGGAAGTCAGTGTGGCGATTCCTCAGGGATCTAGAACTAGAAATACCATTTGACCCAGCCATCCCATTACTGGGTATATACCCAAAGGACTATAAATCATGCTGCTATAAAGACACATGCACACGTATGTTTATTGCGGCACTATTCACAATAGCAAAGAGTTGGAACCAACCCAAATGTCCAACAACGATAGACTGGATTAAGAAAATGTGGCACATATACACCATGGAATACTATGCAGCCATAAAAAATGATGAGTTCGTGTCCTTTGTAGGGACATGGATGAAACTGGAAAACATCATTCTCAGTAAACTATCGCAAGGACAAAAAACCAAACACCGCATGTTCTCACTCATAGGTGGGAATTGAACAATGAGAACTCATGGACACAGGAAGGGGAACATCACGCTCCGGGGACTGTTGTGGGGTGGGGGGAGGGGGGAGGGACAGCATTAGGAGATACACCTAATGCTAAATGACGAGTTAATGGGTGCAGGAAATCAACATGGCACATGGATACGTATGTGACAAACCTGCACATTGTGCACATGTACCCTAAAACCCTAAAGTATAATAAAAAAAAAAAAAAAAAAAAAAGAAAAAAAGATGATGATAGCAAACATGCCCATTCAAAAACGGAAAGAACGGGGAACTGAACAGTCACTGCTCCCTAGCAATTCTGAAATCCCACTGAACAAATGCTGCCTTGCACACCCCCTCTAGGAGTGGACAATATTCCTTGATTAGCCCCCGACTCCTTTCCTTGGGAGTTTCTCATTAGTCTACCTCTCCTCAGAATTCTATGCTCTTTCCTTTGAAAAGTACTTTCTTTTCCGTTTCTGTCCTTGGCCATCTTTAAAGAGCATATAGGAGGATCAGCACTTTGAACAACTTTCTCAGCCTGTTTCTTTTACATAGAGAGTTGCGGATCCATTGCCCCTTTTATATTTTAAACGATCTCAGTCTCTTTCAGTCCAAACTCGTGGCAGTTTTACCAATACAGTTGAATAAAAAACATTGTGAGTTTTTTATATATTTGATCCCATGATACTCTGAATGCCAACAGCCTCACCCACAATTTTTTGGGAGATACAAAGCTCTCTCTAGACTTAATCACTTAGCACAAAAGAGCCTTGAATTAACTGTATTTAACCGTATATTCATAAATATCAAGGAATATATAGTAAAGAAAAAGATTTACAATCTAAAAAAGAATATGAATGTGGAATCTTTTAGATATGGAATCTAAATAAAAGAAATCAGAGTACATCATCTAAAATTAAAACTTAATGGGTGAATTTAACAGCAGACTGGTCACAGGCAAATGCAGTAGTAGTTAACTGGAAGACAGCTTAATAGAAAGCATCTAATCTGAAGCACAGCACAAGATAAAATGAAGAAGAAAGATATCAGCATCAGAGACATATAGGCATTATCTAATGGTCAAATATACTTACAATTGTTCATAAAAATAAGGGATAAAGAGTGCAGCAGAGAAAACAAAAAGATAATGGCAGAAAATTTTCTAAAACTGATTAAAGATGTCAAAACAGATACAAGAAACTTATCAACCTCAATCATAGACTAGTGAAATAAAACCATGTGTAAAAAAATAAATAAATTGCTCAAAACCAAAGATAAAGAGAAAATGTTTAAATCAGCCAGAGACGAAAGTGCCTTGTCTTTGGAAAAAAAGAACAAAAAAGGTTAAGGCTGACTTTCAACAGAAACTTTGGAATCTGGAGGAAAATGGAATGAAACCTTAAAATACACTAAGAAAACTTCTACCCCTAACATAAACCTAGAATTCTAAAATCAGTAAAAACATCCTTCAACAACAAAGCTGAGAGGATCTTTCTGTGACGGCCAAGTTGGAATAAGCCCACTATAGTCTGTATCTTACACTAATTACAATGGGAAACATCAGGCAGAATATAAAAGGCAGCTATCTGTGGACCTTGAAAAGTACACAATAGCATGAATATTGGGGAGGGAAGTCAGAACTTGGAGAAATAATAGTAAGGGAGTGAGTTCCTAGGGTTTTTCCTCTTTTGTGTCCTGGCTTTGACTTGAGGGTAACCCCAGACATGGAAGTGTGCAGTGAGAGCAGACAGAAGAAACTCCAGGAGACACCTCCTCTTTCTGGACAGATTGCAAAGGGGGGTCTCCAGAGAGTGTGTGGAGCAATATTCCTTTTTAGGAACTTCACTTCTTTTTTCACTTCTAGTTCTTCCCTGAGTGTGGTCAGAATCAGGAAGCTGTACTAAGGCTGCCGTGGTGGAACCATCAAAAAACTCGGAGAGAAAAATCCCAAAAGAACTAGGGAAAAGGAACTCTGTGGCCTAAGGAATATGGGGTATTTCCCTTTATATTTTTCCTCAATTTTCTCTTCCCACTTTGCCTCAAGGGAAGCCCCAGTTGTGCAGAAGCACATGACAATACTTTGAGAGAAACCAACCTTTCTGGCCAGAGGAACTGGTAAGAGGGATCTATTGGAACTGGAGAGTGTGGGAAACATCTCAGAGGAGAGAGTGAGAGAAAGGGATCCCTAATATACATGAACCATCACAACTCTCAGGGTCTTGGGCTCCCCAAGCCGCACATGAGGGGTACAGTTTCACACCAGTATATCAAAGCCATTAGGAGCTGAGCTATGATATAAATATCACGGTCCTAGTGCCAGACTAGTGGCTGAGAGGCCCAGGCACAGGGCAGGTACGAACAGCATGGCAAAGTCTTGGGAAACTATAATGATGTTAGAACTATGGCACACAGAAAGCGAGATACAGCTTGCATTCTAAACTTGATGAGATTAGTTCTTGCTAAAACAAAAAATTCAACCTTCTCCTAGAATTTTAATGGGACCAGAGCTCACAGTGTAATACAATCATGCACCACATAACGACAGTTCAGTCAAGGAAGGAACATGTATAGGTTGGTCATCATGAGACTAACGGAGCTGAAAATTTCCTATCCCTGTATAATAGCCATTGTAACACTGTAGCGTAATGCATTCCTCACACATTTGTGGTGATGCTGGCGCGAACAAATCTCCTGTGCTGCCAGTCACATAAAAGTATAGCAATACAATTATGTACAGTACACAATGCTCAATAATGACAACAAATGACTACGGTACTGGTATGTGTATATACTATGCTATACACTATATAGACTCCCTCTTTTTTCAACCATTATAAGATCTAGTCCTTGTCTGTTTTGGAGGACTGCACCAGCTAAGTGTGTTTTATTGTTATTTTAGAGTGTACTCTTCCTTATAAAAAGAAAATTAACCGTAAAACAGCCTCAGGTAGATCCCTCAGGAGGTATTCCTGAAGAAAACATTGTTATCATAGGAAGTGACAGCTCCATGTGTGTTATTGCCCCTAAAGACCTTCCAATGGGACAAAATAGGAAAGTGCAGGACAATGATATTGATCCTGACCCTGTGTAGGCCTGAGCTAACGTGTGTGTTTGAAAAAAAGTATAAAAAGTAAAATGTTTAGAAAAAAGTTTAAACAATAAAGATATAGCGAAAGAAAATACATTTGTATAACTCTAAGTGTGTTTGTGTTTTAAGCTAAGTGTTATTACATGAGTCAAAAAGTTTATAATAATTCAGAAAGTTTATAAAGTAAAAAGGGTACACTAAACTAAGGTTAATTCATCATTGAAGAAAGACTTTTTTTTCTGTAAGTTTAGTGTAGGCTGTGTACAGTGTTTATGAAATACTTAATGGTATACAATGAAGGCCTAGACCTTCATTCACTCACCACTCACTCGCTGATTCACCCAGAGCAACTTCCAGTCCTGCAAGCTCCATTCATAAGTGCCCTATACAAGTGTACGAGTTTTTATCTTTGAGAATTTCACAACACAATAAAAAACAATTTGCTTAGATCCAGATTTGTTTTAGTCAATGTAAAATTCAAGAGAAAACAGTTTTGATTAAGCTACTCAAAACCACACTTTAACATTCATGCCTTTTTCAATGCTTATCTGCAGGAGTGAAATCTGGACCAAACATGTCCTTCTGAGCTGCAAGATACAAAAGCCTTATTTATTATTTTTAATTCTCCATTTTGCCACTTTCAGTAACTCACTATACCAATGACTCACTTCCCCTCCCTCTTTTTTTCTTCTGAGGGTATTTTATTTTTCCATGAAATACCTACTTCTTCCTCATTGTGTTGCTTTGTGTCATACACAAGAGGCCTACCACGTTCAATTTCCAATCTTTACTAACTTCGATATATATAACTTGCCACAAAACATCACTGGTGATGTTCTTCTTGAGGCTTTGCCACCATAAAACTTCTTCACAAAGAGTGCCATGGTTCAAAAGAAGATATTTTTGCTATTTTTCTCTATCGTGCTCATACACATATGCCTCATATAACCTTTTAATCTTGAACTTAGACTAGGTCCTTTAATGAAGCTGCTATGGAGCAGAATCACCATAATCACCATAATCCTTAACAACAATTAATTTTTTCCCTAAAGTCCACATCTTTGAAGGGAATTGGATCTTAAATTTGTTAGTAAAAAGGATCTTCGCCTCTCTTAAATTTAAATACTTCATATGTCTTGAAAGATAAATTTCTCAGAGCAAATTCAATTTGTATTTCTTATCCTGGATTTCTATCCAGAAGAGCGATCAACAACTTGTATTGCTATTCCTCAGCTCATGACTGAAGAGAAAGATTTTCATAATTGAGGATTTAATAGTAGCATTTCTTTTAGACTGACACATAACTTAAGCACACAGTTGCATAAACATGTATATAGAGTTTAATAAATAATTAACGATACAGACTAAAAAGCTTATCCAGCTTCCCAGAAGCCCTCTGTGTGCAGCTTCTACCTACCATCTTTCCCTTGGAGGAAAACATTACTCTGATTTTGTGCTAATTATTTACTTTTTAAAAATGTGTGCATGGTCTTAAATTTTATATAAATAAAAAAATTATTGGATTTGTTTCTTTCCTTCGATAAATATTGCTTTTGCGAGATTCACCATTTTTTTATGTGTAGTTGTGCATACACACGTTAGGATGGCTATTATTCAAAAGGAAAAAAGAGAATATAAGTGTTGGTGTGGATGTGGAGAAACTGGAAACTTTGTGCCTTGCTGGCGGGAATGTAAAATGAGGCAGCTGTTGTGGAAAAAGATAGAGCCATATCTCAAAAACTTTAAACATACAATTACCATATGATGCCATGATTCCACTTCTGGTCATATATCCAAAAAAACTGAAAGCAGAGACTTGAGCATACATTTGTATACCCATGTTCATAGCACAAACATTAACGGTAGCCAAAAGGCAAAGCAAACAAATAAACAAACAAACAAACAAACAAACAAACAAATCTCCATCAATGGATGCCTGGAAAAGCAAAATGTGGTATAAACATACAATGGAATATTATTCAGTCTTAAAAAGGAAGGAAATTCTGAAAATATGCTATAACTCAGATGAAATGTAAAGACATTATGCCAAGTGAAATAAGCCAGTCACAAAAAAGGCATATTGTATGATTCTACCTTATGAGACCACCTTGAGTGGTCAAACAGAGACAGAAAGTAGAATGGTGGTCACTAGCGGCTGGGAGGAGGAGGGAATAAGGAGTTGTTTATGGTTACAGAGTTCCAGTTTGAGATGAGGAAAAGTTCTGGAGATCTGTGGTGGTTATTGTGTACAACAGTGTGAATGTATTTAATGCTACTGAACTGTACACTTAAAAAGGTGAAAATGATGAGTTTTAGTTTATTTATATTTTCCCACAATTAAGGAAAGAAAGAAGGAAGGAAGGAAGAAAGAAAAAAAGAAAGAGAAAGAAAGAAAGAAAAGAAAGAAAGAAAGAAAAAGAAAGCTTAATGCTTAGAATTGATGTAAAGATGTATAAGACTAACAAGTTTAAGCAAAAATGATGTTCAGTGTAGGCCACACTTGGTTCCCAGAGTTTGGGCATTGAAACTGGAGTCCCAAGTACAGATTATATAAGTCATACCCTTAGATAACATTTATTCGAGGCCTATGTATGCCATAAAATAGTCTAAGTGTTTTATATGTATTACATCATGGGTCCTCTCAACAACCTACTTTGTGGTTACTAAAGGATTACATTGCATGTAAATATAAAATACTATATTAATGAAATCTTAGTTAATCTACAAAGTTCCACAAAATAAAAACAACCTAAATTATAATGTTGTCAATAATCATAATTTATGAGCTTGAGCATGGAGTAAATTTAGATTGTGTTTATACTACTGCCAAATGATGCAAATCCATTTACCTAGTTCATGGTCTCTATCTCTCCTTTCTCATTTATGTTAATCCAAATAGTGATACACACGGTGTTATTGTAAGAGTTAAAAAAAGAGGAAAGAAACACAAAAAGTGGCTCAACAGTCAAAGACAGGTTTATTTTGGAGAATAAACCTGAGAGGGCTCCTGGCTGATTTCAGTCAGGAGCCCTCTCTCTTACAGACTAAGAGTATTTAAGGGTTTGGGGCAAAAGGCTGGAATGTTTCTGTGTGGAGAAGTTTATTGCGGGGTTGGAATGTCTCTGGTTGGAGGGGAGGTTATCTTGGGGTTGGCATCTCTCCGGTCAGAGGGGAGGTTATCTTGGGGCTGGTGTGTCTCTGGTTGGAGAGGGGTTTATCTCAGGGTTGGAATGTTTCTGGTCAGAGGTTTCATTTGTGGTTTAAGGTCATGCTGCCATTAGCCATTAGGCTGATGCTCTTTGGGTTGGATTTAGGTGGCTTTTGATCAAGGGGAACTTTAAAATGGTGGTGCTTGTCCAAGATGGCGATGCTCCTGCTCTGTCAATCCAGGTCCTATAGTTATAAAAGGATGAGGACGGTGTGTTCTTTCTGGCTAATTCCTGCTGAGGGGGGTGTGGAGAGTTTTCTGGTCTCGGATTGATTGTAGGAGTAATGCCATCTGTAGATGTTTCTCAGTAGTTGTCTGTGAAATGGCCATGATCCCGTTGGTTAAAAATCTTTGAAAAAGATTAATTAGGCAGGGTAAGAACATTAGTCCTAGGCATATCATTAGGAGAGGGCCCAGGAATGGGGTGACTCATGCTATGATTTTGTTCCCAAACCAAGAATCTATTTGGTTGTGTTGGTATTCCCTTAGCTTTTTAGCCCTTTCTTTAAGTTTTTCAGCAGCATCTTTTACTAGGCCAGATTGGTTGAGATAGAAACAACTTTCCTCACCCAGGGAGAGGCAGATGCCCTCTTTTTCAACCATTATAAGATCTAGTCTCTGTTTGTTCTGGAGGACTACACCAGCTAAGGAGTCTAGTTGGTCTTGGACTCTTACAAGGCGTCAGGCTATATCTTCTAGAGATCCCTGTAGTTCTGTTGAAAGAACCTTAAAGTATGTGGCTAATCCACCTGCTCCCTCTCTAAGTCCAGAGGTTATACCCAAGGAGGCCATTAAGGAATGATGTGGATGGCTCTCCTTTTCCTAACATATTGGATGGATGGGACAGACAAAGGTTGATTAGGAGGAACTAGTCCAATGGAAGGAGAAAGATAAACTAGAGAACAGGTTCCGGTCCTGTTGGTGGAGAGACAAAGATATGTGCTGGTGCCACACAAAAAGAACAAGCCTTCATTGTAAATACAGGCAGAGATATGGAAAGAGAATAAGTGTGTTAAAGATTGGATGTTGTTTCTTTCCTGCGGTTCATTACTCCAGATGGACAAGGAGGAGGCCAGGGAGACATCCACTATAGTAGAGATATAGCAAGAGTTATTTTTTACACGTTTAATGTGATCGGATGTTGCATCATTGATACTGAGCCATGGAAAAAGGTAGGAACCAGGGACAGCACAAGTTAGTTCAGAGGCATTGGTTAAGGGTGAGGCTGTAAAACAAGCCAGATGCAGAAATGTTCCATTTGCTTCAGGTGATACTTGGTAGTCAGTTTGGTTAGTCTGATGGTTAGAGGGGTGTTTAATAATGATAGTGCGGTTGCACTGGTTAGGTGTGAAGGATCCTACAGGGAAATTTCCTTCAGAGGCTGAAAAGCAAAGTGAGGCTTATTGTAAAAGGGGGGGGTGTGTTTAGTTATAGGCCCTCCAACGGGGGGGCCTTGGGGCTTGAAGCATTGTTGGGAGTTGTAATAGGTTTGAAATAATTTGTTAGCCTGATTGGCCCTGGAAGTAGGATAATCGCCGACCACAGTCGCAGTGCAGTGCTAATATTATCAATTATTAGTGTCTCCGCAACTTCAGTATCTCTTATTATTCTAATTCTACTAACTATTCTCGAGTTTGCTGTCGCTCTTATTCAAGCTTATGTCTTCACACTATTAGTAAGTCTTTATTTGCATGATAATACATAATGACCCACCAAGCACATGCGTACAATATAGCTGTGCCTAGCCCTTGACCACTAACAGGAGCTCTCTCGGCTCTCCTAGTAACATCTGGCCAGGCCATATGATTTCACTTTAATTCTACCACTCTTTTAACTTTAGGCCTACTAACCAACACACTGACTATACATCAATGATGATGTGACATTGTCCGAGAAAGTGTATTCCAAGGCCGCCACACAGCAATTGTCCAAAAAGACCTCAGATACGGGATGCTCCTATTTATTATCTCAGAAGTATTCTTCGCTGGTTTTTTTTTCTGGGCATTCTATCACTCCAGTTTAGCACCAACCCCAGAATTAGGAGGACATTGACCCCCAACAGGTATTCTTCCCCTGAACCCTTTAGAAGTACCTCTCCTAAATACATCTGTATTACTTGCATCAGGAGTTTCAATTACTTGAGCCCATCACAGCCTAATAGAAGGTAACCAAAAACAAATAATTGAAGCAGTACTTACCACGATCCTCTTAGGAGTCTAGTTCACCCTTCTACGAGTCTCAGAATATTTCAAGGCCTCCTTTATTATCTCTGATGGAATCTATGGCTCAACATTTTTTATAGCCACAGGCTTTCTGGACTTCATGTTATTATTGGATCAACAATTCTCACCATCTGCCTTCTCGCCAATTAAAATTTCATTTTGGCCGGGCACGGTGGCTCACGCTTGTAATCCCAGCACTTTGGGAGGCCAAGGCGGGCGGATCACGAGGTCAGGAGATTGAGACCACAGTGAAACCCCGTCTCTACTAAAAGTACAAAAAATTAGCCGTGCGTGTTGGCGGGCGCCTGTAGTCCCAGCTACTCGGAGAGGCTGAGGCAGGAGAATGGCGTGAACCTGGGAGGCGGAGCTTGCAGTGAGCCGAGATCGCCCCACTGCACTCCAGCCTGGGCGATAGAGCGAGACTCCGTCTCAAAATAAATAAATAAATAAAAATAAAAATAAAATAAAATAAAATAAAATTTCATTTTAGGCCCGGCATGGTGGCTTATCCCTGTAATCCCAGCACTTTGGGAGGCCAAGGTGGGCAGATCACCTGAGGTCGGGAGTTCGAGACCAGCCTGACCAACATAGAGAAACCCCGTCTCTACTAAAAATACAAAATTAGCCTGGCATGGTGGCGCATACCTATAATCCCAGCTACTCGGGAAGGCTGAGGCAGGAGAATTGCTTCAAATGATCATCCCTTTTCATCCTCCCAAAGTGCTGGGATTACAGGTGTGAGCCACCACACCCAGCCCAGCTTTGTTAATTTTTCTGTTTGCTGGTTTTCTGTTTCATTGTTGTCTGGTTTCATTTTTATTAATTCATTCTTTCTTTTATTTGTCTTTGCCACATTTAATCATTTCTTTTTTTTATTTATTTTACTTTAAGTTCTGGGATACATGTGCTGAACGTGCAGGTTTGTTACGTAGGTATACACGCACTATGGTGGTTTGCTGCACCTATCAATCCATCATCTGGGTTTTAAGACCTGCATGCATTAGGTATTTGTCCAATGCTCACCCTTCTCTTTCCCTCCACTCCCCAACTGGCCCCGGTTTGTGATGTTCCCCTCCTTGTGTGTTCTCATTGTTGAGACATGTGAGACTTGGATATGTATTCTCATTGTTCAGCTCCCACTTGTGAGTGAGAACATGCGGTGTTTGATTTTCTGTTCCTGTGTTAGTTTGCTGAGGATGATGGTTTCCAGCTTCGTCCATGTCCCTGCAAAGGACATGAACTCATTCTTTTTTATGGCTGCATAGTATTCCATAGTGAATATGTGCCACATTTTCTTTATCCAGTCTATCAGTGGGTTGGTTCCAAGTTTTTGCTTTTTAATTCCTTCTTTCTACTTTCTATCTTCTTTAGATTTAGTTTGCTTTCCTTTTTCTACCTTCTTAAGGTAGAAGCTCACACCATTGATTTTAAACTTCTCTTCAGTTCTGATGTATACATTTAAAGAAACTAATTTCCCTTCAAGCACTCTTTCAGCTTTATCTCATACATTTTGATATAAGAAACTTCATGATCATTCACTTAAAATATTCTCTAATTTTCTTTGTAATTTCCTCTTAGACCTATGGCTTATTTGGTAGTATGTTGATTAATTTCTGTATATTTAGGGGATTTCCACGTTATCAGTTTGGTGCTGCTTTCTAATTTAGTTGAGGTATTTTTATTTTTATCTTTTTTGGTCAGAGAACATACCCTACCCAATTTGAACACTGTTGAATTTCTTGAGACTAAATTTATGATCCAGTATGTTGTTCATCTTGATGGATATTTCATGTACGCCTGAAATAATATGGATTTTGCCATCGCATATTCTAGTCTAATGTCTTATAAGTGTCAATTAGGTTGATTTAATTATTAGTGCTATTCCATTGTTTAATATATTTTCCTGATTTTTTGTCCATTTCTTTTACCAATTTTTGAGAGAAGCATTTAAAAATCTCTAATTACGATTGCAAATTTATCTATTTTTCATTTCTGTCAATTTTTGTATCATTTATTTTTAAGTCATATTATTAAATGCATACATATTTAGAAAAGTTATGTTCTTCTTATGGTTTTTCCATCATTATGACTCAAGTTTTATTTTTATTCCTGGTAAAACATATTTTTAATGAAGATTATTTTGTTTGTTATTAATATGATCATACTGAATTTATTGTAATTTAGGTATTTGTGGTATGCATTCTTTCTTCCACCGTTCTTTTTTTTTTTTTTTTTTTGAGACGGAGTCTCGCTCTGTCACCCAGGCTGGAGTGCAGTGTTGCGATCTTGGCTCACTGCAAGCTCCGCCTCCGGGGTTCACACCATTCTCCTGCCTCAGCCTCCCAAGTAGCTGGGACGGCAGACGCCCACCACCACGCCCAGCAATTTTTTTTTGTATTTTTTAGTAGAGGCAGGGTTTCAGCGTGTTAGCCAGGATGGTCTCAATCTCCTGACCTCGTGATCCGCCTGCCTCGGCCTCCCAAAGTGCTGGGATTACAGGGGTGAGCCACCGCGCCCGGCTGTATCCACCATTCTTAAATATCCTTACTTTCTATGATCATCTTTTATTTTTTTTCTCAAGCTCTAGAATCTGTCATAGCTCTGGTTTCTTTTAGAAGAGTCTGGTTAAAAAGCTAGATCAAGATCTGTGTGTTAAGTGTGCTCATTGCTATGGGAATGTCAAAAATCTAAGATCCTATTTGTGGACATACACATAAACATCTATACATTTATTTCTATAGCTACTTACTTATATTAAAAACCATATGTCTACATCTAGCCTTTCTAGAAACAAAAATTACGAAATCTATAAAAATGACTTAAAAATTTGCAATCATTGGAGATCTTTTGAAGCACGCAGAATACATAAGGAGATAAATATTGAGAAAAGGAAAGTAACTAGGTGAGTTCAACGTTTACTGTGAGTTTCCCCTGAGAGCGCTTTTCAGTCTAAAGCAGTAGATGGTAGAACAAAGCTCAAGAAGAAAGATGCAGTCTTACCAGGAAGAGAAGACGGAGGTGGGAGTTTGGTGCGGAAAGAATTAGTTGCTATTGAGGAGAAAAATCCCCAAAAAAGATGAAAACTCAAAGATGGGCCCCTATTCTGCATGCAAATTTTTTTCAAATGCAGAATTTTGGGCTTTCCTCTGTGGTATTCTTATTTAGGATTTTCCACTCAAGTTCTGCAAATAGTGAGCCACTGCACTCCAATTTGGGCAACAGAGCAAGACTCTGTCTCAAAAAAAATAAAATAAAAATTGTTTTAAAGTTCCACAAATCTTAAAGACCTAAGTTCTGACATCTCTCTACTCAGTTACCATTAGGAGGGAGAAAAATATACTAAGAAAGGCAAGTAAAGAGGAATAAAAGAAAAAGAACAGATGGGCCAAAAACAAAAAGCAGCAAGGTGGTAGACTTAAATCCAGTACTTCAGTAATTACATTAAATGCATATTTCTAAACTGGATAAATAAGCAAGACTTTTGACCATGCACTGTCCATAAGAAATGCATTTTAAGTATGAAGACACAGGTGAAAAATATATGGATGAAAAAAATATACACAGGGCAAGAAAGCTGGAGTGGCCACATTAATATCAGGCAAAGAAAACTTTACAAATAAGGAATACTGCTGGAGATAAATTTTTCATAATGAAAAAGAGTCAATACATCAAAAAGACATATAATCCTAAGTGTGTATGTACCAAATGCTATATACAGATTATTTTCAAATTCGCATAGAAAATACATAAAAATATACCATATATATTGACATTAAAACATTTCAATGAATCTAAAAAGCAGTGATAACATTGGACAAAGTTGCCAAAAACAATCATTTAAAGACTCTGGAAATTGACCAAAGGATACGAACATTGAGAAGCATTTAGTTAAGATAATCTAAACTGAATCCCAATAAAAACAGCAAAATCAGTATTATTTTGGCCAGAGTATGCTTTCGCCAACTTCCTTCACCCCAACTTATGGTGCATAATTTCTACCTGTGTGGGAGGACAGGCCATGGGATTAGACAGCTCTTCTAACCTGCCAGAGGGAGCTCACACATATTGTTTGGAAAAGAGCTCGCGCACATACACGCACACACACGCGCGTGCACACACACACACACAACCTCAAAATAATGTCTTGGCGTTTTGTAGAAAACAGCATAGACCTCAGGGCAAATAATTATGGAAGGCTAACATCTCAACTAACTTGAAGTCATGACGGCAGGCCAGTCAGGAATTTTAACAGAGAGATCCAGAGAATGAGAGAGTAAAAAATAGCCTTGCTAAAATCTCATTTATCCCCAAGTGGTGTGGAAAGCTGTCTGCATCAGCTTGGTTAAGTCTGCTCAGGGGAGACCTGGCTGAATATAAGGACATGTGAAGGCAGAAAGTAAAAACTGGGACATACCTGTAAAGTCCCGGAACTTTGAAAGCATTTCCCAAGTCCCAGTCAATTCAATGGCAAAGTGTGGAAGCCTTACTGACTCAATGTGTTTAAGCAGAATCTTTCATCAATTATAGGCTGACATTAAGCTATGACGACCAGGGGTGATTGTACGAAATCAGGCTTAATAATGAAAACAAAAATTATTAAACAAACTTAGCAGAGACACCATAGGCTGCATACTAGGGGGAAACAGACTTCGAAGAACTAGCCCAAGCAAGTCACTGACACAAACCACAAACAGCAAGAGCACTTACTCCTAGGGCTTGGGGAATCCGAATTCCGTTAATACATTACATTATCTAAAATATCAATATTAAACAAAAATTGCAAGACATGCAAAGAAACTGGAAAATTTTACCAACACATAATACATAGAAAAAAAGAAGCCAACAGAACTTGTCTCTGAGGAGACAGGTTAAAACGATTTCATTTTAAATTGCTCTCATTCTTGAGCATAATGAAGAAACCCACTTTAAGGCAGGTGAGAAATAACTAAGCAGTTGTCAATTAGAGTGTTCAAGTAGTGGTTCTGAGTCTTAAAAAAAATAGGAAGGTGGGAAAGAAAGTACAAAAGAAATCGGATTCCTGTTTTAACTACCTCGGAACACATAAAATTGTGAAAATATGTTGAGAAAGTTCTATACAGCCATCTCCAACTGCTGTATAATAGGTGTGCCAGAAAAATAGAAAGAATATAGGACACAATAAAAAATCCAAGATTTTTTTTTTCTGAAGGAAAGGAAGACTTTAGTCTCTGGCTAGATAAGATTCATGCAATTTAAAGGAATCAAGTGGAATCATGAAATATACAAATAGTTCTGCAGCTGTAGGGATGAAAATTTTTACTACACAAATCAGAAAATAAAATGATAATAAAAATGATCTAATGGCTTCCAAGAAGGAAATAAACAGTTTACACATAAAAGGACAAGAACCAGACTGGAATCAGATTTATTATCTGAAATATCAGAAGCCAGAAAACAATGAGAGGGAAAAAAGGCTGCCACCTTAACACATGGGGAAGCAGGGTGTGGGCAGGAAAGGCAGTGTAAGAGAGGAGGTTTGTACAGGGAGATGGAAGGGACAATGCAGAGAAGACAATCTGAGCAGAAGCTGTGAGAGTGGATGGATACTGGGGAAAGGGAATGCTAACGATGGCGTTATTTTAAAACTAACCTTGTGCCGCATGTTTTAAAATTATCATTCCCACACCTTAATTGCATTGTAAAAATTTTGGATTAATATTTTGTTTATCTTTTGGTGTAGAACTGTGCTAAAGGACATGGATTCTACTACTGGAAGTTCAAGGTTCTTATTTTAGGAGGACATGGACAGCTCCGATGACATGTTAATCGGGTCATGTTCACCAGTAGGTGGGGACATTGCACTTTAGAAATTCAAAGGAGCTGCCGCTTTCCCTTTTTTCCTTGCCCCTTGGCAGGTCTGGATTTGAGAGGTCAGGATTCCTTGAGGGTGGTAACCCAGTCACTCTTATTTCCCGTACTCGTCCTTCCATGTGTTCAGAATATGATGCAATCTGAGATGCGGTTTCGGATGTTTGAGAAGCAAAGAAGAATGGCAGGAGCAGGAGTTAAAGTCTGCTTTTGTTTGAGAACTGAGGAGCTCAGTCTTTTACATGCTCTCACAGTTAAGAGATTGGCACTATAAAATTACATGCTTAAAACAAACTTCACTGCTGTCATTCTAGTGCAAGCCACTATCCTTTTTCACATTGAACATTCTGCCACCATCTCAGCGTTCTTGATATTTCAGTAAGTGAGGAGCGCCTCTGCCCCGCCGCCCCGTCTGGGAAGTGAGGAGCGCCTCTGCCCGGCCACCCCGTCTGGGAAGAAGTGAGGAGTGTCTCTGCCCGGCCACCCATCGTCTGGGATGTGAGGAGCGCCTCTGCCCGGCCGTCCTGTCTGGGAAGTGAGGAGCACCTCTGTCCTGCCGCCCCGTCTGGGAGGTCTACCACGGAGGCCAGACGCAATGTGGGGGCTGGACGTGGTGGCTCACGCCTGTAGTCCCAGCACTCTAGGAGGCCGAGGCGGGTTGATCACTTGAGGCTAGGAGTTTGAGACCAGCCTGGCCAACATGGCGAAACATATGAAAAATACAACAGACAAACCAACCAACCAACCCAGCAACAACAAAACAGGTCTCCCCTGGAGTCATACTCTAATTTTTTCTATTTTCCTCCCTTTCTGATCCTTTATCCCACTTTCTTTTTCTTCCTCTTCCTTCTCCTTCTTCTTTGTCAAATAGAGGACCAAGTTATTATCATTGATCCATACAAAGTCCCTCTCTCATTTATTTTCTTTAATTCCCGCCCTCCATTTCTATTCCCCGTCTCCCCATGTGCAACCCTCCTAATATGTTTGATATGCATCTTTTTGTTTGTATGTATTTTTAGAAAATGTTTATTGTTTTGTGTGCAAAAAAAATTAATAAAAAAGAGAATATATTTCCTTTGTTGGGCATCTTTTAATTTTTATGAAGATTCTATTTGCAATTTCTTTTTCCTCATATATATATATATATATAGCCTAATTTTTAATCACATCCTCGGATATTTTGAGTATCTCAACAATACTGTAAAATTTATGGGGTCATACTTATCATGTTTATCCACTTTCTGGTGCCCTTAGTTCTCTAGTTTCAATCTTAAAAAAATGATTTCCAGGACTGCTGAACAGATGTCATCTTGGGATTCTCTTCATTGTTTTCTTTAGTTAGAAGATACTGTTTCAGGTATCTGATATCTTCTTCTTACTTGCTTTGACTATCTAATTTTGCTAAAACACACCTTCTGTTAATTTCCAAAAAAGGATATACTGGAAGCAACTTTTTCTAATCTTTGCATGTCTGAGAATCATTTTTATTCTAGATTCATGCCTGAATGAAGTTTTATGGGTTTATAAGTATGGGTCTAGTCAGGACAGAGATGAAATCACACAGTAATGTGACATGAGAAAGATCAACATAAAGAAATACGAACATAACAAGGGATCTGAGTAATGAGAGATTGACTAGAAAGAAGTAAAGAGAACTCTAAATAATAAAGCAGTCGCAGATATAATAGTGCCTAATATAATATAATATGAAATGGCTACTTCCCTAGTGTATTAGTCAGGGTTCTCTAGAGGGATAGAACTACTAGGATAGATGTATGTATAAAGGGTAGTTTATTAAGGCGTATTGACTCACATGATCACAAGGTGACGTCCCACAACAGACCATCTGCAATCTGAGGAGCAAGGAAGCCAGTCCAAGTCCCAAAACCTCAAAAGTAGGGAAGCTGACAGTGCAGACTTCAGTCTGTGGTTGAAGGTCTGAGAGCCCCCGGCAAGGGAGAAAGATGAAGAGTGGAAGACAGCTAATCTAGTCCTTCTATGGTCCTCTGCCTGCTTTTATCCTAGTAGTGCTGGCAGCTGATTAGATGGTGCCCACCCAGATTGAGGGTGGGTCTTGCCTCTCCCAGTCCACCAGCTCAAATGTTAATCTCCTTTGGCAACACCCTCACAGACACACCCAAGAACAATACTTTGCATCCTTCAATTCAATCAAGTTGGCACTCAATATTAACCCATCACCTAGGTTAAGATAGAGCATCCAAGAAGGAGCCTTCTCCAGTTTTCTTTCCAAGGGTGTGGTCAGACCTTGTTAGGGAGGCACTTCCATGGCTCACTGAATGGCAGAGAGGTTGCTGCTGTGCTGCTGCTCCAGCAGGAGTTTGCTGGAATCCACCCTCTAGGGTGTCAGAGAAAGCTGTTCCTGCAGGGTTCGTGGAAGTGGGGTGGTGGTGGTCACCCTCTGCTGTAAAACTGCTAAAGGGGGTGTGCATGCCTGACGAAGCTGCTGGGTGTTGCTGGCTGCCCTATGCTGCAAAAGCTGGGTGCTGAGGAAGCTGCAAGAATCTGATGTTGTAGAAGCCAGGTGAGAACTTGCCAACATTAATGACAGACAACGAGTCACAGATTACAAATCTCAGAGAACACCAAGCAGGATTAAAAAAACAAAAACAACCTACACTTAAGCATATTACATTTAAACTGTAAAAAAAGTTGAAATACATAAATACTGTTTAGAAAAGCAAAGAAGGATGAGAAAAGTACAAGTTATTACATTTTATGTATTTCTTAAAAATGGATATAACAGGTAGATATTTGTTAATATGTATTACAAAAGTTGGACAACATAGTCATGAAATATATTTAGATATTTTAAATACATACATTACACAAGGGAAGAAATAAAGTACTACTCAAATCAATAAGAAAGAGTTAAATAACCTAATAGTAATATTGGAAAGTAGGTGAACAGGCAATTCATGGAAGAACTCAAATGGAAAATAGCATATGCAAAGATGGTCAACTTTCTCTACAATATTTGACACAGAAACATTATGTCATTTCAGTTTAAATATAATTACACATTCATAAAAATTGGGGAGCACAGCTTTGAAGGGTTACTAATAAATTATCTAGAAACATTGTTCTAAAAGCTGATGTGGTTTTGGAAGACCAAGTGTGAATATTCAAAGGCACTTTCATTTGTTGAGCAAAACACCAAGTGGAGAAATTGAAGATCCCTGATTGCAAAAGGATCCAAATGTTTAGAGCAGAACTGAAATCCTGAATAATGGTTCTCTACATGTAGCAGGCAGAGCATGTGCATGTGACTAGTGGAAAACAGGGGTTTATGTAAACAAAAGCAGCCTAGATTTGCACATCAAATTCATCAATTAATGTATCCATTCATTTGTCAAATAATTATTTAGCTACTACTAAGTGCTATGCGCTGTTCCAGATAAAATAGTCAACAAGGTAAAAATGTCCCTACCTTTATGAACTTTAATTCTAGCAGGAAAGAAAAAATAATCACATAATAAACTGATATGCAGTATTAAGTGGTGGTTCTTGCTATGAAGATACAAATGAAGAAAGCTGAGTAAGGCGATAGAGAAACAAGGGCTTACCAGTAGTAAATTTCCATGCAAGCTGTGGCAGGCTAATTTGAAAATCAGAAATACTTTATTACAGTTTTTCTTGGGTTATCAGCATCAGACAAGAAAAGTGCAATAGATTTGCTACAACAGATTTTTGCACTTGTACTTATTTTGCATGAAATATACTGTCAAAGAACGAAGCAGGTGGACTGGGCTTATATCCTGTCTCCTTGTAGTAGAGAATATTGAGTCTGATGTGCAGACCAGCAGATCCTTTGTGTATCACCTGCACCACTCCCTCATTCCCTCCATAAGCTCACATCAGGAGTAACTATGTTCATGTATTGTAATGTGAACTCATCCCCCGGCAACACTTTACTGGTGCACAGTAAGCAACCGACTGGTCTAGGAAAAGAAGCCCTCCCCATAGGAATCTGGAATCAAGACAGGTGGATTCCATTTAAATCTATAAGATGCCTAGGGCAAAGGAGAGATGAATTGAGAACATCTTGGCAGGGACCATTTTGTACTATGTGAATCTGAAAGCAGAGACATATAAAATAATGAAGATGACAGGCAGAGAAAATTAGAGATAAGAAATAAACAGAGGATTTCTTGTATAACACACAGTGTACTATCCTTAGATCAGTCCTTTTACATATCTTCTCTGGCTTCTGTGAGTTAGCCCTTTGTTATGATAACAAATTTTATCTTTTTGGTGAATCTAACTCAGGCACTTGTGTTCCCCATGATGGCATGCTCTCACGATGGCTCTGATTTATTTAACATACAGATGAAGATCATGAGTGTGGATTTCTGAAATGCAGTCAGTGGACTCAATTACTGTTTGTTGAGTCCATGAGCAGATATGACTAACAAAGTTCTGTGCATATGGGGACTGAAGGGTTTTTTTGTTTTTGGATAGAGTTGGTGAAGAAATTAAATGAAAGTATATGATATTCCATGGCCAAGAATTTCAAATAATAAAGTGTTTATATGAGATGTTTGGGCTTTAATATGGGGAGTATGTATATGGGATGTATGGGCTCTAATTTGTTTAAATTTTGTTTATTTTAATATTTGTGGGCACATAGTAAGTGTATATATTTACGAGGCACATGAGATGTTTTGAAAAAAAGGATGCAATGTGAAATCAGTAAATCATGAAGACTAGGCATCCATACCCTCAAGCATTTATCCATTGAATTGCAAACAATCCAATTACACTCTTGAAGTTATTTTAAATGTATAGTTACTATTTACTATAGTCGCCCTGTTGTGCTATCAAATAGTAGATCTTGTTCATTCTTTCTGTTTTTTTACCCATTAACCATCCCCATATCCCTCCCTCCCTGATCCCCCACTACCCTTCCAACCTCTGGTAATCATCCTTCTACTCTCTATGTTCATAAATCCAATCATTTTAATTTTAGGTCCCACAAATAATTAAGAACATGTGATGTTTGTCTTCCTGTGCCTAGCTTATTTCACTTATGGAACTGCCATGCCTGTTGTTGCAAATGACTGGATCTCATTTTTTTTATGGCTGAATAGTACTCCATTATGTATATGTACCACATTTTCTTTATCCATTTAACTGTTGATGGATACTTAGGTTGCTTCCAAATCTTAGCTATTGTAAACAGTGCTGCAACAAAAATAGGAGTGTAGATACCTCTTTGACATACTGACTTTTTTTTTTCTTTTCAGTATATACCCAGCAGTGGGATTGCTGGATCATATGAGAGCTCAATTTTTAGTTTTTTTGAAGAACCTCCAAACTGTTCTCCATAGTAGTTGTACTAATTTACATTCCCACCAGTAGTGTCCAAGTGTTCTTTATTTCACATCCTTGCTAGCATTTGTTATTGCCTGTCTTTTAGATATAAGCCATTTTTAACTGGGGTGAGATGATACCTCATTGAAGTTTTGACTTGCATTTCTCTGATGATCAATGATGTTGAGCACCTTTTCACATGCCTGTTTGCTATTTGTATGTCTTATTTTGAGAAACATCTATTCAAATCTTTTGCCCATCTTTTGATTGGATTATTAGGTTTTTTTTTCCTATAGAGTTGTTTGAATCCTTACATATTCTGGTTATTCGTCCCTTGTCAGATGGGTAGTTTGGAGATATTTTCTCCCATTCTGTGGGTTGTCTCTTCACTTTGTTGATTGTATCCTTTGCGTTCCAAAGCTTTTTAACTTGATGTAATCCCATTTGTCCATTTGTGCTTTGGTTGCCTTTGTTTGTAGGGTATCACTCAGGAAATTTTTGCCTAGATCAATGTCCTGGAGATTTTCCCTAATGTTTTCTTGTAGTAGTTTCATGGTTTGAGGTCTTAGATTTAAGTCTCTAATCCATTTTGATTTGATTTTTGTATATGAGGTGAGAAAGGAGTCTAGTTTTATTCTTCTGCATATGAATATCCAGTTTTCCCAGCACCATTTATTGCAGAGGCTGTCTTTTCCCCAGTGTATGTTATTGGCACTTTTGTGAAAAATGAGTTCACTGTAGGTATGTGGATTTGATTCTGGGTTCTCTAGTCTATTCCACTGGTCTATATGTCTGTTTTTATACCAGTACCATGCTGTTTGGGTTACCATAGCTGTGTAGCATAATTTGAAGTCAGTAATGTGATTCTTCTAGTTTTATTCTTTTTGCTAAGGATGGCTTTAGCTATTCTGAGTCTTGTGGTTCCATATAAATTTTAAGATTTTTTTCCATTTCTGTGAGAATTGTCATTGGTTTTTTGATAGAGATTGCATTGAATCTGTAGATTGCTTTGGGTAGCATGGATATTTTAACACTATTGATTCTTCCAAGCCATGAACATGGAACATGTTTCCTTTTTTTGCCCTCTTCAATTTCTTTTATTATAGAGATTTTTGACTTCCTTCGTCAAGTTAATTCCTAGGTATTTCATTTTGTGTGTGGTTATTTTAAATAGAATTACTTTTTAAATTTCTTTTTCACGTTGTTCACTATTTGCATATAGAAATTCCACTGATTTTGTATCCTGCAACTTTATTGAATTTATCAGTTCTAACAGTATTCTTATGGAGTCTTCAAGTTTTTCTAAATATAAGATCATATCCTCTGCAAACAAGGATAATTTCACTTCTTCCTTTTAAATTTGGATGCCATTTATATCTTTCTCTTCTCTAATTGCTTTAGCTAGGACTTCCAGTACTATCTTGAATAACAATGGTGACAGTGGCATCCTTGTCATGTTCCAGATCTTAGAAAAAATACTTTTGGTTTTTCCCCATTCAGTATGATACTAGCTGTGGGTGTGTCATATATGGCTTTTATTATGTTGAAGTATGTTCTTTATATCCCCAGTTTTTGAGAATTTTTAACATGAAGCGATGTTAAATTTTATCAAATGCTTTTTTCAGCATCAATCAAAATGATCATTTGATTTTTATTCTTCATTTTCTTCATTGTGTTGATGTGATGTATCACGTTAATTTGTGTATGTTGAACCATCCTTGCATCCCAGTGATAAATCCCACTTGGTGGTGATGAATGATCTTTCTGATGTATTGTTTAATTCAGTTTACTAATATTGTGTTGAGGATTTTTGCATCAATATTCATCAGAGATATTGGCCTATAGTTATTTTTTTTATGTGTCTTTGTCTGGTTTTTGTATCAGGGTAATACTGGTCTCATAGAATGAGTTTAGAAGTATTCCCTCATAAAATACTTGTAGCAGTATCCCCTCCGCCTCTGTTTTTTGGAGTAGTTTGAGTAGGCTTGGTATTAGTTCTTCTTTGAATGTTTGGTAGAATTCAGCAGTGACGCCATCAAGTCCTGGGATTTATTTACTGGTAGACTGTTTATTGTGACTTTGATCTTGTTACTTGTTATTGATCTTTTTAGGTTTTGAGTTATTTCCTATTTTAATCTTGGTAGGTTGTGTCTAGGGATTTGTCCATTTCTTCTAGATTTTCCAATTTATAGCATGCAGTTGCTTATAGTAGCCACTAATGATCCTTTGAATTTCTGCAGTATCAGTTGTAATGTCTCCTTTTCCATTTATGATTTTATTTATTTGGATCTTCTCTCCTTTTTTCTTAGTTTGTCTGGCTAAAGGTTTGTCAATTTTGTTTAACTTTTCAAAAAAGCAAATTTTTGTTTCATAGATCTTTTGTATTTTTTAACATTTCATTTATTTCCTGCTCTGATCTTTACTTTTTCTTTTCTTCCACTAATTTTTGCTTTGGTTTCCTCTTGCTTTTTTAGTTTTTTAAGATGCATTATTAGATTGCTAGTTTAAAGTTTCTCCTTTTCTGACATGGCACTTATAGCTATAAACTTCCTTCTTATTACTGCTTTTCCTGTATCCCATGGGTTTTGGTATGTTGTGTTTTCATTGTCATTTGTTTCAATAAATGTTTCAATTTCCGTCTTAATTTCTTCATTGATCCACTGGTCATTCAGGAGCATATTGTTTAATTTCCTTGTATTTTTATAGTTTCCCAAATTTCTCTTGTTATTAATTTCTAGTTTTATTCCACTGTGTTCAGAAAAGATGCTTGAGCAATCTGGGAGGCCAAAGTGGGAGGATTGCTTGAGCTCAGGAGTATGAAACCAGCCTAGGCAACATAGGGAGACCTGGAAGCAGTTCAAATGGGATTGAAAACTGTGTATGTGTTGCCTGGACTGTAGAGGGCATTGCAAGCCTGGTGGAGGTGAACAAAAGAGAGATTAGATAAAACTAAGTACCCAACTTCCAGAGTTGCATATATCATTGAGACCAATAGTTCCATATACAGATTTCATTTAACATGTGCATTTTTAAAGTCAATCACAAGAGACTTGTCAGACCATCTTAGAATTATAACCAAGAATAGAAGAAAACAAGATCACTTTTATTGTATTTTAGAACCTTGGGTGACAGTTGATTTTGGGAGGGCTTCAAAGGTATAAATGTAGATATAAACATAAACAGGTTTAGAGGTTTTAGATCACAGTGAATGTGCTAATTTGTAACTCCTTTTAAATTTAACATATGGTAAACAACTCTATTTTGTCATTAAATAGCTTTCTAAAACATTGTTTTGAAGGACTGTATATAATCGTGTCATAATTTGTCACCTAATTATTTAAATTTTGAGGCCAGGCACTGTGGCTCATGCCTGTAATCCCAGCACTTTGGGAGGCCAAGGTGGGCAGATCACCTGAGGTCAGGAGTTCGAGACCAGCCTGGCCAACATGGTGAAACCCCGTCTGTACTAAAAATACAAAAATTAGCCAGGCGTGGTGGCAGGCACCTGTAATCCCAGCTACTCGGGAGGCTGAGGTGGGAGAATTGCTTGAATCCAGGAGGCAGAGGTTGCAAAAAAAAATTTTTTTTTTGAATACAGATGGGAATTGACTGAAAGCATTTTTACTGAATTGTTGGTCTCAACTCCCCTCCTACTCCTACATCTTGGCTGTACTTCCCAACTAAAAAATTGAAAATTTCCTTTTTGGATATATAAGTATGCAAAAAAGGAGAATCTTCGCATTATGGTATGTCCAGTCTGTTTTTACATTGCATTTTGTTTTTATTTTATAGAGGTAATATTTTTATAGCCTTATGTAGATTTTTTCATTTTAGTTGCAAAAATGTAAAACTTAAAGAAAACTTGCAATAAGAATAGTATTTTGTATTTTCATATTTTTTTTCTGAAATTGCACACATCAGAGCTCTTTATCTTAAGTACTTCAGTGTGGATTTCCTAAGAAAAGGATACATTTTTTTTATTATTATTATTATACTTTAGGTTTTAGGGTACATGTGCACAATGTGCAGGTTTGTTACATATGAAAAGGATATATTCTTGTACATATGAAAAGGATACATTCTTGTACATAACCAGAATATAGCTACCAACTTCATTAAATTTAATTTTAATAATCTAATCTGTTTGAATTCTCACTGTCATATGAATTTTGTTTGAAAATACAAGCCCAAAATTATACTCCCACCTCTGAACATGCCACGTCTCTTAAATCATTTATGTCTTTATGCTGCATGGTAAATTTTTGTAATTAAAACACTGTATTTCTTTGTGGAATTTATTCCTTGAAATTTTGTGTTTCTACTGGCAGTTCGAATGGTAATTTATCTTACATTCTCTCACCCATCTCCCCCCGCTACTATATATTTCATCTGTGCTTCTTAGCAGCTTGGACTGCCGGAGACAAGTGACTCTGCCTCATCATATGCTTCTCATTGGTTGGAGAGATACATAATCATTACTATTAGTTGTTTCTTCTAACCAGAGCTTCTGCAAAGCTCCTTTATCATTATCCTTTCTCTTCAATCACAATCTTGCCCAGCAACCTTTTTCATGCCCAGATAGTTCGTTTCCTCCTGCAAGAACTAAGTGTATGTAAGTCTTCTCATTTGTTACCTAGTTCATTTTTCTTCACATGTGAGGATCCTGGATACTATTAGGATGCCTTCACTGCTGATTGGATCTTGGAAAAATATGCTTTCTTTCCCTACAAAATATATTTCCTTTTAAGCTCTCAGAGTAAATTTTGAAGTGATCTACCCATAGATTAGTCCTCTGGTATTAACTAGTATCCTTATTCTGGCTGTAAAAGATATCTGTTCAAACTATTAACAGGTTAGATTATCCAGGGGGTATAGTTTAGAGCACCCATATAATTTTCAATAGATTATCTGATTTAAAATGAACCTATCAAGTTAATGTTTCAAAGAAATTGATAACTTCTTTTAGAGGTTTCTCTGAAAAAATACAAGCAGACAGGCAGTCCATATTAACAGGCTGGGTCTAAAGTAACATGAGTGAGGACATGGGGTGTTGAGTTGAGTCAAGAGACAGGCCATATGCAAAGAACCAGAACAATGTTTCAAAATCTGCAAATGGCTGAGTATGGGTATTTCCTGTGTGAAGGAGGATGTCAGAAATGAGCAACCAAAACCTTAACAGAGATTGAAAACACATCCCAAAGTAGGAGCCAAAATAAATCCACCTTCCAGGCAGCATACCCAGGCCTGATACACATGCTAGAATGGGTTCTAGACATGGGATAACAGGATAAAAAAGTCAGTAAAATCATGGGAAAGATTAAAGTGAAAAATATCATAATCTAAAGGTCCATACATCTCATTAATTTTAGTAAATGCAAATAGACTAAACTTTTAACCACAAGACAGAGACTGACAAATTGAATGCAAAAACATAAATTCAGATTATACTGTTTGCAAGACACAGACCTAAAGCATAAAAGTCATTTCAGAGATTAAGTGTAAAACATAGAAAGGACATATCATGCAAAAACTAATTCTAAAAAATGGTGTTTATTTATTAATGTCAAAAACAAATTTTAAGGAAAAAGGCATCGTAGGACAGAAAGACTCATATAATGATAAACATTCACCTAGTCAAGGAAAACAGAGGCTGGGCACAGGGGCTCACACCTGTAATCCCAGCACTTTGGGAGGCTGAGGCAGGTGGACCGCTTGAACTTATGATTTCGAGACCAGTCTGGGCAACATGGTGAAACCCTGCCTCTGCAAAAATCAAAAATTAGCTGGGCATGGTGGTGTGTGTCTGTAGTCTCAGCTACTTGGGAGGCGGAGGTGGGAGGATGGCTTGAGTCCAGGAGGCGTAGATAGCAGTGAGCCAAGATTGCACCACTGCACTCCAGCCTGGGCGATAGAGCCAGACTTTGTCTAAAAAAAGAAGGAAAAGAAAAACATAGCAGCTATAAATATAGGTGCATCTAATAAAATATCCTCAAAGACATTAATCAAAATTAATATAATATTTAGGTAGAAAGCAATAAATCTACCATTTATAGTATGATATTTTAATACAGGTTTCTGGGTTCTTTATAAGTCAAGAAGGCAAAAGTAGGATATAAAAGATCTAAACAACACAATTAGTAAGCTTGACCGAATAGAATTGAATATATTATAAAGTTATTGTCTACGTTCTCATCTATGCGCCAGGTGGTAGATTCACCAGTGCCTATTACATTATTGAAAACAAACAAAAAACAAATTAAAACTAATAAACTGGTTGGGCGCGGTGGCTCACAACTCTAATCCCAGCACTTTGGAAGGCAAGGTGGGTGAACCACCTGAGGTCAGGAGTTTGAGAACAGCCTGGCCAACATGGTGAAACCCTGTCTCTACTAAAAAAATACAAAAATTACCAGGGCATGGTGGCATGCACCTGTAATCCCAGCTACTCAGGAGACTGAGGCAGAAGAATAGCTTGAACCTGAGAGGTGGAGGTTACAGTGAGCTGAGATCATGCCACTGCATTCCAGCCTGGGTGATTGAGCAAGACTCTGTTTCAAAAAAAATTAAAATTAAAATTAAAAAAATAAATAAATAAAAAACTAAGCTTGGACCAATGATGACAGTGAGGAATGAAACAAGCATTAGGGTAATTCAAAATCTTTGCACCTTAGATGTATACGCAGGAGAGAGAGAGAGAAGGAGGAGGAGGAGGGAAAAAAAGATGATGGAAAGAAGGGGAAAGGGAAGGGATATTGGGGTACATTTGACTCTATACAAACAGCCATGACTTTTAATATACATAGTCCTAAAGTCCAGTCAGTTCATGATAAGCTTCCTTCCCAAATCACTTTTGATTTTGAACTTCCAAAAATAGGAAAAACCATTCAACTGATGGATTTGAGTTTACAACACCTGATTCTCCCCTTCCAACCTATGACCATTTTTCTCCTAGTTTCCATGCTCCCCCATCCCAACCACAGTTCTTCCATTTAGTCCTTCATATTTATTTCCCATTCTTCTCTTACTTGCTCCGTGCTCCCAGCAGCAGCTGACCTGCATGGATTACCTCCTGGCTTCTAGTTTGATATGAGCAATGAAGAGCATAATCAGGGGATCAGAGGAAAGGAAGGAAGTGGGCTAATTTTCTCCACACTCCATCTCTGGGCAGGTCATGGAAGGCTGACAATTTTATTCAACCAGAGGGTCACATATGCTGTCAGGTGACTCTCTTGACACAGCACTCTCTGACTCCAGGGCCCCCTCATCGCTTTCTTCCCTCATCTCATCACACTTGAGGTTGTAACAGGACTCCTGCTACCTGCTGTCCCTAGCCCAGGTTACCTCTCTGTCCCTATTGTTTGCCTACACTCTGATGATCATAGCTTTGTAAATGGAATTTTTATTTAAACTCTCCTCAAATTAGCAAATTTGAGTTTGCCATCCTTTTCCTGCCAGGAACCTGACTGATACAAATTTAAACCCAACTTCCAACTATTTTCCTCCTCCCAAAGTGTCCCACTTGCTGTCAGGGCCAAAACCTGAGTAGGTGTCCCTTGATAGAAGCAAGAAATCCTAATACCTGCTACCAATCATGAGGCCATGTCAGAAAACGTCAATAACTTCTATCTGTAGTGTTCAATAAATGAAGCTTCAGGGTGAGGGTGAAAACACTGATAGATGCAGGAGGCAGATTAGTGGGCGAGTCCCTGGAGAATCTCCAACCCACCTGAGCACTGGGAGCACGGGGTGGAGCCATGGGAAGTTCCCACTTCGTGCAGAGGAGAAGAGCCCGACCTCTTTAGTTCCTATGTGGTGGCCTGGTGTTCAGTCAGTAAGGTGGGGGCCTGCTAGCAGGACTCCCTCAGGCTTTGCTGAGAGTTCCTCTTTCGTTTTCCCCTTTTCACCCAATAAACCCTGTTCTACTCACTTTTCCACATGTCCGTGCCTAAATTTTCCTGGTTGTATGACAAGAACCAGGTATTTTCTGCAACAACACGAATTTAAGTTTCAGAGTGGGGAATGAGTGGTAGAAATGCAAGAAATCAGACTACCCATCAATATTATAACATGAGATCTTTTGGGGAATACTCTGTCTACACTAAAGACATAAAACGCTTGAAAATTATCACAATAAAATACACATAAAAGCTAAAGATTCAAGAAGGGAGATCTGTAGATATAAAAAACAAAGAGGGAAATCCCAGCTACAGCTGTGAGTGGAAGCTGAAACATAGTATTTCATGAAGATTCTGGAAGAGGATACAACACACTAAAGAAACTAGAATTATTCTAAGCAGACATGCAGTGATGTGCTGGAGCCAGCTCCTACAAGCTTGCGAGAGTCAATTGTTCTATGAATTTTCAAGTCAGTTGTTAAGCATAGACATTATTAAAAATTAAATTGTATAAACTTACAATTAGTATTAAAAATAAAAGAGATACATACTAAAAACTCATTACTTCTTATTTTACCACGTTACAATTGTTCTAGTTCTTGAGGTCATTTGCATCTATTGTAAATGTGTATTGGAAATGTTATTTAAGGGTGATCTACTGCATATCTCTTCCCAACTCTGCATTCAGTGAGAGCAGATTGGTAACTTGCAATTGGCTACAGTGGGAGGATTACACTATGGAAATCACCAAATGTTATAAATCATCTTATGGTTTTGTTGATTGCCTGGATCAGAGGTCAGCAAATTTTTCTTCAAGACCGATAGAAAATATTTTAGGTTTTCAGGTAATACAGTTTCTTTCATAATTATTCAGTTCTGTTACTGTAGAGCAAAAGCTGCCATAGGCAATATATAATTAAAATAATACGGCTGTGTTCTAATAAAGTTTTATTCATAAAAACAGGTTTCAGGCCCACTGTTTATATGTGGTCCTCTGTCCAACCTGTGGTGGGGACCACTGGAGATCAGACTGCCCCCAGAGATGGAGGTCACCCAGTTCAGAACCAGTCTCACAAATGGTCCAACAGGACTGACGGGTACTGGGACTCAAACTCCCAGCTCCAGGAACTCGAACTGCTGTTACTGTGGAGGGGCCCTGTATTTGGTATTGGTAAAATCTTCCCTTTCTCCCTTTCCTTCCTTAAGCTCAAATCAGGAAGGGCCTTACACCATTCTCCTTTCAACCGCCTTGGTTGTAAAAGTTACAGGTATCAACTGCTGGATACATCACACTTGAGTCAAAGCCTGGAAAGCTGAGGAAGCAACCCCTGACAGCTTAGAGAAATGTCCTGGATATCAATGCGAAGAAATAGGAGATCTTAAGCTAAAAATCACAAAAGTTAAGTAAATGACTGAAGGCTACTCATCCTACTCAGTCCCACCCCTACCTTACCAGATGCTTTCAGTCACTTCTACTTTTCCTCTCGAGATTCATTGCCAGATACTAGAACTTCTTTTTAATGCATATTTGCAGGGAGATTTTGATTATCCATGAGATTACATTTGTAACTTCATAGACCCCCAAAGGGAAATTCTGTACTTGGTGGGTAAAATTTTAGATGGAAATTATCTACTACATCACCATTACAGGAACTGTTATACTCACTCTACTGTTTGCAGTAGGACTGTATACTGTAGCACCCTCACAGTGGAATATTGGACAAAGAATCTCAATCGCCATAGTATTTTGCTTAATTATTATCCTTATAGCAAGGATAATAGTTACCAACAAGAAGTAACTTCTTGGTTTTACTATTACTGGTCTGCTAGGACTTTTTATTGGGTTTGGTAATATGTCAAACCTTTTAGTTCCTATGATATCAACCGTGGACCCTAGCTATGCAAAGAAGGTTATAAAGAAAAGAGATTTTATATTAGAAAGGATCTCGTATGGCAAATTCTTGTCCTAAAGAAAATAGCTGGTTGTTTAAAAAGAGGGATGTTTAGGAAAAGTCAGAAAGACAAGGCGCCTGACTCTAATCCATGAGAACAGCCACATGTGGGCTGCAACCACCAAAGCCATGGGGGCAAGACTGCCAGAGGCCTTGACGGCCCAACTCCTGCTCCAGTGTGCTCAGGATGAAGGACACGGACTCAAAAGATAGTATTTCCAGCTTTAAAATTGAATGTCTTTCCTGTTGGGTTTTGGACTTCTTTGAGGCTTGTAACTCCTTTCTTCTGGCCTATTTCTCCTCTCTCAGCATTATATCTTGGAGGTAGGTAACTGGTTTTAATTTCACAGGCTCACAGATAGGACTTTTTTTTTATTTCTGAGTTGATATGAGAACAAGTTAAGACTTTAGGGCTCTGAGGATGGAATGAATGTATTTGCAAAGAAGAAAGATATGAGTTTTGTGGGGGAGGGCAGGGGTGAAATGCTATGGCTTAAATGTTTGTCCCCTCTAAAACTCATGCCGAAACTTAATCTCCATTGTAACAGTATTCACAGGGTGGAAGATCAAACTATGATATTTCAGGGATGGAACCTTTTGGAAAGTAATTAGGATTAGATGAGGTCATGAGGATGGAGTATTAAGGCTTGATAAGAGAAAGAGATACTTGAGCTACCCCTCTTTGCCCCCTGGTCATGTGATGCCTTCAACTCCATCTGAAGGGGTGGCCTGCCCCTCCACACCTGTGGGTGCTTCTCATTAGGTGGGACGAAAGACTTGAGGAAAGGAATAAGACACAAAGACAAAGTGTAGAGAAAGCAAAGCGGGGCCCAGGGGACAAGTGCTGTGCTTACAGAGGACCCACACCGGCCCCGGCCTCTGAGTTCCCTTAGTATTTATTCATAATTATCTTTACCATCAAAAAGATAAGGGAGTGACTGGACAATAGGATCATTGTAGGGAGGAAATCAGCAGTAAGACATATGAACAAAAATCCTTGTAACATCAATAAGTTTAAAAGAAGATGCTGTGCCTTGAGATGTATATGCGAACATCTCCATAAACCTTTTAGCAGTATTGTTCCAGCAAGCCCCACCTTATTCCTAAAGGCGGTTTTCTCCTTACTCAGTAAATAAAGCACACAAAGGGTTTTACCTGGAGTTGTTCCATCGCCCAGGGACGGGCAGGAGACAAATGTTTTTCTTTCTCTCTAGATTTGAGAGAATGGTGATGACCTTTAACCATAAGCAGCCTTTAGGCACTTGTTTAACAAAGCACATTCTGCACCGCCCAAAATCCTTTTAACCTTAAGTCACCACAGCACATGTCTCTTGCAAGGACAAGGTTGGGGGTAGGGTCACAGATCAACAGCATCTCAAATACAGAACTAAATGGAGTCTCTTATGTTTACTTCCTTCTATATAGACACAGTAACAGGCTGATCTCTCTTTCTTTTCCTCACAATTCCCCCTTTTCTTTTCAACAAAACTACCATTGTCATCACGATACCGAGATTACATACGTCACAAGGTAATAGAATATCACAAAGCAAGTGGAGGCAGGATGAGTTCACAGGGCGGTGTTAAAATTGAAATTAAAAATTGCCCCTTCCTTCCTTCCTTCCTTCCTTCCTTCCTTCCTTCCTTCCTTCCTTCCTTCCTTCCTTTCTTTCTTTCTTTCTTTCTTTCTCTCTTTCTTTCTTTCTTTCTTCTTTCTTTCTTTCCCTCTCTGGCCCAGGCTACAATCTACTGGGCTTGCTGCTGCCCGCGCCGCGGACTGCCTGGGACTGCCGGCGCGCGCCACCGCTGCCTGCCTTTTCTCCTTTGGATGCAGGCACGCGTTCGCCATCTTGGCCACGCTGCTCGCCAGCTCCTGACGCCTAGTGCTCTGCCCGCCTCAGCCTCCCGAGGTACTGGGACTACAGACGGAGTCTCGCTCACCCAGTGCTCGGTGTTGCCCGGGCTGGAGTGCGGTGGCATGGTCTGGCCTTGCGGCAGCCTCTACCCCCCGGCCACCTGCCTTGGCCTGCCAGGGTGCTGGGATTGCAGCCCCTGCCCGGCCGCCGCCCCATCTGGAAGGTGGGGAGCGCCTCTGCCCGGCCGCCCCGTCTGGGAAGTGAGGAGTGCCTCTGCCCGGCCACCTCGTCTGGGAAGTGAGCAGCGCCTCTGCCCGGCCACCCCTTCCGGGAAGAAGTGAGGAGCGCCTCTGCCCGGGCGCCCCATCCGGGAAGAAGTGAGGAGCGCCTCTGCCCGGGCGCCCCGTCCGGGAAGAAGTGAGGAGCACCTCTGCCCGGCCGCCCAGTCCGGGAAGAAGTGAGGAGTGCCTCTGCCCGGCCGCCCCGTCTGGGAAGAAGTGAGGAGCGCCTCTGCCCGGCCGCCCCGTCTGGGAAGTGAGGAGCGCCTCTGCCCGGCCGCCCCGTCCGGGAAGAAATGAGGAGCGCCTCTGCCCGGCCACCCACCGTCTGGGAAGTGAGGAGCGCCTCTGCCCGGCCGCCCCGTCTGGGAAGTGAGGAGCGCCTCTGCCCGGCCACCCACCATCTGGGAAGTGAGGAGCGCCTCTGCCTGGCCGCCCCGTCTGGGAAGTGAGGAGCGCCTCTGCCCGGCCACCCACCGTCTGGGAAGTGAGGAGCGCCTCTGCCCGGCCACCCACCGTCTGGGAAGTGAGGAGCGCCTCTGCCCGGCCACCCACCGTCTGGGAAGTGAGGAGCGCCTCTGCCCGGCGGCCCCGTCTGGGAAGTGAGGAGCGCCTCTGCCCGGCCACCCATCGTCTGGGAGGTGAGGAGCGCCTCTGCCCGGCCGCCCCGTCTGGGAGGAAGTGAGGAGTGCCTCTGCCCGGCCGCCCCGTCCGGGAAGAAGTGAGGAGCGCCTCTGCCCGGCCGCCCCGTCTGGGAAGTGAGGAGCGCCTCTGCCCGGCCGCCCCGTCCGGGAAGAAGTGAGGAGCGCCTCTGCCCGGCCGCCCCGTCCGGGAAGAAGTGAGGAGCGCCTCTGCCCGGCCGCCCCGTCTGGGAAGTGAGGAGCGCCTCTGCCCGGCCGCTCCGTCCGGGAAGAAATGAGGAGCGCCTCTGCCCGGCCACCCACCGTCTGGGAAGTGAGGAGCGCCTCTGCCTGGCCGCCCCGTCTGGGAAGTGAGGAGCGCCTCTGCCCGGCCACCCACCGTCTGGGAAGTGAGGAGCGCCTCTGCCCGGCCGCCCCGTCTGGGAAGTGAGGAGCGCCTCTGCCCGGCCACCCACCGTCTGGGAAGTGAGGAGCGCCTCTGCCCGGCCACCCACCGTCTGGGAAGTGAGGAGCGCCTCTGCCCGGCCACCCACCGTCTGGGAAGTGAGGAGCGCCTCTGCCCGGCCGCCCCGTCTGGGAAGTGAGGAACGCCTCTGCCTGGCCACCCATCGTCTGGGAAGTGAGGAGCGCCTCTGCCCGGCCTCCCATCGTCTGGGAGGTGAGGAGCGCCTCTGCCCGGCCGCCCCGTCTGGGAGGAAGTGAGGAGTGCCTCTGCCCGGCCGCCCCGTCCGGGAAGAAGTGAGGAGCGCCTCTGCCCGGCCGCCCCCGTCTGGGAAGAAGTGAGGAGCGCCTCTGCCCGGCCGCCCCGTCTGGGAAGTGAGGAGCGCCTCTGCCCGGCCGCCCCGTCCGGGAAGAAGTGAGGAGCGCCTCTGCCCGGCCGCCCCGTCCGGGAAGAAGTGAGGAGCGCCTCTGCCCGGCCGCCCCCGTCCGGGAAGAAGTGAGGAGCGCCTCTGCCCGGCCGCCCCGTCTGGGAAGTGAGAAGCGCCTCTGCCCGGGTGCCCCGTCCAGGAAGAAGTGAGGAGCGCCTCTGCCCGGCCGCCCCATCCGGGAAGAAGTGAGGAGCGCCTCTGCCCGGCCACCCATCGTCTGGGAAGTGAGGTGCGCCTCTGCCCGGCCACCCACCGTCTGGGAAGTGAGGAGCGCCTCTGCCCGGCCGCCCCGTCTGGGAAGTGAGGAGCGCCTCTGCCCAGCCGCCCCGTCTGGGAAGTGAGCAGCGCCTCTGCCCGGCCACCCCGTCCGGGAAGAAGTGAGGAGCGCCTCTGCCCGGCTGCCCCGTCTGGGAAGTGAGGAGCGCCTCTGCCCGGCCGCCCCGTCCGGGAAGAAGTGAGGAGCGCCTCTGCCCGGGCGCCCCGTCCGGGAAGAAGTGAGGAGCACCTCTGCCCGGCCGCCCCGTCCGGGAAGAAGTGAGGAACGCCTCTGCCCGGCCACCCTGTCGGGAAGAAGTGAGGAGCGCCTCTGCCCGGCTGCCCCGTCTGGGAGGTGAGGAGCGCCTCTGCCCGGCCACCCATCGTCTGGGAGGTGAGGAGCGCCTCTGCCCGGCCACCCATCATCTGGAAAGTGAGGAGCGCCTCTGCCCAGCTGCCCCATCTGGGAAGTGAGGAGTGCCTCTGCCCGGCCACCCATCGTCTGGGAGGTGAGGAGCACCTCTGCCCAGCCACCCATTGTCTGGGAAGTGGGGAGCGCCTCTGCCCGACCACCCATCGTCTGGGAAGTGAGGAGCGCCTCTGCCCGGCCACCTATCGTCTGGGAAGAAGTGAGGAGTGTCTCTGCCTGGCCGCCCCATCTGGGAAGTGAGGAGCCCCTCTGCCCGGCCGCCCCGTGTCTGGGTAGAAGTGAGGGGCTCCTCTGCCTGGCCGCTCCATCTGGGAGGTCTACCACGGAGGCCAGAAGCAATGTGGGGGCTGGACGTGGTGGCTCACGCCTGTGGTCCTGGCACTCTGGGGGGCGAGGCGGGTTGATCACTTCGGGCTAGGAGTTGGAGACCAGTCTGGCCAACTTGGCGAAACATGAAGAATACAACAGACAAACCAAGCAACCAACTCAATGACAACAAAACAGGTCTACCCTGGAGTCATACTCTAATTTTTTCTATTTTCCTCCCTTTCTGATCCTTTATCCCACTTTCTTTTTCTTCCTCTTCCTTCTCCCTCTTCTTTGTCAAATAGAGGATTGAGTTATTATCACTGATCCATATAAAGTCCCTCTCTCATTTATTTTAACTCCCACCCCCATTTCTATTCCCCGACTTCCCATGTGCAACCTTCCTAATATGTTTGATACGCATCTTTTTGTTTGTATGTATTTTTAGAAAGTGATTATTGTTTTTGTATGCAAAAAAAATTAATAAAAAAAAAAATTGCCAACGAAATTTTTGGGCACGCATAGTCATTGATAGCATTTTATCAGGAAATAGGGTTTGAGAGCAGACAACCTGACTGGCCAAAATTTATTAGGTGGGAATTTCCTCATCCTAATAAGCCTGGGAGCACTACAGGAGGCCGGGGCTTATTTCATCCCTTCGGCTTCAACCGTAAAAGGTGGCACGCCTCCAAGGGGGTCGTTTATAGGCCTACCCTCAGAGCGCATTCTCTTTCTCAGGGATATTCCTTGCTGAGAAAAAGAATTCAGCGATATCTCTCCTATTTGTGTGCAAAAGGAGAAAAGATATGGCTCTGTTCCGTCCGGCTCGCTGGCGGCCAGTTCAAGGTTACCTCCCTTGTTTCCTGAACACCGCTGTTATCTCATTCTTTTTTTTCAAGATGCCCAGTTTTCGTATTGTTCAAACACACGTCCTCTACAAACAATTTGTGTGGTTAAGGCAATCATCACAGGGTCCTGAGGTGACATATATCCTCCTCAGCTTACAAAGAAGATGATGGGATCAAGAGATTAACGTAAAGACATAAGAAATTACAAAAGTATAAATTTTGGAGAACTAATAAAATGTCCATGAAATCTTCATATTTTATGCTTTTCTGCTGTGGCTTCAGTCAGTCCCTCAGTTCAAGGTCCCTGACTTCCCGCAACATTCTCCCTCCCTTTCCCTCTATATAAATGTGCCATGGCGATGAAGGCTTGTTCGTTCTCTCGATTTTGGCACAGGATTCTTCGACTGGTCCGGCACACTAAAAACAAACCGATTAATCAGAGACACATAATTCCAAAATTTACTGCAGTAGAGTTTCCAATAGACTTAATCCAAGTCGTGGGGTTTAATCCATAAAGATTTTTTGCCACTTGATCTAATGCCTCAGCTCCAGGCACAACATTTAAGTGACTCTGAGAGGCTTCAAAAATTTGTTCTTTTAATTTAGAAATGTCTAAAGTGAGATTATCTTCTCTTCCCTGTAAATGGCATCTTACCATGTCCCAGTGATGTCTAGACTCATTATAAACTTGGGGTGTAATACAAAAATCTGACGTATTCCAGTCACACTGTAACTGGAAACGATGTTCCAAGCTCACGAGCCTATCTCCCATCCAAATGACAGTTTGTCTAAGGTCATTAATTTGATTAGCCAATTTTTGATCGATACCAGATTGTGAATTCCACAACCTTGTGGAATTCTTTTGCCAATTGTCAACAAAGCTTACTGTCTGAACAGAAGAGTACAATGCGACTCCTGCCACAGCGGCTGTAGCTGTGACTGCGATCAATCCCGTAATCACTGCAATTAAAGTAAAAATAAATCTTTTGGATCTATTTAAAATGCCTTTTAATACTTCAGTCAAAATATGAATGGATGGCAAGGCCTCCCATGGTCGATCCATGGACACAGGGATCCACACGCCTTCTCTTGCACTCACAAGCAGAATACGGTGCTGCCAATCAAAAGTCGAATCAGTGTAAGTAAACAATCTGCAATTTTCACATGTTATAGTTTGGGAGTCTGGTTTAATAACTACCTTTCCTATGACTAACATATAAGGGGGTTTTACACAACTTAGTAGAGGAACTGTTAGACTGGAATTTAGGTTGATAGAGTAAAATGTTTCATAATCTCTTGTTTCTATAGTTTGGTTCCCAGACCGAATTCTAAGTTGGTATGAAGCCACAGTAAGCCTCCACAATTCTGGATGTTCAGGACCAAAAACCGGACTTATTATTTTTGGTCTTGGAGTAGAGGTTCCCTTTTCTCCCCATTTCCAAGGGTAGAAAGACTGAAATTTTTTGTGCCTATGTTTGTCTAAATTTTCTGTTAAGTCACTATCAACAGTTGGGCTCACTAGTGCACTGGGACAGAATTGAGTTTGTCCTGTGCAATCGTGGTAGAATTGACCTCGAGGTGCCCAATCTATAACAGTTCCAAATGTGTTGTTTTGTAAAATCACGGCACTATCGGCCACACATTCTTCCCAAACTAAATCTTTTGTTTCTATGGAAATCTCCTTGGGGCAAGGTTTTCCTTTTGGCCTAAATTTTAATGACCTTTGATAAGAGAAGTCTTGTAAATAGTTTACCTGTGGTTTGAGTGACATACCGCTTACCATATGATAAGTAAATCTACTGGTGGGATTGAGAGTAGATACTTCTACCAACCAATTTTGGATAGCAGGCATTAAACATCCTGGTGCTCTCCCGAGACATATAGGAGGATAACGATACCCAGTGGAAATATTTATCATCATTCCTTCTTCCTCCGGTTTTGCAGGGCAACGATCATCTGTGGGACCAGCTACCCACACACTATTATTAACATATACTTCAATGGGGTTATCCATCCAAGTGACTGCCCGAATTAAGGGCGGGAAAAGCACATAGGCCCAGTAGGTATAATTAGCTGCAGCTGCTCCTGCAGGCATGGGGAGACTTACCACTGTTGATACAACCATTAAAGCTGCAAACAGCATTTTTTCTGAGGTTTGTGTCACCTTTGTGCTAGCTAGGCTTTTTCTAGCTAACAGTGTCAGCTTCTTTAACTGTGCCCAGGTTGGCAGCTCTGCCTTCTTGGTGCGTGGTGACTTCATCTGTTTTTCTAATATCACCACTTGATTCATCCTGCGAGTCAATGGTGCCCGATTGCGGTGTTTCCGTCTCCGTGGAGGCGCTTTTCTTTGCATCTCCGATGGGTTCATTGTAGAACTTCAAATGTCTAGTGGGTATCCAAACAGGAAGCTGATTTTCTCCTGGTGAAACACAAGCGAAACCTCTTCCCCAGGTTATCACCTTCCCTATCTCCCATGTCCTATTTTTGTTGTCTTTCCACCAAATCAGTTTTCCTTCATGTGGACTGTTCTTTTTACCCGTAAGATGTTGTTCTGCAGAAGTAGTAGTCTGATTTCTATAAATGTTTAAAAAATTTAAAGTATAGAGTGCTAGATTAAGCTGCATCTGAGGAGAGGTACACTCCTTACCGTCTCCCCCTTTTTTTTGTTTAACTAACTGAGTTTTGAGTGTTCTATTAGTTCTTTCAACTATGGCCTGTCCTTGGGAATTATAAGGAATTCCTGTTGTATGTGTAATATTCCACTGATTTAAGAATTTTTGGAAAGCTTTACTACAATAACCTGGTCCATTGTCAGTTTTAATTTTTTCTGGAACTCCCATCACAGCAAAACAAGTTAATAAATGTTTTTTAACATGGGAAGTACTTTCTCCTGTCTGGCATTTTGCCCATATGAAATGTGAATAAGTATCAACTGTTACATGAACATATGATAATTTTCCAAATGAAGGTACATGGGTAACATCCGTTTGCCATAATGAGTTAGGACACAGACCTCTGGGATTAACTCCTGCCTCTTGGGTGGGCAGGTGTAGTACTTGACACTGGGTACAATGTTGTACAATATTTTTTGCCTGTTTCCACGTGACATCAAATTTGTTTTTTAACCCTGCTGCATTTACATGAGTCAAAGCATGAAGTTCTTGTGCTTTTATGAATGCAGAGGATACCAGTAAGTCAGCTTTTTCATTTGCTTCAGTTAAAGGTCCTGGTACATTAGTATGTGCTCGAATATGAGTAATATAAAATGGGAAATTCCTTTTTCTTACAGTTTGTTGTAACAAATTGAACAGCTGGTTTAACTGATCATCCATGCTATATTTAATTAGAGCTGTCTCAACATCCCTTGTAGCCTGTATTACATATGCAGAATCTGATATAATATTAACAGGTTGATTAAAATCTTCTAACACTGTAATGACTGCAATCAACTCTGCCCTCTGAGCTGATTGATATTGAGTTTTGATTACTCGCTCCTTTGGCCCTGTGTAGGCGGCTTTTCCATTGCTGGAACCATCAGTAAATACTGTCAGAGCATTTTCTAAAGGTTCATGTCTGGTAATTTTAGGTAAGATCCAAGTAGTCAATTTTAAAAACTGGAAGATTTTTGATTTTGGGTAATGATTATCAATAATTCCCACAAAATCAGCAAGGCCAATTTGCCATGCACCAGAATTGATAAAGGCTTGTTTAACTTGTTCCTTGGTTAAAGGAACAACTATTTTGTCTGGGTCGTTACCACACAATTTTATTATTCGTAATCTTGTCTGACCAATTAATGTAGCTATTTGGTCCAAGTACAATGTAAAAGTCTTAATTGTACTGTGAGGAAGGAATGACCACTCCACAAGATCAGTATTTTGAACAATGATGCCTGTTGGAGAATGTGCAGTGGCAAAAATTAAAAGTTGGAGTGGAGCTAAAGAATCTATTCTATTTATTTGCGCTGACTGAATTTTTCTTCCACTAATTTAATTTCTTTTGTTGCCTCTGGGGTTAATACTCTTTTACTATTTAAGTCTGGATCTCCTCTTAGGATAGAGAACAAATTTGACATGGCATAGGTAGGAATGCCTAGAGTTGGCCGAATCCAATTAATATCGCCTAACAATTTTTGAAAATCATTTAGTGTTTTTAACGTGTCTTTTCTTATTTCTATTTTTTGTGGCTTAATTTTTCTATTTTCTATTTGCATCCCCAAATAATGAAAAGGAGTAGAGGTTTGGATCTTATCAGATGCTATTGTTAGTCCTGTGTTGGCAACCTCTGCTTGCAGAAATGTGTAACAGTCAATTAATTTGTCTCTTGTTTCTGCAGCACATAAAATATCATCAATATAGTGAATGATATAACAATCTGAAAATTTGTCTCTAACTGGTTGAAGGACTTGACCTACGAAAGTTTGACAAATAGTTGGACTATTAAGCATTCCCTGAGGTAATACTTTCCACTGAAACCTGGTGGCGGGTTCTTTATTATTTATGGCTGGTATAGTAAAGGCAAATTTTTCACAATCTTGCTCTGCCAGAGGAATGGTAAAAAAGCAATCCTTTAGATCAATTATAATTAAAGGCCAGTCTTTTGGGATCATGGCCGGAGAGGGCAATCCAGGTTGGAGAGGCCCCATGGGTTGAATTACAGCGTTTATGGCTCTTAAGTCCATTAACATACGCCATTTGCCTGACTTTTTCTGAATTACAAATACAGGAGAATTCCAGGGTGAGAATGAAGGCTCAATGTGTCCCTTTTCTAATTGTTCCTTTGCTAATAAGTGTAAAGCCTCCAGTTTTTGCTTTGGTAGCGGCCACTGATTAACCCATACTGGCTTTTCTGCTTTCCAAGTTAATGGAATGGGTTTAGGAGGCTCTACAGTGGCCGCCCCTAAAAAGGACACCCTATTCCTTTTCTTTGTTGATTTTTCTCAGTCTCAATTGGGACTTTAATGCCATTTTCATTTTTTCCTAATCCCTTCCCTGGTATATATCCCATCTTAGTCATGATTTTTTGACTCATGGGGCTGTATAATGGAGCGGGCATAATGATTTCTGCACCCCATTGTTGTAACAAATCTCGACCCCATAGATTAATAGGAATTGAAGTAATCATTGGCTGAACAGTACTTTCTTGATTATCTGGCCCTAAACAATGTAAAATCATTGTACTTTCATACACTTCTGAAGCTGTGCCTACGCCGACAAGTTTTGTTACAGCCTTTTGTTTAGGCCAATTTTTTGGCCACTGATTTAAAGCAATTACAGAGATATCTGCTCCTGTGTCTACCAACCCTTCAAACTGTTTTCCTTGAATAATGGCCTTACACACAGGTCTGCTCTCAGAGACCAGACTTGCCCAGTATTCAGCCTTTCCTGCCAGATCAGTGCTTCCGAACCCTCCTGTTCTTTTTATCTCACTGTTTCCAATTTTAATATAAGGTAGGAGTAATAATTGAGCGATCCTGTCTCCTGGACTGGCACTCCAAGGAATTGAGGAACTAATAACCAATTGAATTTCACCTTCATAGTCTGAGTTAACCACACCAGTATGAATTTGAACTCCTTTTAGATTTAAACTTGATCTTCCTAAGATTAGTCCTACAGTCCCCTCAGGCAATGGGCCGTATACCCCTGTGGGGATTTTTTGTGGAGGCTCCCCTGGAAGCAGAGAGACTGCTTGTAAAGTACACAAATCTACTGCTGCATTGCCACTTGTGGCGGGGGATAATTGCTGTATTGTGATAACTGGCTTAATCCCTGAGACACTTGCGACAGTGGGGGTTGTTGTTCCTGAAAACCCTGAGGAACAAAGGGTTTAATTTGGAATGCCCCAGTTTGTTGCGGGGCCTGAGGCTGGCCCCTCCTCTCGTTTCCCAACAGTGGTTGCCCATTTTTATCAAATTTAGAATGACATTGATTACCCCAATGTTTTCCCTTTTTACATCTTGGACATAGGCCAGGTGGCCCTTTATCTGTTGTTGTAGTAGCTTGAGTAGTTACATTTGGCTTATTTGTGACTAGGCAATTCTTTTTTAGATGACCAATTTGACCACAATTATAACATTTTCCCCCAAATGTTTTCACTTGTCCTCCTAAAGCAACTCCTGTGATTGCCTGAGCCATAAGCATAGCTTTATGCATAGCTCCTCCAATTCCGTCCCATGCTTTAACATACTCTGAGATTACATCTGATCCTGCGGGAACCTTTCCTTTTAATGGCTTAATGGCTGATTGACAATCCGGATTGGCGTTTTCATATGCCATCAATTCCACTATGACTTTACGGGCATTCTCATCGGTAATTGACTTTTGAGCAGCATCTTGAAGTCTTGCTACAAAATCAGGGTATGGCTCTTTAGAGCCTTGTCTTATTGTATTAAAGGAAGGGCAGGCGGTTCCTGGGTCTTGGATTTTCTCCCAGGCCCTAAGGCAGATAGCCCTGATTTGCTCAATGGCCTCATTTGGCATTATTGCTTCTTGGTCAACAGTGCTCCAATTTTGACCTATTCCTAATAGTTGATCTGCATCTATGTTAATTGGAGGATTGGCAGTCCTATTTCTTCGGACCTGTACTTGTGCCCCATCAATCCACCAAGTCTTAAATTGTAAAAATTGAGAGGGTGAGAGTGATGATTTTGCCAGAATCTCCCAATCATAAGGAATGAGTCTATGTCCATGAGCAATGGAATCTAATAATGTTCTCATGTAAGGAGAGTTGGGTCCATACTGTTTTACTCCTTCTTTCATCTCTTTTAGCATTTTTATAGAAAAGGACTGATATCTGGCTTCAGCTACGGGAGGCTCTCCCTCTTGGGCCCCTTCTCCAGGTGGTCTTGCTTCTAATATTACTGGGAATTGCCACGCCTCAATATCTCCCTGTTTTCTTGCCTCATCAATAATTTTATGTATTGCACTACCCTGTGTACTAGGCGGTGCTGTAGGATTAAGTCTCATGGTGGGCGGCTGAGGATATGGCACCCTGCCCTGTGGCACTGGAAATGCTCCTGGCTGTCCATACAGATTTTCTGGAGGCTGCCAATACTGCAGTTCAGCTGGCGGTCAGTATTGATAGGCTACAGGCGGCTGGATCTTACTTTCTACCTGCTGATATTGTGGACACTGTATTTGGATTGGTATTGACATGACAGAGACTCTATCTTTTTCTACTTGATCTTTTTTTGGAGTTTGTACTTGTTTAACCTGCATTTGAGGTTCTAAGGTTGCAGGCATCTGAGCTGTTGTAAGAGGAGTTGGCCCTCGTGGTTTAGACTCTGATGGCTCTGTCAATTCTGGATCTTTTTCCTCTAATTTTAACGTTTCAGGATATATTACCTCCTGTAATTGATTATTGTCAACATTTTGCGTTGACCGAGCCATTACCAGCTCTGCTACACATTTACAGTGTGAACCTTCTTTTCTTTTCCGGGACTCTATCCCTGCCTCTTTTTCACAATCTACTGCACAGCTTTTAGGGACATCGGAAACTGGAACGCTATCTTCTTCTGTTTGCAGCGGTTCTAAAGCTACTTTAATAATGACCCAATCATTCCATACTGTAAGTGGAATGATTTTACCTTCCCTACTTGCCAATTTTTTCCCAATCTTTTAGATCTAAAGTTCCCTGTTCTGAAAACCATGGACAAAACTGTTCTATTGTTTGAAAGAGCGTATTTAGATTTTTGGTAGACACTTTAACTCCCCCTCTTTTTAAGAGAATTTTTATAAAGCTGCGATAAGAGGCATATTTACTTTTAGTTTGTCCCATTGTTACCCTAGGTTCTTCTGAGCGCACAAGCTTACCGCAAGGCTGACTGTAGACATACTCGGGAGTCTCTCGTCGACTTGTCCTCAATGACCACGCTCCAGCGTACCTTCACCTTAGAGAAAAGCGCCTCCACGTTGAGCGCCAGATGAAGGGGTGGCCTGCCCCTCCACACCTGTGGGTGCTTCTCGTTAGGTGGGATGAAAAACTTGAGGAAAGGAATAAGACACAAAGACAAAGTGTAGAGAAAGCAAAGCGGGGCCCAGGGGACAAGTGCTGTGCTTACAGAGGACCCACACCGGCCCCGGCCTCTGAGTTCCCTTAGTATTTATTCATAATTATCTTTACCATCAAAAAGATAAGGGAGTGACTGGACAATAGGATCATTGTAGGGAGGAAATCAGCAGTAAGACATATGTACAAAAATCCTTGTAACATCAATAAGTTTAAAAGAAGATGCTGTGCCTTGAGATGTATATGCGAACATCTCCATAAACCTTTTAGCAGTATTGTTCCAGCAAGCCCCACCTTATTCCTAAAGGCGGTTTTCTCCTTACTCAGTAAATAAAGCACACAAAGGGTTTTACCTGGAGTTGTTCCATCGCCCAGGGACGGGCAGGAGACAAATGTATTTCTTTCTCTCTAGATTTAAGAGAATGGTGATGACCTTTAACCATAAGCAGCCTTTAGGCACTTGTTTAACAAAGCACATTCTGCACCGCCCAAAATCCTTTTAACCTTAAGTCACCACAGCACATGTCTCTTGCAAGGACAAGGTTGGGGGTAGGGTCACAGATCAACAGCATCTCAAATACAGAACTAAATGGAGTCTCTTATGTCTACTTCCTTCTATATAGACACAGTAACAGGCTGATCTCTCTTTCTTTTCCCCACAGCATCAAGACTCTGCAGGGGGTCCCCACAAGCAAGAAGGCAATTACAAGATGCTGGCAGCACGCTCTTGGACTTCCCAGCCTCCAGAACTATAAGAAATAAATTTTAGGCCAGGCATGGTGGCTCATGCCTGTAATCCCAGCACTTTGGGAGGCCAAGGTGGGTGGATCACTTGAGGTCAGGAGTTTGAGACCAGCCTGGCCAACATGGTGAAACCCCATCACTACTAACAATACAAAAATTAGCTCAGTGTGGTGGCACATGCCTGTAATTCAAGCTACTCTGGACGCTGAGTCAGGAGACTCACTTGAATCTGGAAAGCAGAGATGGCACTGAGCCAAGATTGTGCCACTGCACTCCAGCCTGGGCAACAGAGCAAGTGAGCCTCCATTTCAAAAAAGAAAAAAGAAAAAAGAAATATTGTTTCTTTATAAATTACTCAGTTTCAAGTATTCTATTACAAGCAATGGAAAATGGATTAAGACAGTGAAATCAACATCTAGAATATAAATTCACTGGAGTCAAAATTAATTTTATAAAATATTCTGGTATATACTATGTAAGTATATGAAATAAATAAGTTGAGTGCAGATGACATTAATAATAATGACTTCATTTTTATTTCTGTCTTCTCAATGGCCTGCCAGCAAAGTTAGTTGTGGGTTAAAAGAAAAAAACATCATCCAGCGTTTATAGTTAAATGACTGTAAATTTCATCAGACTCCTGTTCTTCCCTGTCTCTATCCCCAGGGATTCAATGACATTTACACACTTGGTCCCCTGGATAAGATATTAATAAACTCATTTCATTACTCTGTCAGCAGTTGTAACTGGACATTCTGTCAAGTTCCTGAGTCTCACACCTCCAGGTCCTGTAATTGGTATGAAGGCGCTGATAATTTGGTCTTTGAACTAACAAGATTTAGGTAGGATGTTAGACTTGACCTGAGGCTGTAATTGGATGAGACTTTGGGGGGACCTTGGAAAGGGGTTAATATATTTTTCATTTGATAGGGACCTGAATTACTGGTAGCCAGAGGGGTGAATATGGCAAATAAAATTCGAGGTTAGCCCCTAAGAATACGTATCATCTCCTGTTGTACATGCCTTCTAAAACTCATGATGGAATAATCACTACTGTGATTGGATTGTGTGTTGACCACATTTAGCCTTACAAAAGGGAGATTTTCTCCTTAAGCTGATGAGCAACTTCAGCAAAGTCTCAGGATACAAAATCAGTGTGCAAAAATCACAAGCATTCCTATACACCAATAACAGAGAGCCAAATCATGAGTGAACTCCCATTCACAATTAAATCATGAGTGAACTCCCATTCACAATTGCTTCAAAGAGAATAAAATACCTACGAATCCAACTTACAAGGGATGTGAAGGACCTCTTCAAGGAGAACTACAAACCACTGCTCAACAAAGTTAAAGAGGACACAAACAAATGGAAGAACATTCCATGGTCATGAATAGGAAGAATCAATATCGTGAAAATGGCCATACTGCTGAAGGTAATTTATAGATTCAATGCCATCCCCATCAAGCTACCAATGACTTTCTTCATAGAATTGGAAAAAACTACTTTAAAGTTTATATGGAACCAAAAAAGAGCCTGCATTGCCAAGACAATCCTAAGAAAAAGAACAAAGCTGGAGGCATCATGCTACCTGACTGTAAACTATACTACAAGGCTACAGTAACCAAAACAGCATGGTGCTGGTACCAAAACAGAGATCTAGACCAATGGAACAGAACAGAGCCCTCAGAAATAATACCACACATCTACAACCATCTGATCTTTGACAAACCTGACAAAAACAAGAAATGGGGGAAAGATTCCCTATTTAATAAATGGTGCTGGGAAAACTGGCTAGCCATATGTAGAAAGCTGAAAATGGATCCCTTCCTTACACCTTATACAAAAATTAATTCAAGATGGACTAAAGACTTAAATGTTAGACCTAAAACCATAAAAACCCTAGAAGAAAACCTAGGCAATACCATTCAGGACATAGGCATGGGCAAGGACTTCATGTCTAAAACACCAAAAGCAATGGCAACAAAAGCCAACACTGACAAATGGGATGTAATTAAACTAAAGAGCTTCTGCACAGCAAAAGAAACTACATCAGAGTGAACAGGCAACCTACAGAATGGGAGAAAATTTTTACAATCTATCCATCTGACAAAGGGCTGATATCCAGAATCTACAAAGAACTAAAACAAATTTACAAGAAAAAATCAAACAAACCCATCAAAAAATGGGTGAAGGATATGAACAGATACTTCTCAAAAGAAGACGTTTATGCAGCCAACAGACACATGAAAAAATGCTCATCATCACTGGCCATCAGAGAAATGCAAATCAAAACCACAATGAGATACCATCTCACACCAGTTAGAATGGTGATCATTAAAAAGTCAGGAAACAACAGTTGCTGGAGAGGATGTGGAGAAATAGGAACACTTTTACACTGTTAGTGGGACTGTAAACTAGTTCAACCATTGTGGAAGACAGTGTGGCGATTCCACAAGGATCTAGAACTAGAAATACCATTTGACCCAGCAATCCCATTACTGGGTATACACCTAAAGGATTATAAATCATGCTGCTATAGGCCGGGCGCGGTGGCTCACGCTTGTAATCCCAGCACTTTGGGAGGCCGAGGCGGGCAGATCACGAGGTCAGGAGATCGAGACCACAGTGAAACCCCGTCTCTACTAAAAAATACAAAAAAAAATTAGCCAGGCGTGGTGGCGGGCGCCTGTAGTCCCAGCTACTCAGAGAGGCTGAGGCAGGAGAATGGCGTTAACCCGGGAGGCGGAGCTTGCAGTGAGCCGAGATTGCGCCACTGCACTCCAGCCTGGGCGAAAGAGCGAGACTCCGTCTCAAAAAAAAAAAAAATAAAATAAATCATGCTGCTATAAATACACATGCACAAGTATGTTTATTGTGGCACTATTCACAATAGCAAAGACTTGGAACTAGCCCAAATGTCCATCAACGATAGACTGGATTAAGAAAACGTGGCACATATACACCGTGGAATACTATGCAGCCATAAAAAAGATGAATTCATGTCCTTTGTAGGGACATGGATGAAGCTGGAAACCATCATTCTGAGCAAACTATCTCAAGGACAGAAAACCAAACACCACATGTTCTCACTCATAGGTGGGAATTGAACAGTGAGAACACTTGGACACAGGAAGGGGAACATCACACACTGGGGCCTGTCCCGGGGTGGGGGGAGGGATAGCATTAGGAGATATAACTAACGTAAATGACGAGTTAATGGGTGCAGCACACCAACATGGCACATGTATACATATGTAACAAAACTGCATGTTGTGCACATGTACCCTAGAACTTAAATTTTAAAAAAAGGGAGATTTTTGTGGGTGAGCATGACCTAATCAGGTGAGCCCTTAAAAGGGACTGAACTTTTCCTAAAGAGGGAGATTGGATGTGAGAAACATTATCTATTGCTGACTTTGAAGATGGAGAGGACCATGTGGAAAGGACCTGAGAGAGGCCAGCAGGAGCTGACAGTGACTGTTGGCTGACAGCCAGCTTGAAAACATGGACCTCAGTCATATGTGGAAATGAACTCTGCCAACAGGCAGTGAACTTGGAAGAGGACTCCAAACTCAGATGAGAATTACAATGTCTCTGTGACTTGAGTCTTGTGACATCCTAAGCAGAAAGCCCCGTTGAGCTCTGCCTAGACTTCTGACTTAGAAAACTGATATAATAAATGGGTTTTCTTCTAAGCTTCTGCATTTGTACTAATTTTCTATGACAGTGGCTAGAAAACTAATAAAATATATTTTGCTCATTTAAGGTTTACATGCTGCACTATAAGCACTTTGTTTTAATATAGCACAATGGTTAAAAATTGATATACAGTTCACATATTAATTCTTGATTTTACATTAAAGTTGTGGTTGTATTTATGATGATTTAAAAATATAATCTAACAATATTTTTCTATATGGTTTCTTTCTTTTGTGTTACTTCAAATCATTCCAACACTTTTTTAAAAAATAAATATTAACATGTATCTTTTTCTGTATTTTGAGTTCCTTCTTGATTTACATTTAAACTTTTAATCTAGCTCAATATCATCTCTGTATGTGTGTATGTATGGGCTTTTAAAATTTTCCTACTAAGTAACCAGTAGACCCAACATAATTTTTAGTAAATTTCCCTCATTCCACTGAACTAAAAGTCCACTTTTATTATGTACTACATTTTTTTAAATTTATCCAACATAAGTTCAGAATAACTTGTTCTGTTCTTGAAAGCAGTTCCAATGTGGCATTCTTTAACAAGCAAGAGTAAACTCCCCAGCCATTTAAAACACTCCAAACCATTATTGCAATCTCTTGAAAAACATTGAATTAGAATTGTGTTTCTAATACCAAGGAAAATGATTTAAAATTCTCTTAAAATAGCTTTTTTCCTAAAAATTTCACCTGAGAGTGTCTTCACTCACCAGAGTTTCCTCACCACCACCCTGCTTTCTCTTCCATTCCATACAGGTGCCGTGCTCTTCAAGTATGTTTCAAAAACTTGCCTCCTAACTCCTTATATCTCACCGACTTCCAATCCTCATTAGCTACAGTTCTTTACCCCACAAACCTGGATTGACTCCAAAAGAGTGGAATGAGTTCTTCTGTGCCTCAAAGAAATGAAGAATATAAACTATAACACTGGAAGCTTCTTCGAAATATGTTTATGTCCCATCCCAAAATTTTCTCAAAGGTTTAGCAACTTCTAGAAATATAATACAGTAGCCCCACCTTATCCACGGTTTGACTTTCCATAGTTTCAGTTATCTGTGGTTAATCACAGTTTGAAAATAGGGGAGTATAGTACAGTAAGACATTTTGAGAGAGAGGGACCCCATTTACTTAAATTTTATTACTGTATATTGTTATAATTGTTCCATTTTATTATTAGTTTTTATCTATAACTGTAAATAATTTATAAATTACACTTTATCATAGGTATGTATGTGTATGAAAACACATAGTTCATATAGGGTTTGGTACAATCCGTGGCTTCAGGAATCTACTGTGGGATCTTGCAATGTATCCCCCGTGAATAAGGAGGGACTACTATAAATACAATTTTGATCTCATTAATCATAACATAAATTTGGGTCTGCTTCTGTGCAGTCAATGTTGTTCCACAGTTGTCTTTTTTTTTTGGTGGCAGTATAAACATGTTTTAACTGTTTAGCTTTATAATTAATTGTAAGGATCTACTAGAGCAACTCCCCCTCATTTTTATCAATAGCTATTTTGTATATTTATTACTCTTGAAAAAAATTAGAAACATCTTGTTAACAAAACTATCTTATTGTTATTTAGATTAAAGCATCACAAAGTCTATGTACTTTGTTTGGAAAATTGACACAAATTGTCCTGTTCAAGAATGTGGTACTTTTGTTTATCAAACTTTTCTCTCCTTAAGTAAACTTCTATTCTTTTCTGTGGATTGCACACATGACTAGTAGACTGCTTTGATATTTTCTATGTTTATTGCTCTTTTAAGTGATTTTTTTTTTCTGTAACAGACTTACTGGCTTGTCTGCCAGAGACAAATGATGCTGCTTCACTTCTTCTCATTGGCTGGAGAAGAAAGTACTTAGTGGTTTAACTTAAGCACAACTTCTGTGAATCTTTTTTTTTTAAAGCAGCATCCCATATTTGGTTACACTCTGGTCTAGTAACCACTTCCTTTGAGCAAGACAACCTTCTCCACCTGCAAGAGCCAGGCATGTGATTAAAAAAATTTTCCTTTGTGGTCACTTAGTTATTATTATTCTTGCTTTGAGTGTTTGGGCTGCTAGTTTCATGTATTCACTTTCAAGTAAAGCTGTTCTTTACAACTTGTTACAGTAAGTTTTGATTCACAGAATATTTTAGGCTCATCTACAGTATAATAATTTCCCACAAATGTAAAGAATATAAGTTTGTACAGTTCTAAATATCAGTAAAACAGCATGGAGCAGAGTGCTCATATTTAACTTTAAAAAAGGTAGTATTTCCATAGGCGCTTTCAGGATAATAAAAATTAATTTGATTAATATAGACTTATGGGACAATATGTGAGAATCAGGCTCTGCTCTAAGGGATAGGATGAAAGGAGGGCAGGGAGGACTTAATATGGTTTGAATTCCAGACACACAACCTAGTTGCCTAATTTGGCCTCATCCACCAGCTTGAATATTTTCGTGAGATTCCATCTTACATCTCTGGTAATACTAAAACAAAAAATGAGGACCGTTTCAAGTAAGTCTAGCTCAGGAGAAACCATTAAAATTGTTATATTCTCCATTTAATTTTTTCTACAATTATTATTTCTCCTTTTTATATTAATTAGAACAGGTGAGACTGCTACAATAACTAGGCTTGAAAGTATGATGGCTGAAATACCGTAGAAGTTTATAACTCACTAATGTAACAGTAGGAAGAGTCCGATGATTTGTGAGTAGCTCTTCTCCAGCGGTGATTCAGGGATCCAAGCTGCCATACTCCAATATGGTGTCTCCCATTTTTTTTTTCCTGTGAAAATTAACATACTTTATTTTTTCTTCAAATAGGGAGGTCGGGAAGAGTGGCCAATTGTCATCAGAAGATTAAGGCAAGACGGTTAGTGAAATTTGCTACAGTGTCCACTATGTTGTCATTATGACTGTAACTAATATTCATCTCCCTCCGTCACAAGCCGCTCCTGATTCCCCTTATCCTCTGAATTTAGTATAGTTTGTTTTTCTGTTTGGGTGACAGAGACAACTATTCCAGAAGGGTCTATACTGTTATTGAGCCTGTCCTTGCTGGATTATGATTGTTTTAGTGTCTACTGATAGTCATTACCATGCATAAAAGTACTAAAAGATTATTGTTGTATTTCCTCTAATTTGTTCCTGAGGCATCTCTCATGAGAATGGCTATCAACTGTGGTCCTCCTCTAATGAAGGGAAAAGAAATATGCATGGGCTCAACAACCAGGACTACAGTCAAGAGTCAACAAGGATTATCTTCTTAATAGTATTGCTGAGTTCCACCCTGCCAGCAGTAGAGGATGACACTGAATTCACCATATGGCCCCATTACTTGAGGAGATCAGCCAGCCAATTGGTGTCAGGCTGACTGTATCAAAACCTTCCACCTTGGAGGGGAAGTGATTTATTCTTTCTGGAATTAGTATACACTTTGGATATGGATTTGCTAGTCTCACCCACATTGCCTCCAAAACCACTGCCATTCAAACACTCATAGGATGCTATGTTTAATATTGCTCAAAACTCCAAAACCTATTTAGTAATAAAGAAGATGTAGCAATGGGATAATGCTATATACCCCATTACCTAGATGTAGCAGTCCAAAAGAATAATTGAATGGTGCTGGCTGGAAGACACTGCCCTCTAGGATGTTGTCTTTGACTGTTTGTGTTGCTATAACAAAACACCACAGACTGGATGAATTACAAAGATCAGAATTTTATTTTCTCACAATCCTGGAGGCTGGGAATTCCAAGATCAAGGTACTGGCGTCTAGTAAGGACCATCTTGCAGCGTCTTCACATGGCGGAAAGTGAACCACATGGTGGAAGGTGAACCACATGGTGGAAGGTGGAAGGGAAAGGAAGCACTCCCTTCAAACTTGAGTTCTTTTCTAAGGGCCTTAATCCCATCTTTGAGGGTCATGTCCTCATGACTTAATCATCTCTTAAAATGATCACACTGGGGACAATAGGGTTAGGTTTTAATATATGAATTTTGGAATTTTGAGTCATGTGGCTTGTCGAATTGTCTTCTTTCTGTCTTACCTAACTGACACATTCAAATTTAACTTCTTTCCCAGACAGAGCTGTCCCAGAGAGTGAAATTCTGGCAGGAATAAACTGGACAGAGGTCAGGCTGAGCCATAAAAGTGTCTTCTAGTATAAACAAGTTTCCTGTGAGAGGGGCACTTGGTTACAGGTCAGACACTTAGGCATTAGACCATCTTCCAGAATAAAGAAGCATCCCACGAAAGTACATTGTAAACTCCACACCCAAATTCCCCAGAGCTCCAGCACAGCAAAACTAGTTTATAGCTGTTCTCATTAGAGAGACTTCAAGACCAAATTAGATGAAAATACAGTAGACACTAAAACAATTATAATCCATCAAGGAGAATATAAACAAGAGCATAAATCCTTCTGGGATTGTAGTCTCTACCACCAAACCAGAACCACCACCTAGTTTTTAAACCTGCTGCAGTCTGGTTTCAAATGTACTACTTCAATTGCATGATGGATTGTGGTTGGTATGCCCAAACTTATGATTCTGTGAATCTTATAACTCTCAGCATCATATGGACAATTTATGTCACATGGTCACTTAGTGTGTTAAGTGCCTATCAGGAAGAAATGCACACTAGGTTGTAGTTTTAGAACACATGAGTTCCTGCAAAATTACTGTTAGAGAAGTTTTCCAGTGGTTATAATCTGGAACATGTAATATGAATGAAGTGATCAAGAATTTGACTTGTGACTTACACTTTAGATCATGATATAATAATTGGTGTAGTCAATACTTTGTATGTCCCAGACAGCTTTCTTGAGCTTTAGGGGACTGACTTACAATGGAGCTGAGGCTTCTTCTGTCCCTTGCTACTGATCTATAAGTAATAAACCTGCTTCACATAACTTGTGTGTGGGCATGTTCTATTTCATCAGACTCACATAATAGGTAACCAGTGCATGGTGGACCTAAACAGTAGCTCAGGATGCAGTGGAAAGAAGTATCTGCACTTCTTTTCCTAGTGGTTGGCATAGTAGTGATCTTTGCTATTCTCCACACAGTGGGGGTCCTCCTTTGGGATTGGTAATTAGTAAACCTGCTTCATAAACTGTGGTTAATATACTAAAATCTCTTAAGGAAAGGTAGACAACATGCTAGATTAGATAGGTAATTTCAGCAGAGATGGAAAATCTGAGAAAGAATAAAATTGAAATAAAATAAAAATACATTAACAGAAATAAAAAATACATTTGACAAACTCATCAGCAAACTTGACACAGCCCTGGGAAGAATCAGTGAATTTGAAATAGATCAATAAAAATTTTTCAGAGTGAAACACAAAGAGAAACAAACAGTAAAAGTAAATTTAAAAAATAGGTCAAGTGTGGCAATCCCAACAGTTTGGGAGGCCAGGGCTGGAGGATTGCTTGAGCCCAGGAGTTTGAGACCAGTCTGGGTAACATGGGGAGACACCATCTCTACAAAAAATACAAAAATTAACTGAGTGTGGTGGTATAAACCTGTAGTCCCAGCTACTCGAGAGGATGAGGCGGGAGGATCACTTAAGCCCAGGAGATCAAGGCTGCAGTGAGCTGTGACTGCACCACTGAACTCCAGTCTGGGCAACAGAGTGAGACCTTGTTTAAAAATAGATAAATAAATAAGTGTTTAACACTTTTCAGGCAAAAATATAGTACCATTTGACATGGTACTACAGCTCGTGGACGCTCTGTTTTGTTTTTATCCCACACTCTTCTTTTTTCTCTGTATTTCACTTTGGATAATTTTTATTAGGTTCCTTATTTAATTGGTTTTCTTTTTAAATAAACATATTGTTTTGGTTGACTTTATTTTTCAATGTTGTATTTTGAAATAATTATAGATTCGGAGGAAGTTACCAAGATAATACAGAAAGATTCTCTATACCCTTCATCCAGTTTTCCCCAATTGTCACATCTTACATAACTAAAGTACAATATCAAAACCAGGAAATTACCCTGACATATATTGTCAAACGATTTTCAACAAGGGTGTAAAGGCCATTAATTGAGGAAAGGACAGCCTTTTCAACAATGGTGCTGGGAAAACTGAAGTCCACATACAAAAGAATGAAATTGGATTCTTAGATCATAGACAAAATGAACTCAAAATGCATCAAAGACATAAATGTAAAACTTAAAACTATCAAACTATTAGAAAAAAACATAAAGGAAAATCTTCATGACATTTGATTAGGCTATGATTTCCTGGACATAACACCAAAGACATAGACAAGAAAAGAAAATATAGATAAATTGGATTTCATCAAAATTTAAAACTTCTAACTCAGGAAAGGAAAAACAAATACCGTATGTTCTCACTCACAAGTGGGAGCTAGGCTATGGGTACACAAAGGCATGTAGAGTGGTAAAATGGACATTGGAGACTCAGAAGAGGGGAGGATGGGATGGGGGTGAAGGATAAAAAACTACATATTGAGTACAATTTATGCTACTTGGGTGACAGGTGCACTAAAATCTCAGGTTTCACAACTATACAATTTATCCATGTAATAAAAAGTCATTTGTACCTCAAAAACTATTTATATAAAAATATATTTAAAATATTTTAAAATTATTATTATCTACTAAGTGTTCAACACTATTTTTGCTGCTTTATATTTGCCATTTCATTTAATCCTCAGCATTACTCCATGGAAGAGATATTCTTATTTTGCAGTTGAAGGAACTAATACTCAGAGAGATTAACTTGGATTTATGAGCAATGTCTACATTATAAAGTAGAGGCAAGGAGACCTGTCAGGATGCTTTTGCAGTAATTCACTTGGGTTGAATTGTTGGTCTTTGAAAATAGAAAGTGAATCTCTTGGAAAGATTCTACGTTATTGCTTTTGCCCCAAATGGCACATTACAGAAATCAATTAATTCAGTTGAATGGCAACTATACGGACAAACATGTTCCTATTACTCTTCTATATCATGCCTTGAACTTTCTCTTTAATAAATGTGACATAAAAACTTTAAAACTTCTGTGCACGAAAGGACAGTGTCAATGGAGTAAACATGGTAATCAACAATGAAAGAAGATATTGACAAACAGCATATCTCATAAGAGCTCAATATCCAAAATATGGTCAGGCATGGTGCCTCATACCTGTAATCCCAGCTACTTGGTAGGCTAAGGCAGGAGCATTACTTAGGCCCAGGAGTTCGAGACCAGCCTAGGCAAGTAGGCAAGATAGAAAGACACTGTCTCCTAAAAAAAATCCAGGATTTGTAAAGAACTTCTAAAACTCAACAATAAAAAGAAAAGGGAGGGGCCAAGAATGCTGATTAGCAGTAGCTCTGGTCTGTGGCTCCCACCAAGGAGAATGGAAACAGCTAGTGAACCCTGTACCTTCCACTGAGGTATCCAGGTTTTCTCACTGGTATTGACTAGGCAGTTGGCACAACCCACAGAGAGTGAAGAAAAGCAGGGTGGAGCAACAGCCCACTCAGAAGTCGCAAGGGGTAAGGAAACTTCCACCCCTAGCCAAGGGAGGTGGTGAATTACTGTGCTACCCCACCAGGGAAATCAAAGTTGGAGATATCATGCTACCTGACTTCAAACTATACTACAAGGCTGAAGTAGCCAAAACAGCATGGTACTGGTACAAAAACAGACCAATGAAACAGAATACAGAACTTAGAAGTAAGACCACACATCTACAACTATCTGATCTTCAAAAATCCTGATAAAAACAAGCAATGGGGAAAGGATTCCCTATTTAACAAATGGTGATGGGAGAACTGGCTAGCCATATGCATAAAGTTGAAACTGGACCCCTTCCTTACACCTTATACAAAAATTAACTCAAGATGGATTAAAGACTTAAATGTAAAACCTAAAACTATAAAAACCCTAGAAGAAAATCTAGGCAACATCATTCAGGACATAGACATGGGCAAAGACTTCATGACAAAAACATCAAAAGCAATTGCAACAAAAGCAAATACTGGCAAATGGGATCTAATTAAACTAAAGAGCTTCTGGACAGCAAAATAAACTATTATCAGAGTGAGCAGACAACCCACAGAATGTGAGAAAAATTTTGTAACCTATTCATCTTAAAAAGGTCTAATATCCAGAGTCTACAAGGAACTTAAACAAATTTGCAAGAAAAAAAAAACATTAAAAAGTGGGCAAAGGACATTAACAGACACTTCTCAAAAGAAGACATTTATGTAGCAAACAGACATATGCAAAAAGCTTAACATCACTGATCATTACAGAAATGCAAATTAAAATCACAATGAGATACCATCTCATGCCAGTCAGTATGGTGATTATTAAAAACTCAAGAAACAACAGATGCTGTAGAGGTTTCAGAGAAAAAGAAACACTTTTACACTGTTGGGGGGAATGTAAATTAGTTCAACCATTGTGGAAGACAGTGTGGCAATTCTTCACAGACCTAGAACCAGAAATACCATTTGACCCAACAATTCCATTACTGAGTATATTAGTTTGTTTTCATGCTGCTGATAAAGACATACCCAAGACTGGGAAGAAAAAGAGGTGTAATTGGACTTACAGTTCCACATGACTGCGGAGGCCTCAGAATCGTGGCGGGAGGCAAAAGGCACTTCTTACATGGTGGTGGCAAGAGAAAATGAGGAAGAAGCAAAAGCAGAAACCCCTGATAAACCCATCAGGTCTTGTGAGACTTATCCACTATCATGAAAACAGCACAGGAAGGACCGGCCCCCATGATTCAATTACCTCCCCCTGGGTCCCTCCCACAACACATAGGATTTCTAGGAGATACAATTCAAGTTGAGATTTGGGTGGGGTCACAGACAAACCATATTATTCTTCCCCTGGCCCCTCCAAATCTCATTTCCTCACATTTCAAAACCAATCATGCCTTCCCAACAGTTCCCCAAAGTCTTAACTCATTTCATCATTAACCCAAAAGTCCATAGTCCAAAGTCTCATCTGAGGCAAGGCAAGTCCCTTCCACCTATGAGCCTGTAAAATCAAAAGCAAGCTAGTTACTTTTTACATACAATGAGGGTATGGGTATTGGGTAAATACAGCCATTCCAAATAGGAGAAATTGGCCAAAACAAAAGGGTTACAGGGCCCATGCAAGCCTGAAATCCAGTGGGGCAGTCAAATTTTTTTATTTTATTTTTTTTTAAATTTTTATTTATTTATTTATTTGGGATGGAGTCTCACTCTGTCATCCAGGCTGGAGTGCAGTGACATGATCTCTGCTCACTGCAAGCTCTGCCTCCCAGGTTCACGCCATTCTCCTGCCTCAGCCTCCTGAGTAGCTGGGACTACAGGCACCCGCCACCACGCCCGACTAACTTTTTTGTATTTTTAGTAGAGACGGGGTTTCACCGTGTTAGCCAGGGTGGTCTCAATCTCCTGACCTTATGATCCGCCCGCCGCGGTCTCCCAAAGTGCTGGGATTACAGGCATGAGCCACTGCGCCCAGCCACCATCAAATTTTAAAGCTCCAAAATGATATCCTTTGACTCCAGGTCTCACATCCAGGTCACGCTGATGCATGAGATGTGTTCCCATGGTCTTGGGCAGCTCTGCCTCTGTGGTTGTGCAGGGCACAGTCTCCCTCTTGACTGCTTTCAAGGGTTGGCTTTGAGTGTCTGTGGTTTTTCCAAGCCCACAGTGCAAGCTGTCAGTGGAGCTACCATTCTGGGGTCTGGAGGATGCTGGCCCTCTTCTCACAGCTCCATTAGGCAGTGCCTCAGTAGGGTCTCTATGTGGGGGCTATGACCCCACATTTCCCTTCCACACTGCCCTAGCAGAGGTTCTCCATGTGGTCCCTGCCCCTGAAGCAAACTTTTGCCTTGGCATTTGGGCGTTTCCCTGCGTCTTCTGAAATCTAGGTGGAGGTTTCCAAACCTCAGTTCTTGACTTCTGTGCACCCATGGGCTCAACACCACATGGAAGCGCCAAGGCTTGGGGCTTCCACCCTCTGAAGCCACAGCCTGAGCTGTACATTGGCCCCTTTCAGCCATGGCTGGAGCAGCTGGAACACAGGGCACCAAGTCCCTAGGCTGCACACAGCACGGGGACCCTGAGCCTGGTCCACAAAACCACTTTTTCTTCTTGGGTCTCTGGTTCTGTGATGGTAGGGGCTGCTGTGAATGTCTCTGACATGACCCGGAGACATTTTCCCATGGTCTTGGGAATTAATATTAGGCTCCTTGCTACTTACGCAGATTTCTGCAGCTGGCTTGAATTTTTCCTAAAAAATGGGTTTTTCTTTTCTACTGCATCACCAGACTGCAGTTTTTCTGAACTGTTATGCTCTGTTTCCCTTTTAAAATGGAATGCTTTTAACAGTACCCAAGTCACCTCTTGAATGTTTTGCTGCTTAGAAATTTCTTCTGCCAGATACCCTAAATCATCTCTCTCAAGTTCAAAGTTCCACGAATCTCTAGGGCAAGGGCAAAATGCCTCCAGTCTCTTTGCTAAAACATAGCAAGAGTAACCTTTGCTACAGTTCCCAACAAGTTTCTTATCTCCATCTGAGACCACCTTGGCCTGGACCTTATTGTTCATATCACTATCAGCATTTTTGTCAAAGCTATTCAACAAATTTCTAGGAGGTTCCAAACTTTCCCACATTTTCCTGTCTTCTTTGGAGCCCTCCAAACTGTTCCAACCTCTGTCTGTTACCCAGTCCAAAGTTGCTTCCACATCTTTAGGTATCTTTTCAACAACACCCCACTCCTGGAACCAATTTACTATATGAGTTCGTTTTCACACTGCTGATAAAGACATATCGGAGACTGGGAAGAATAAGAGGTTTAATTGGACTTACAGTTCCACATGACTGGGGAGGCCTCAGAATCATTGTGGGACGTGAAAGGCACTTTTTACATGGCTGCAGCAAGAGAAAATGAGGAAGAAACAAAAGCAGAAACCCCTGATAAACCCATCAGACATTGTGAGGCTTATTCACTATTATGAGAATAGGATGGGAAAGACTGGCTCCCATGATTGAATTATCTCCTCCTGGGTCCCTCCCACAACATGTGGAAATTCTGGGAGATACAATTCAAGTTGAGATTTGGGTGGGGACACAGCCAAACCATATCATTTGGTATATACCCAAAGGAATATAAATCATTCTGTTATAAAGATACATGCATGTGTATGTTTACTGAAGCATTATTCACAATAACAAAGGCATGGAACCAACCCAAATGTCCATCAGTGATAGACTGGATAAAGAAAATATGGTTCATACACACCATGGAATACTATGCAGCCACAAAAAGGAATGAGATTATGTCCTTTGCAGGGACATGGATGGAGCTGGAAGCCATTGTCTTCAGCAAACTAATGCAGGAACAGAAAACCAAATACTGCATGTTCTCACTAATAAGTGGGAGCTGAAAAATGAGAACACATGGACACAGGGAGGGGAACAACACACCCTGGGGCCTGTGAGGGGTAGGGGCAGGGAGAACATCAGGATAAATAGCTCATGCATGCTGGGCTTAATACCTAGGTGATGGGTTGATAGGTGCAGCAAACCGCCATGCCACACGTTTACCCATGTAACAAACCTGCATGTCCTACACATGTACTCTAGAACATAAAACAAAATAAAATAAAATAAAGAAACAATTCAATTCGAAAATGGGATTTTTTAGATTCCGCATATAAGTAAGATCACGCATTACTTGTCTTTCTGTGTCTGGCTTATTTCACTTAGCATAATGTCCTCTAGGTTCATGCATGTGGTCACAAATAACAGTGTGAAAGAAAAATAGAATCTTGGGACCCCAAACTCGTTATGCCAAGGGAAAGTTAATCTTGAGGACTGAGGCACCAATACTGTCTTGCTTTTGTTCCCAAACAGATAACGGTAATTTCACAACCCCGAGTCATAACCTCGTTTCCTCTACTCCTTGCCTCTTTTCACATTTCCTTAATTTTATGTAAAATGTAGATTTACTGAGCATAAGATAATTTATAATCAACTTTTTCCTCTCCTCTCTTTTCACAGGTAAAATGTAGATTTACTGAAGCTAATCAAAGACTCCGGAATGTAACCACTGTGTAATGGCCTCCTCTTCCTCCTTTTTTTTCTGTTTTCCCTCCTGCTTGCTCTTTCTCCTTTAAATACTGAAGTTCTCAAAACCCTCTTTGGCAAAAGCATGGATCACAGATGCTCCTGTGATTTGTGTTTTTCCCAGGTGTATTCCTCAACCTTGGCAAAATAAAGCTTTAATTGATTGAGACCTGCCTCAGTCACTTTTTGACTTACAACAGGATTTCCTTCTTTTTAAAGCCTGAATAGGATTTAATTGTGTATATATACCACATTTTCTTTACCTATTCATCTGCTGAATGACACAGGTTGATTCCATATCTTGACTATTGTAAATAATGCTGCAAGGAACATAGGAGTATAGGTGTATTTTCAACATACTAATTTTAAACACTTTGTCTATATCCTGCAAATGGGATTACTACATCATATGATAGTTCTATTTTTAACTTTTTGAGGAACTTCCATACTGTTTTCCATAATGGTTGTACTAATCTACATTCCCACCAACAGTGTACAAAAGTTTCCTTTTGTCTACATCCTTAACACTTGTTATCTTTTGTCTTTTTGATAATAGCCATTCTGACTGATGTGAGGTGATATGTCATTGTGGTTTAAATGGAATATCTTAAATTTTCCTATTTGAGGATATAAGAGTACTCTCCCCAAAATATTACTGCTAATGTTGCTGTTTTGCATGAACCGTGGCCTTGAGCTGAGTTCTTGGACACATGAGTTCTTGAGTACTTGGATATGGGTTTAAGTACTCAAGAACTACATATATTTTTATGTGGCTGAATATTAGGGCCTCTCTTTACTGGTAAGAACTTATAGAAGAAGGAGACATTATAAAGATCTCACAGAGAGATATTTAAGTTTTTTCTGGGAATGAAGGAACATGGTGACTACTAATCTAGAGGCTGGGAGAAGAGCTGTCTCTGGAAATATCCCAGGAATCACTAGGGAACCAGAAGTAGAGACAAGCAGAGGTGTGTTGGAAAGAGTGACAAGTGCAGGTTAGCTCTGGGTGGTTTAATCACCAGTGGCCCAACTGAGGCAATGCGTGGATGAGGAGAGTGACAGGAAAAAGGAACCTGAAAAGACAGATTAGGAAACAAAGCTTCATTGTACAGCATACCGACAGCAGGCAGCTTGGGTTTTTGTCCCAGTCTTTTTCTGTCTTCAAGGGCTATTTTCATACAGCATGAGGAGCCATGGGACTAGTGAGGTCTGGGCTTCTGCACCAAGATCACCCACATTCCTCATTTGCCCTCAAATGTTCCAAATGCTTTGTATCACCTGATTTTCTACCTTCCTGCTAAAGCTTTTCCCATACTCCTACTCCTTCACCCTCCATCATCCTCCAATTCTTTTTTTTTTCCATATCTAAACTCTTTTTTTATTATACTTTAGGTTTTAGGGTACATGTGCACAATGTGCAGGTTTGTTACATATGTATCCATGTGCCATGTTATTTTGCTGCACCCATTAACTCGTCATTTAGCACCTGACTTCCACCCTGGAGTTTCCCCATGGCCACTTGCTTGTGGGAGGCACTGTCTGAACACAGCCCCTGAATGCTACTGGTTTGGCTCTTTCTTCAGATTGTCTAGACTGAGATTTTAAAGAGATAACTTTGTGCCAAGAGAAAGGACCTAGTTTATAAGTGCCATGAAAAATTCTTATATATAGCTGGTTACCTGGAAGTTGATATAAGAGAAATATATAAGAAGCTTCACAAAGATTTTTAAAATTTTAAGGGTAATTGCTTGATAAATTTTAATTAAAGGAAAACAATATTCTGGGGGCAGCATTTCTAGTTATATTACCAGTGGCATTAAGGAGGCCACAGAACCTTTCAAAATATACAGTGATTCTTGATTCCTGAAGTAAATGCAGGGTAGGGTCCTGGATGGTCCTTCTGGTGACAGGATGGCTCCTATGTTCACATTCAATTCCACTGACCAAGCACAGATTCCAAGAGATGCTGACCAGGGAAGATGATTTCTCCCTTGATTTTCACAAAGAAGGAGTCCACAACTTTTTCTTCCAACCTGAAGGAAGAGAGGATGTCCCCTGAAGAGAGTCTCCCTACTGTAACCCTGACCCTCCCTACTAATGGCAGTGACTTTTTAGCCCACTTACCTATATGGGGTAAATGCTCTAATTGCTCTGCCCCCACAGAGGCTGGGCAGGCGATTCAGGTGAGACACTCGGAATAAGGTGCTTGACCTAGTTTCTTTCTTCTCTGGCCTTTTTCTGCCTGAATGCCCTGAATAATGCAGCAGGGACAGGGCCAGGGTAGACAACTGGAGAGAAGGCTGGGTCAGGCAGACACAGCTGGTGGAAGCCCAAAGCAAAACCTTTCCGGTGAGGTTTTAGCCAATCAGAAAACGGCTCTAAAGCGACACTTGTTGCTAGCTGAAAAGTCTGTGCAAAGAGGCCTGTGAGACTGGGGAATCCCCAGGTCTGACGCAGCCTTTGCCTCAGAATAAACCTGTGGGAATTTTTTCCCTTAGACAGGAAGGAGAGGATGGATTAGAGACCTCTATTCTGAGGGGCACTGATGTGGGGGCTGAGGAAGGACGTTGAGGGCACCTTCAGGTCTGCCTGCCTATTTTTCCTTGCCCCAACTCCATTCCAGGTGTGCGTACGGTTCCTCCTTTATGCGTCCATCACAGCAGTGGAGACCCTCCTTAGAATGGGTTTACCCTGATCCTGAGTAAACCACTGCTGCTGGACACCCAGTGGCAACTTTCCCAGTCTCGGGTGCTCTAGAATTATGCATTGAATTATACAGAATATTGGAGTGGCTCAAAGCTTTCATGTGCCACTGTTGCAAACCTCTTGCTGTTGCCTCTTCCCTGCTTCTTTTTACCTGGTAAACTTATATTCTAATTTTAGATTGTATTCTCTACTTTAAAAGCAGAACCTAAAATTTCGGGAAGAGAAAGAGAAAGGGAGAGAAGAAGAGAGGTGGAGATATTTATTGTCTTGGTTGAGGTCAGAAGTAATGTTTGCCAGGCTGTAGGGGCCAGCCCTACAGGGTCTGTGGGTCTTTCTCCCTGTGTGCGGAGATGAGAGATCGTAGAAATAAAGACACAAGACAAAGAGATAGAAGAAAAGACAGCTGGGCCCGGGGGACCACTACCACCAAGACGTGGAGACTGGTAGTGGCCCCGAATGCCAGGCTGCGCTATTATATATTGGATACAAGACAAGGGGGCAGGGTAAGGAGTGTGAGCCATCTCCAATGATAGGTAAGGTCACATGGGTCACGTGTCCACTGGACAGGAGGCCCTTCCCTGTCTGGCAGCCGAGGTGGAGAGAGAGAGGAAACAGCTTACGCCATTATTTCTGTATTTCAGAGACTTTTAGTACTTTCCCTAATTCTGCTACTGCTATCTAGAAGGCAGAGCCGGGTGTACAGGGTGGAATATGAAGGTGGACCGGGAGCGTGACCGCTGAAGCACAGCATCACACGGAGACTGTTAGCCCTCCGGATAACTGCGGGCAAGCCTGACTGATGTCAGGCCCTCCACAAGAGGTGGTGGAGCAGAGTCTTCTCTAACTCTCCCGAGGAAAGGGAGACTTCCTTTCCCGGTCTGCTAAGTAATGGGTGCTTTTTCTAGGTACTGACGCTACCGCTAGACCAAGGTCCGCTAGGCAACGGGCATCTTCCCAGGTGCTGGCATTACTGCTAGACCAAGTAGCCCTCTAGTGGCCCTGTCTGGGCATCACAGAAGGCTCACACTCTTGTCTTCTTTTTTTTTTTTTTTTTTTTTTTTTGAGACAGCGTCTCGCTCTGTCGCCCGGGCTGGAGTGCAGTGGCGCAATCTCGGCTCACTGCAAGCTCCGCCTCCCGGGTTCACGCCATTCTCCTGCCTCAGCCACCGAGTAGCTGGGACTACAGGCGCCCGCCACCGCGCCCGGCTAATTTTTTGTATTTTTTAGTAGAGACGGGGTTTCACCGTGGTCTCGATCTCCTGACCTCGTGATCCGCCCGCCTCGGCCTCCCAAAGTGCTGGGATTACAAGCGTGAGCCACCGCGCCCGGCCTCACACTCTTGTCTTCTGATCACTTCTCACCATATCCCTTCAGCTCCTATCTCTGTATGGCCTGGTTTTTCCTAGATTATGATTGTACAGCGAAGATTATTATAATATTGGAATAAAGAGTAATTGCTACAAACTAATGATTAATGATATTCATATATAATCATATCTATGATCTATGTCTAGTATAACTATTCTTATTTTATATATTTTCTTTATTATACTGGAACAGCTCGTGCCCTCGGTCTCTTGCCTCGGCACCTGGATGGCTTGCCGCCCACACCAGGCATTGTTCTAATTGCTTTATAACCATTAGTACTGCCCCTAGTCACTGGCAAGAGGAGCCTGATGATAAGTTTATTTATAAAAACACATTGATGTGGGTATGTCCATGAGGAACTGTTAAATACATTTTTAAAAATGGAAAAAAAAACACATTGATACCTCTGCCATTTGGGATTTGATATTTAGGGCTGGCACAGTACAATCTGTGACTAAACATTTTCTCCATCATTAATACTATCAGGACCTAGGAAATGCTTCTCTACAGCTTTTGCTCTCTCTCTTCAAAACTAAACATGACTGTGTCTGAATACTGTAAAGGTTTGTGTACTGTGCCTTTGCTGATATCAGATGCACCCATTTCATGGTTGAGGGAGGATTTAAACAGCTGAAGAACTTCAAACAGAACTGTCAACTTAATTAACTTTTCAAATACTTTTACTCGAAGAGCATAAATACAATATATTCTTGCATAATGAAGAATCATTTACCAGCAGAGGTGGGTGTCAATTTTTTTGGCTTGTTTTCTTGTTCTACATATTAATTTGATAGTTACACATAACAGTTGAGGAGCCTTTTGTAATATTAAACAAGTCATATTAATTTGTATATGTGAAGATCCAGCTGTAAAATGCATGAAACATGACTCACATTTTACAAAGAGAATCCTGGGGCAAAAATAAATTCAGTTATTTGTTGACTCTCCTAAAGCATATGAGTGGTGGAACTGCAATTCACCATTATTTCCTTCTAACAACTTTGCTCTTTTCACCAAAACTTAAGGCTCCTCAGGGTGTGTCTAAGACAACAGCAGTAAAAATTTCTATGACAGCAATTTTCTCTCTCCTGAAATATGATCCCCACTTAATTTGCCCTACTGAAAGAATCCCAAGTATAAAAACAACCAGTTTTTAATCAATATTACAAAGATGTTTACTGTTGAATAGGATTTCTCTTTGGCTTCTTAAAATCCCTTAGGCATTCAATCTTCAGCTTTTCTATAATTGAGAGGAAGTTTTCACCTCAAATATTCATCCAGTGCAATTTGAAGACGTCCAGTGCAGGCACTGGATTGAGAACCTTCACAAAAAAAATGTCTGCCTAGAGACAGATTAGGTCCTTCAGCTCCAGTGCTGATTGGTTCCTTTCCAAAGGACCATCCAATCCTGCCACGCACGGAAACATCCACAGGTTTTTATTCTTTCTGCCAGGTACATCAGATCCATCAGGTCCAAGCTGTGTTGACTACAACTATTTTTCCCTTCGTCTCAATTATGTCTTGGAAGAAGGTTTTGCGGATCCCTGGAGGCCTTTGGGCAGCAACTGTGACCTTGATGCTGGCGATGCTGAGCACCCCAGTGGCTGAGGGCAGAGACTCTCCAGGTAAGTGCAGGGCCGCTGCTCTCCAGAGCCGCCACTCTGGGAACAGGCTCTCCTTGGGCTGGGGTAGGGGGATGGTGATCTCCACGATCTCAGACACAGTCTTTCATCAACGTTTCCTCTCTCTGGGGAAAGAGAACGATGTTACATTCCCATTTATCTTTTAGTGATGAGGTGAGCACAGTCCAGTCCCCATCCTACAGGCTTAAGCTTGGAAGAGATGGAGAGAGGAGAGGAAGAGACAAAGTGTACATTTACTACCAGTGATAGGACAAAGTGAGCATGGGGCTATTTTTGAAGATACGAATTTCTCCAGAGGCACAGCAGGATTTGTCATTTAGGCGTGCCCCAAGACTATGCCTGGACTAAATATTATGGGATCCTGCATTGGGAAATGTAAGGCAGCAATGGTGTCTGTAGTCTCCATATTCGAGGAAAAGTTGTCTGTATTCCTGACCGAGTGGAGCGTTTGTGGAGGCAAAATCTTGGTACTGAGGGAAGCTGACTGGCTGACCACAGACAGGGGATCTTCAAGTTTCACTGATTTATGGGCAAATGGTGACTTGAGTGGGATTCAGAGACCCAAGTTGGTGGACTGAATTTAGCAGAAAGGAGGATGTAAAGAAGGGAAATAACACATATTGTGAAACCACTCATTTCAGACACAGAACAGTACTTTACATAAATTCTCTCTCACTCCTTCTAACATCCTGTGTGTAGATATCATGATTTTCTTTTACACAATTATACTTGTGATATGGATATTCTGTTACATACCTGCCCGAGCTGGTGACTGCCACAGCTTAATTGGAATCTAGTTTATCAAATTCAAAAGCTTGTGCTCTTTCCATGAATAAATGTTTCTTTCTAGGACTCGGAGGTGTAGGTCCTTTCAAACATAAAAGTGAGTGAACCTCACATGGCATTCGGGAGGGTAAATCCAGGCATGGGAAGGAAGGTATTTTACCGAGGGATCAAGAGAATACGCATATCAGAACGAGGACAGGCTTAATTTCTGGACCCGTCTCATCATTCCCTTGAACTCACAGGTTTATGTGGATAATTTTATCTCTGAGGTTTCCAGGAGCTCAGTGGAAAATGGGATTTCATGCGAGAGCGCCCTGATTCCCTCTAAGTGCAGAGGTCCATGTAAAATCAGCCCGACTGCCTCTTCCCTCGGTTCACAGGCTGCGGCAGGGACAGAGCTTTCCGCCCTTTCCTGCCTGTAGGAAGGCGGATTCCCGAAGCCCCCAGAGAGGGCGGGCAGGGCTGGGCAGAGCCGCCGGGAGAATCACAGGTCTGGAGCGCGAGGCACTGACTGGCGGGAACTGGAGGTCGCGCGGGCGGTTCCACAGCTCCGGGCCGGGTCAGGGCGGCGGCTGCGGGGGCGGCCGGGCTGGGGCCGGGCCGGGCCGGGGCCTGACTGACCGGCCGGTGATTCCCCGCAGAGGATTTCGTGTTCCAGTTTAAGGGCATGTGCTACTTCACCAACGGGACGGAGCGCGTGCGGAGTGTGACCAGATACATCTATAACCGAGAGGAGTTCTTGCGCTTCGACAGCGACGTGGAGGTGTACCGGGCGGTGACGCCGCTGGGGCGGCCTGAGGCCGAGTACTGGAACAGCCAGAAGGACATCCTGGAGAGGACCCGGGCGGAGCTGGACACGGTGTGCAGACACAACTACCAGTCGGAGCTCCGCACGACCTTGCAGCGGCGAGGTGAGCGTCGTCGCCCGTCTGCGAGGCCCATCCTTGGCAGGGGCCCAGAGTCTGCGCCGGGAGGGGCGAAGGGGGCGCGGCCACTGGAACCCGAGCCTTGTTCGTTCCACCCTAGCGGACAGGAGGCTGCAGTGAGGGTGCTGGGGGCAGGTGCATCGGAGGGGCAGGGACCTAGGGCAGAGCAGGAGGACAGGCAGAGTTGGTCAAGCTGCCTAGTTTCGCCCCATCCTTCACGTCCGTCGGCCTCGCCCTCTGCTTTGCACGTTCTTGCCTGGTGCCTTATGCGTTTGCTCGTGCCTTACCTTGACTAAGCAGTTCTCTCTGCCCTCAATTTCCCCCCTCTTCCCCTGCCCGCCCGCCGGGCTAGCACTGCCGCACCCAGCAAGGCCCATGTGCACAGCTCTTGCAGTGGGAAGCTTCAGGCTTGGCCTGGTGGAGTTACGGCTGCCCCACAACCGCGCGCAGGGCATCCAGCAATTACAGTTGTGAAATAAGATATTTTGACTTTTGGCTTCAAATTATTATTCATCGTAATTCTGTTTTCTTAAATTGCTCTCATTCATGTCGGAGCTCTTTGAGGTGACAGTGTTTTAATCATTGCATGCCTGGTATCTGACACATTGACCGGCATGTGGTATGAGCTCAATGATCTTTTGTTAAATTAATGAATAAATGTACTCAGCTGCCAATCCACTTAGGTTCAAGAAAAACCAGAGGTAAATAGAACCTTAAAAATGGACTTTTATTAATTATTTTCTATCATTTTGCTTAATTCTTTAAAGTAAACTCTTATTGACTTGGATCTAGTTTGTGAATACAAAGTCTGAGGAAAAAAGTGTTTGCTAAAAATAAGAACAACACTTGAATGATGTTTGTAAGGCAGTTTTAATTTCTTAGAAAAGCTGAACAAATGGCACAATGCAAAGAGCAGAAGTTTTGGAATAAATAGATTGAAGCCATTAAGTTATTGGATAAAAATAGTTTCAGGTTGCTTTTGGCCTAGGTTCTCCCCTCCCCCCATCACTATCCACTTCAGGAATAGACATTCTGAAAGTCAATTTTACCCATTTTAGTGAGCACTTATTTCTAGACAGTTGCCTTATCAAATACCATCTGTGTTTTGTCATTTAATCTCGCAGTTGTGCCGAGATCAGCATCACCACTTTATATATCCTAATATTAGTACATGATAAACACTTTAAGTAATCAGCCCACAATTACTCACCAAGACCTTAAGCCTCCCAAAGTACACAACATTCTTTATATTCTTCACTACACATCTATAGAGTCAAAGGGACGTAAAGCCTTGTTAAAGCCAGTTTTGACTAGAAGCAGCAATGAGTCTCTTCCTGTTTGATCTCCATGTTAATGGGACAAAATGATACTTTCAAGGTATTGAAAATTTATGATTAATCAATCCCTAGTCTGACTCCAGTGTTACCTATGCAGATTCACAAAACTTTTAGTTTACTTTATACTCCCTTGCCTTCTTTTGACTCACGTCGTACTGCCAGCAAGTACTTATACTTTTGCTATTTCAGTTCTATTTCCATAAAATGTATTTTATCATCTTTTCTCATTAATTTGTGCCCTCTATTTTACTCCCAATCTGTGTAAGATGAACAAATCTTATAAGGCCACATAGCTGACTGTGATTTCAGATGGACTCCAGGAAGGAGAACCAAAGAAAAGTTCAAGTCCAAGCAGAAACCGTGATTTCCTCCGGATGATGGCTCAAGAGTGCCATCTAATTGGGGTGCAACCTGCTGACCTCAGCAAATCTCAGCTGTATTTATATGTTCACATTACAGCTCATTAACCTAGGCTGATCTCTGCAAGGATCTCAGAATATTTTCTACGGAGAACATACATGATAATATCTGATTTCAGGACAAAAAAGTAATTCTCAATAGCAAGGGAATGGAGTAGGGTAGACAGCTAGTAATTAAACTCACTTGTGTGTTAAAAATAAATTAAGGAAAAAAGAAAATGAGAGAACATATTACTAAATAAAGAAAGCATACATTAAATATTTACTACAGTTTCACACTAAGAGAATAAAGGAAATGCAATAAAGTGGCCTGAAAGGTGAAGGATGAGATATGTAAAGAGGCGGGGAAAGATGTGTAATTTTTTTTACTATGAGCAGCAATCTGAGAAGATGAATTGAGTTATGGGCAAACATGATGTTTGATCAGTGTTATTTGTTTTGAAGGCCTGCCTACTTTTTTTTTCAAATATTACGAACTTTTGAAATCACATTCTTTTTGTTTTTTGCTGTCTGTTACTAGATCGCACATTCTGTAAAGGCAGGGACCATGGTATGTTGTTTATCTTTGGATTCTCAGTGATTGTCATATTTATATTTGTTGAATGAATCTTAATCCAAGACTTGGATTCCAGGTATCTTTCCACTCCGGTTCCAAGGAGGGACCCTTCCCAATGGTAGACATGCTGTATGGTCTCACATCTCACTCCTATCTTTTCCTGTCTGTTACTGCCCTCAGTGGAGCCCACAGTGACCATCTCCCCATCCAGGACAGAGGCCCTCAACCACCACAACCTGCTGGTCTGCTCGGTGACAGATTTCTATCCAGCCCAGATCAAAGTCCGGTGGTTTCGGAATGACCAGGAGGAGACAACCGGCGTTGTGTCCACCCCCCTTATTAGGAACGGTGACTGGACCTTCCAGATCCTGGTGATGCTGGAAATGACTCCCCAGCGTGGAGACGTCTACACCTGCCACGTGGAGCACCCCAGCCTCCAGAGCCCCATCACCGTGGAGTGGCGTAAGGGGATATTGAGTTTCTGTTACTATGGGCCCCACAAGTCAAAGGGCAGAGCTCCTTCTGACCCATCCCTTCCCATCTCTTATCCCTGATGTCACTACTGAGCTGGGAATCACAGGAGACTAGAGCACCTCTCGCTCCATGGCAAGTGCATCAGAAGAATCCTGATCTCGTCGCCTTTCCAGATGCTAGGGAAATTACTCTACATACTGTTGCTCTGGATCCCAGTCCTGATGGCTGGGAGGGACTGATTCTTATGGCTGGTGACTGGGATCTTAGGGTTTAAGGTTATGGATGAGTTCCTGAGGAGTGGAGATCTGCTTCCCTGCTCTCTCACCTACTCACTGTACCCAAGGACCTATTGGCTGGCCTTTCCCTCCCTTAGGGGTGGTCTGAATGGAGAACTAGGTTCCTTTGACGCCTTCACCTCCTGCATCTCAGACTGGACTTCAGCTCCTCAGCAGGGATGCTATGGGGTATGGGGACAAACACTGACACTCAGGCTGTACTTCTTAGGGGCTCAGTCTGAATCTGCCCAGAGCAAGATGCTGAGTGGCGTTGGAGGCTTCGTGCTGGGCCTGATCTTCCTCGGGCTGGGCCTTATCATCCATCACAGGAGTCAGAAAGGTGAGGAAACCCAGGGGGAAAGGGGAAGATGGGCTGTGACCCAGACCCTCTGTTCAGAGAGGTCCTGTCTCTAGATGTAGCTCTTTCCTCCTGACCCTGAGAGGAAGAAGGCTAGGCTGGAGGCGGGAGAAGACAGGACAAGATTGGAGGAGGCATTGGAATCTGATTTTACTGGTTGAAAGGTAGCCCTGTCACAGAGCTGACTGATAGAGCTTACTCCAGGACATCCTTACTGTTCATCGTTGTCTCACTGGCTCCTTTCCAAAAGCTTCCTCCATTAAGAGGGTCAGAGCCTCGGCCTCCTTCCCTTCTAGTGACAATTTCGTTTGTTTTAGGGGATTTTAAATTAGGGTGCTTAAGGCCTTGAAGAACATGGGTGGGAAGAGAATATAACTTTAATTAAGTCACATGTGTCATTTTCCTTTGGGATGAGAGAGTGGCTGTTTGTGTAATGAGACCTTTCTCTGCATAACTTCCTTTTGTAAGACCTCAAGGGCCTCCACCAGCAGGTAATATTTCAGCCATGATCCAGTGTGGGGAGGGCACAGGTGTAAGAGGGAAGAGCATGAGCTGAGTGTACCTGACCACAGTGGTCTCCGTTCATGGTATATTTGCTGCTATGAGGATCAAGACTTAGAGTGGAAGTTTGCCAGTTTCTAGGAATCTCCAGAGGTTGTTCCCCAGAACCAAGCCTTAACTTTGGTGGTATCCTTTTGTGAAATGTGGAGCCAGAACCACAGTTTAAATGTTAGACACCAGGATGATGCCCACTTTGTGCCACATGTTGGTGGCTACTGCCTATAGGCATTTTCCAGTGACTGAAAGAGGCTGCTAGTGGTAGGGATGAGGTATCATCCAATTTCCTAAAAAGATTGAATCCTTCACGTTCCCCAGAAGAGTAACAGCTGTTCCCCCACCTCCCACACATCTGCATCAAGCTGAAGTTCTGTGTCTTCATGAGTTGATTTCACCTTTGCACAGATCTTGGGGGAGGTGACGATAATACACTCTGGACCTCAGCTTTCTCTGTCTGAAGCTGCAGGTGGCCCCTGAGGGGTGGGGGAGATGGCAGGCCCACCAGCGTACCCTGTGCTGATCATCCCTCTTCTCTCTTCTCCAGGGCTCCTGCACTGACTCCTGAGACTATTTTAACTGGGATTGGTTATCACTCTTCTGTAATGCCTGCTTGTCCCTGCCCAGAATTCCCAGCCGCCTGTGTCAGCCTGTCCCCCTGAGATCAGAGTCCTACAGTGGCTGTCATGCAGCCACCAGGTCATCTCCCTTCATCCCCACCCCAAGGCGCTGGCTGTGACTCTGCTTCCTGCTCTGACCCAGAGCCTCTGCCTGTGCATGGCCAGCTGCGTCTACTCAGGCCCCAAGGGGTTTCTGTTTCTATTCTCTCCTCAGGCTGCTCAAGAGAAGCACATGAAAACCATTACCTGACTTTAGAGCTTTTTTACATAATTAAACATGATCCTGAGTTATCTGTATTCTCAATTTCCTTAATTGAGCAGAGGCAGGAAATCACTGCAGAATGAAGGAACACACCTTGAGGTGACCCAGCCAACCTGTGCCCAGAAGGAGGGTTGTACCTTGAAAAGACACTGAAAGAATTTGGGGTGCAAAGCAGGGTGGGCAGAGGAGATAGAAAATCAACTCAGTTGTCACATCGTTCATGGTTCTTTCATGCTGATGTTCAGTGCAGTGGCCTGAGAATATCCCAGCCTCTCTTCTGGTTTGATGAGTGCTGTATAAGTAAGCATGGTGGAATTGTTTGGGGACAGATATGGTGACCCTTGGTCACTGGTGTTTCAAACATTCTGGCAAGTCACATCAATCAAGAATAATTTTTACTTTTAAGAAAGCATAACCAGCAATAAAAGTATTATTTTTGAATCTAAATGATAGAAACCCAAATATATTTTGTTCATGGTACAAAGGAAGCCTAGAGTCAAGTTGATTTCAGAAGTGACTAGTTCCAGATACACAATGAGATCTTCACCTCTCTCTTTCTGTTATATCTATCTGTGAATCTGTCTCTCTTTCTCTGTGTCTCTTTGTCCCTGTATAGCTCTTTCTGCATCTCTCTGTATCTTTGTCTCTGCCCCCTTGTTGTGTCTTTCACTACATTGTTGCCTTTCTATTTTTCTAATCCATTGTCACTATTTATCTGCATTTTTTCTATCTCCGTGTTTCTTTTTGCATCTATTTTTCTGCATTTCTCTTCCTTATCACTTCACATCTTATCTCTCTCTCTTGCTCTGTGTGTGTGTGTGTGTGTGTCTGTCTGTCTCTGTTTATATATGTTTCTAGAATGTCTACCAGAGTTTTAACAACTTTAGGAAAGATTCTGATTGGCCAAGCCTGGGTAACATGCACACCTCTCAAACACACCATCTGTGCAGGGGATGCCGACAGCCAGCATTGTGCCCATCCCTCTTATTAGGAAGGAGGACTGGATTTTCCAGATCCTTGTGGTCCTGGAAATTACTTCTAGTGTGCAGATGTCTACACCAGCCATGTGGAGCACCTCAGCCTCCAGAGCCTCCTCACAGTGGAGGGGTGTAAGGGGCAATTTGTTTCTTGTGGAGCCCACAGGACAAATGGCAGACATTTGGGTCTGGTTCTAGGGTCCCTCACTGGGAGTACCTGTTCACAGTCATTCCACTCCTTGTCTGAGCTCCCTTTGTCATTGACGTTGTAACCTGTTGATTCCTGATGACACTCTTTTCCCGGTTATGAGGGAGGTCACTACACACTGTGGCCTGTTTGATGTGGGCCCAGCCCTGAAGCTGGTCTACATCTCAGTCTCTGAGTTTCGTCATGAAGACAGAGTCTGGGAGCTTCTGCGAGGTTATGGAAGGCCGTGACCCTGAAAACAGACATCCCATCTTCCTTTCTCCCTCACCCAGACACTGGGCCTGAGGAGTCTTTGGCAGGCTCTTCCTTCTTATGGACAAGGTCAGAGTGGAGAACTAGGTCTCCTTGGGAACTTCATCTCTTGTACTCCAGGCTGTCATGCAGGTCCTCAGACAGGGACACTGGCGCACAAAGAGACACCAACACTTGAGATTCTGCACCCCAGGGTTATGGTCTGAATTTTCCCTAAGGAAAATGCTGAAGGGAGTCAAAAGTTTTGTGCTGATTTTGTCCTCTTCTTCAGGGTGGGCATTGTCATTCACCGTAGGGATCAAAAGGGAGTAACACTTTTGGGGAAATGGGGAAGGCATGTGCTGGGTTGTCCAGGGTGTCCTCAGTCTCTATGTGTAGCTCCTGGCTTTTGACCCCGCAAAGGGAAGAGGCAGGTCTGGGGACTGAACCAGACTCAAAGTTTAGGGGGACATTGAGATCTGATTTTTCTAGTTGAAGCATAAGCCCTATAATCGGGGTGGGTGACAGATTATATTCTAGGACATTCTTACAGTTCAACATTGTCACACTGAGCACACATGCTGGAAGATTCTTTATTAACGAGAGGGTCAAAATCTTCTTCTCTTTCTTCCATTGACAGTTTCATAGAAACAACTATGTTTTGCACCCAGATTTCACTGGATAGTATAATCTTTAATGGATAATTAATAAGTACATCGTCTATAAATAAGTTTGCTAACACAAAGAACTGAGTCTTAGTCAGCACATAACTTGGAGGAAAGCATGTGGGTGTTCTAGAGGACAACCTGCCAGTCTTGAGCATTTGTCCTTACCTTAGATAATAACAGTATATCTTTTGAAGACAGTGGTGCTCGCCAGTATTCCAAAGCTCCTGTACATTTCTCAGTCTTTTCTGCTGTTAGGTTGGGGTCATTTGACTAACAGTAGCCAGTGGAACTTGCAAGTAGGTGCATGGTGGTGCATGAGATGCCGGAAACTCCATAACCTGAGTCATTTGAATAACTGTGGAATTAAGTCTCCTTATTGAGTTAAGCCACCGAGATCTACTTTTTACTGTGGGTTAAGATCTTATTGCAACATAACCTTGCCCTTCCTGATTATCGTGAAATGTTTAACTTAAGGAAGAGAGTCCTTAAGTTAATAGGGTGAATCAATTGAGTTAATGGAAGTTAAGAGATGATTTTTTAAAACAAATTAAAAAAATAAAAAAAACAGAAAACTTTATTTGAACAAGAAAAAGTTAAGGATGTTACACTTCAAAAGAATTTTGAACTCACTAATTATTTTTAATTGACGAATTACTGTGTATTTACAGGGTACTATGTGATTTTTTGATACATGTGATTAAACCGGCTAATTAACATATCCATCACTTCACTTTTTGGTGGTATGAATATTTAAAATCTCTCTTTGCAATTTTCAAATATACAATACAGTTGGCCCTCTATATCTGTGGGTTTCACATCCTCTGATTCATTCAACTGTGGGTTAAAAATATTTAGAAAAAAATGAAAAATAACAATATAACAATAAAAATTATTCCAATTCAAAAACAATAAAGCATAACAACTATTTTCATAGCATTTCATTTAGATTACATTGGGTATTATAAGTATAATCTAGAGATGATTTAAAGTATATAGGAGGATAGGCTTAGGTTATATGCAAAAACCAAGCCATTTTTAATAAGGGACCTGAGCATTCTCAGATTTTGGTATACAGAGAGGGTCCTGGAACCAATCCCTCGTGGATGCCGAGGGACGACTGTACATTATTATTAACCGTAGTCATCATGCTGTACAATTGATCTCCAGTACTCATTCCTCCTGCCTAACTGAAACTTTGTACTTTTTTTCTGAAACAGGGTCTAGGTCTGGCTGGAGTGCAGTGGTACGATCACAGCTCACTGCAGCCTTGACTTCCCGGGCTCAATCCATCCTCCCACCTCAGTCTCTGGAGTAGCTGGGACTGCTGGCATGTGCCACCATGCCTGGCTAGTTTTTGTATTTTTCGTAAAGACAGGGTTTCACCATGCTGCCCAGCTGGTCTTGAACTCCTGTACTCAACCAATCCACCTGCCTCAGCCTCCCAAAGTGGTGGGATTACAGGCATGAGCCACAACACCCTGCCCTTCTTTGTACTTTTTGACCAACATCTTCTCATTCCTCCTTGTCCTCCTCCCTGCTACCCCTACTCCCCCACCTGCCGTGATTTTGACTTTTTTAGATTCCACATGTAAGTGAGGTCATGCAGTGTTTGTCTTTCTGTGCCTGGCTTATTTCACTTAACATAATGTCCTCCAGGTTCATCCATGTTGTAAATAATGTAAAAGATTTCCTTCTTTTACAAGGCCGAATAGTATTCCATTGTGTGTACAGACCACAGTTTCCTTATACACTCATCTGCTGATGGACACTTAGGTTGATAACATCTCCTGGCCATTGTGAGTAGTGCTGCGATGAACATGGGAGTACAGATATCTCTTTGATACACTGATTTCATTTTCTTTGCAGATCTACCCAGCAGTGGAATTGCTGGATGATGTGGTAGTTCTATTTTTATTTTTAAATAGACGATGAATTAAAAAAAATTTATTTGGGCGGGGTGTGGTGGCTCATGCCTGTAATCCCAGTACTTTGGAAGGCCAAGGTGGGTGCATCACTAGGTCAGGAGTTCAAGACAAACCTGACCAACATAGTGAAACCCCGTCTCTACTAAAAATGCAAAAATTAGCCGAGCATGGTGGCAGTCTCCTGTAGTCCCAGCTACTTGGGAGGCTGAGGTGGGAGAATTGCTTGAACCTGGGAGGCGGAGGTTGCAGTGAGCTGAGACCACACCATTGCACTCCAGCCTGGGTGACAGAGTGAGACTGCATCTCAAAAAAAAAAAAAAAATATATATATATATATATTATATATATATCTTATATATATAATATAAGATATATATATAATATATATATATAAGATATATATATAAAAGATATATATATTTAAATATATATATATATATTTGTTTGTTTGTTTTCTTCCACATGAATATATATGTATTCCCAGGAACTAGAACACTGTTTCTGTTGTGGATGCTGTTCTGTTCTACCTAAACTCCTCCCTTTGGGACTGAAGGATTTATTCTCTCATTGCTGGGAATGTTGCTGGCTGACAGCCCTTAGCTGTCAGTCATCCCCCAGAATTGCTTTAGGTGATGAAAGCGGCCTCATCAGATTTTACTCCACTTCCCAGGAAGAACCCGCCTATAATGACTGGTCAGTGTCAGGGTATAAATGTCCTAAACCCTTTCCCTATGTTGAGCCAACTCTGAAGGGGTCTTGCAGCTTCAGAACTCCCTGGGGGTTAGGATGAAGACTTTTTGAATGAATGATAGTCCAATTTCTAAAACTCTGCTTTAATTCATCAGCCATCTTACATAATTCTTTCGGTTACAAATGTAATTTAAATGTAGTGATCTTTGTGATTTCTTCCTTAACTATGGGCAATGCCTCCTTTCTGCTTCTTGGAAGATGAAGTTATTGGCATTGTTACCCTTCCTTTCCCCTCCCCTTTATGCTTCCACTTGCCAAAATGAGACACATGTACGCTTTTTTCAATATTGTCAAAGCTGACAATTTTGACGTTCGGCTGTAACAATAAGCATCCTTGGGCTTTGCTCGTAGCTTAATTCTAAAAATTGAAAAAAATTGTTTATCATTTTCTAAATATCACTCATGTATCAGACGTTCTTTGCTTGCCAAGGAACTACTGTAATAGGATCCCTTTTCAGTGAGGTCCTGGGTTAAATTCAGTTTTCTGGATTCCTTACCTTCCCATTTCCTGATTAACAATTTCACTTTACTAAGTAATATTCTTAGTCAACTTCTAATAAAACTATGTGTGGTAGATACAATTTTTCCCCTTTCGTATTTCTTGATTTAGTTTTCCAAACTTTCTGTTAAATTTTCCAATTGTTTATAGCATTCTATTATTACTTTTACAGATTAAGAATTCTAATTAGAGAGACTTTAAACTTGTTTGCTGTTACATGAGCTTTCCATATTAAATCTGTGATAATTTTCATGTTATTTTATTCTCACCTTCTCTTTCGTGTTGTAAGAGTTTCTCAAACATTTGCTCTGACTGCCTCAATCTTGTCCTTTACCTACTGTATACCATCTTATTTCATATCAAGATACATTTCTTTGAGCCAACTCTAATCTCCCCCAAATTATACCTGGTTCCTGTGCAACACTCTCTCACTTTACCTCGTTCTCTTTTCCTTTATAAATTATTCAGAGTTTGTAATTATATGTTTGTGGAATTACGTAATATATGTATATTTCTTCCCACTAGAGTGTAAGTTCTATGAAGACAATGAATATATCTCTTTTCACATTATTTTAATGATACCTATAACAAAGTATGGTACTTATTGCTATAATGGTACTCAATGACCATTTTTGCAGTTTTGATTAATTAATGAACATATAAACAAGTCTGGGGCTTAGTACAGCCAATAATAAAGGAAAAAGTACTTTGCTTTCCTTTGCTATTATTAGTTCTTGCATACACATTCTTTCGAGTTGCATTTTTGAGAAGTTCCTATAGTCTTAGGCAGGATTTGGATACTCAGGATTTCCTAACTGTGATAAAAACGAGAAAAGCCTAAAAACATAATTTCAAACAGAATGCTTCTCTGCATATATTTATGGGACTTTCCTAGAATGCATTTTTTAAAAACTTTGTATTACAGAAAACTTCAACAGTAGTAGAGAGAAGAGTACCATGTTTTAACAGCCAAGCTTTAACAATGATCAATTCATGGGCAATTTTGTAAACCCACCCAATTAATCATACATGCACACTGGGTTATTCTGAAGATACTTTCAGATATCATACTTCATTCATAATTATTTTATTATGAAAATCTAAAGTATAACAACTTTTTAGAAACATAACAGCAATGCTATTACCACACTAAAATTAGCTATTTCCTTAATATGGTCAGTATCAATTTTTCTGATTGCCTCATATCAATTTGGTTCATATATTTCTTCAGCCTTTTAAAAATGTGTAGCTTCTCTTCCCTTCTCTCTCACTCTCTCTCTCTCTGTCTGTCTTTGAATTGTTGCTGAAGAAATGGAGTTATCTAGTGGAAGTTCCCATATTCTGGATCTTGTTGGTGCATCCCTGTGGTATCATTCGCTGTGGGATTTGTTAGTTGGACTCCAGAAAATAACAATAACACCAATTGTTAACACCTATTGACTACTCACTATGTGCCGGTACAGACTGTAAGTAAAATAAAATGTTTGATTCTTCAAATCCCTAGTTTGTTTGTGGTAAGTACAAACCTGAAATATTTCATGTGATTTTTAAAATTTTGTAAAATTTATTTATTTATTTATTTATTTTTAGAAGTGGGATCTTGCTCTCTTCCTAGGCTGGAGCGAGCGAAGTGGCACAATCCTAGCCCACTGAAGCCCTGAACTCCTGGGCTCACTCCTCTTGCCTCAGCCTCCAGAGTAGCTGGGATTACAGGCACGCCACCATGTGCTAATTTACTTTTATGTTGTAGAGATAGGGTCTTGCTTTGTTGCCCAGGCAGCTTTGAACTCCTGGCTTCAAGCAATCCTCCTCCATTGGCCTCCAAAGTGTTAAGATCATGGGCACGAACCTCTGACCCACTAATTTTGTAAATTTTAAATAGTGTGATATTAAATATTAATGAAGTCACACTTTATGTATACAATCTGAAATAATTCAAATAACTGAAATAATTTTTAAGTATCGCATAATTTAAAATCATGCAGGTTGATCTGTAACCCTGTGTATAGTAATGCCAATAATGACCCTACTTTTTTAGCTGATAAAAGAAATTTACTCTTATTTTTTAGAATTAGTTTTAATTCTGCTATTTTATCATTACATACTTTTTGAATACAACCTTTTAATAAAATGCAGTATCATTAAATTTGCTTTCCACAGCACTTCTTGAGGAATGAGTCTGAGTTGGGCAGCATTTGTAGATTTCTGTATGACTCTAGTCATTTTGCCATTCAGTATAACCCTTATATTACACACACACTCACACACACATGCACACAAATGCACACAACTCCAAAATGCTGGATTCTTGCCTCATGAATCATTGAAATTTATTTGAAATTTATTTGAAATCTTATTGCTAAAAATTTCTTAGTGCATTTGTGCATTTTAATGTGACTTTTTCATACTAAAAGTTTTATTTTATATATTTGGGATCATAATTGGTTACCTTTTCTTCTCCTTTTTAAAAATAGACTTTATTTTAAAGCAGTTGTTAGTTCACAGAAAAACTGAGCAGAAGGTTCAGAGATATTCCAGAGGACCCCAACCCCCTGGGCCATGGACCAGTACCAGCTGGTGGCCTGTTAGAAACTGGGCCACGCAGTGGGCGAGCCAGCATTACCAACTGAGCCCTGCCTTCTGTCAGATCAGTGGTGGCATTAGATTCTCATAGGAGTAGGAGTGCGAATCCTATTGTTAACTGCATGCAAGATATCTAGGTTGCATGTTCCTTATGAGAACCTAGCTAATGCTTTTTGATCTGAGGTGGAACAGTTTCACAGTTTCATCCCCAAATCATACCCACATTCCCCCCACTATCTGTGGAAAAATTGTCTTCCATAAAACTGGTCCCTGGTGCGAAAAAGGTTGGAGACTGCTGTCAGATACACTCTGCTCCCACGCATGCATAGCCTCCCTCATTAGCAACATCTCCCGCCAGTGGTACATTTGCTATAATTTATGAACTTACACTGGCACATCATTATCACCCAAAGTCCATAGTTTACATTAAGTCTCACTCTTGGTGTTGTACACTCTGTGGATTTGGGCAAATGCATAATGACATTTTTCACCATTGTGGTAGCAAATAGAGTAGTTTCATTGCCCTAAAAATCCTCTGTGCTCTGCCATGGACATTGTCATGATCATCACTGGTTCACACTCCCTGTGCTCACTGATTCCCAGTCTGCGTTTTAAATTATTTTCTCCTTGAACTATCTTCACCTCCTCCCCAAAGTAAACATGCATAAACATCTGTTGCATATGAAACACCTTGAATAAACACTTACGGGCCATAGGGAGGGAATATATCCCTTCTTAGAGAGTTGAAAACCAAAGTCAAATATTACAATTTCTCATCCTAAGAGCTCTCTTAGCAATCGATCTCAGCCTCTCTCATTCTGGAGAAAAAAAATATCCTCCAACGATCATATGAAAAGAAATTCACCCACAGCTCTACATTTGAATCTCCTAAATCATTAAGGGGCTGAGAAAAACAAAAGTACTTTTCATATAACGTGATCCATTATTTTAAATAAATTAATTATAAATATAACCACAAAGTTTTCTTGTGTATTTATATACTATGTGTAAGGCATTGACTATATATCAAGATTATTCAAATTCCATCAATAACTCTGCAAGGAAATTATTATTACCCCTACATTGTGAATGAGAAAAATAAGGCCAGAAATGTTAGATACTTTACCCATTTATAAAGTTTAAAATACTAGCTTCAAAGTACTGAGTCCTGGATTTGGATTTAGGGTTCTTTGAATCAGACTATACTGTATCAATTACTGCGTTAATGTTTTGTCGTTTTTCTACAATTAAAATTTAAACTCAGGCCGGGCGCGGTGGCTCAAGCCTGTAATCCCAGCACTTTGGGAGGCCGAGGCGGGCGGATCACGAGGTCAGGAGATCGAGACCATCCTGGCTAACACGGTGAAACCCCGTCTCTACTAAAAATACAAAAAATTAGCCGGGTGTGTTGGCGGGCGCCTGTAGTCCCAGCTACTCGGGAGGCTGAGGCAGGAGAATGGCGTGAACTCGGGAGGCGAAGCTTGCAGTGAGCAGAGATCGCGCCACTGCACTCCAGCCTGGGGGACAGAGAAAGGCTCCGTCTCAAAAATAAAAATAAATAAATAAATAAATAAAATAAATAAATAAATAAATAAATAAATAAATTTAAACTCGCTGATGCAGGTAGCATGGATAGAAATATCCTCACAGATTTCATAGCTGTTTACAGCCATGAGATCAATGCTGACCCATTTCCTCTGTGAGAGTTTCTCCTAGGAGATGGCGAATCCAGTGGAGGACACAGCACCCACTGCTGCTGCTACATTGTCTCAACTGTGTTGTTCCTCCTAGGGTTTCTCTTATAAGCTAGTGCTTTCCTTACCCAGGAGGGTTAGGGGAAAGGGCTGGGGATTTCTGAAGATATTGGTATTGTTTTCTATCAGCATGTTTCCTAGAAACATCCTGCAGCCATATCCACTATACTGTCTCCTTCGTGCCAGGGTGGCACAGGGAAAGATACGTGGTTATCTAGCAAAGCTTCATTCAGGAGGTGAGGCAGACTGCGCCTCTATACTAGGGCTCCGAGATATGTCTGTGGCTTCTACTCCCATCCCTTTCCCCATTGTCACTAGCCCTATGTGAGGAATAAGTATTTGTTCCTTTTCAGATACCCACATTATTGTCTTTTTCTAATGTTTTTCTGACTTCCATTTCTTTTCCTGCCTAAAGAATTTTTATTCCCTCAAGGCGAGGAGGGGAGAGGAAGGCTTCTACTGTCATCATTTCTTCACAAATTTAAAGTATTGAGAATAAATTTTTACTTTTGATATTTTTGAGATTCAAAGTTCCTTTATCTTAATTTATTTCTCTTCATACTTTTAAAAGCCATATTGAAATTAGTACAAACTTATTTTTTGGTTTTAAGATTTTTGCTATAACAATGCTGAGCAAAGGGCAGAGGGTATCCATTAACTTCATTGTTGCCTGAATTGAGGGGTGGGTGGCAGTGCAAAGGGTGGGAGCACAAAGAAGAAAGAAATATTAACATCAGCTAAGAAATCAACATATTATCAGGCTATATTGTACTTGGTTGCTTCTGTGTTACTGGACATGAAATATGATCTGGGAAATGAGATTAAATTGGCTTGAAACATAAGAGTCTCCCAATCCTTAGCCATAGTTTCAGTCAGCCCTGGATGAAAGATGGAAAAATTTGACATAGATCTCATAAAGGGAATTTATTGCTTCCATGGAGATTTTTGATTGAGGTTACTGAGGAATTAGGTAGCTGGGCGGCTTACCCCAGGCATCTCTTAGTTGGTAACACTTGAGAAAAGAAAAACAATCAGGAAGTCAGGGAAAGAATTCAAAGGCATTTGCGAGCTCTGAGGGGATATAGCAGCTTAAGTCCCAGAGAAGAGGTGAGAGGAGAAACATTTGCAGGAGAAAAGGGATATGATAAATCAGGCCAGAGAATAGTGCTAGGTCATGTAGCAAGTCCACTCTTCTGCTCCTGTAGATGGCGATGCACCTGCAACAGGACAGACATGAGATCGATGGGTCCGAGGGGGCTCCTGTGTGCTCATCATGCCACTTCCCAATTCCCCTACAACTTTCAACCATATTCATGTCAACAACTCCCTCCCACTTTCCTTCCTGTACCTCCAGCTCTAACAAATCTCAATCTTACCTTCCCTTCCAGGATGGGATTCACAAGGGCCCTTGGCGTCTGGAAGCACCAACTGAACGCAGGCCTCGGATGATCAAGACGGTCCCCACCACAATGCCCACGAGGCCCACAGACAACCCCAGGGCGCAGACCACAGTCTCTGTGAGCTCTGACATAGGCGCTGGAATCTCAGGCTCTGTGGAAGTGAAGTTGTTGAGGTCAGAATGCAGAGCATGTTCATGTGCATGTGTGTGGGAGGGGATGGGGTGGAGGGTTGGCTTTGCAAAGACTGAAGTTCCCCAGCTTAGGGAGGCGAGTGAAGTCTATTATTAGAAATCCATGAAGTGGCAGGCCTGCTCCCACCCTGTGGAGTGTACTTTCATTTTTAATACATCTCTGCTTTTGTTGCCTTATTCTTTCAAAAAAAAGATAAAAGAAACTCATGAAGTGTGGAAAACAAGTTTTGGGAATAAGGAGTAAAAGGCAGGAAGTTCTGAACTTGACAGACAAGAAAGCATCAAAAAACGGTGAAACTCATCCTTACCCCAGTGTTTCAGAAGAGGCTCGTCTAGGCCCCAGTGCTCCACCTTGCAGTCATAAATCTCATCAGCAGAAGGGAGGAAGGTGAGGTAACTGATCTTGAAGAAGGAATGATCACTCTTGGAGAGGAAGCTGGTCTCAGAAACACCTTCTGTGACTGAGTGCCCATTGCTCAGCCATGTGATGTTGACCACAGGAGGAAAGATGTTGTCCACAAGACAGATGAGGGTGTTGGGCTGACCCAGTGTCACGGGAGACTTGGAAAACACTGTGACCTCAGGAATCTCTGTGGTAAGGAAACAGCACTGGTGTGAAGTGTGAATAGCTTGCCCTGAGCTTCTGCATTACATCCTGGAAGAGTCCTCCTACCAGCATTTCACCACCTGATAGTCAAAGAGGTCTTATTTACCTTCTGCTTGGGAGCAACGACACATTGCCTCTGCTTTATTCCTGTGCCCTTCTCTCTGTGGGCGTGTTTAACAAAGTAGGAGTTTGATAAGACCTCTCCTAGAAGGATTTACTGAATGCATAATGGAAAAACCCTTATATTACATGGGAATATGTGATTTTAGAGAAGGGAAATGATAAAATTTCAGCAATTGCCATGAGAAGATCTGGGGACCTCTTGGAAAGAAAATAATGAAACTTGGTATAAAGGGATAGATTGAGTAAAGAAAGGCAGGATGGTGGACACATACCATTGGTAGCAGCGGTAGAGTTGGAACGTTTAATCACGATGTTCAAGTTATGTTTTAACACAGCGATGTTTGTCAGTGCACCCTGCGGGTCAAACCTTCTAAATTTGCTGAACATAGGCAACTGCCAGACAGTCTCCTTCCTCTGCAGGTCCACATAGAACTCCTCGTCTCCATCAAATTCATGGGTGAACTGGCCAGAGGGACCGTAAGACTGGTACAAGTTTACACCGTAAGAGGCAACATGGTCAGCTGATGGTGAAGATGACAAGCAGGAAGGCAGAGAACAAGGGAAGAAAGAACCTTAATACACACAATGATGGAAGAAACTGACTTTTAAATATTATGGGCTTTGTCTTTGGCACAGTCTGTGGACATTTCCAGCCCCTGCTTCCTCCCCTCTTCCTGCTAGTAGTTGTCCAGTTTAAAGTGTGCTTTCTTTCCCACTCTAGTGTGGGATACACAAGGGCAGAATATCGCACATCCAATTTTCACAATTTCCTGAGTGCCTGGCTCATCATGGACTTGTGATTAAATAATGTAAATGAACAGAAGAAGGAATGAATCAGTTATCATAGTATTTAGCTTTCTTAGTCATAGATTAGATTTACTTCCCTCTGCTTCCTAAGATTTATCTTTCACTTAATTCTTTCATCAGTTAATACTTCCTTTCCTCTCAGGACTGGCTCAGAACAGGACACTCTACACAGAGATCTTTCTTTTTTTTAAAAAAGGAAAAGCATGCAGGATCTTATTAATTTAAAATAATTTCTGCTAACGATTTTTAGGGTATAAGAAAGAGTATAACGAGAACGATAATAACATTACAAAATCTATAATAAATAAACAATGCTTCCTTCTAAGGTCTCTGTTGTGTTAATAGTAATGGTCCTTAGAGGACAGCAACTGATTTCTTCTGAAATGAAAAAGTGGGAGCTCTACTAGGTTTTAGATTTCTATCATTCCCTCTACCTTTTTTTTCCTCTGAAGGAGGTTACTAAATGTCTGCAGCATTCTGACTTAACATTTATATTCACCCTTTTTCCTCTAACGGGCAGTATGCTTGTCTGAGGATGCCAGAGCAGAATGGCAGCCATGCAGTACGACTCCAGCCAAATGAGCCGAACCGAACATTCTTGTCAAGACGTGTGTAAGCCTTTTACCATTGTATCTTTCCTTCCTTCCCCACTTTCTGAGCATCCACAAGTGTCAGACATAGCAGGGGATGTGTAAAACACCAATCAGGCATCGTCTACCATTATGGAACAAATTGAGTAGTGGGAGAGTCAGGTAGGTAAGGGAGCAGATACAATGTACTGTAGTAAGTTCTGTGAGGAGGATATTGACAGCCTTATGGTCTAACATCCTTCACAAGTATTTGCGAAGCAAACCAAACTGCATTATCCTTTCAAGTTCCCCGGTCTTTGCAGTGATCTGTTGTTTTTCTCCCTGAAATGAAATTATCTTTTAGGACTTCCTGGAGAAATCCTAAAATCCATCCTTGAGGTTTCTGCTTAACAACTTTGTAGCTAAGTCCTCTCATCAACATGTTTTTGACCACGTTATGACCTCCAACCCCTCCATCTCAACTTCTGGCTGTCCAAGTTTGTCTATTCCTCTTCCAGCTCACCTTCTTCCCTATCCAGTATGACCACCCTGGATGGTCTTAACAGGCCACCAACAAAGCCTCCTTAACCTTGCAATAAACCTTGACTCTTTGTTCAAACATAAATATATATGGAATATATGCAATTCTTCTTTTCATCTGGTCACCCTGCTGGTCCAGCTGGAACCAAGTCACTTGTATAGTTTCAGCCTCTGCTGAGTCCACTGCCTGCTCAGCAATGGCCTTCTACTTTCCTGCACCCCATACTGTTTCCATCACTAGTCTGAGCACCCACTGCAGGGAAGACAGCATGACTTTGTCTTTGAATCCTTAAAACTTAGCTCACTGTGTGCTCAAACATGTATATTAAATGACAGTTGCTATATTTGAGGACCACATAGATTTTGGGGAAGACTGACAGGCACACAGGTAGCAGAACCACATGAAGGCCAGGATGAGCCATGACCAGGGCTGCGTTCTGACTTGTTAGCCCTAAGCACTCTTGCTTGTGTGGACCCCTTCCTCCAAAAAATAAGGAAAATAATATTTTATGACTGAATTGGTGTAAAGACAATATAATCTAGGCTGAATTAAAAGTTAAAACATTTTCTTAGGCTCTACAATTTCATTTTTTTATAATTTTGAAAGGAGTTAAAACATTCTCATGTAGCTTTACAGTATGGAGGGTCCCCTGCACTGCCCACATTGTGCCTAATGGATGAGCTGAGCCTGACCAGGGCACTCTGGTGTGAGGCTGAAGAAAGGAAATTTGGAACAAATAAGCCAAGTGCTCTGGAGAAGCAGGTGAAACTTCCACTGCCAAACAAAATCAGAATGGGAGCAGCCACAGTTAATAAGGTTGTGAAAGTTTAGAGTACCTTCCAGTTCACTTCCCCTTTTAACTATCCAACTTTTCAACTTTTGTTTTACAAACCCACTGCCCATCTCTATAAAGGAGCAGGGAGTCAGAGATGGATCCTGAAAAGGAAGAGGAGAAAGGAATGCATGAAGAGAGGTGGAAAGAGATGGATGACAAAGGCAGAGGAGACTAAGAGACCAAATAATTAATCTGTGCTTCCTTCCTTCCTTTTTCTTTCTTTCTTTTTTCCTTCCTCCCTTCCCTTTCTTTCCCCTTCCTTCCTTCCTTCCTTCCTTCCTTCCTTCCTTCCTTCCTTCCTTCCCTTTCTCTCGCCTGCCTGCCTGCCTTCCTTCCTTCCTTCCTTCCTTCCTTCCTTCCTTCCTTCCTTCCTTCCTTCCCTCCCTTCCTTCCTTCCTTTCTCTTTTTCTTTCCTCTTTCTTTTTGAGACAGGGTCTCTCTCTGTTGCCCTGGCTGGAGTGTAGTGGTGCCATCACGGCTCACTGCAGCTTCCACGTCCTGGACTCAAGTGGTCCTCCCACTGCAGCCTTCTGAGTAGCTGGCACCACAGGCACGAACCACCATACCTGGCTAATTTTTATTTTTCTTTTTTGTAGAGATGAGATCTTGCTATGTTGCCCAGGCTAGTCTCAAACTCCTGGGCTCAAATGATCCTCCTGCCTCGGCCTCCCAAAATGCTGGGATTACAGGCATGAGCCACCATGTCTGGACCACTTTTCTTTTTATAGGACGTCATTAGATGAGGTGAAGAACAGGTAATTTGGGTTGATAATATAAGAATAAAGTAATTTAATTTACTAAGTTTTTCTATAAATTCTCAATTTTAAAATAAAAGGATTCCTTATTTTGCTAAAGAAAAGAAATGTGAAGCTACACCTGTAATAGACATATGGAAAAAAAATTGACATTCATGTTTTCACTATTTACAAAGCTTAGCTACATGCCCATTTTATTTGATTATTTGTGAGGTGAAACATATGAGGCGGCTGAGAGTAAGTGAGGACCATGTGGTAAAATGATAGTTGATGGCATTCAGCCTGCTGGACTCCTTTACCCACTCCCCACCTGTGCCAGTTCCCATGTGGAAATGTGAGTAAGTCTGAGAGAAAGAAAAGGGCATCTTTCTTAATGTCTATAGCATGTATAATTGATGGAACTATTTACCCCAAGTTCGACTACAGGAGACATATGAAAAGCTTCAAAAGTTGTTCAGAGAAATTTGAGAGCGACACTTCACAAATTTTTAATAATAAAAAATTCTCCACCGATGGAAACCTCGCTAATTTTTGAGGCAATCATGATGGAATGATATAGAGACCTCCAGGCTGTAGTCACTGAATGCAATATAAACAGAATAGCATCCTTAGTGAACGCCAACAGCATAGATAACAAAAAGAGTAGGTTGGGGCTCTGGTTTCCTGAAGGAGGAACAGCCATAATTTTTAAATCTCTTAATACTGAAGGGGTCCTTAGGAAATCTCTAGTTTCCCTGCAAATTGTTTTCTCTCTTTTCCTTCAATTTCCTCTCCTCCAGCTCCAGAGAACATCCCTCACTCATGCACTCACCCACAATGTCTTCACCTCCACAGAGGCTCATCACGGTGGTCAGGGCGAGGGCCGCCAGCATCAGAGCCTTGTTTAGGCTCATCCTCTTCCCAAGGCAGCCTCAGCAGTTGCTATTCTGAGTTGTAGAGCAATTGTGCGGACCTCGAGACAAGGAAATCTGAAGACACCCAAACCAAACCTTGCCAGGTCAGGTTTTGGCCAATTAGAAAAATCCCCTATGATGACACTTCAGTTACTAGTTGAAGAGTTTGTATTAAGAGCCCTGGAAAGAGACAGGGAAATCCCCTGGTTGTGATGCAGCCTCCGCTCAGAGTGGACTTGAGGAAATGTGCTATGACTAGAGGGAGGACACTAAACTGGGATCTTCGCTGGTGTGTGCATGTCTGCCAGTGGCAAGAGGGGTGGGCATTTCTTTTCTTTTTTTTTTTTTTGTTTGAGACGTAGTCTCACTCTGTCACCCAGGCTGAGGTGCAATGGCGTGGTCTCGGCTCACTGTAACCTCTGCCTCCCAGGTTCAAGTGATTCTCCTGCCTCACCCTCCCAAGTAGCTGGGATTATAGGCACCTGCCACCACACCTGGCTAATTTTTGTATTTTTAGTAGAGACAGGGTTTCACTATGTTGGCCAGGCTGGTCTCGAACTCCTGGCCTCATGATTTGCCCGTCTTGGCCTCCCAAAGTGCTCGGATTACAGGCAAGAGCCACCGCGCCTGGCCAGGGGTGGGCATCTCTGAGCAGTCTCATGGATAGATGAGGTCATCAATTATATGGCATCCTTCAGGATGTTCTGGGTTACAACCTCCAGGAATTTTTCCCTGAGTTGATTTCCCTCCCTGGCAGTCCCCATCGCCTCCCCTTTCTCTGGCTTCTGTACGTGGGTTAGCTGTTTTTCTTTTTGCTTCCATAGTGCATATGGAATTATCCAAATGTTAAATTGACCCCACCTACCTAGGGATCTCTGCTGGTGGTAGCCAAGCAATACCTTTGCCTTTTCTACTTGTATAAATCCAGTTGGGTAAGTTCTTCTCAAGCTCTCAAAAGATCCAGGTGGTTTTGGCCAGGGCAATAAAAAGGGGTTATACTGTCAGATGGTGCTGTCTAAAGTAACTGTATGAGATTTTATACAGTTTTTCTTTGCATTGAATAATCTTTATGTTCTGTGTTTTGGTGCTTCTTGAATATATTTAAAGGAAATTTAGGGACATTGATTACATTTAAAATTTGGCTGGCTCAATTACTCCAAGAATTTTTTTAAAAAAATTAAGAATGTCAAGTCAAAACTTGAGGGTAGAATAAGGAGAATTGCACTGACTTAGAAAAATGGTTTTCTTTTCTTAAACTACCAGATCTTTTAAAATTTGTTATCCTACCACATTAAAATTCCAAATATTTGCAAGGCAGTAGAGATTGAGCCAAAGTTAGTCATTAGAGCAAAACTTATTATTTTTTTTCAGTTACATCTATTTTCTGTATGTGACAGAAACCGTAAGTTAATGGAACTTTTATTTAGAATCACTCTGTCCTTGGTAAATGGCCTTCTGAGATTCTCAGCACTGTGTTTTACCTCCCACTGGCAGAGACTGTAAAAAACAAGGTGAAACAAACAAAACAAAAGTCCTGACACCCGAGAGCTGCCTGGATGCAATTAACAAGGCCTTGGGGTTGCTAGGAGCTAGCCTGGCACTCCCAGGTGGTTTTGGTTCTCCTGTTGAAGATAAAGGATTTCATAGAATATCAGAAGCAGACAGGTACTTTGTGAGCACAATGAATTCAGACAGAACACCAGAATGCTCAGTCATCATGTCTGAACCCAGACAAAACATGAATATTGTCCAAACCACAAAAATAACCAGGCACATCTCTCTCGGGAGTGATTACTGCTTCTTTACCAATCACATCTGTAGCCTCAGGAGAGTCTTCCGTCCCTCTAGGTAGGATTTATTAAGCTACCCAATCATAGCATTGCCACCCCAACCCTCCACTTTCTGTCAGAATCCAATTAAAGGCAAAATCCCTCTTTCTTCAATCCTCCCCAAAATCACCTAAAACAAGCACAAACCTTACAATTGATTAATGGTCAATTTTATGTGTCAGCTAGACTGTGATCCCCAGTCATCAAATCAAACACTAATAATCTAGATGTTGCTGTGAAGATATTTTGCAGATGTCATTGAAGTTCATAATCAGTTGACTTTAAGAATTTATCCTAGAAAAACTGGGTGAGCTTACTCTAAACTGTTGAAAAGCCTTAAGAGCAGAGTTGAGATTTCTCTGAGGAAACAGAAATTCCCAGTGGATCTCTGATTTGCCTAGCCCACCCCCACGGATGCAAAAATTAATTCCTTGCATCATTCTCTTAATATACATATTCTCCTGGTTCTACTTCTTTGGTTCCAACAATCTCTTGCTGAGGGGCTGCACGATTCTCATGTTGAGTTTTATCTAACATTGCAATGAACAATAAAGCTGACTTGTTCATTCAAGGGTATGCTCCTGCTGGTCTTTGGCTGGAGGCATTGAAGTACCTCATTAGGCAGTTATGAGGAATGTACATATACTGCACTTGGAATGAAAAATTCTTAGGACTCTTTACATATACGTGTCATATTTTAATATCATCCTCATTTTCCAAGGAGGACATTAAAGCCCAGAGAGTTGAAGGACTTTTCCCAGGGTCACACAGCTGGTAAGTGGTACAGATGTGATGCTATGGGGCAAGCCATGAGTCCTTGTGAGGAGTGATGGGTGAGAGTCTCCTTCTGTGCGAATTCAGAATCCAGTGCCTTAACGTGATTAGGGGATATATTTGACTCTATAGGTGGCTTTATTCTTTCTAGCTCCTGCCATTGTGAAAGAAGAGGGTTTTTGAGGTCCCATTTGAGATGTGCTCCCTTTACCACTCAATATCCTTCTTGCTGTGTAGCAAATAACATGTTTTTATCTTTTTTCCTGTATCCAGACTTACCTGCTTTGTATCTCATGTTAATTCCTTAGGACTTTGGCAAATGAACAAAATGTTTTGGGATGGTACTACAGAATTTCACCTATTAACATTACAGTTTAAACAACTCAACTCCAGTTAAGAAGTTAGGGTGTTAAATGTGGGATTAGAATTGTATTTTGGATGGGAAGTTGAGGGTGCAGTTTCAGATCTCACATCCTGTGGGGTGAAGGGAAAGTCCAAGCAATGCAAAGTCATTGAAGAGATAATAGACGCCATTTCTTTTTCTTTTTTCTTTTTTTTTTTTTTTTTTTTTGAGATGGAGTCTTGCTCTGTCGCCCAGGCTGGAGTGCAGTGGCATGATCTCGGCTCACTGCAAGCTCCGCCTCCCGAGTTCACACCATTCTCCTGCCTCAGCCTCCCGAGTAGCTGGGACTACAGTCGCCCACCACCATGCCCAGCCAACTTTTTGTATTTTTAGTAGAGACGGGGTTTCACTGTGTTAACCAGGATGGTCTTGATCTCCTGACCTCGTGATCTGTCCGCCTTGGCCTCCCAAAGTGCTGGGATTACAGGCATGAGCCACCGCGCCTGGCCCAATAGGCGCCCTTTCTATCTTTAACCTAGTTTTGTCTCTCTTCTCCTCCTGCTTCATCCGGCCATAACACAGTGAACCTTGTTCCAGTTGCTTCTGTCTTCAGGTCGTAATTTTAATGTAAGGTAAAGTAATAAGTAAATGAAACTCAGAAGAACAGTATACCATTTTAACAACAGCTAATTTGTTACCTTTGTCTAGTAGAAAGAGAAAAGGTCCTCTTCATAAATTAATAGTGGGAATAAAATTTGGAGTTCAAAATAGTACTTTGTCCAACAATTTTCTCAGAAAGCAGTTATTAACATGCCATTGATTCCATAACTAAAATAGCAATGGGATGTGCCATTATAATTGATATCATTAAGAGCCATCTAAGAAATTAGGTAGAATTTGTGTTAGTTCTAATAAGCTGTTATAACATTCTCTAAGACTCTGTATATTTTCAAATTAGTCTGACTTTATGCACTGGTAAAGTTTTACTCTGAAGGCCAAGACTTCTATCTTGCAGTAGTTAAAGGTGCTTCACAACAATAACAGAGTCTAGAGTAGCAAAGTGAAAAGAATATAGATTTTGTAGTAAGATAAATATGTATTCCATGCTGCTTTTGATTTTATCAGCTGTAGCACCTTGAGCAAGTCACTCAAAATACCTGAGCCTTAAGGTTATTTTCTATAAAACAGAAGGAAAATTATTAGATGATAGTTAATATGGTAAAATGAAATGATAGATAAGTACAATTATAAAGTTAAATACAATCCAGTGTCTGACATATAGCATCTATTCCCGAGTGGTAGCTGCTGCATAAAGATGAATATTAATAATGATAATGATAATAACATCATGCTTTGGGCTGGGAAAGTCTATCAATTTCTCCTCATTCATTTAACCTTCTCCCTGTAGCACTCCAGGCATGTGGGAGCCTGTGAGCCACAGAAGAACTAAGACATTGCTGAAAGACAAAATTTTTTTGAAGACTGTTGTGTCTGTCAGATTTTTCTATGTAACAAAGTACTCCAAAACTTAATGACTTCAAATAATTGTTTAGTGTCTCCTCATGATTCTGTAAGACAGGAAATTGTGCTCAACCCACCTGAGTGGTCTTTATGTACTGGGCAGGTTCAGCTTTTCTCAGGTGGGCTCCCTCACATCTCTGTAGAATCAATAGGTTTGGCAGGGATAAGGGGCCTCTCTCCATCCATGTGGGCTCATTATCCGGCAGGCTGGCTGAGGCTTATCACAGGTGCTGGAAAGCTCTCCTGTGCAAGACAGAAACAGCAGGTGTCTTGAGCTGAAACTTAAAACTCACAACATCACTTCCATTACATTCTATTATTCAAAGCAAGTCATAGTACTAGCTCACATCAAGAGGTGGGTTAATAGATTGCATTTCTTGACAGAATGGGCTACAAAGAATTTGTAGCTATTTTTGCAACTTATCATAAATATCCTCTGGCTTTTGGCAATATGTAAATGAATTTGGTGTGCGAGCATTGGAGAGCCCCCATATTTGAAATAAATTCCACTCACTCACCTACCAGTCAAGATCTTATCTTTACTAATCTGCATTAAAAACACAGCGAAGCTTTCTCAAGGGAGACTTGAACTAAGAACTGTTGAATTCCAATATGAATAAGATGTTACAGTTTATTCTTATAAAAAACTTTATGGAGTTTTACAAATGAAAATATAGAATTGTGAAGAATTGTAAGTAATCTCTTATGACTGCCAAGCTCATATTCTGATACAAAGTCCTGTATGCTGATATCCAGTCACGTGGTCTCTCACAATCATAAAATTAATGAAGCAGAGGAAACTTATAAAAACAATTGTTATTTAATATCATTTCCACCAATTCTTTGTCAGCAACAACTCCTATGTGTATGAACTAGTTGTTTTAAATAACTCACTTGAATAAACTGCACAATAAAAAATAATACGAGGAGGCCAGGCGTGGTGGCTCACGACTGTAATCCCAACACTTTGGGAGGCCGAGGCGGGTGGATCACGAGGTCAGGAGACCAAGACCATCCTGGCTAACACGGTGAAACCCCATCTCCACTAAAAATACAAAAATAAAATTAGCCAGGCGTGGTGGCGGGCACCTGTAGTCCCAGCTACTCAGGAGGCTGAGGCAGGAGAATGGTGTAAACCTGGGAGACGGAGCTTGCAGTGAGCCGAAGTCGTGCCACTGCACTCCAGCCTGGGTGACAGAGTGAGACTTCGTCTCAAAATAATAATAATAATAATAATAATAATAATAATAATAATGAGGAAAGATTGCTTTGTAATGCTATTCTACTGAAAAACATGCAAAATTATCTCCATGTCCAGATCTACCTTCTCCATAGCTCCAGAGTATTCTACAGCTAAACCTAATAAATTATTTCATGAAGACTTTGCAGAGACTATGGTATGTAATCAACAAATACTTGTTGACTTGGACTAAAATTCTTAATCATCTGAATCAGTTTACAGAGCTGACTGTCTGGAGACTGACTTTCCTCATATCCAGTAGTGATTGATTCTCCTCCCAGGAACTCCCCGGTCCTAATGTACATATTGTAAACATTCTTTGTATAGATCCTTTTATTTACTTATTTAATTTTAGAGATGGGGTCTCACTGTGTTGCTCAGGCTGGCCTCAAACTCCCAGGCCCCACCTCAGTCTTCCAAGTAGCTGGGACTACAGGGGCACACCACCCCACCCAGCTATACAGATACCTTTCCTTAGCATTAATCATTAAACAAATGACAAATAATTTTTAATAAAAGCTTTAAAAGCAAGTGCTGCCCAAAGCAATTTATAGATTCAATGCTATTCCTATTAAAAACTACCATTGAGATTCTTCACAGAACTAGAGAGAGCCTGAATAGCCAAGGCAATCCTAACCAAAAAGAACAAAGCTGGAGGCATCACACTACCTGACTTCAAACTATACTACAGGGCTACAGTAACCAGAACAGCATGGTACTGGTACAAGAACAGACACATAGAGCAATGGAGCAGAATAGAGAACCCAGGAATAAGACCTCATATCTACAACTATCTGATCTTCAACAAGCCTGAGGAAAATAAGCAATGGGGAAAGGATTTCCTATTCAATAAATGGTGCTGGGAGAACAGGCTAGCCATATGCAGAAGGTTGAAACTGGAACTCTTCCTTACACCATATACAAAAATTAACTTAAGATGAATTAAAAACTTAAATGTAAAACCCAAAACTATAAAAACCCTGGAAGACAACTTAGGCAATACTACTCAGGACATAGGCATCGGCAAAAGTAATTGCAACAAAAACAAAAATTGACAAATGGGATCTAATTAAACTAAAGAGCTTCTGCACAGCAAAAGAAACTATCAGCAGAGTGGACAGACAACATACAGAATGGGAGAAGAGTTCTGTAAACTATGCATCCAACAAAGGTCTGATATCCAGCATCTATAAGAAACTTAAACAAATGTACAAGAAAATAACAAACAACTGCATAAAAAAGTGGGCAAAGGGCATGAATGGACACTTCTCAAAAAAAGACATACATGTAGCCAAGAATCATATGAAAAACAGCTCAACATCACTGATCATTAGAGAAATGCAAATCAATACCACAATGACCATCCCACACCAGTCAGAATGGCTATTATTAAAAAGTCAAAAACTAACAGATGCTGATGAAGTTGTGGAGAAAAAGGAACATTTATATACTGTTGGCGAGAGTGTAAATTAGTTCAACCATTGTGGAAGACAGTATGGCAATACCTCAAAGACCCAAAGGCAGACATACCATTTGACCCAGCAATCCAATTACTGGCTGTATACCCAAAGGAATGTAAATCGCTCATTATAGCACCATTCACAACAGCAAAGACATGGAATCAACCTAAATATCCAATCGATGATAGATTGGATAAAGAAAATTTGGTACATATACACCATGGAATACTATGCAGCCATAAAAAAGAATGAGATCGGCCAGCACGGTGGCTCACACCTGTAATCCCAGCACTTTGGGAGGCTGAGGCAGGCGGATCACAAGGTCAGGAAATCAAGACCATCCTGGCTAACACGGTGAACCCCTGTCTCTACTAAAAGTACACAACATTAGTCGGGCGTGATGGCTACTCAGGAGACTGAGGCAGGAGAATGGCATGAACCCAGGAGGCGGAGCTTGCAGTGAGCCGAGATTGCGCCACTGCACTCCAGCCTGGGCGACAGAGTGAGACTCTGTCTCAAAAAAAAAAAAAAAAAAAAAAAAAACAGAAAAAAGAATGAGATCATGTTCTTTGCAGGGACATGGATGGAACTAGAGACCACTCCTTACCAGACTAATACAGGAACAGAAAACCAAACACCACATGTTCTCACTTATGAGCGGGATCGAAATTATAATAACATGTACATGGACACATAGAGGGGAACCACACACACTAGGACCTATTGAAAAGTGGAGGGTGGGAGGAGGGAGAGGATCAGGAAAAATTACCATTGATTACTAAGCTTAATACCTGGGTGATGAAATAATCTATAAAACAAACCCCTATGACACATATTTTTTTTTTTTTTTTTTTTTTTTTTTTTTTTTTTTTTGAGACGGAGTCTCGCTCTGTCGCCCAGGCTGGAGTGCAGTGGCGCAATCTCGGCTCACTGCAAGCTCCGCCTCCCGGGTTCACGCCATTCTCCTGCCTCAGCCTCTCCGAGTAGCTGGGACTACAGGCGCCCGCCACCACGCCCGGCTAATTTTTTTGTATTTTTAGTAGAGACGGGGTTATCACCGTGGTCTCGATCTCCTGACCTCGTGATCCGCCCGCCTCGGCCTCCCAAAGTGCTGGGATTACAAGCGTGAGCCACCGCGCCCGGCCCCTATGACACATATTTACATGTTTATGTAACAGACCTGAACATGTACCCTTGAACTTAAAATAGAAGTTTAAAAAATGCTCTAAAATGAGGTTTCTCAACCTGAGAACTATTAATATTTTGATCCAGAGGATAATTATTTTTTTGTGGGAGGCTGTCATGTGTGTTATAGGACTTTTAACAGCACCCCTGGCCTCTACCCAATACATGCCGGTAGCACCCTCTGCAGTAGTGACAACAAAAACTATCTCCAGGCATTGTCAAATGTCACCTGAGGGGAAAATTGCCCCCATTTAAGGATCATTGCTTTATAAGGTAACAGACTCTCTAAAATAAAAATAGTAGCAATGTATTGTGTGTTTATGGAATATGAGAAAGAAATTATATGACAACAATTGCACAATGAGTAAGAGAGAAATCTGGAGTATGCTAATCTAAGGTAGATTTGAAGATAGATTATACATATATGTAAAATTCTAGGGCAACAACTAATCCAAAAGAAAGCCAAAAAATGATTTTAAAAATAAATATTTCATAGAATTAATAGAAATATCTAACAAAAATAATTCAACCATATTAATAAGTACATTAAATATAATTGATCCAGACAGACCAATTAAATGATAGAGAAGTACAGATTGAATAAAAATGGAATATTGGACTATAATCTATCAGCAACCCATTTTAAACATAAAGACATACCTTCATTAAAAGTAAAAAGAAGGGAAATGTATACCATGCAAAAGAAATCAAAAGAGAGTCGGAATGATTGTGTCAATACTAGACAAAGTAGAAACTGGAGCAAGAAATGTTAATAGGGATAAAGACAGACATCACTTAATGATAAAGGGTTATTTCTCTAAAGAGACATAACAATCTTCAGTGCATATGCACCTAACAACAGAGCTTCAAAATACAGGAGACAAAGTGGACATAAAAGAAAGGAGAGGCCGGGCATGGTGGCTCACGCCTGTAATCCCAGCACTTTGGGAGGCTGAGGTGGGTGGATCACGAGGTCAGGAGATCGAGACCATCCTGGCTAACACAGTGAAACCCTGTCTCTACTAAAAATACAAAAAATTAGCCGGGCGAGGTGGCGGGTGCCTGTAGTCCCAGCTACCAGGGAGGCTGAGGCAGGAGAATGGCGTGAACCCCAGGGGGGGAGCCTGCAGTGAGCCGAGATCGCGCCATTGCACTCCAGCCTGGGCGACAGCGAGACTCTGTCTCAAAAAAAAAAAAAAAAAAAAAAAAGAAAGGAGAAATGGAAAAATCCAAAATTATCATTGGAGATTTTATACTCATTTCTTAGTATTTCATAGGAAAATTAAGCAGAAAGTCAGTAAGGATATAGAATAACTGAACAATGCTATCAAGTAACTTGACTAAGTTACATTTACAGAACACTCCACCCAACAACAGGAAAATACATAATTTGAAACTGTATTAATTCTATCTACTATATTTCTCTCTATGAACATCATGTTATTCTCCACTTATTCATCTCTTGTGGTCTCAAAAAAGTTTTATAACATTTTATCTGATGATTCTTTATATTCCTTGTTAAATACTTTTTATATTATTTTGCTCTTGTTAATGCATACTTTTTTCCTTCCTCCATCACTAAATATTTTTTCTTACAGTCTTCATTGCTTAGTCTGCCAGAGACAGATGATGCTGCTTTCCACAGGGTTCTGATTTGCTGAAGAGGAAAATATTTAATGTCTTATTTTGGTTTCACTTAAACCCAGCTTCTGCAAGGGCCGATTGTCACCAAAACCTGACTAGAAGGGAGTGAGGTTGTGGAGATTGGGGGTTGGGGTGAGGAATTGAAAATAACACATGATACATGGGTGTCCTTTCAGCGCCCTCTGTCTGGAAAATTAACTAACCAGAGAAGTGAAGGGTTCAACAGTCAGATTAAAGAACAGGTTGGCTGGGCACGGTGGCTTACGCCTGTAATCCCAACACTTTGGGAGGCCAAGGTGGGTGGATCACCTGAGGTCAGGAGTTCAAGACCAGCCTGACCAACATGGTGAAACTCCATCTCTACTAAAAATACAAAATGAGCTGGGTGTGGTGGCACATGCCTGTAATCCCAGCTACTTAGGAGGCTGAGGCAGGAGAATTGCTTGGACCTAGGAGGTGGAGGTTGCAGTGAGCCGAGATCGCGCCACTGCACTCCAGCCTGGGCAACAAGAGCAAAACTCTGTTGCAAAAAAAAAAAAAAAGAAAAGAAAAAGAAAAGAAAAGGAAAGAACAGGCATTACCCTGTGCTTTGTGCTTTGAGTCACTATCAAGTGACTTAAACCAAGGACAGCTCATGCCCACAGGTCTACAGGGAAAGAGTAACTGTAAATAGCAGCATCTTAATGTGTTTGCACTTGTGAAAAAGTAGAGGATGCTTCATTTCTTTAGTCCACGCAGTCTCCAGTGAGTTTCGGGATGTGCCAGTTGAATCTTATGATCTAGGCACTGTTTACTAAATTGACAATGAACCTCCAAATCAACTATGAATTTGGCTTACTGGTCTGAACCTGATGTTTGCAGTTTAAAGTCAGCCAAAAATCCTGGGATGTGTACATTGTGGGAAAAAAATCAGAATTAAAGTGAAGGAATGGAGTCGGTTGTTTCCCCAGATGTGTGAGAATAGGTTAATTTCCTGGAGGTAGTTAAAATAAAACCAAAAGGACAAATTGCCTGTTCCTCTCATATTCCTTCCCTCCTCCTTATTCCCACCCAATATAAAGGAAGCCAGGCCTCTTTTTGCTTTTGACTCTGAAACTTTCTTTTCAGATATACTGGATGTTTATCAGCCAGGCTGGTGAGAAAATGTCGACAAATTGTCATGTTACCTCCCAGTCATGATGATGATAATAATAATAATTGATAGTAATGATGATAATAGTGCCTGATATGTATTGAGTACTTACCACATGCCAGATGTTCTTCTAATTGCTTTTACCATACTTATATTAACTGACTTAACTTTCAGAATGATACCATTAAATAGGTATATTATTATATCTCCCTCCCCCATTTTACCAATTATGAAATTGTAGCATGGAAGAGTTGGATACTTGACTAAAGCTACACCACTAGTAAGAGCCAGAATTCAAACCCGTGCAGTCTAACTGCAGAGTGATACCATAGAGAGAGGGCATCTGTGCTACACTGTAACCCAGAAGGGAATTTATGCCACAACTCCTATCACAGGCAAGGGACGATTTGTCAAGCCACAACTTAATTCTTCTAAAGAAGTAATTGTACATGGATCTGGCCACTTACACATCCAACCGTCTTCATCTAGAGGTGTTTCTCCAGGACAAGCCCTGAGGTGGAAATTTGCATTAATGTAGCTGATTAAGCCCTCCTCTGTAGATGCCTTATGGACAGAAATGGGCCCTTCCTCTTCTCTTTGTTTCTCATACTTGACTGTGGCTCTGCACCCCCAGGAGATTGGTTCCAGGACCCCAGCTGATACCAAAATCTGTGGATGCTCAGTCTCTTCTATAAAATGCTGTAATAGGCCGGGCGCTGTGGCTTACACCTGTAATCCCAGCACTTTGGGAGGCTGAGGCTGGCGGATCATGAGGTCAGGAGATCAAGACCGAGACCATCCTGACTAACACGGTGAAATCCCGTCTCTACTAAAAATACAAAAAATTAGCCAGGCGTGGTGATGGGTGCCTGTAGTCCCAGCTACTTGGGAGGTTGAGGCAGTAGAATGGCGTAAACCCGGGAGGCAGAGCTTGCAGTGAGCCGAGATCACGCCACTGCACTCCAGCCTGGGCAACAGAGGGAGACTCCATCTCAAAAAAAAAAAAAAAAAAAATGCGTATTAACCCATATCCGTGGATTTAAATCCATGGTAGGTTGAATCCACAGATGTGGAAGCTTGGATAGGGAAAGTCGACTGTATTTAATTTATGCACAGATAAACACTCTTGGTCAGGTCCAGTATAATTCATCTACAGGTGATTTAAATAGTGAATGCACTTTGAAGTCTTCATGGTCAGCTGAAGAATTTGAAATTTTACTGTCAGACTTACTTAGAAATCTTACAGGTTCAAACATGTTATGGCTAATAAAATTTTGCAGCTTTGTCAAAAACCATAGAAATGTTCCTGAGTTTAGACCAGGCTACGTGGCACCGAAGAGTCAGGGCCTGCTCCCAACCCCAGAAGAAGGGACCAGAAATTTCCAGTCTGGGAGGGTACCACACAAAAGTTGCTCTGAAACTACAGACTGCGATTTTTTTCTGCATTTTTCCTTCTTCAGGGAAAACAGTGTGAACCTGTGTAGTGCTCTTCTATCTCTGCTCAACTGAGTACCAGAGGGTTCATGGGTTTCGAGTTTAAGACATTAGATTTAGGGAGAATTCACATCTTTCTTCTTCTGTTTATTTGTGAGGTATGGTGAGGTCATTGTTTTACTTCCGTGAGGACAGTGGATAAAAAAGAACCCTTTGGAGGGAAGGGAGAGGTAGAGATGAGTAAAGTTATGTAAAAGGACTGAAAAGTAGACCTGAGAGCACAATTGAGAACAGAAGCTTTGTGGCTATCATCCCAGAGGACCATGAAGACCTGCAGGAGAGGAAAAAAGACACTACAGGGACAGTATAGGCGAAGTTTTACACAATGCTCCACATTAAAATGTTCCATACAAATTTCCCTGAGCAGAGATTTTTCAAGGCCACTCACCTAGACCTGCAGGCCCTATTAAGACTGTTGGGAGGAGAAAAATGTAGTCGTTCTTCTATCATCTAATTCTAGTCTTCTGAGTGTCATTAAGATCCTTCCTGTTTTTATAAATATAAATATCACAGTATAGATACATTTACAGAATTGTAATATTAGTCTTTGTAGTTTTTTTTTTTTTTTACTTAATCTGTGGATAATTTCCCACAGATCAGACAATCTTCTACATCACTAAACAGTTTCATAAAATCTTATCTTTAGTGGCTATAAAAACATCACCACACACTTGAAATAGTGTTTATTTAAACATTAAAAAAAAAAAACTTGGGGACACTTCAGGAGATTAATTGAAAGATTATATGGAGAATAGTTAACCCCACCTCTCTTCCACTCTGACCTCTGCCACATAGGTGGCTGGCATCTATCCCTCAAACAAAATACATGAAGTTTCCTCTCAGAAGAAATTGAATGGGCCCAGAGAAAATAATAATTCCACGCTATGGCCCTCATGGTCCTCCAGTGAAAGAATCAGACCCTGAAACATTAGCACCAAATTCCTACCAAATTTCATCTGATTTCTTCGAACTCATGACCATTTTTTAGTCACTCTTACATGTAAAATAATATGAAGAAACAGAAAGCATTTTAAGAGAGCAATAAGGATAAACAAAAAGAAAAAGCTTAAAACAGATAGATTAGAAATTCAAGACAGCTTTAAATATATTCACAAAACAAAGCCAAACAAAATTTTAATTATTATTTTCACAAGTATTGGAGAAGATAGTCCCTTTGTAAAACAAATCAAATTGCTATTAATCTTTTCTCCATAGGTAAAACAACAAAAACACTTTGAAAATTAACAATATAGCCATAATATTTATAAGACATTCTTTTTGAAATAACCCAAACACACATAAATAAAGATAAAGCATTTGCTATGCAAGCAAATCCAGCTTCAAGACAAGCCACAGCCCCTACCCACCATGCAGAATTCTGGGCCTAAGCCCAGAATAGATCTGCATAGATTGATGGAGAAATCACCACCCTAGATGCAAAACAAGGCCTGTCTAAAATCAGACTGTGGTTGCTGAGGAGGAAGTGGGAATGGGGAGTGACTGCTTAATGGGTACAAGGTTTCCTTTGGAGGTGATGAAAACGTTATGGGACTACATAGAAGTGATGGCTGTACAACATGGTGAATGCACTAAATGCTACTGAGTTGTGCACCTTAAAATGGGTTAATTTTGTTATGTGAATTTTACCTCAACAAACAAAAAGACTGCCTAACTCAGGCCCATGCCTTTATATAATATGCTACTTAATACACTCTACTACTCTTTAAAAAATCAACAATACAGGACAGTGTACTTATCCTAGACTTTCAGAACATTTATTCTTTTTTAAAATCTCATGAAGATTTTGAATAAAAATAGTTTTAAATCTATAGATTATATCTCCATCCAACTTTATGATTCGTTTATAGTTTATTTCCTTTTTCAGTAAAGTACATTTTTTACTTTCTGTTGAGTCTATATATTTCTTACAAAACTTATTCTTTGATATTTTCTATTATTCCTAATGCTAATGAAGTTCTCCCTGCCACCAAACTTGGGTATGCCTTCTTGACAGTTTAGTCTGCCAGAGACAAATGATGCTGACTTCTCTACTTTGCCTTATTAGATAAAAAGAAAAGTATGTAATGATAATATCAAGGTTTCATGTTAATGTGGTTTATGCAAAGATTTATGTCATCATCCTTCCCCTTCAACCACAACCCTTTTCTAATAACCACATCCTGTGACCAAACAGCTCTTCCTTTCCTACAAGCATCAGACTTATTATTACTTACTCTGAGGTTCTCGATGTGAATTTTAGATAGTGACATATCCTTTGGCCAACACTTGAACAATCTTCACACAAGATGTGAAGAACATGACAACAAACCGTCTGTAACTAAGGGTATCAAAGAACATAGTTAAGGACTCCTGGCTGTGATGGCCGTTTTCAGTAAGACATTATTCTACAGGACACTTTCTGGAATATGAATTCAACATATTAGAAACTACATTGTGGAGGTTTCCCCTGAAGAAAAAAAAAGTAGATGGGAAACCCATGATGATAAGGATCTGAAATTAACGTGGTATGAAAGTGAGGGTAGGTGCACAGCTCTGGGCCAGCCACACAGAGTTAGGGCCACTGTCTCAACATCTGAAAGAGACTGAGCTTGAACAGTGAGGACTACATTAACCAGGGGGCTGGATCTGCATTGCTCACTCTTCAACAGAGATTGGAACCCAGCTGACTGTGAGTGAGTGTGGAAGAGCCCCCTGCTGGAGGCAAATGACTGGAGCCCTGTGCATATGCTGGGCCATGAGGAAGAGCACAAGTATATTCTCTGGAACAGGGCTCTTCAGGGCCTGGGCTAAGTCAGCCAGCACCCTTCTCCTCCTCACCCCACCCAATGGTAAATCTGATAAATCAGTGCTAATTTGCTTTGTATGATAGAATTTACTAAATGTGATGGCTGATATTTCGAGCCAGGGTGGCAAATGCAGCTACTGACTCAAGAGCAATGTGTAGTAGTAACTTGGGTGTGAGAATAGGATTGTGAATTGGTATGCAACTTTACCAGTGACAGATGTGTCTCACTACCCATTGGCATGTATGTTCTAGTCTAGTGCTGAGAAAGATACACAAAATATTAAGACTTTTACAGCAAGATTTGTACCACAAAATGCTCATTTTTAGCTCTTGTGGATTTTCTGTCTTGTAGTTTATTGTATCTTTCTCACTCTTGCTGAGGCATCACCAAGTCACCTTGTAAATTCTGTAATCACTTTCTTTCAGTAGATTTCTTATATCTAAATTTTAATTAAGACTAGGAATCCTTTTTGACACTTGGACACTGAAAGGAAGCATCTCTCAATTTCCTCCTTTACTCATGCGTCTTCTTATCAACTGGGGAGTCTGGGGGTCATAGGACGGAAGTAGTAGGTGAAGCTTGGACATCAGATCAAATTGAGAATTAACTAAAACAGGGATGGGGCAGAAGCACCTCTCCATAAGACATGCCTACTAGTGTTTCATGTCAGTTTACCGTTGCTGTGGCAACACCCAGAGGTTACCACTTCTTTCTATGGCAATAATGACCCACTGGGGTCATTGAAGTGGTAATTGGAGTTACCATCTATAAATTAAGGGGTGGATTATGCAGAAATTTCTACCCTATTTCTAGAAACTACTGCATAGTCCACCTCTTAATTTGCATATAATTAAAAGTGGGTATAAATATGACTGCAGAACTGCCTCTGAGCTACTATTCGGGGCACACTGCCTATGGGGTAACCCTGCTCTTCAAAGAGTAGCTTAGTTCCATAAAAGTTGCTGTCTAACACCGCTGTCTCATCCTTGGAATCTTTCCAGAGTGAAGCCAAGAACACTCTTGGGCAAAGCCCCAATTTTGAGGCTTGCTGGCCCTGCATCAAGACCACCCTTGCAATGGATAAATTTATCTGCTAGTTATCTCAGTACTAAGGGCTTCTTAATGTGGGAGTCCTCACTTTGGGGAATATGAAGAATTTGACTGGTTTCAGGGGGTTGGTCAAGGGAGATCTGCTGCAGTCTGTTAAGTGATTCTGTGAAAGACAATGATATCTTACTCCACTTTGAGCATTTGATCTGAATGCCCCCTTCACATTAAGCCACTGTGGATCCATAACCAAGGGTGCAGGAATTTTGCTTCTGAGAACCTTCCCCATGATAGAATTCTGGTTATTTCTGTTTTTCTTTCTGTTTGCTATTATGACCTACACCTCTGTTAACATCCCTGTGCATGCTTCCTTGCCCACATACCTAATGTTTCTTTAGAACAAATGCCTAAGACTAGAAGTTCTATGCACTATATTTGTGTTTACAACTTTACTATAACTAGCTGTATAAATTTCGACCCCCACTAGGAGTGTTTAATTGTTCACACTAATGAATTTTCTTGCCAATAAATTATTGTCAGACTTCATTTTGCCCATCTCTTGAGAATTAAATGATACTTCCTAGTGATTTGAAATGTGTTTATCTGATTACTAATAAGGGTGGAAATCTTTTCACATTATGTATTGTCCTGCTATGCTTCCTTTTCATAAACTAGCTCTCATCCCTGGAGTGGCACTAAATTTCTTATTATTTTTATAAATATAAAAATGTCATATGTATAGATAGATATAAGCTTATAAGACTTAAATTTTAGTTTTTACAATTTAATTTTCCAATATTATGTGTATTAAAAATAACTTATTCCAATTTGTGTCATATTTTTAAAGTATATTTTGATTACATTTTTAAAAATATGTATTAAACTATATTTATTAAAAATTTTACTTTTTTTGTTATTTCATCCTTGTCAAGAAATACTTCCCTACTTCAGTTCAAAAAATAATCTTCTAAATTTTCTATTTAAAAAATTTAAAAATTACCTTTCCTTTGGCTAAATATTCTGTAATGGGATTGCTAGATGATATGATAGCTCTATTTTTAGTTTTTTGAGAAAACTCCATACAGTTTTCCATAATGGCTGTACTAATTTACATTCCTACTAATGGTGTATAAAAGTTCCCTTTTACCCTCCTCCTTACTAGCATTTTTTTTTTTTTTTGTCTTTTTGATAGTAGGCATTCCAACCGGGATAAGATGATAGTTCATCGTGGTTCCTGTTCACATTTGATTAGTCTGAATTGAATTGATTTTTGTGGATACTGTGTTGTATGAATCCAACGTTGAGTTTTCCGTCTGGATAACAAATTCTCTCAGGATGACTTACTGCACTGTTTCATAAGTAAATTCTAATGCCAACTCCAACATAAATATGATTTTACATATGAGTGAGTTGGTTCTGGGCCTGCTGTTTTTGTTCGTTTGTCTATATGTCTATCCATGCATCAATACAACTCTCCTATTTATACTTAAGTCTGATAATAAATTGAGGACTAGCTGGGCAAAATCTTACCAACCTGTTTCTGTGTATAACTAGTAAAGAAACCAAACTGTTTATTTGCATGTGTAACTAACTTGTAGGCTAGTCTTAAACAATTGCTCTTCTATAATTATTTATAATCAGCATAGTGATTCCACAATATTATGTTGGGATTTTGAGTAGAACTGCATTGGCTCTATAGATTAACTCAGAGAAAAATTGTGTTTATTTTTTGGATATTTTATTCATGAATATAGTATATCTTTCCATTTACATAGGTATCTCTAATTATTGTTATTATTTTTTTGACAGAATCTCACACTGTCTGGAGGCTGGAGTACAGTGGCATGATCTTGGCTCACTGCAACCTCCGACTCCCAGGTTCCAGTGAGTCTTGTGTCTCACTCACCTGAGTAGCTGGGATTACAGGCTCATGACATCATGCCCAGCTAATTTTTGTAATTTTAGTGGAGACAAGGTTTCACTATGTTAGCCAGGCCGGTCTTGAACTCCTGGCCTCAAATGATCCACCGCCTTGGCCTCCCGAAGTGCTGGGATTACAGGCATGAGCCACCACGCCCAGTCTCTAATGTCTTTTAATGAAGTGTTAAATTAAACTACCTAAAATTACCAACAATCATCTGTTTTTGATCAAAAAGAATTTTGATCAATTTCATTTAGTTCAATGTAAAACCCTGATGTAACAGATCTCTATAACTTGTTAGATTTATAGATAGTATACCTAACTTTAATTTTAATGTTGTTCAATTATTTGTTGATGTACGACTTGCTTAACATATTGTGTAGGTTAAAATGTTGAGATTCAGAGAGACCATTAAAATTGCTCAAAGTCAGACATCCAGGATATAGCAGAGTAAAATTTAAACTAAGTTCTGCCTAATTCCAAAGCCCTGGTACCCTTCTCTTGCAACCATTTATATTACATGATAAGTTGACTTATCTACATGTGATTGAGCTTATAGACAAATGGGAGAGGAAGTATACATTTGCATCTTGACTAAAGATAATGCTAGTCTTGGCCAGACAAGAATTACAAGGCAGTCTCTATCATTAGAGAATTTCAGCTTCTAAATTTCCAGATGCCATTCCTTGTGTTTGAATTAATCCCTAGAAATTTGTACCTAAAAAAGCACACATGAGAATGAGGTAATATATGAAGCAGTGGTTATTGTTTTTTTGTTTTTTGGGTTTTTTTTGAGATGGAGTCTTGCTCTGTCGCCCAGGCTGGAGTGCAGTGGCGTGATCTTGGCTCACTGCAAGCTCCACCTCCCGGGTTCACGCCATTCTCCTGTCTCAGCCTCCCGAGTAGCTGGGACTACAGGCGCCCACCACCATGCCCGGCTATTTTTTTGTATTTTTAGTAAAGACGGGATTTCACCATGTTAGCCAGGATGGTCTCAATCTCCTGACCTCATGATCCACCCACCTCGGCCTTCAAAAGTGCTGGGATTACAGTTGTGAGCCACCACGCCCGGCCAGTTATTGTTTTTATATAATTCATTTGTTAGTTGTAACTTATGACTGAAGAAGAGTGAGCCCAGGAACAACTAAATATGTTGGAGGTAAGTGTAATATGAAAACACTAGAGAATGTAGGGTCAGTGTAGAGTTGTAGAGAAACACCCCTCTGTGTTGAATTCAACTCAATTTGTTTAAAGACACAAGAAATATTTTTTGAATCAAGGCCATTTTCTAGGCATGGTGGAGATGCAGACTTGTGGAAACAACAGGCCTAAACTTAACGGGCTTATGGTCTAATGGGACACAAAAGAAGTACCCATTTATAATGTTAAGTAGTAGGTGGTTTCTTAGAAAAAAAAAATTATGTACATTTGGAGAATAATGCGTACTTTCAAGAGAAATGTTACAATTAAATATACTTTGAAAATGTCTTCAGATTTTAAAAGGCAGAGATGATGAGGAAGAAGCATGGCATAGACCTACCAAAATCTTTTTTTGAAATATAGTTTAAACTTTATTCTATAATTCTTTCTTCTGCTAGGTCAAACCTATGGTTGAGCCCCCTCTAGTGAATTTTTATTTCAATTATTGTACTTTACAACTCCATAATTTCTATTTGGTTCCTTTTTATTATACTATTGTCTAAATATTTGTGTCTCCGGCCCCCAGATTTATATTTTGAAGCTCAATTCCCATTTTCTAGTGTGTGGTATTAAGAGGTGGGGTCTTTGGGAGGTGATTAGGTTATGAGGGTAGAGTCCTCATTAATGGAAATAGTCCTCCTGTAAAAGAAGCTGAGGGAGCTTATTCACCACTTCCACTGTATGAAAACACAGGAGGAACGCACTGTCTGGGAAACAGACAGTAAGCCCTTGCCAGACACTGAATCTGCTGGTTCTTCGATCTTGGATTTCCTAGCCTCCAGAACTGTAAGCAATAAATTTCTGTTGTTTATAAATTACCTAGTCTAAGGCATTTTGTTATAGCAGCTGAATGGACTAAGACAACTAACTATTATCGCTATTGTTGTAACGCCAAAGGTTCTTGCCTTAGCCATGCCAAGGAACTGGTGTGGCAGCTGCCTGCCGTGAGTGATAGAGACACGGACTGATAGAGAGAAAAAGCAGTAGGCTTTACTGAGCAGAGTGAAAGTACAAAGCTTCCACAGTGTGGAAGGGATCCTGAACAGGTAGCACTGCTGGTTTTGGGTGATTGCCTTTTAACTCTTTAAGGGGGGTAATACGTGCGGTGGGAAGATGTTACCAGAGTGAGAAACAAAGGCAGTAAATTATTTTGTTCCATGTCTTAGATCTTGAGGAAAACCGGAATTGCAACCTAGGTTTTATTTACTTTATGACCTTGTAGTGGCATAGCAAAAGAGACAGGATCTTACCAGGACTTTATAAAGTATGTTCACAAGGAATTGGAATTGGGAAGTTAGATAAGGTTTGCTGGTCACAGAAAAATGGGCAGTTAACATTCTCTTTATCTTTAGTTTTGGGGGAGGGGGAAAGGAGAGAGGGAGAGAGACACAGGGCAACTTACAGCAAAATTTTCTCTGTTTATAGCTTTCTTGGGGAAGAAAACGCATATACAAATCCAGGTGTTAGGAATATTGTAAGCATATATCTTCAGTGTTATTCATCCAGGACTGAAGTAAGTGCTGATGCAGGAAATGAGTGAGTTTCACAGCTTTCTGAGCCCCTACTCGACCCAGGAAGCCCAGCTGCACCTCCTCTTATTGTTCTTCTCTCTTTGATGCAACACTGCCATCACGTCTTCCTTCACTTCTTTAGTCATCCTTTCCTTTAGGTCTGTGAATGTAATGGATAATGTTAAGTGTCAACTTGAGTTGGCTGAGGGATGCCCAGATAGCTGGTAAAACATTGTTTCTGAGTGTGACTGTGAGGGTGTTTCCAGAATATTTTAGTATTTGAATCAGAAGACTGAATAAAGAAGATATCTCTCACCAATATGGGTAGGCATCATTCAGTCCATTGAGGACCCAAATAGAACAAAAAGGTGGAGGAAGGGTGAATTCTCTTTCTCTTTGAGCTGGGACATACATGTACTTCTACCCCTGGACACCAGAGCTCCTTCTTCCCCTCCTCCTGCCATGACTCCAGCCCATGTCCTGGTTCTCAGGCCTTTGGCCTCAGACTGGGAGTTGTACCATTGGCTCCCTTGATCCTCAACCCTTCTGACTCCCACTGAATTACACCACCTGCTTTCCTGGGTCTCCTACTTGCAGATGGCATATTGTGGCACTTCTTGGCATCCATAATTGAGCGAGTCAATAACCATACATATCTTTTTGTCTCTGTTCCTCTGGAGAATCCTGACGAAAATATTGAATATATTTAAACATATATATAGTGGCTACTTTAAATATTTTTGTGTTAGATTTGTTCTCTCAAGCGATTTCTTCTGCCTTCTATTTTTCTGGTGTATTGGTCACACTTTTTTGTTTCTTTGCATAGCTCATAATTTTTGTTGAAAAATGAACATTTTAGGAACTATATTATAGAAACTCTGGGTACTACCCCCACATTGTGCTTGTTATTCTTATTTGCTTGTTTGTTTATGTGATTAACAATGATTGTCTGGATTATTTTAATAAAGTCTATCTTCATCTCCTCATCCTACAGTGTTAAGCTTTTGATGTTACCTCAAGGAGGCCCAGCTTTGAGTATATCCAGGGTTACCCTGGAATGACAGTGGTCCTGTAGGACTCTTTCACTCTTTCCCTCACCAACCCAGCCATTGAAGTCCATTAATTACCACGCTTTTCAATAATGCCCTGGGGCAAAATTCCTCTACAAAGTAATCCAATAAAATAGTGAGTCCTTCTATGAAATAGTTTCTGAGGTCAGTGTTTGATATTTGTTTTACTTCGGGAGGGCTCTTCCCACCTATTTTATTCTCTAGTTCTCTTCTGTAAACTAACCAGCCTACAGTCTAAGCTGTACCTGCATTAGATGCACAAATCTCCCAACTGCTTTTCACCACAACCTCTACTGTAATTGAGAGGGCCTTTAGGTTTAAACTTCTCCATGCTCTGTTCCAAATGAAGTTACTTCCTTTGGTAATATATTAGGATATCTACTCTATTTTATATAGAATAGATATAAAATATATTCTATGTTCCTAAAATACATTCCTAATATATTGCCTTTCCTCCCAGGCAAACTCTCTAAGTCAGGGCTCTGGAGCTGGGTGTAACTGTGGCAAGCTTCTCTCTGAGTGACTCCTCAATTCTAGGAGCTGAGCACTGAGTGGAGGGTGTGGCCAGCAGCCTGCTGTCCTGTTGGCTTGCCTCTCCTGGAGTGGAGCCATTCCCTCATGAGCCAGGTAAAGGGTTGTTAGGGCCCCAGTAGTCTTAGCATACCACACCCAAGGCAGACTCTCCATTCCACAGTGGCAGTTGGGCAGAAGAAGGGTCCTCTCACTTCTCAACTGCACTTGTCTGGGACATAGTCTCAGCAACAGGTAGCTGGGGGCGGGATGAGGGATTCTGAATTCCTGCCCTTCCTAGAAATAAAGCCCTCCGATATGGAGCTGTGGGGAGAGGGAGGCCTGTGATCTGGGCTGTAGCAGTCTAGAGTGGCCTCTATGCCTCACTGACCTCACTGAGCTGGCATGCAGGAGAGAGGGAGGGTATAGTCTTGGTTCAAATACCACAGACTCTTGCTTTTCTTGCCAATTTTCAGAGATTTGCTTGAACAGATGTCTCATTATTGCTGTTTGTCCTTAAGAGGCTTTTCAGAGGCTTTAATTTTTTTAAAAATAAGTTGCATTGGAGAGTGGATCCCATAGTGATTATCTCACAATGAAGAAATGACAGATTAATTTGTCCCTATTAATTTCGTAGACTTCCAATCTTTCCTTATTGGGCAGGTGTTGACCAGTATTATAAGAAAAGTAGTGTGTTAATTTTTATTTTTTTAAACAAAAAAGAATATGACTCACTGTACTTTTTCTTCACTTGGATTTTGGAAGTCTGTACCTGCTTCAACAACCAGTAGCCCCGCTGAAACATAGCTGGGTATTGACATCAATGAGGCAGTGTTGCAGTTAAATATTCTCTGTACTTGAGAATTCACCCGAGAAAGTATTGACCAATCCCTACTTATATTGCACGTATATGGAGGTTTCCTTTTGGACCAAGACTTAACTCATAAAGTAGACCGCTTTTACATGAATACTGATTTTTTTTTCAACAACGAAAATGGCAGATCACTTGGTTATTCCTCTCCTCCCTTGACAGGAATTTCTGTATTCTAGGGAGATCTATAGGATGCCTCAATAAACCCTACTTAGGTCTATAGCTTCCTGCATGAGGTGTGACACACTTTTCCAACTACTGCTTCATACAAAAGACAAGGAGTTTCAACTTTTTCACCCTTACTTAGGAATTGGCAAGCACAGAATATTAGGAAGTTGTGCATTGGAAGCACAGGGACCATGCCAGTCTTTCAGCAGAGTATCCACATGGAGTTACAAGGGGGGGACAAATAATTGTAGCTATGTGGCCAGTTTTTCATGGGAAAGTTCATGAGTATACAATGATGAAAACTAAGCTACAGTGTTTCTTGCCTAATTTGTGAGACTTATATTTCTTAGTCAAAGAGTAAAATCCCATTCCATAATTCCATGTTAAGTGCAAACGTTACTATCAATGTACTGGCTAATTGAATTTCACTGAGCATAATTACCCCCCAAATGGTTTCAACAAATAGTGTTCTTGTCTTGCCTCTAAGGAGTACTTGGAAAAGAATCCACAAAGAACAGTTTTTATTAGTTAACATTGTTTAGTCATATTGGAGCATTATTTTTCTTTAAGATAATTAAAATATTTTATCTTTACTTTTGTTGAAGTCAGTTTCAGAAAATTATTTTCTCCTTTTTCTAATTACAGTTTACTTTTGAACAACACAGGTTTGAATTGCATGAGTCTTCTTATGGGTTGATTTTTTAAAATAAATATATTTGAAATTTTTTGGAGATATATGACGGTTTGCAAAAACCCACAGACGAGTCATGTAGCCTAGAAATATTGAAAACTTTGTTAAAGTTAGGTATGTCATGAACTCATAAAACATATGTAGATACTAGTCTGTTTTTATAATTTGCTACCATAAAATATACACAAATCTGTTATAAAAAATTAAAACTTATGAAAAGTTATGCACTTACAGACCATACATAATGCCAGTCACAGTGAAGAGACATGTAAACAAACATAAAGATACAGTATTGAGTCACAACTGCATCGAATAATACATAGGATATTACTGTAATAACTTCATAGCCACCTTCTGTTGCTGCTGTGGTAAGTCCGAGTGTTGCAAGTATGTGCGTAAAATGCCTTCTGATGCTAATCATCATAAATTGTGTACTGCAGTAAACAGTGATCTCTTATGGTTCTCGTATGTTTTTCATGTTTAGTGTTATCTTGTAAACCTTGAATAACACCATGGGATCCACACAAAGTGCCACTAGTGATGCTGGAAGTGCTCCCAAGGAGCAAAGTCCTGGCATTACAGGAAAAAGTGGAATTGTTTGATATGTACCACAGAGTGAGGTCTGCAGCTGCGGTTCTTCACGATTTTAGACACATGGTTTGTCTTGTAAACCAGCTCATGTAAACTTACAGTATCAATAAACACAGTACAGTACTATAAATGTATTTTATTTTCTTTATTATTTTCTTAATAATATTTCCTTTTCTCTAGCTCATTTTATTATAAGAATATAGAATATAATAAATATAACATACAAATATGTATGACTAGACTGTTTATGTTATTGGTAAAACTTCTGGTCAACAGTAGGCTATTGGTAGTTTTTAGGGAGTCAAAAGTTATATGAAGACTTTTGACTGCGTTGGGCATTGGTGTCCCTAACCCCTGCATTAAGTTGTTGACAAAAAGAGTCAAACTCTGTAAAATATTTGAATAGATTTATTTTGAGCCAAATATGAGTGACTAATGGCCTCTGGCACAGTTCTAGGAGATCCTAAGAACATGTGCCCAAGGCGGTTGGGCTACAGCTTGGTTTCATACATTTTAGGGAGACATAAGACATCAATCAATACATGTAAGATGTACATTGGTTCAGTCCAGAAAGGGGACAACTTGAAGTAAGGGCTTCCAGGTCACAGGTGGATTCAAAGATTTTCTGGTTGGCAATTGTTTGAGAATTTATCTAAAGACGTGGATTCAATAGAAGGAAGTGTCTAGGTTAAGATAAGGAGTTGTGGAGACTAAGGTTGTTATTTATCAGGCAGATAAAGCCTCCAAGTAGCAGGCTTCAGACAAACTAGACTGTAAATGTTTCTTATCAAACTTAAAAAGGTGCCAGATGGGCCAGGTGTGGTGGCTCACACCTGTAATCCCAGCACTTTGGGAGGCCAAGGTGGGTGGATCACCTGAGGTCAGGAGTTCAAGACCAGCCTGGCCAATAAGGTGAAACCCCATCTCTACCAAAAATACAAAATTAGCTGGGCGTGGTGGTGAGCACCTGTAATTCCAGCTACTAGGGAGGCTGAGGCAGGAGAATCGTTTAGAACCCAGGAGGCAGCAGAGGTTGCGGTGAGCCGAGATTGTGCCACTGCACTCCAGCCTGGGCGATGAGTGAGACTGTGTCTCAAAAAAAAAAAAAAAAAGTGCCAGATGCTTAGATAATTCTCTCCTGGATCAAGGGAAAGACCTGGAAAGGAAAGAAGATTTTCTACAGAATGTAGATTTTCCCCACAAGAGACAGCTTTGCAGGGCCATTTCAAAATATGTCAAATAAATATATTTTGTGGTAAAATACTTTGATTTCTTTCAGGGCATGCTATCTGTCATGTTGGTATCTTATTGCTACAAAGAGTCTGTTTTGTCAGTCTTAAGGTCTCTGTTCTAATGTTAATAAGGGTCAAATGTGCCTCAATTCTAGAGGAAGGTATAATGATGCAAATCCAACCTCCCCTTCCCATCGTGACCTGAACTAGTGTTTCAAGTTTACTTTAAAATGACCCCCAACCCATCAAAAAGTGGGCAAAGGATATGAACAGACACTTCTCAAAAGAATACATTTATGCAGCCAAAAGACATATGAAAAAATGCTCATCATCACTGGCCATCAGAGAAATGCAAATCAAAACCACAATGAGTTACCATCTCACACCAGTTAGAATGGCCATCATTAAAAAGTCAGGAAACAACAGGTGCTGGAGAGGATGTGGAGAAATAGGAACACTTTTACACTGTTGGTGGGACTGTAAACTAGTTCAACCATTGTGGAAGACAGTGTGGCAATTCCTCAGGGATCTAGAACTAGAAATACCATTTGACCCAGCAATCTCATTACTGGGTATATACCTAAAGGATTATAAAACATGCTGCTATAAAGACACATGCATACGTATGTTTATTGTGGTACTATTCACAATAGCAAAGAGTTGGAACCAACCCAAATGTCCAACAATGATAGACTGGATTAAGAAAATGTGGCACATACACACCATGGAATACTATGCAGCCATAAAAATGATGAGTTCATGTCCTTTGTAGGGATATGGATGAAGCTGGAAACCATCATTCTCAGCAAACTGTTGCAAGGACAAAAAACCAAACACCACATGTTCTCACTCATAGGTAGGAATTGAACAATGAGAACACATGGACACAGGAAGGGGAACATTAGACACTGGCGCCTGTTATGGGGTGGAGGAAGGGGGGAGGGATAGCATTAGGAGATATATCTAATGTTAAATGACGAGTTAATGGGTGCAGCACACCAACATGGCACATGTATACATATGTAACAAATCTGCACGTTGTGCACATGTACCCTAAAACTTAAAATACAATAAAATAAATAAATAAATAAATAAATAAATAAATAAATAAATAAATAAAAATAAACTGTCCTTGGCCAAGCAGAAGGGCCTATTTAGTTGGTTGAAGGGCTTAAATTTTATTTTTGGTTTACAGGGTGAACTGTATTTTCAGTTACTGAGATGACTAATGACAGTGAAATAAAAATGAAATGTTTTTTAGTATTTATTATGGTCCAGGAATGAGTTAAGTATTAACCTGAGAGATTATGCAATTCAACCCTTTAATTTTAGTGATGAAGAAACAGACACTCAAAAGAGTAAATTACTTGACCAAGGTGTGGGTTGGGTGCCAGAATTCTGACCTCATGACCATGAATACAATGCTTTTATTCCCATTCTACTATGTAACTATATTCACTAACTGAACCCCAAGGAGCTCTGATAAAGTAAAATATGACTTTGTATGAGAGGGGTATTGGAATTTTACTTTAGATACACTGCTGATCTCAAATAAACCAATAATTTTAATTCCTGGGCTTTGAGTTTAGGCAGAACAGGATTTTAATCCTCATAATTATCTTAAATCACTACAGTTTCTTAAAATCACTCTTTAAAATCATGAATTCTTAGGCATCTCTTACAATTGCTAATTCTTAGTAACCTACTCGTGTATTTATTAATTTTACAAGTATCTATTGAGTGCTGGGAACTGAACATTCAGCAGTTAACAAAAATAATGATTAATTGAGATAATACACCTGGAGTACTACTTTGCTAGAGCAAAATAATCAGTACATGATAATGTGACTTTCCCTCAAATTGTCCTATGACAATCAGCAGGTGGGATCATGGGCTTCTTCATCATTTCCATCTCGTTCACCACAGGTGCTCATGCATCACTAGCAGGGAGAATCCAGCGTCATAGTCATGCTCTTCCCTTTTAAAACTGACCAGGGACTTCCCACAGAGGCATGAAAAATATCAGGTAAACTCTTCTCCCCCACCAATACTAAATACTAAGAGTCTCAGTCTTTTCTCTGCTTCACAACTACAAAATATGGTATCTTGTCTCTCCACATGGGGTATCTTATTTCTTTCCGTGAAACTACATCGTCAGCCATTCTTCTCACCACTTATGAGTCATCCTGCTCCTTCCCTGCCTCCTCCCCAAGACCTGGGATCAGATCAGACCTTCTTAGCAGATATATCTGCTGGAGACAAGTGATGCTGCCTCATTCTCTATTCCTATTGGTTGAAGAAACATGCCCGTGAACAGTGGGGATTTCCAGGAATGCTTTTCTTTCTTGAAATGCCTAGTGCAAGAAGCTGGAATGCCTTCCCCAAAACGAAGTTACCTGAACTGAGACTGATGAGGCAGATTCTGGGTTTGAGAACTGTCTGTGGGTACTGCCTCTGAAAAGAGAGATGTATTCCTTCTAAAACGACTCAACTTTCTCTCTTTATCAAGTGATATTTCCTAGCATGATTATGAGAATATTAGTGCTCAGTCAATCCAAACTCTTCATTCTAACTATTACTTCCTAGCCTTGTAACTACACAAGGATTTCCAAAATAATTTCCTGGTTGATTTCCCTTCCATCTGTAGCTATACAAGTCTTGTTTTTGTTGGGTGGCTTCACTCTGTGCATCCCCTTCCACTCCTGAAGGAAGAATCTTCGCTCCCATCAGACAGAACTCCTCTCCCTGCCTGCATCTTTCATCCTTTGTTTCCCTTACATATCGTTTCATTATATTTCCTCTACCCCTTCTACTGTCTTAATTAACCCAACTTGCTGTTTTTAATGAGCTTACTATTTCATACACATAGAGAGCTCCAGTCTTTAATTTTTAAGGTTCATGTAGGTGTGTAAAACATTTTATTATTATTATTATTATTATTATTATTATTGAGACAGAGTCTCACTCTGTCACCCAGGCTGGAGTGCAGTGGCATGATCTCGGCTCACTGCAACCTCTGCCTCCCAGGTTCAAGTGATTTTCCTGCCTTAGCCTCCCAAGTAGCTGGGACTACAGGCATGTGCCACCACACCCAGCTAATTTTTGTATTTTTAGTAGAGACTGGGTTTTGCCATGTTGGCCAGGCTGGTCTCGAACTCCTGACTTCAGGTGATCTACCTGTCTTTGCCTCCCAAAGTGCCGGGATTACAGTCGTGAGCCACCGTGCCCGGCCAGTATGTAAACCATTTTAACAATTTGGCTCATGTTTGAAAACCCACAAATTTGTGCTCTTATTGTATTTTATAAATGAATCGATTGCAGCGCTTGTTGCAGTGTATTATAGCAAGTTTATATTGGCTTTGAACTCCTAGGAAACAAGATCTGCAGATCCTATTTATCCTAATAACGCATAACCTTGAAGAATGATTTGCACAATTGCAGCAGTATTAACTTTTTAATGTTCCCACAAAGGAATAAATGTTATCTTTTTCAAGTCAGGATATAATTCCAGTGTTTCTACCATCCCCTCCAAAAGGGGTACAAAAGCTTATTTTCAGAGTTGTTATAAAGATTAAATGAGATAATTGAAAAATGGCTAACCAGACCCTGGAACTATTGATTCTCTTTTCCATCATTGTCCCTGCACGTTCTTCTTATAACCAGCAGGTGGGGAGATGACCCTTAATCAATCTCTTTCTTCTTTCCTTTCAATTTGCTCCCTACCACAGATTTGAGTTTTCTACCAGTGATGAGATCCTAGCATTACAGCAATTTTCTTTTCATTTAGTCCTGACAGGGACTTTCCACCTATGTCTGAAAAATAACAAGTATCCTGATTTACGCTCTACATTCATTAAGCATGCTTGATCTTACTTGAAAAGGGGAGAGTTCTTGGCAATCCACACAGCTATCACCTGTTTCTTTCTGTGAATTTCAGGTATGATATCTTTCTCGCACCACATAACTAATAATCTGCCCCTACTCCACCTTTTCACAGGGTCTCGAAACCAGACTAATGCTAGGACTATTGCAGTAGTGTTATTTGCTGGAGACAAATGATGTTACTTCACTCAGTGGTTGCATAGGAAGAAAACCGGTAAGTAATGGAGATTTTCATAAAGTCCCTTTGTCCAGAAAACTGACCTGCTTCATCTTAAAGCACAGAGCCTGGGAACCAGGATAGATAATCAACCTGGGGGTTTGAGAACTCAGTCTTTGGATGCTATCTCTGAAAGACGAAAAGAGGTCCAAAAAAAATCCACGTTTTCTCTTTCTACCCATTAGATAGTAGTACTTTGCACAAGTTTGCAAGGACACAAGGCACTCAGTAAAACCAGTCCCCTATTCTCACTGTCACCTCCCCAGCCTTGATGCTCCTCCTGTACCTATGTGACACTTGTCTTACCAACAGATGATTTTGCTGTTTTACATTTGCACACTTCAGTTCATCACCTTCCTAAGAAGTGACTGCTCAGCTTCTAAGGCCTTTCATAAAAACAGGTCCTCTCTGTGCGTCTTCTCGTATCCCATACTATTCTTTAATCTAGATGTTCACTCCAATCTGGGCTTTTCCCTAAATCAACCCACTCCCTGTCCCACTCCCTCGCTCATGAGGCTCATGATGGTTCCTTTCCCAGTGCTGTTCCTCGGAATCATTTCCTCCTCTTCTCTGCTTCAAGTCTTACTTCTGCAAATGAACTATATTTTCAAGTCTTCTCCAAATACTCCAATCTGTATGAATATACCCTTTATTTACTATTCTTGGAATTTTGTTACTTTTAAATTATATCCTTCCTTCCTTCGCTCCTTCCTTCCCTCCTTCCTTCCTTCCTTTCTTCCTTTTTTTTTTTTTTCTGGAGACAGCCCCACTCGTTGCCCAGGCTGGAGTGCAGTGGCATGATCTCAGCTCACAACAAACTCTGCCTCTCACGTTCAAGCAATTCTTATGCCTCAGCCTCCCAAGTAGCTAGAATTTCATGCATGCGCCACCATGCCTGGCTAAGTTTTTGTATTTTTAGTAGAGATAGGGTTTCACCATGTTGCCCAGGGTGGTCTTGAACTCCTGAGCTCAGGCAATCTGCCTGCCTTGGCCTCCCAAAATGCTAGGATTACAGGTGTGAGCCACCACCCCCAAGCCCCATTTGTATTTTCAGTGGAATTTATAAATGTTTGTATTTATGCTTAATACATTGTTTATTAATTCAATAACTATTAATAACTATCTATTTTGAACCAGGCATTTTTCTAGGAACTGAGGAGAGAATAGTGCACAAAGTTTCTGATTTATGGAGTGTATGCTATATATGTGTCTTTTTTTCTGGCAGGTACTGATCTTCATGAGATCTTCATCCTGGAACCTTAGCTCCTACCACACTCTTTGAAACATGGGAGACATTCAATAAGCATTTGTTCTTTGAATATCATCAGTTATACTCTGTGCTTCTTATAGAAGCATGTGCATGTTTTAGTTAATCGCCTTCCTAAAGAAGACGATGGGTGTTTTCACTCTGTGAAGCCCTCTACCAACTTATTCTAAAGTCAGAAAGGAGGTGAAAACCTGCCTTAACGTATAGAAAGGAACAGTTTAGTGACCAAAAAGTTTGACAAGAACTGGAACTATATACAAGAAATACCAACCGAATCACAGAACTATTCCTGGAGCCCCCACTTCCAGTGTCCTTCACTCCATCCTCTCCTTCAACTTCAATTTAACTACAAAAAACATTCATTAACATGTGTGCCGATGTTTCCGATTTTCCTGCCCTTTTCCCTTCTGTGACTTCCAAAGTACCTGAGGGTGCATTCCGCTGTTGCTCTTATTTCTCTTTTCCTAACCACAAATACTGAAGCCCCTGGTGAGAGGCTCCTGGCACGAGTGTGATAGGCTCATGGTAGGTCGTCATGAGAAGCTTTCCAGGCACATCCCATGGCACCTGCTAGTTATGCCCAGTAATTTCTTGCTGTCCCTGTTTTAGATACATTATATTTGCGATCACTGATAAACCTTTTTTTTATGATTCTGAATTTTTGATTCTATTTTAAAAATCTTTTTCTATTTCAAGGTCAGGAAGATATTCTCTAATATTGTCTTCTAGAAGTTTTATTGTATTGATTTTTATAGATAGATATGTTTTCTATTGGAATTAATTTTGTGTATAAAGTGAGATAGGTGTCAAATTTCTTTCTTTCTGTCTTTCTTTTTTTTTCAGTAAGGATATACAACTGATCCAGCAGCATTTATTGACAGGCTGATTCTTTCTGGGTCACTAAATTGACAATTATTAGATCACAAAAGAGGCACAAAAGAGAACATACTGTATAGTTTAATTTGTATAATGTTACTAAGCATGTTTAGGAATAAATATTAGATTTTGAAGGTGTATTGAGAAGCAATGAAGGGATTGCTATGAAAGTCTGATGGTGAGTTGTCTTGATGGGAAGGGGGAGCAATGTGGACAGGAGGAGGCACGGGAGAGCTTCTGGTGCTGGCCTCGTGCTGTTTCTTGATTTGGGTGGTGGGTTCATGGATGTTGGCATTGTAATGATTGATTAAATTGTACATTTATGCTTTATGTGTCTTACTATATGTGTGTTCTGTGTCACTATACAATGTTAAAAATGTAACACATTTGGTTTCCTAATCATATCCCAGTAATAAATATTTATTTATTTATTTATTTATTTATTTGTATTTATTTGAGAGAGTCTTGCTCTGTTGCCCAGGCTGGAGTGCAGTGGCGCAATCTCAGCTCGCTGCAACCTCCACCTCCCGGGTTCAAGGGATTCTGCTGCCTCAGCCTCCTGAGTAGCTGGGACTACAGGTGCCCGCCACCAGGCCCAGCTAATTTTTGTATTTTTAGTAGAGATAGGGTTTCACCATATTGGTCAGGCTGGTCTCGAACTCCTGAGCTTGTCATCTGCCTGCTTCAGCCTTCCAAAGTGTTGGGATTACAGGTGTGAGCCACCGCACCCAGTCATAATCAATATTTATTAAATACTATAAGTGATGGACATTATTGAATGTGTTGGGGATATAGCAGTTAAGTGAAAACATAGTGTGATACATACATCCACTGCAGGGTTATGATGAGAATTAAATGAAACAAAGTGTCTGGAAGTAGAAAATTCAGTGCCTGGTGTAAAATAAACAATAACTCACTATTTTATTTTGCCTTCATTTGTCTGTGCATAAACCTATGGCAATCAGAGTTGGCATAACAGATCTCTCTGACAGTCTCCATCTCTTCTATAACAAGAACAGCAGGCAGATAGCAGCAGGATAGCTTTTCATTTGTACTTTTAATACTATCTAGGCACAGGAATGGAAAACCAGGCATTATGTCTCTATCACTCTAAATGCCCAGCTCCTGCAATCCTCACTGCACATTTTGCTCTACTCTGCAAATATTCTTTATTTGCTAACTATCTATGTCCTAATTTATTCCACAAAGGAAGTTTTCAGCCTTTCTTTTCGACACCTAATTTAGTCATCCTGTTCTCCTGCAACTTCTCTCCAAGATGTTATATAAGACCTTCTGGTCAGAAGTATCTGCTGGAGATGAGTGATGTTGTTTCAGTCTTTGTCCCTATTGGTTATAGAAAAAAACAGCAACAACTATTTGTGAAGGGATGGGGATTTCCAGTAAATTTCTCTCTTTTTTCTACAAAATGTCCCAACCAGAAGGAAAGAACCAACACACCGATGGATAGGAAGATTGATCCCTTTGGGTGTTACCTACAAAAGGAAAGAAAATATATTCCTTCTAAAAGACCTTCTGTTCCTCCCTTATTCATCAAATACCAGTTCTAATGCACATCTGGAAATCCAAAAGGAGCATGGTATTCCCATCATCCATTTCTGTTGTCACCACACTGATCTCTGTGTCCAATCCCTCATAACTAACCTTGGATTGTAAAAGTTTTGCTACTTGATATTTTTTCCTGCGTCCATCCACATCTTTCCAAAAAATGTGACATCTTTGCCAAATTTTCAATGCCTTTCGTAGTGTTCTTCAGCTCTGCACATCCACTCTGATCTCCCAGCATTATTTAAGGGAGCCTTTCAATTCTAGTCTAACAGACTCCCCTCTATCTCTATCTCTATCTCTATCTGTATCTCTATCTCTATCTCTCTTTCCATTTCCTGACTCCTCCTGCTTCCTGCACACACGTTATTCATGGTAGTTCCTGTTCCCCAGTGAGTCTCTAACCAACCTGAAACATAACCCTTCCTCTGTGTTCTGAGTTTCACTTCCTCTGGAACTTACATCTACACAAATGCTTCCTTCTTGTTGTAAATATAAGTTTATACTTAATTTTAACCATTTTTGTTGTAAAATTTTTGTCTTAAAAATTAATGACACCAAATTGTGTTTGATTTTTTTTTATAGATATGTCTGTTGTAGATCTTGTGACATTTTTATATGAATTTTTGTGTCTGTCATTACTATGCGCTCTTTTGTCTGTGTAGGATCTACTTAAAAGTAGGATCTAGTTCATGTGAATCTTTGTATCCCCAGCATTAGAAGAATCTTTTGCACAAAGGAAGCACTGAACACACTTTTTGTGATTGAATATCCCCACCTAGATTGCATATGTATGTGCACGTGCATATGATGGATCCTCAGTTAAAATGTACTGAATGTTAAGTGCGGCAAAAGATGTAAGATAGATATTAAGAATATTTTTCTGGCCGGGCGCGGTGGCTCATGCTTGTAATCCCAGCACTTTGGGAGGCCGAGGCGGGCGGATCATGAGGTCAGGAGATCGAGACCACGGTGAAACCCCGTCTCTACTGAAAATACAAAAAAAAATTAGCCGGGCGTGGTGGCGGGCGCCTGTAGTCCCAGCTACTCGGAGAGGCTGAGGCAGGAGAATGGCGTGAACCCGGGAGGCGGAGCTTGCAGTGAGCCGAGATTGCGCCACTGCACTCCAGCCTGGGCGACAGAGCGAGACTCCGTCTCAAAAAAAAAAAAAAAAAAAAAAAAGAATATTTTTCTGACTGTGAGGAAGGAGGGACAAACCCTTCTACAAAATTCTTTTCACCAAATTACCGCTGACTGTTACCACCCTGTGTGGCTCCCACAACAGCTTCTCCTACGCAGAAGCAGATAACTACATTTTTGTAGAAAACAAGAGGATGAACGGCTCCCAAATCATGTTCTTAATGATGCCCATCAGTCCTCACTTCATAATTTAATTACCAGTTACAAAAGATCTTCTAGATGCCGGATGTTTCGGTCTTCTGGAGCTCTCTCCTGCTCTTCTGGTGTATCCACAAACAATCTTGTCAAAACTGGATCCTGATATTTCATTGCTTTGGCACCTCTCATTTCCTCATTTCCTCACCAAATGCTGGAGTCCATTGAGTGAGAAGGGGCTAGCCTCAGCCCTGTGTTTACTTTGGAGGCCTAGTCAAGAGCTTTTCTAGAATATCCTGTGGGAATCAGTGGCCTTGCCCCAGTATTTTCTCATTATTTTCACACTATTCACTGTTCCCATTCAACGCGGCTGCTGAGCTATTACTTTGCTTTCTGTCTACACACTGGAGACCCTGGCTGGAGCGCCATCCTGCCTAATTCTCCGTATCTTATTGTCCTCTACGACTCACATGTGCTACTGTCCATGATCCATGCTCTTTGTCACAAAACGCAATTCTCAGCTTCCCCCCAGCTCCTACTCCTTCTCCCCAACACTTGCACCTACAGAAATGTTGCCTTCCCATTTCCCTTTTCTGTGTCTACCATCTTTTATCTGCCCTAATATCTACAAAAATATCCTCAGTTATCTTGAAGTAAAAATGGACACTTAAAATTGTTTATGTAAGTATGGATGTATATATCTATAAATTTATGTATATATATTTATTTATTCATGGATATTGGTGAACAAATGTCAGGGTGGCCCTACTTTTTACACCCACTTCTCTGGTCACAATACAGATGGCTCTGCATTTGGGTGGGAGGCAGTGAGAGAAGCATCGATTGATTGGCATGATTGGTGAATAGACACATGCACAGGAAATGCCCAGTTTTTACTTCCCAGCCTCCATTTTTGCTTTCAGTACATGTCTCACCTCAACTATACCTCTAGAAGGTATTTGAAGATTTATCCTGATCCTCTCATAAATATAAGAACCTTGTTCCATCCTATGATTTTTAAAATTATTGTAATTTTTATTTTATTTTTTGACAAAATATAATTCCATATAATTATGGGGTACAAAGTAATGTTATGATATATATACATACACAATGTGGAGTAGTTGACTCAAACTAATTAATATATCCATCACCTTAAAAACTTTTCGTTATTCCTCCTGTCTGCTACTTTACACTCTTTGACTAACGTCTTCCTATTCCTCTCAATCTACAGCCTCTGATAATCACTATTCTACTCTCTGCTTCTATGAATTTGATTGTTTTTGATTCCACATATAAATGAGAATATGCAGTATTTGTCTTATTTCACTTAGAAACATCTGGCTTATTTCACTTAGCATAACGTCCTCTAGGTTCATTCACGTTGTTACACATGGCAGAACAGCCCTTTTTTAAAGGGCTATATGTTATTCTGTTATACAGAATATATTCTGTATACGTACCACATTAAAAAATTTGTCAGTTGATGGACACTTAGGTTGATTCCATATCTTAGCTATTATAAGTAACACTGCAATGAACATGAGAGTGCAGATATCTCTTCAACATACTGATTTTAAGTCCTTAGTCCATACACCTGGAAGTGGGATTGCTGAATCATATGGTAGTTCTACTTTTAACTTTTTCAATAACTTCCACACAGTTTTTTATAATACCTATACCAATTTACATTCCCACCAACAGTGTACAAGTGTTCCCTTTTCTTTATCTTTCTTTTTTTTTTTTTTGAGATGGAGTCTCACTTTGTCACCCAGGCTGGAGTGCAATGGTGCAATCTCGGCTCACTGCAACTTCTGCCTCCCAGGTTCAAGCTATTCTCCTGCCTCGGCCTCCCAAATAGCTGGGACTACAGGTGCGCGCTGCCACACCTACCTAATTTTTTCTTTTTTTTTGTATTTTTAGTAGAGACAGGGTTTCACCGTGTTGCCCAGGCTGGTCTCGAACTCCTGAGCTCAGGCAATCTGCCCATCTCGGCCTCCCAAAGTGGTAAGATTATATAGGTGTGAGCCACTGCACCCGGCCAAGTGTTCCCCTTTCTCCACATCCTCACCAACACTTATCTTTTACCTTTTCAATAAGAACCATTCTTTCTGGCGTGAGGTGATATCTCATTGTGGCTTTAATTTGCATTTCCCTAATGATTACTGATGTTAAGCATTTTTTCTTTTCTTTTCTTTTGTTTCTTTTTTTTTTTTGAGACAGAGTCTTGCTCTGTCACCCAGGCTGGAGTGCAATGGTGCGATCTCGGCTCACTGCAACCTCCGCCTCCCGGGCCCAAGTAATTCTCCTGCCTCTGCCTCCCAAGTAGCTGGGACTACATGCATGCACCACCATGACCAGCTAATTTTTGTATTTTTAGTAGAGACAGGGTTTCACTGTGTTAGCCAGGATGGTCTCAATCTCTTGACCTTGTGATCCACCCACCTCAGCCTCCCAAAGTGCTGGTATTACAGGCGTGAGCCACCGCACCCAGCCAATGTTAAGCATTTCTTCATATGCCTGTTGGCCACTTAAATGTCTTCTTTTGAGAAATGTTTATTTGTATTCTTTGCTTATTTTAAAATCTTAGATTATTATTTTTTGCATTAACCCTTCATCAGATGTATTGCTTGAAAATATTTTCTCCCAACCAATAGGTTGTCTCTTTGTTCTGTTGTTTTCTTTGTTGTGCAGAAGCTTTTTAATGTGATGTAATCCCACTTGTCTATTTTTTAATTTTGTTGCCTGAGTGTTTGGCATCAAATAAAATAAAAATCATTGTCTAGACCAATTGTCGTATAGTTTCTCTCTGTTTTCTTCTAGTATTTTTACAGTTTCAGGTCTTATATTTAAGTCTCCAATCTATTTTTAGTTGATTTTTGTATATGGTGTGAGATAAAGATCCAATTTCATTCTTCTGCATGTGAATATCCAGTTTTCTCAGCACCGTTAATTGAAGAGATTGTCCTTTTCCCATTGTGTATTACTGGTAACTTTATTGAAAATAACTTGGTCATAAATAAGTAGATTCATTTCTGGGCTCTCTATTCTGTTTCATCAGTTGATGTGTCTACTTTTATGCCAGTACCATGCTGGGTGTTGTTGTTGTTGTTGTTGTTGTTGTTGTTGTTGTTGTTTTGAGATGGAGTCTCGCTCTGTCACCCAGGCTGGAGTGCAGTGGCGTGATCTTGGCTCACTGCAACCTCTGCCTCCCAGGTTCAACCAATTCTCTGCCTCATCCTCCTGAGTAGCTGGAATTACAGGTGCCTGCCACCATGCCTGGCTAATTTTTGTATTTTTAGTAGAGATGGGGTTTCACCATCTTGGCCAGACTGGTCTTGAAGTCCTGACCTCGTGATCTACCTGCCTCAGCCTCCCATAGTGCTGGGATTACAAGCATGAGCCACCACACCTGGCCATGCTGTTTTAAGTACTATAGCTTTGTAATATAGTTTGAAGTCAAGTGGTGTAATGGCTCCAGTTTTGCTCTTTTTGCTCAAGATTGTTTTAGCTATTCAGGATTTTTGTGTGGTTCCATATGAATTTTATACTGTTTGTAGATATTGTAAATGGGATTGTTTTCTTGATTTCTTTTTTGAATAGCTCATTGTTAGTGTATAGAAATACTACTGAGTTTTGTGTGTTGATTTTGTATGCTGCAACTTTACTGTATTCATTTATTAGTTCTCATAGCATTTTGGTGGATTTTTAAGCATGTTTTAGATAAAATACACATTCTCCTCAAGCACACATTGAACTTTCTCCAGGATAGATGTTAGGCCACAAAACAAGTCTAAACAAATTTTGAAGTGCACAATATTATTTTGTTAACTATAGGAACTATGTTAAATAGCAAATCTCTAGCACTTATTCATCCAGCATAACTAACACTTTATACCCTTTAAAGGACAACTCTTCGTTTCCCCCAGCCCCCAACTCTTGTTAGCTACTATTGTATTCTCTGCTTCTATGAGCTTGACTATTTTAATTGCCTCATATAAGAGGAATTCTGCAATATTTGTCTTTCTGTAACTGGCTTATTTCACTCAGCATAAGCGAAACTAAAAAGCTTTTGCATAGCAAAGAAAAAAATAAACAGAATTAAAAGATAACCTGCAGAATGGAAGAAAATATTTGCAAACCATATATTTGATAAGGGGCTAATTTCGAAAATATATAAGGAACTCATACACCTCAAGAGCAAAACAAACAAATAAATAACCTGATTTAAAAAATGGGCAAAGGAATTGAACAGATATGTCTCAGAAAAAGATGTTATAGACTAAATGTTTGTGTTCCCTCCTAATCATATGTTAAATCCTAAGCCCCAATATAATAGGATTAGAAGGTGGGCCCTTTAGAAGGAATTAGGTCTAGGGTCTATCTACATAAACACTCCAATCAATTGCCCATATGGGAACACAAATTGGTTTCTGATGGTGTAAAGTTACTAAGGAAAAATAATAACAATAAATGGATAAACAGTATCAATTTCTTCTTACCATGGAGGATATGTATCCTCAACAGAAGACTGTGCCATTTAAAGGCCGTATCAGTATTCATCAGAGTTGACAGGACCCTTTCCAGTAAGATTTCAGCAATGTCCTCCATTGAGGAACTTTGGGTGGAGCCAGTCTTTGCACCATGGCACTATCTAGGTCATGGCTATAAGTCTATAAGTGAAAAAACCGTGGTCAATATTAATGATATTGCAATTAGTATCAGCAATACCACTGAAGGAAACATTGACAGTTAAAATAATTTAGTAGGCTGGGCACGGTGGCTCACGCCTGTAATCCCAGCACTTTGGGAGGCCAAGGTGGGCAGATCACGAGGTCAAGAGATCGAGACCATCCTAGCCAACATGGTGAAACCCCATCTCTACTAAAAATACAAAATTAGCTGGGTGTGGTGGTGTGCACCTGTAGTCCCAGCTACTCGGGAGGCTGAGGAAGGAGAATTGCTTGAACCCAGGAGGCGGAGGTTGCAGTTAGACAAGATCATGCCACTGCACCCCACCCTGGGAACAGAGCGAGACTCCATCTCAAAAAAAAAAAAAAAAAAAAGAATTTAGTGTTTAACTCCTGTTCTGGAGAGAAAGTAAACCCACACCTATGTATTTTGCCTCAATGGCAGAACCAATTGCTTTTAGAACTGATTCTTTTTATGCTTTTTTGTTTTTCATAGCTTTACAACTTGTAATAGCAATAAGGATTCCTCACTTCTGGAAAAACTTAAAAATTTCTAATAATCCTTATATTATCTTCTGCTGTGGTTATTATAAAGTATTTTCCTCTGGTTAATAATATAGCTATGGCTTAGATTATTTTTTGTTAGCTGGTAACTTTTTTCTTATTCTAACAATTGACTAGATACCTCCTTAAGGTCAAATCCAAAATTCTGAACTATGGATACTGACAGGGTTTTGTTTGCACCCAGATCATCTTTAGCATCTCTAGATGGATACATAATAATACGAAGTTTTACACCTTTATCTTGCTGGTGTAACCCCTTGAATGAACACATGACCAAAATAGGGATGCTAGCAATAGTTAGAGTGGTTATTTTTCTCAAAATTGCTGTATGATATTGAGAGTTGCTTTGTTTGACAGGCACACAGGGTAGGAAGAGATATCATGACAAAAGGAATGGTTAATTCTTTTGCACATATATAAGTTGATTTTATTTAGGTAAAATGTTAACATAAATAAGTACTAGTAAGTTTACTTTTCCAAGATAATAAATTGTCTACAAGGATGAACTATTAGAAAAATAACTGCTAAAAGATTTTATTATTTATTTTAAGCAAAATAAGCAACAAACCAGGCACACACTTTACAGGACAGATTGCAAAGACATTGGTACAGTTCAACAGGTTCATCAATTTCTTCACCGTCCACACTGCAGTCACTGGGGAGTGGGCTAGTGGAGCACCAAAATGAAATTTTGAAAAACAATCTGGCCTATTTTGGACTGGATAGATAGGTGGATACTTACCACAGCACCATTAACATAAGATCTAGAAAGAGAAATAAAAAGAAAATTCTTTGTACTTACAATATTAGTAGAAAGGCCTTTGGGAATTCTCGTTGTTCTCTCTATACGCAATGGCAAGTCTTGTTATAAAACAGCTAAGTTGAGTCAAAGAATGACATTTGGAAGTTAAAGAAGTCCTGTCAACTGACCTAGATAGTGTCATGGTGTAATGATTGGCACTACCAAAGTTCCTTAATGGAGGATATTGCTGAGATCTTACTGGAAAGGGTCCTGTCAAGTGTGATGAATACTAATAAGGCCTTTAAATGGCACAGTTTTCTTTCCAGGATACACATCTTCCATGCTAAGAAGAAACTGGTTCTGTTTATCCATTTATTGTTATTATCATTTTTCCTTTAGATATAAGGATTAGTAACCTGCTTTTTACTTTAAATTCCAGATTAGTGGTGGTTGCTTTCTGAAAACTCCTGAGAACATTTTGAGACTACTTGGACAAGTGGCAGACATTCTATAACTAAGGCTTGCTGATAGCCAAAAGAGCCTATTTTTCCAAAATGTGTTGCAAGCTTTCAGGCTTACTATAAGTGAGCCCCATTCTGTGACAATCGGTAGGACTCAAGACATTCTGTAATCCTACCAGTGTCAACCTGCCTGTTGTTCAACAAAAGTCTGTGCTTCTGATTTTACCTGTTTAGTCCTGGGAATGTTGGGATTTATTTCCCATGAAACCAAACCTATGGTTTCATGGATCAAGATCAGAGACCATGGAAGTTCCGTACTGAAAGCCACTTTCTTCCAGAAACCAATTTAATTGTCATTTCCTCAGGAAATAAGCTCTCCTATTTGACACCTCTCACACACAGCAGAGTTGAGAGGATTCTTCTCTTGTTTTCAGTGCAAAAGTTCAGCCTATTAGACAACCTGTGTGATTGATGGTTTGGTGAGAGTTGCTACATTGTTTAGCCTGAACTATCCTTATATTGAGTATTGAAGGAAAGTGTGAGATATATAATTTAAAGAAGCACATCTGTTGTAGTTTAAGTGTGTCCCTTTTAAAATTCAGGTAGAGCTCCTCACTCAAGAATGGGATTAAGACCCTTGTGAAAAATGCTTCACACAGTTTTTAGCCTCTTGCCTTTCTACCTTCTACCATGTGAGTACACAGCGTTCATCCCCTCTGGAGGATGCAAGGCACCATCTTGGAAGTGGAGACCATGCCCTTTGCCAGACATTGAACCTGCTGGTGCCTTAATCCTGGACTTCTCAGCCTCTATGTGTTCTTTATAAATTACCCAGTCTACCGTATTTTATCACAGCACAAATGAACTAAGACAACATCTTTGTTACTCATAAATATATAAAACATACATTGACCATCTTTTTAAATATAAATTTGTATGATCTATAAACAGTGTGTCAAATTTTTATAAACAAGTTTTGAAAGTTTCTCTTTAACTTTTTTTAGTACATTCTTGATGTAGAATTACTTATTTTTGCCTCCACTTTTATCCTGTAATACTAAGGTGAACCTTAGCTTCCTTTCCTACATCACCACATCACAATTAGTTAATTAGTAAATTACAATTTCCTATTATCAAATTAAATGTGATATTCTCCTAGTTGCAACTGCACAATTGTCAATAGTACTGAATTATCATTGTAGTGTAGGAACACAGTTTATTCTCAAATCCAGAGACAATAGTGACTTCTATCCAACCTCTCCAAGAAATCTTTAACTTTCCACAATAACAGAAATATATTTTTCCAAAGTAAACAAGACACTATTTTTATTCTATTCTGAAATGATCAAACTTGCAGTACTTCGTGCTGAGAAACTGGAAATGATGATTGTGAGTAATAGAACGGAGTTAGGAATGTTGAGGCTGTTGTTATCTTTAATAAGAAGGAGATTTGTGCAGGAACTATGGGTGTCCTTATGTGACATAAACGCGAATTGTGTCATTTCCAGAGGAGAGTAACCATGGTGATGAGGGAAATCTTTTGAAGGAACTACCATTGCTACACAGTATCTACCCCAAAGTCTATAAAATGTTGTCACTCATTAAAAGAAGTAGCCTTACTGATTTGCAGAGCCATGAATTTTATATATATATATTATACTTTAAGTTCTAGGGTACATGTGCACAACGTGCAGGTTTCTTACATGTGTATACATGTGCCATGTTTGTGTGCTGCGCCCATTAACTCGTCATTTACATTAGGTATATCTCCTAATGCTATCCCTCCCCCCTCCCCCCACCCAACAACAGGCCCCAGCGTGTGCTGTTCCCCTTCCTGTGTCCAAGTGTTCTCATTGTTCAATTCCCACCTATGAGTGAGAACATGTGGTGTTTGGTTTTTTGTCCTTGCGATAGTTTGCTGAAAATGATGGTTTCCAGCTTCATCCATGCCCCTACAAAGGACATGAACTCATCATTTTTTATGGCTGCATAGTATTCCATAGTGTATATGTGCCACATTTTCTTAATCCAGTCTATCGCTGTTGGACATTTGGGTTGGTTCCAAGTCTTTGCTATTGTGAATAGTGCCGCAATAAACATACGTGTGCATGTGTCTTTATAGCAGCATGATTTATATTCCTTTGGGTATATACCCAGTAATGGGATGGCTGGGTCAAATGGTATTTCTAGTTCTAGATCCCTAAGAAATAGCCACACTGACTTCCAGAATGGTTGAACTAGTTTACAGTCCCACCAACAGTGTAAAAGTGTTCCTATTTCTGCACATCCTCTCCAGCACCTGTTGTTTCCTGACTTTTTAATGATCGCCATTCTAACTGGTGTGAGATGATACCTCACTGTGGTTTTGATTTGCATTTATCCGATGGCCAGTGATGATGAGCATTTTTTCATATGTCTTTTGGCTGCATAAATGTCTTCTTTTGAGAAGTGTCTGTTCATATCCTTTGCCCACTTTTTGATGGGGTTGTTTGTATTTTTCTTTTAAATTTGTTTGAGTTCTTTGTAGATTCTGGATATTAGCCCTTTGTCAGATGAGTAGATTGCAAAAATTTTCTCCCATTCTGTAGGTTGCCTGTTCACTCTGATGGTAGTTTTTTTGCTGTGCAGAAGCTCTTTAGTTTAATTAGGTCCAATTTGTCAATTCCGGCTTTTGTTGCCGTTGCTTTTGGTGTTTTAGACATGAAGTCCTTGCCCATGCCTATGTCCTGAATGGTATTGCCTAGGTTTTCTTCTAGGGTTTTTATGGTTTTAGGTCTAACATTTAAGTCTTTAATCCATATTGAATTAATTTTCGTATAAGGTGTAAGGAAGGGATCCAGTTTCAGCTTTCTACATATGGCTAGCCAGTTTTCCCAGCACCATTTGTTAAATAGGGAATCCTTTCCCCATTTCTTGTTTTTGTCAGGTTTGTCAAAGATCAGAGAGTTGTAGATGTGTGGCATTATTTCTGAGGGCTCTGTTCTGTTCCATTGGTCTATATGTCTGTTTTGGTACCAGTACCATGCTGTTTTGGTACCAGTACCATGCTGTTTTGGTTACTGTAGCCTTTTAGTATAATTTGAAGTCAGGTAGCGTGATGCCTCCAGCTTTGTTCTTTTGGCTTAGGATTGACTTGGCACTGTGGGCTTTTTTGTGGTTCCATAAGAACTTTAAAGTAGTTTTTCTCCAATTCTGTGAAGAAAGTCATTGGGATGGCATTGAATCTATAAATTACCTTGGGCAATATGGCCATTTTCACAATATTGATTCTTCCTATCCATGAGCATGGAATGTTCTTCCATTCGTTTGTGTCCTCTTTTATTTCGTTGAGCAGTGGTTTGTAGTTCTCCTTGAAGAGGTCCTTCACATCCCTTGTAAGTTGGATCCCTAGGTATTTTATTCTCTTTGAAGCAATAGTGAATGGGAGTTCACTCACGATTTGGCTCTCTGTCTGTTATTGGTGTATAGGAATGCTTGTGATTTTTGCACATTGATTTTGTATCCTGAGACTTTGCTGAAATTGCTTATCAGCTTAAGAAGATTTTGAGCTGAGACAATGGGGTTTTCTAGATATACAATCATGTCATCTGCAAATAGGGACAATATGACTTCCTCTTTTCCTAATTGAATACGCTTTATTTCTTTCTCCTGCCTCATTGCCCTGGCCAGAACATCCAACACTGTGTTGAATAGGAGTGGTGAGAGAGGGCATCCCTGTCTTGTGCCAGTTTTCAAAGGGAATGTTTCCAGTTTTTGCCCATTGACAGTTTTTAGCATGAAGGGCTGTTGAATTTTGTTGAAGGCCTTTTCTGCATCTATTGAGATAATCATGTGGTTTTTGTCTTTGATTCTGTTTATATGCTGGATTACGTTTATTGATTTGCGTATGTTGAACCAGCCTCGCATCCCAGGGATGAAGCCCACTTGATGGTGGTGGATAAGCTTTTTGATGTGCTGCTGGGTTTGGTTTGCCAGTATTTTATTGAGGATTTTTGCGTCGATATTCATCAGGGATATTGGTCTAAAATTCTCTTTTTTTGTTGTGTCTCTGCCAGGCTTTGGTATCAGGATGATGCTGGCCTCATAAAATGGGTTAGGGAGGATTCTTTCTTTTTCTATTGATTGGAATAGTTTCAGAAGGAGTGGGACCAGCTCCTCCTTGTATCTCTGGTAGAATTCAGCTGTGAATACGTCTGGTCCTGAACTTTTTTGGTTGGTAAGCTATTAGTTATTGCCTCAATTTCAGAGCCTGTTATTGGTCTATTAAGAGATTCAACTTCTTCCTGGTTTAGTCTTGGGAGGGTGTATGTGTCGAGGAATTTATCCATTTCTTCTAGATTTTCTAGTTCATTTGCATAGAGGTGTTTATAGTATTCTGCAGAGCCATGAATTAAAGTGATAAAAATAATTTTAGTATAAGGGACGTAATTCTCTTTAGAAATTGAAGGTAAGGTAGTGTAATACAATGGCAGAGCTTGAGGGGTTTGGAATCACATGTATAATAACTTAGTTCAATAGAGTTGACAGAACAACTCTGCTTTAAAATAATTAATATTTTATGTGAAGAGTGTTCAATCTCTTACTCCTGGTTCCATTATGATTTCCTCATTTGTTTCAGGCTATGGCCCTTTACTATTCCACTTCTCTTGTTTTATTGTAAGGGAAGATATAAGAAGACTTTGCTGGCTGGACACGGTGGCTCACGCCTGTAATCCCAGCACTTTGGGAGGCCGAGTTACTATTTACTAGCCTTGCATCTTTGCAAAAGTTGTTTAATCTCCATCATTTTATTCTCTCCACTTGTAGGGATGAAAAGGTATTTCCCTCACTCAGCTAATGTGAGAATTGAATAAAAATATGATGTGTGGAAAGCTCTTGGTACAATTCTGAGTGCAAAGCAAAATGCTCAAAAATTGCTCAAGAAATTTTAGTCATTTTTATTGCAGCAGGGTGAGTATCCCATCCCTAGAAACACTAAGGCACATAAGGAATGAGTGCCTATCAGAACTGTGGTAGGGTGTGAATTAATGCAGAACTTTATCTGTATAGTTGTACTTTGAAGTCCATTCTGAATCTTAGATGCTACATTTATATAAATATAAAGCATAGTAACTATCTAAATGTAGAACTATATGTTTAAAATTATATGATTACATCAACTCATGTAATTCATAGATTTTCCCTAGGGTTCTCTTTCCTGAACATTCTGTAATGTATCAGTTAGCAACATCTCTTTTTTTTGAAACTGAGTCTCGCTTTATTGACCAGACTGGAGTGCAGTGGTGTGCTCCCGACTCACTGCAACCTCTGCCTTCCAGATTCAAGCAATTCTTGTGCCTCAGCCTCCCAAGTAGCTGGGATTACAGGCATGCACCATCATGTCCTGCTGATTTTTGTATTTTTTTTTAGTAGAAACGAGGTTTCACCGTGTTGGCCAGGCTGGTCTCAAACTCCTGACCTCAAGTGATCCGCCCACCTCAGCCTCCCAAAGTGCTGGGATTACAGGCATGACCCACCGCATCCTGCCAGCAAAGTCTTCTTATATATTCCCTTATGATAAAACAAGAGAAGTGGAATAGTAAAGGGCCATAGCCTCAATCAAATGAGGAAATCCTAATGGGAACCAGGAATGAGGGATTGAACACTCTTCACATAAAATATTAATTATTTTAAAACAGAGTTGTTCTGTCAATAGCTGACTTTGAGTCCTTGATCGATCTCTCAGACCCCTGAATACTTTGATTGCACAGTTGACCTTACCACATTGTTAGGGTAAGTGCTATACAAAGGCACCTTCAGACCCTCCATTGCACATAGGTGGCCACTGCAAGCCCCTTGCCTGTGTGTGTTCTGGAGGTGCCACTAAACCTGGGGGCAGCCTCAGGAGATACAATTGAAAAACCTTTTTTACTCAGAATAAATTATTAACTAAGTTTCAATTTCCTTTAACTTATTAGAGACATCTCTACCTGTAAATAGGTACAGATTAAACTCTCTAGTCAACAGCTGTCATTCTGTCATATCAACAGATACCAGTGGCTGCTGCTCCTTGAGGCATACAGAGAATCACAGCATTTTCCAGTATTGAAAGACCTGAAAGATCACGATGCCTTCATTTTAACTGTGAGACATGAAGTAATTTTCCCAAATCTACAACAGTAAGATACAGTGCAATAGGACCAGATTAAAGATCTCCTGATTTGCAACCATGTTCCCTCCATCTCCTTTACTCCTAAACACACTCACACACTCACTCCTGCAAACAGTTGTCTTGTCAAGTGGGAAATGAATGCTCTTACAAGGCTCAAACTTGTGAACACATCACTGACCAGCACAGAGCTGGCTCACAATAGGGACCCAATTAAAGTGTTTTATATGCAACTGGTTCAAACCTTTCAAGTACTAAATTAAAACAATCCTTTAAAGAAGGAAATTCTGTTTCAGAAGAGGACCTTCATACAGCATCTCTGACCAGCAACTGATGATGCTATTGAACTCAGATGCTGATTGGTTCTCCAACACAAGATTACCCAATCCAGGAGCAAGGGAATCAGTAACTTCCTCCCTATAATTCGGAATGTGGGTGAAAAGGGGTCATAGTTCTCCCTGAGTGAGACTTGCCTGCTCCTCTGTCCCCTGGTCCTGTCCTGTTCTCCAGCATGATGTGTCTGAAGCTCCCTGGAGGCTCCTGCATGGCAGCTCTGACAGTGACACTGATGGTGCTGAGCTCCCCACTGGCTTTGGCTGGGGACACCCAACGTAAGTGCACACTGTGGGTGCTGAGCTCCTATGGGGTGGGGAAAATAGGGAGTTTTGTTAACATCGTGCCCAGGCCATGTCTCTTACGAAATTGTGACATTTTCTTCAGAGATTGCCCATCTTTATCATTGGATCCCAAATTATTTCCACCACAAAAGGAGCTTGGCTACTTGCCCTCTCCATGAGACTTGTGTAAGGGGCCTCCATACATGTCATTTCGTTTTCTAATCTCCACCAATAAAACCTTTGCATCACATGTCCTCAAGGTCTTTAGAGGATTTAGAAATAAGGATGCTAAAATAAATTCCCCATACAGCACTTCCCTTTATTATGTTGACTTATGTCAGACAAAAGGAAGTTTTTACTGAAAATTTTGTGGGAGTCAAAGGAATTCAAAGGGTCTCTCCTAGATGATCCTTTATTATGTCTACCACAGGACCTGTGGTGTTGGTCCCTCTTCCTCATCTGTGAGGATGGATCCAGTGGCCTCCCTATTATCTCCTTTCTTTTCTTTCTGAACTCCAGTGTTTATAAAGCCTGTACCCCTGTAGTGTATGTAGGTTCTCTGACAGAAGTTATACTTAGTGCTCTTTCTTTCTTATGGGGAAAAATCCCTGGAACTGAAGCTGAGATCTTTAGTACTTGGAGTCACCCTACAGGTAAAGACCATTTAAAAGGTATTCTTTGGTGCCTAAAGAACTTAAGGCATCCTCTGAAAAACTGGCCCAGGTTACTGCTTATTATGAATCTTTTTTAACCTTTCTATACTTGTTTCTCCTACATCTCTAACTAGACATGACAGAGGAGATTCAACTAACATAGGATAAATTATATGAAATTCTATTTTTGTAAGTCAAAAATGGTCAAATATCAGAAAATTAATAATGTTCAAACTATATGCTCTGTGTGGGGTTACAGAGAGAATGTGGACATTGTTCACATCTCATAGGGCTGAAAGTCAATGCGCAAGTCCTGGGAACTCATTGTCTTACTGGGGGGGGTCTTGTCCTAAATTTCATAGGTTCACCCATCATGCCCTTGGCTTTCCTTAATTAGCCATGTCTGCTTACCTCTTCCTCCAGTTTCTCTCTATTTTTCCCCAGCTATGTTGTCATCATTTCCAGAAATCTCTAAAGCTTGCACAGATCCTTATCACTATGAGATCTATTGAAAGAGATAATTTTTTTCTTTTGAGACAGGGCTTGGCTCTGTCACCCAGGCTGTAGTGCAGTGGTGCGATCTAGGCTCACTGCAACCTCTGCTTCCCACGCTCCAGCGATCCTCCCTCCTTAGCCTCCAGATTAGCGGAGACTACTGGCAGGCAAACATGCCTAGCTAATTTTTGTGATTTTGATAGAGATGAGATTTAGCCATGTTTCCTAGGCTGGTATTAAACTCCTGGACTCAAGCAATCATCCTGCTTTAGCCTAGCCATGCTAGGATTATAGGTGTGATCCATTGTGCCTAGGCAAAAAGAGATGAATCTTAATAAAAAAATTTCCTTTTTCTTAAATCACTGTTTCTTTATCTATGAATTCTTCTTCCAACTAGAAGGAGGAGAAAGAAGATGTTTGCCTGTATTTCTCACAGGGAGGAGAAGGGGTATAGTGTGAAAATCAAAGTGAAAGAGTGCTGGAGCTTGAGCACCTTCTTGATTTCCAGGATGCCTGCAGTGATAAGTTCTCAGAACTCTGGTTTATTCATGTCAAACACACTTATTTTTCTCAGCAGCTACTGTGTACTGGGCTCTATTCTAAGTTCAAATCATTCTATCTGATTAAGATAGAGAGGGTCCTGACTCTCATGGGAGTTACACAACAGTGGAGGAGATAGACAATAACCCAATAATCATTTAACAAAGAAGAAAATGTTAGAGAGTCACAGTGCCCTGAAGAAGAGACATCAGGTTTGTGGAACAGAGAGAATTGCATTCACCCAACTTTAGTTCATATGCTTAGGCAGCCCTGCCTGAGAAAGTGACATTCAGCTGAGACAACAAAATAAGTACACAGTCATGTAGAGATCTAAGGGATGAAAGTTCTAGGGACACCGAATGAGGGGGGAAGCCCTGGTGTGGGAAATTATGTGGAGGGACAGAAAGAAGGCTAGCGGGACTGAAGTATAGAAAGCAAGGAAATGGAGAGGCAGAAGATGAGGTGGGACACAGAGAGGAAATCAGGAGCCTCATCATATTAGACACTGATGTCCACAGTAAAAAATTTGAATTTTATTTTATTTTTATTTATTTATTTTTTGAGATGGAGTTTCGTTCTTTTTGCCCAGGCTGGACTGCAATGGTGCAATCTCGGCTCACTGCAACCTCCGCCTCCTGGTTTCCAGTGATTCTCCTTCCTCAGCTTCCCAAGTAACTGGGATTACAGGTGCCCGCCACCATACCTGGCTATTTTTTTTGTATTTTTAGTAGAGACAGGGTATCACCATGTCACCATGTTGGTCAGGCTGGTCTCGAACTCCTGACCTCAGATAATCTTCCTGCCTTGGCCTCCCAAAGTGCTGAGATTACAGGCATGAGCCACCATGCCCAGCCTGAATTTTATTTAAATAGATATGAGAAGCTACTTTACAGGAGATATGAGAAGCTATTTTACAAGGAGAGATAAATTTATATTCAATTTTTTTTTTTTTTTTTTTTGAAACGGAGTCTGTTGTAGCTCTGTTGCCCAGGATAGATTGCAGTGGTACAATCTCGGCTCACTGCAACCCCCGCCTCCTGGGTTCAAGCAATTCTCCTGCCTCAGCCTCCTGAGTAGCTAAGACCACAGGCACATGCCACCACACCTGGCTAATTTTTTGTATTTTTAGTAGAGATGGGGTTTCACCGTGTTAGTCAGGGTGGTCTCAATCTCCTGACCTCGTGATCCACCCACCTCGGCCTCTCAAAGTGCTGGGATTACAGGCGTGAGCCACCACACCCGGCCTATATTCAATTATTAAAATTAATTCTAGCTACTCTGTGGGGATTGGATTGTTGGGGTTCACAAGTGGTCAGGAAGACTATTTAGGATCACAGCAGGGAATTCTCCAGGGAAAACAGGCTTGTGGCTTCATAGAGTGCAGTAGTGATAAAGAGAGTGAAAACGACAAAGTGGACAGACTCAGCATGTATTTTTGCTTAGCTTGTTAACGGATTACTCTAAAGGAGGTAGAAAAATCAAGTTTATTCCTAAGGATTTTGTTTTGACAAATAAGTGGATGGTGGTATTGTTTATTGAGATAGGAAAAACTATGGGAGGAAATGATTTGAAGTGGGTAGTTGGAAATAAAATTTTGTTTAAATTTGAGATGATTTATAGACATTTATGTGGAGCAATCAGAAGGTCAATGGCATTTAAGAGGCCAGAGCTTCAGATATTTATGTTGGCGGCATCAATACATGTAGTGTATTAAATTCCAGGGAGTGGAAGAGGATACATAGGGAGATGGATTGTGTGGAGAAAAAAGAAGAGGGCACAGGCCAGCAAAGGGGGCTGAGAAAGAGCCCAGGGATGTTGGAGAAAAACCAAGAGAACATAATGCGTGTAAGTCATGGAAAATAGATTATTTTCAAGGAGAAGGGAGAGGCCAATTGTGGTAAGCGCCACTAAGAGGAGGGGGAAGTGAGAATGTGACAGAGGAGCAAGTGCTGGGTTTGCTGGAGTTGATATTTGCAGTCAATGGAGTATCCAGGGAGGAAACTGGATTGGACCATTTGAAGAGCAAGTAGAAGTGAGGACAAGGTTAAGGGTGACTGTTTTAAATAGAGAGCTTCAGGGAAGGACTGTGCTCTGGGTTCCGGGAGCCCGCTGGATCTAAAGGAAAAGGGCTGAAGAGGCTGAAGAGAAGGAGGAGGACCTGTGAACCAGAGATGCTCAGCCATTAGCAAGGAAATACTAGAGGGTCCCTGTGTGCAGTGCTGACTGCTCATGCAAAAGGTCACACAGCCAATATTTCACACAGCCAGTATTTATTAGTGACTTAGAATATACCAGTTATTACTCTAGGTCATGAGAATGGCGTGATAAATAAAATGAATCTGGTCGCCATCAGTATATGCCATGTAACATTTTGCAGTGACTGTACCAGGCCTATGGATTTCAGTATGCAATTTCAATAATGATCCTGTTGTATCTGAGGTATTTAAAAACATATACATCTCTGGAATCTAAAATTGAGAGGTTATAAGTAAAACCCAGTATTACAAGTTTAGTGCTGGAAATCAGATTGCAGTTTAAATCTGAGCATATAGAAAGTCCCTTTTTTCTGTCAGCAGATGCCTTTTGTGTGAGGTTTAGGTGTACTGCATTATTAGACATAAACCAGTGTTTCTGCCCTATGTTTTCAGAATAACAATTCTTTATGAAACTCATAGAAGAACAGAAGACAATTGCAAAATCATGATGAAGATGCTAGTGGCTTTAGAACCAAGGAATACAAAAAATAATGTGAGCTGCATTTATAGCGATTATAAAAGTTAAAATGGGAATATATTTGTGTGTTTATTATGTGATCAGTGCTAAGAAGAGTTATCATTTAATTTTACACTTAACAATAATCCTGTGAGGATTAAGCTATTATTAAATGCATTTGATAGATTACAAAAAGGCTTATGTTTGGTAAAAATTGACCCAAGGGGAAGAGGTCACATTTTTATTCAGATTTTCTGATTCTAGAGTTTGAGAGTCTGTCCATCATTAGTGAGTAGTGACAATATTGTGTCTAAATTATTGACAGAATTTCTGATATTCATATGTACCAGGTTGTTTCTTAGAGTGGGGGCAGAGATTCAAGGGCTACTAGTTCCAATGTATAGGAGAAACTTTCACTCATTTTGCATTTATCATTTTAAAAGTTCTAGGCTGGGTGCGGTGGCTAACGCCTGTAATCCCAGCACTTTGGGAGGCCTAGGCGGGCGGATCACGAGGTCAGGAGATGGAGACCATCCTGGCTAACATGGTGAAACCTTGTCTCTACTAAAAATACAAAAAATTAGCCAGGCGTGGTGGTGTGTGCCTGTAGTCCCAGCTACTTGGGAGGCTGAGGCAGGAGAATGGCATGAACCTGGGAGGCGGAGCTTGCAGTGAGCTGAGATCACGCCACTGCACTCCACCTCCAGCCTGGGCAACAGAGCAAGACTCCGTCTCAAAAAAAAAAAAGTTCCATATGTCTGTCATGGCATATGTTGAAGAACACAAGGAAGTATTAACTCACTCCTTCTTCTGAGGTTTGTCTAGCAAGTTGGGCTAGGATTGCCAGATAAAATACAGGTTCCTAGTTAAATCTGAATTTCAGATACACAACCATAGTTTACTGAAAATCCAAATTTAACTTGGCATCCTCTGGTTTTATTTGCCAAATCTGTCAACCCTACGTGAGACACATGAGCATGGATTACAGCTCACATTATTTTTTGTATTCCTTGGTTCTAAAGCCACTAGCATCTTCATCATGATTTTGCAATTGTCTTCTGTTCTTCTATGAGTTTCATAAAGAATTGTCATTCTGAAAACATAGGGCAGAATCACTGGTTTATGTCTAATAATGCAGTATACCTAAACCTCACACAAAAGGCATCTGCTGACAGAAAAAAGGGACTTTCTATATGCTCATTACAACCCATGGAAGCCTTTGCCACAGTGACAGCGACTTCACACATGTTTATTTTTTAACTTTCTCTCTGTAAAGAAAGTGCTTAGATAATTTAGGGATAAAAAGGCAGACATTGTTTGATCCAGAGTGCACACCTCTCTGTCATCTTTTCTAAAGGGCAAAGGGACATTTCCGCAGGTCTTACTCACAGTCTGGGGACCTGCTCATGTTTTGAAACTGTCTGTATGAGAATGTCATTTTCTTGGTTTCTCCCTTTCTGAGGGGACTTGACTACAAAACTGAGAGTTCTGCCTCTGGCCAAGGCTGGAAATTTGATGGCTGCTAGTATTGTTGGGAATGGGAGACTGAAATAAATGAGTTAGTTGGGGCATTAAACAGGAATAAAATAGCTGTGGTTGTGATTCATTACTACAATTAGTGGACCAGTGGCAGAGAAATTAAGAAAGAAGATGATGTGAGAGATAAATTATATGATTTGGTAAGGCAAGGGAATCAGTAAATCTTGGTTCTCAATAAGTTCATTTTCTGGAAAGACAGCACCGTATTGGGACCAGAATTCTACAAAACATCCGTTTTATGTAAGACCAAGATTTTCAACAAATATTTTTCAATGCAATTCTCAGCTTCTCCATAACTGATAGTGGCTTATTCAACACAGATTTTTTCAGATGGTTCACACCCATGGTTCTTACCCAGGGATAGTTCACCACCCCTCTTCCCTCCCATCACTCTTGAGGAACATGTGGCAATGTTGGAATACTTTTTGGTTGTCACAACAGGGGTTTCTTCTGATATTTAATGAGCAGAAGCCAGGGACACTGCTAGAGAACCCACAATGTTCAGAATAGACTCCATCACCAACGAAGAATTATCTCATCCAAAATGTCAATAGTGCTAAGGCTGGGAGCACTGGTTCACACTGTGCTCTTTCTGAAAATTCTAGACTCGCTTTTTTTTTTTTTTTTTTTGAGATGGGGGTCTTCTTCTGTCGCCCAGACTGGAGTGCAGTGGCTCCATCTCGGCTCACTACAACCTCTGCCTCCCAGGTTCAAGTGATTCTCCTGTCTCAGCCTCCCCAGTAGCTGGGATTACAAGTGTACCCTGCCATGCCTGGCTAATTTTTTGTATTTTAGTAGAGACGGGGTTTCACCATGTTGCTTAGGCTGGTCTCGAACCCCTGAGCTCAGGCAATCCACCCGCCTTGGTCTCCCAAAGTGCTAGGATTACAGGCGTGAGCCACCGCGCCCGGCCTAGACTCACATCTTTTATACACTTACTGCCCAATTCAGTTCTTTATGGTTTATTTTTGCTTGTTTCATTATAAAAAACTAGACAGTTGCATAAATTCAACCACTTACTTGTTGAATCCATTTAGTCAATGCAAGCTCAACATTTTCATATTTATTTTGTGCCTTATGCAATATTGTTCAACATTTTCATAAGTTGTTGGTTAGCACTATCTCTATTAACTTTCAACAGTTTGCCCTTCTAAGTCACAAATAGTGATGCTGCTGCAATTATTTTTCACTAACATGCCTCGGATTTCTGTAGTGATTCTACATTTGATATTATTCACAATGTAAAATGCTTTTATTTATTCATTTCACTTTTACCCACAGAATTATTTTTAAGTTATTTTTGTCATTTTTGCACTTCAATCAAACATAAAGACAAAAACATCAAAAATATGTACATAGTGTTTTACATATGTGTATATTTACACACATATATGCACGTATGTTTATATGTATTGAAACTACAGAAGCACATGTCACCAATAAGAGCTCTGAGACACCTTTGACCACTTATCCTCATCAGATAAGATTTGCCAAATAAGTTTTGGGAACAAATTTCTTTCAACTGAATTTCGGAGCTTTGTGTATTTAGAAATGCAAACGAAGGTCTGTGGACATTTACAGGGATCATAGTTTTATTCTCCTTAAAACTCTTCGATACTTTCCCATTGTCTTTAGTAAATCCAAAATCCTAACACCACCCACGAGGCTTTTCAATACCTGGCTTCTTGTGATTTCTCCAATCTAATCTTTTACCCTCCTTCCCCTCAGCCTCTCTGCTTTAGTGAACTTTGTTCTAGTTTTTTGAAGAAGTTCATCAATTCAAGCTTTTGTACATGGGATTTCCTAAACCTGAAATGTGCCTCCCGTTTTGTCCAAACAGACACAGGCTCCACTCTGCCCCCGGCCTCACACTTGCTTAACCTGTCAAGTCACATCCGAACTGTCACTCTTCTCTGGCACCCTAAAGGAATTGAGATCATCCTATTATTCTCTGTTCTAGAACTCCACACTTGGCTGAAATTTCTCATTCCTGTCTAAGCTCTTGTGTGTTTGGTTTTGGCCATCACTTTCACTGCTCTTTAAGCTCCCCCAGCGGAGTGGAGAGGTCTATTTTCCCGTGTTTGGATTCCTAGAGGCAGAGCAGGCCTGGCACAAGGTCAGCACTAAGGAAGTGTTCACAGGATGAACGCGGTGGGTGCTGTTGAAGGAAAGCGTAAAGCCTTTAAAGGGTAAAGGGTTGAGAGAAGGAGCAGAGTGTCTTTGGGGTGGAGGCTCCCAGGAGGAGGCGGCGTGGGCTGCGGTGCTGGACGGATCCTCCTCCAGCTCCTGCCTGGAGTTCTCCACAACAGGCTGGAGGCAGGGAGGGGGTCCCAAAAGCTTTGGGATCAGAGGTAGTTTTCCCACCTGGTCCCCCAGACCCCCGTCCGCGTCAGAAAGACAGAGGATGAGCCCCTGGGCTGCGTGTAGTCGGGGTTGCGGGTGGGGCCAGATAGTGTATTCCCCGGAGGCCGCTTCTGTAACCGGATCGTTCGTGTCCCCACAGCACGTTTCTTGGAGCAGGCTAAGTGTGAGTGTCATTTCTTCAACGGGACGGAGCGGGTGCGGTTCCTGGAGAGATACTTCTATAACCAAGAGGAGGTCGTGCGCTTCGACAGCGACGTGGGGGAGTACCGGGCGGTGACGGAGCTGGGGCGGCCTAGCGCCGAGCACCTGAACAGCCAGAAGGACATCCTGGAGCAGAGGCGGGCCGAGGTGGACACCTACTGCAGACACAACTACGGGGTTGTGGAGAGCTTCACAGTGCAGCGGCGAGGTGAGCATGGTGGGGGGGGGGCCTGGGTCCCTGTGAGCTGGGAATCTGAGTGTGTGTGTGTGTGTGTGTGTGTGTGTGTGTGAGTGTGTGTGTGTGTGTGTGAGAGAGAGAGAGAGAGCGCGCCATCTGTGAGCATTTAGAATCCTCTCAATCCTGAGCAAGGAGTTCTGAGGGCACAGGTGTGTGTGTAGAGTGTGGATTTGTCAGTGTCTGTGTGGCTGTTGTGGGAGGGGAGGCAGGAGGCGGCTGCTTCTTATCCTTGGAGGTCTCTGCGGGGAGGTGACATGGGAGGTGGGTGTAGGCGGCTGGAGAGAGAGGAGACCTTGATTATCTTGGGTCCTTAGAGATGCAGGGAAGGGAAAGGTAAGGGGTGTGTGGTAGGGGTGAAGGTTTAGGGGAGGAGAGCTGAGGGGTATGGAAGGTTTGGGATAATGTGAGGAGGCCAGTTCCAGATTGTCCCTGGCACACACCCTTCATGTAATCTCTGAAATAAAAGTGTGTGCTGTTTGTTTGTAAAAGCAATAGATTAATTTCCAGGGGAATTGAAGAGACCTCTGAGGCACCTCTGAAACTTCTTTAGGTCTAAATTTCTTGCTAGTTTTTTGTTTTCTTAGTGTTATATTTTTACATAGTTGAAATGACTGTGAAACTAACTTTTTGAATTAAAGTTTGAAAACATTGTTACTATTTTATTATGCTAATAATTTCATAGTTACTTTTTAAATATATAATAGTTGTGACACAAATTACCTCACTTTTTTTTGTTTTTTTTCTTATACTTTAAGTTTTAGGGTACATGTGCACAACGTGCACATTTATTACATATGTATACATGTGCCATGTTGGTGTGCTGCACCCATTAGCTCGTCATTTAACATTAGGTATATCTCCTAATGCTATCCCTCCCCCCTCCCCCCACCCCACAACAGGCCCCGGAGTGTGATGTTCCCCTTCCTGTGTGCATGTGTTCTCAGTGTTCAATTCCCACCTATGAGTGAGAACATGCGGTGTTTGGTTTTTTGTCCTTGCGATAGTTTACTGAGAATGATGGTTTCCAGTTTCATCTATGTCCCTACAAAGGACATGAACTCATCATTTTTATGGCTGCATAGTATTCCATGGTGTGTATGTGCCACATTTTCTTAATCCAGTCTATCATTGTTGGACATTTGGGTTGGTTCCAAGTCTTTGCTATTGTGAATAGTGCCGCAATAAACATATGTGTTCATGTGCCTTTCTAGCAGCATGATTTATAATCCTTTGGGTATATACCCAGTAATGGGATGGCTGGGTCAAATGGTATTTCTAGTTCTAGATCCCTGAGGAATTGCCACACTGACTTCCACAGTGGTTGAACCAGTTTACAGTCCCACCAACAGTGTAAAAGTGTTCCTGTTTCTCCACATCCTCTCCAGCACCTGTTGTTTCCTGACTTTTTAATGATGGCCATTCTAACTGGTGTGAGATGGTATCTCATTGTGGTTTTGATTTGCATTTCCCTGATGGCCAGTGATGATGAGCATTTTTTCATGTGTCTTTTGGCTGCATAAAAGTCTTCTTCTGAGAAGTGTCTGTTCATATCCTTTGCCCACTTTTTGATGGGGTTGTTTGTTTTTTTCTTGTAAATTTGTTTGAGTTCATTGTAGATTCTTGATATTAGCCCTTTGTCATATGTGTAGGTTGCAAAAATTTTCTCCCATTTTGTAGGTTGCCTGTTCACTCTGATGGTAGTTTCTTTTGCTATACAGAAGCTCTTTAGCTTAATTAGATCCCATTTGTCAATTTTGGCTTTTGTTGCCATTACTTTTGGTGTTTTAGACATGAAGTCCTTGCCCATGCCTATGTCCCGAATGGTATTGCCTAGGTTTTCTTCTAGGGTTTTTATGGTTTTAGGTCTAACATTTAAGTCTTTAATCCATCTTGAATTAATTTTTGTATAAGCAAATTACCTCACTTTCCCCACTGACGACCTTTATTATGACATTCACCAATAGTTGAAAATGGATGTTTCTGGTTAATTTTTGATTTATATTTTTTTGATTTGTGATTATTTTGAATTACTTTGACCTATTTATTGGCCAGTTATAATTACTGCTCTGCTCTACGAATTACCTGTTGTATTTGGTAGGGAATGGACAATGATCTATTGTCTCTTATCTCCAGGGCTTAGTATTTTTCTCAGTGACTTTGTGGGTTTGTTGTACTGTAAGATTATTAACACTTTTTTGATGTTTGATTCAGTATTTTCTCCAGTTTGTGGTATGTATATTTTGAAAATTCTTTTCCATGTTAAGAATTTGAACATTTTTATTTAATAAAATATATTGCAAAATACTAATTAATGATTCGCGAACTAGCTCAAGTCTACCATTTTGTGGTATTGCTGTCTCCAGGTCTCTCCTTCCTTCTTAAAAAAATGTATTTATTGAGAGTATGCTAGTGTCAGGGATTTCCCTAGGCATAAGCACTCCAAGTAATGAGTCCCAGACACTGCCTTGATCCAAATGTCTTTCTGGAAAGAAAAATCATTTTACAGTGATAGGTCTAATAATAGTTATACTTGTTTTGCTGGCAGATGCATTGATCAGCTAATTGTAAATATAAGAACTTTCAAAACTAAAATGACGTTCCTTAATCTTTCTCTCTGCTTTAGGACTCACGCTTTTTTACGAACTTAAAGATTTCTGTGGTGTTCTAAGGTGTGAGTGCATGGCAGTAGTATTCCTAAAAATTTATACTCGGTTTCCTCAAGTGCCCTACTTCGTCCCTTTCTCTATCCACATTGCTTTAAATCATATTTTTCTCTCAAGGTGTACAAGGATGATAAATAGGTGCCAAGTGGAGCACCCAAGTGTGATGAGCCTTCTCACAGTAGAATGGAGTGAGAAGCTTTCTGATGTCATAAATTGAAGGCTATCGTAATTCATTCTTTTATATATTTTACTTGCATTAATCCTCATATAACCTCAAGAGGTAAATTAATATAATTATCCTCCATTATTGGTGAGAAAGTTGAGACACAAAAGAATGAAAAACTCTTCCAGGATCAACCAGTAAAAGGCAGACCTTGGATTTGAACCAGGCAACCTGGCTCAGAAGTCAGTTTTAATTACTACACTCTGTACTTTCAAAGATTTGTAAACACTTTGACAATGCATGTCAATTTCAAGCTATGAAGAGCCAAACATAATTTATCACAATATCTCTCAAATCTAATGGGTCCCCACTATAAAGATTAAATTCCAGGCTGATGAGACTGTGAGGCCACATGGCCAGCTGTGCTGGAGGCCTGCTCAAGGCCAGAGCCTGGGTTTACAGAGAAGCAGACAAAAAGCTAAACAAGGAGACTTACTCTGTCTTCACGACTCATTCCCTCTACCTTGTTTTCTCCTAGTCCCTCCTAAGGTGACTGTGTATCCTGCGAAGACCCAGCCCCTGCAGCACCACAACCTCCTGGTCTGCTCTGTGAATGGTTTCTATCCAGGCAGCATTGAAGTCAAGTGGTTCCGGAACGGCCAGGAAGAGAAGGCTGGGGTGGTGTCCACGGGCCTGATCCAGAATGGAGACTGGACCTTCCAGACCCTGGTGATGCTGGAAACAGTTCCTAGGAGTGGAGAGGTTTACACCTGCCAAGTGGAGCACCCAAGCGTGATGAGCCCTCTCGCAGTGGAATGGAGTGAGCAGCTTTCTGACTTCCTAAATTTCTCACCCACCAAGAAGGGGACTGTGCTAATCCCTGAGTGTCAGGTTTCTCCTCTCCCACATCCTATTTTCATTTGCTCCACGTTCTCATCTCCATCAGCACAGGTCACTGGGGGGTAGCCCTGTAATACTTTCTAGAAACACCTGTACCCCCTGGGGAAGCAGTCACACCTGCCAGGCAAGAGAGGCTGTCCCTCTTTTGAACCTCCCCATGATGGCACAAGTCAGGGTCACCTGCTGTCCGTGGGCTCCAGGCCCTGCCTCTGGGTCTGAGACTGAGTTTCTGTTGTTCTGAGTTGTTTGTTGTAATCTGAGAAGAAGAGAAGTATAGGGGCCTTCCTGACATGAGGGGAGTCCAATCTCAGCTCTGCCTTTTATTAGGTCTGTCACTCTAGGCAACTACTTAACCTCATTGGGTCTCAGGCTTTCTGTTCATCAGATGTTGAAGTCCTGTCTTACATCAAGGCTGTAATATTTGAATGAGTTTGATGCCTGAACCTTGTAACTGTTCAGCGTGATTTGAAAACCTTTTTTTCTCAAGAAATGGTCAGTTATTTTAGTTTTTGCAGAGCAGCCTTCTTTCTCATTTTCAAAGCTCTGAATCTCAGGGTGTCAATTAAAGAGGTTCCATTTGGGATAAAAATCACTAAACCTGGCTTTCTCTCTCAGGAGTGCGGTCTGAATCTGCACAGAGCAAGATGCTGAGTGGAGTCGGGGGCTTTGTGCTGGGCCTGCTCTTCCTTGGGGCCGGGCTGTTCATCTACTTCAGGAATCAGAAAGGTGAGGAGCCTTTGGTAGCTGGCTGTCTCCGTACGCTTTTCTGGAGGAGGAACTATGGCTTTGCTGAAGTTAGTTCTCAGTATATGAATGGCACTGGATAAAGCCTTTCTATTCCCAAATGACCTCCAATGTTCTGCAAATCCAGAAATCATCAGTGCATGGTTGCTATGTCAAAGCATAATAGCTTGTGGCCTACAGAGATAACAGAAAGATTAACAGGTATAGGTGCTTTGGTTGAGATCATGGAGCAAATTAGGGAAGAGCAACTAAGGCTAATACAATTACACTGGATCCTGTGACAGACACTTCACACTTCATGGGTCACATGGTCTGTTTCTGCTGCTCTCTGCCCTGGTTGGTGTGGGTTGCGGTGTTAGAGAAATCTCAGGTGGGAGATCTGGAGCTGGGACATTGTGTTGGAGGACAGATTTGCTTCCATATCCTTTAAGTGTATATCTTCCCCTCTTTTTCCTAGGACACTCTGGACTTCAGCCAACAGGTAATACCTTTTCATCCTCTTTAAGAAACAGATTTGGAGGCTAGGTGCGGTGGCTCACGCCTGTAATCCCAGCACTTTGGGAGGCCGAGCAGGTGGATCATGAGGTCAAGAGTTCGAGACCAGCCTGACCAACGTGGTGAAACCCCGTCTCTACTAAAAATACAAAAATTAGCTGGGCATGGTGGTGTGCGCCTGTAATCCCAGCTACTCAGGAGGCTGAGGCAGGACAATCGCTTGAACCTGGGAGGTGGAGGTTGCAGTGAGCCAAGATTGCACCACTGCACTCCAGCCTAGGCGACAGAGTGAGACTCTGTCTCAAAAAAAGAAAGAAAGAAAGAAAGAGAGAGAGAAAGAAAGAAAGAATGAATGAATTTCCTTTCCCTAGAATGATGGTAGAGGTGATAAGGCATGAGACAGAAGTAATAGCAAAGACATTGGATCCAAATTTCTGATCAGGCAATTTACACCAACACTCCTCCTCTCCACTTAGAAAAGGCCTGTGCTCTGCAGGAGTATTGACTCATGGAGACTTCAGAACTTGTTTTTCTTCTTCCTGCAGTGCTCTCATCTGAGTCCTTGAAAGAGGGCAAAATAAACTGTTAGTAGAGCCAGGTCTGAAAACAACACTTTCTTGCGTCTCTGCAGGATTCCTGAGCTGAAGTGAAGATGACCACATTCAAGGAAGAACCTTCTGCCCCAGCTTTGCAGGATGAAAAACTTCCCCGCTTGGCTCTCATTCTTCCACAAGAGAGACCTTTCTCCGGACCTGGTTGCTACTGGTTCAGCAACTCTGCAGAAAATGTCCTCCCTTGTGGCTGCCTCAGCTCGTGCCTTTGGCCTGAAGTCCCAGCATTGATGGCAGCCCCTCATCTTCCAAGTTTTGTGCTCCCCTTTACCTTACGCTTCCTGCCTCCCATGCATCTGTACTCCCCCTGTGCCACAAACACATTACATTATTAAATGTTTCTCAAACATGGAGTTAAAAATCTTCTGGTCATTTGGCTCCAAGGACAAAAAATAAAAAGAAAAGAAAAAGTGAAGATTATTTCCCAATAGAATAATGGTTTTCATGGATATGTCATAAGTATGTGAGATAATGCATATGTTAAATAGGTTGATTTAGACATTTTACACTATAGGCATATATCAAAACTTCATGTTGTATGACATAAATACACAATTTTTACTTGTCAATTTAAAAAGTAAACCTAACATTTAAAAAGGCAATGCATAAAAACTGAGAACAGACTATAAGAACTGAAACAAACTTGGCAAACATGAGATGATAAACCAGCTAGCAAGTCAATCAGAACTCTTTCTCAACCCCGTCTACAATATTGTTGTATCTATAACTGTAAATTAGTATATAGTTTTTCATTCCAGAGACTTCAATTATATGGTATTATCAAAGGACTTGTCCAGATTTCAGAGAAAGACAAATTTAGAAGATGGAGGGTTCTCCATTGTGTTCTGAGAATCAATATCAAATATGTCAAATCTAAAACGACATAATCAATTCAAATTTTATTTCAATATAATCATTTCAGCATAATTTTTCTACCATCAGAGACAACTGTTATTTTATTTTCAATCAAATTCAGTGCATATTTTGTGCATATTTTATTTTTAGTTATATGTTACTTGTACATACATACCAGGTGTGTAAAGGTACATATAAATTCTATAAGAATATAAAACCTATAGGAATATATTAAGCTGATAATTATGTCTGCTCTGTTTGATCCCAGAGTTGCAACAAATAAGACTTTGTTCCCTAAGTTGAGGAAATGATTTGTCTCATTCATATGAGACTTGTGGTGTGGAATTATGAGGTAGAACTAGAATGTGTGGGTTGAATATTATAATGAAGATGCCTTCTGCTGTGAACAGCAGGAAATCTGATCTAGTGGGGTGTATTTTTCTTTCACCCATCATCTAACATAGCCAATAGATCCACGGCTGGGCGTCTCCAAGTTTGTTCAACTCAGCCGGCCAGTGGCATCACCAGCGATCCTGGAACTTCATAGCTCATCTCTCTATCACACACAGCATGTCAGCTTTCCTGAGATGGTAGGAGGACCCCCGCAGCAGCTTTAGGTTTCTTATTCTTTCACAACAACTTCAAATGCAGGAAAAAGACACTACATTTTCCTGTGTGCGTTTATAAGCAGCAACTAAACTGTTTCCAAAGTTTTCCCAGTACCCACTTTCTCACATATTGGAATGACTATATACACATATATACATATATATGTGTATATATATAAAATGTGTATATATGTGCATATATATAAAATGTCAGCCATTAACTCAATTACAATAAGACAAAAAAGCAAGCAAAAACAATTGTTTTTAGAACTCAATTAAGCATGCTGACATGTTATTTTATGAGATAAATATATTTTCCACGAAATTTTTGAAAAAAGGTAGAATAAGGAATGACTAGCTCTTTAAGGTCCCAAAACGTACTATACATTTATTTTTTAAAATACATTTGTTACTGATTTTTTAAAATTAAATACGCTAGTAAAACAGAGTATAGAATTAGAAACAGAAAGAGTTGAGGTTTAAGTTTCATTTTTTTGTAAGTTGTATTCCAAACTCATTTCTTTCATTAAATGGATCCTGGATGAATAAAAATTGAAACATAAAGAGACAATATAAAATTAACAAGATAGATTTTTTTTCTTTTTTATTTTTTTTTGAGACGGAGTCTCACTCTGACACCCAGGCTGAAGTGCAGTGGCGCGATCTCGGCTCACTGCAAGCTCTGCCTCCTGGGTTCACGCCATTCTCCTGCCTCAGCCTCTCCGAGTAGCTGGGACTACAGGCGCCCGCCACCACGCCCGGCTAATTTTTTTGTACTTTTAGTAGAGACGGGGTTTCACCGTGGTCTCGATCTCCTGACCTCGTGATCCGCCCGCCTCGGCCTCCCAAAGTGCTGGGATTACAAGCGTGAGCCACCGCATCCGGCCTGTTTTTTTTTTTTTTTCTTTTTTGAGACGGAGTCTCACTCTGTTGCCCAGACTGAAATACAGTGGTGCGATCCCAGATCCCCACAACCTCTGCTTCCTGGGTTCAAGCACTTCTCCTGCCTCAGCCTACAAAGTAGCAGGGACTATGGACGCCCGCCACCATGCCCAGCTAATTTTTATATTTTTTGTAGAGACGGGTTTTCACTATGTTGGCCAGGCTGGTCTCGAAGTCCTGACCTCGTGATCTGCCACCTCGCCCTCCGAAAGTGCTGGGACTACAGGCGTGAGCCTCCACATCCAGCTGACAGATGTTGTTTCCATCATCATCATTATAATTATGTTTGAAGACAGACTTTCTAAATCCTTACGTATTATTGGTGGGAAGGTATGATTTTACAAATATCTGGAAATATGACAATATTTTTAAAAGTTTAACATAGGTTTGCCATACAACCCAGCAATTTCACTCCTTGTAATCTACCTGAGACATAAAAGCATATGTCCTCAAAAAGATATGTGTTCAAGTGTTCAGAACAGCCTTAGCCATAGCAGGCCCAAACTGAAAAGAATACAAATATCCTTCAATTAGTAAATGGACAAACAAAATGGTACTACATCCATGCAAGGCAATATCATTCAATAATAAAAGGGAACAAAAACAGACTTATCTGACAGGGGAGATACCATGAACATGAGGATAGTTTTCCCAAGGCAAGTTTCAACCCATGCAATCTGGATGATGAGACATTACTTAATGGGGACAATGCATGTGATTTGGGTGGTGGATACTGTAGAAACACTAACTTTACCACTATACGATCTATGCGTGTAACAAAACTACACTTGGATCTTATACATTTACACAAACGAAAAAAGAGAAAATAAATAAAAAGAAATGAAAACAAACAAAATGATGATACATACTACAAACTGATGAACTTCAATAATGTTGACTAAGTGAAGGAAACTGAACACAAAAAATTACATGTCGTATGATTTCATTTACTTGAAATATCCAGAAGAGATAAATTATAGACACAAAAAGCATATCATTGGATGCCTAGGACTTGGGCTATCGGTGGGAATTAACTATAAATAGAGAAATTTTGAACGTGACAGAAATGTTATAAAACTGGATTGTTGTGATAATTGCACAAATCTATTAATTTACTAAAATCATTAATTTTACATGTACAATAAGTGAATTTTGTAATATGTAAATTATGCTTTAGTAAAGCTGTTAAAATAATTCTTTTTAAAAAAATAAGACATTGTAACCAAGACAAAATCCAGAAGACACAAGTGAAAAAAAATTGAAGAAAATTACGGATTTCTTTGCATGAAGAAAATAACAAAATTAAAAGAAGTATATGAAGTTCAGGAAAAATTTTGATCACATAAGGCAGATGATAGGCTAAATTTCTTATGAAAAATTGTTAACTAATCAATAAATTAATGGAAATGCCACAGAATATTGGGCAAAGGATATAGACTGACTATATAAGAGAATATTTCAATAGTCAATATGTATAAATATTAGCTCAAACTCACAAATGAACAAAAAAATTCAAATTCAAATAGCAATGTAATAAACTATTTCTCCTCCACAAAATTGGCAAATACAATAGTTTGCTTTAAAATCAAGGATTTAGAAGATTCTATGGGAATAGATTCTCTCATATTAGGATTGTGAGTGGATGGCAGTGTGGTAGTATCTATTAAAACTCAAAATGCAATTTTTACATGCTTAATGAAACAACAAAAATCCCATTCTAAACATCTGTGTTAAAGAAACAATCCTGGCCGGGCGCAGTGGCTCACGCCTGTAATCAAAGCATTTTGGGAGGCCGAGGTGGGTGGATCATGAGGTCAGGAGTTTGAGACCAGCCTGGCCAACATGGAGAAACCCCATTTCTATTAAAAATACAAAAATTAGCCAGGCGTGGTGGCAGGCGCCTGTAATCCCAACCACTGCGGAGGCTGAGGCAGGAGAATCACTTGAATCCAGGAGGCAGAGGTTGCAGTGAGCTGAGATCACACCACTGCACTCCAGCTTGGGCGACAGAGTGAGACTCCGTCTCAAAAAAAAAAAAAAAAAGTGAAAAAAGAAACAATCCTTCATGAGCCCAGGGAGACATAAAATTGGTTTTTGAGCCACGATTTGGAATAACACAAACATTTCCAAGTTCAAAAAGAAAAACTGATTAATTTGTCTGGATTAGGAAACTTTTGTACATCATAAAAACTATGCAGTATGTGAAGTCACAGAACACTGCAAGATGGTAAAGACACAGTTTTTTGCAGGAATGGGAGTGGCAACGTAAGCAGAAGTTGATAGAGAGATACAAAGCCAACAATCATTTGCCAGGGAAGGACTGGACTGGTTTAACAGAGAGTGGGTTAAGTTGAGAGTCTTGTAGAGGTAATTAGGAGCTAGTGGAAGGGGAGGAGTGATTGTATGAGGTATCCAAGGAAGCAGGAGGGATAGACAGGCAAAGAGTAAATAGGAAGGTAAAGAGGGTGCTCTGGAAGACAAGATCATTTTATCCAGTCTGAGTTAAAGGTAGGAGTAAATTTCTGTCAGAAGGAAGGAATATAGAAAGAAGGTGGATGTGATTAGGATTTTCGTCCCGGCAGGAGCTACAGTATATAGTCCTATCGCAAAGACTATGGTTAGTATGCTGCTTAATAATATGATGAACTAGTAAAAGGATTCCGTTAAAGGGGTAAGGAGAGGTGTTAAAGATAAAGATTATGTAGATTTTCACTTATCTTTTTTACGAAGGAAGGGTTTTTTCCTTCAGGATCAGTAGTAGGAGCCTTTTTAGTCTGGGATGTTTCCTTCTGAAATAGGAGATGCAAGTCCTCCAATCGTTCGCAGGTGTATCGAGGCTGGTCTGGCTGATCTTGGGACAGTCCCGCAGGTTCCTCAGGGGGTGTCCAAAATTTAACTCGGGTGTGGTGAATCCAAGATTCCACTCCCGCCACCTTAACTGCAGTGGGAATAGAGAGGATTACCGAGTATGGTCATTCCTACAAAGAGTCCATAGATGGGGAGGTAGAGAGGAGAGATTTGACCAACACTAGATCTCCTGGTTGAAACAACTCTGTTCCCTTTTCTCTGTGACATCCCTCAGGTAGGTTTTTAAGGTTTTGATGATATTTTGCCAAAGAAGTTATATCTTGACCAAGTTGGCCATTTCCTGATCAAGTAGGAGGTCATTTGTGAGAAAAGGTCATCCATACAGCATTTCATATGGACTAAGCCCCGTTTTGTGAGGAGAATTTCGGATTCTCAACAAGGTCATGGGCAAAAGAGTAGGCCATGGGAGATGAGTTTCTTGTGTTAGTTTTCTTAAGTGCCTCTTGAGTGATTCATTTGCCTTCTCGGCCTTCCCTGAGGATTGTGGCCTCCAGGCACACTGAAGGTGATATTGTATCCCTAGTGCACCGGAAATTCCCTGAGTTATTGTGGCTTTAAAAGCCAAACCATTGTTGCTCTGTAAGCTTTGGAGTTCCAGACCAGCCTGACCAACATGCAGAAACTGTCTCTACTAAAAATACAAAATTTGCTGGCCATGGTGGTGCATGCCTGTAATCCCAGCTACTTAGGAGGCAGAGGCAGGAGAATCGCTTGAACCCGGGAGGCAGAGGTTGTGGTGAGCCGAGATTGCACCATTGCACTCCAGCCTGAGCAACAAGAGTGAATCTCCACCTCAAAAAGAAAAAAAAAAAAAGAGAAAACCAGTGAAAGAAAAGTTTTGTTCTTTGAAAAGATTAATAGAACTCACAAATTTCTAGACAAAATAAAGGGAAAAAGGAGAAAAAACACCAATATTGGGATTGAAACATGTTATATCACTACAGATCCTTTGACATCAATAGTACACCAGAGGAATACACCAAAAACACTTAGGTGAAATGGAAAAAAAAAATCCTTAAAAAGTACACACTATTACAACTAACTCAACATCAAATAGATAAATTGAAAAGCGGTATAATTATGAAAGAAATTGAACTTATAATATAAACACTGCTGAAAGAGAAACCTCTAGGCCAGAATAGTTTCACAGGAGAAATCTACCAAACATTTCAGTAGAATTAACACAAGCCTGCAAAATTTCCTCCAGAAAACAGAAGAGAAGGGAACACGTCCCAACTCACTTTATGAGGCCAGCATTTCCTAAAATCAAAAGGACACAAGAATACAACAGCAAAAGAAAATTAAAAAGCAATATACCTGCTTGACTATAGATGCAAAACTCCCTAACAAAATAGTAGCAAATAAAAATCTGCCAAACTGAAAAAACATATAAACTATGCCAAGTAGCATTTATTCTAGGGATGCAAGTCTGGTTTAATGTTTGAAATCAGTGTCATCCATCATATTAACAAGCTAAAGAAGAGACATCGCATGATTCTATCAATCGATGTAGAAAAGACCTTCAACATAATTCAACGTTCATTTATGGTAAAAAACAAAAACAAAACAAAACAAAAAAGCCTCCAAATAGTAGGAATAGAGGAGGACCTCCTCAACTTGATAAATAACTTCTACAAAAATGTTGTGGCTAAATTATACTGAAGGGTGGAAGACTGAAAGTTTTTCCTCTTCTGCTTCAGCTAATGATGAAATTCAAAAAGGTCACAGAATTCAAGATCAACCAAAAAAATCAATTTTATTTGAAAATACAGTAATAAAGAAATCAAAACAAATATTAAAAATACAATGAATTAGCTTCACTCAAAAAACCTCATAAGTACGCCAACAGAACATGTACACAGTCCATATGCTGAAATGCTGATAAATAAAAAAATCTAAAGAAATGGAGAGATTTACTGTGTTCATCAACTAGAAAACTAAATATAAGAAAGATGTCAATTCTACCCAATTTGATATTCAGATTTAACACAATTTCTCTCCAAATTCCAGCAAGATATGTAATAGTTGTAGACAAGGTTGTTCTAAAATGTTTATGGAGAAGCAAGGGAACTAGTATAGGTCAAACAAATTTCAAGGGAAAAAGAGATGGAGAATTAACTGTAACCATATTTCAGAATTTTTATAACTATAATAATCAATATTGATTGACATTATTACAGGGAGAGACATAGATTGGTGGAGCAGTATGAAGAATCCAGAAAAACACTTATGCCAACTCATTTTGATGAAGATGCAAAATAATTCAAGGGAAATAATATAGTCTATAGTCTTTTCAAACAATAGTCCAGGAGAAAGTGGAAATCCATAGACAAAAACAAAACCAAACAAAAACATAAAAGAACTCAAAGGAAAAAGAAGCAAGAAACAAACTTAACAAATTCTCACACCTTATGAAAACACTTACCCCAATTAAATCATGTCTACGTGTAAAACTTTTAGAAGAAAACATATGAGAAGATCACCAGGAGCTAGGACCAGGGGTCTGAGTTCTGAGTTCTTAGACATGACACCAAAAGGGCTGTGTGTAAAAAACAAAAAACAAACAAATAAACAAACAAAATAAATAAATTGGGCTTTATCAAAATTTAAAACTTTTGTTCTGTAAGGTATCCCGCTAAGCAATGAAAAGCAAGCTAGAGTTATGGAGAAAATATTTAAAACCACATACATTACCAAGAATACAGTATCTAGAACATCCAATCAACTATAAAAGCTCTAATATAAAATCTATAGTAGAATGCAAACTACAAAATTTAATTTCAAAATGGGCAAAAGATATGAAGAGACATTTTATCAAAGAGGATATATATATACACGGCAAATAAGCACAATGAATGACATGCAAATCACTAGCCATCAGGGAAATGCAAATTAAGGACTTAATGTAATAGCACTACACACCTCTTACTACAGCTAAAATTTAGAAAAAAACGGACAATAGTAAATGCTGGTGAGCATGCAGAAAAACTGGATTTCTCATACACTGATGGTGAGAATGTAAAATGGTACAGTCCTTCTAAAAAATATTGAGGCAGTGTCTTGAAGAACTAGACATATATTTGCCATATGAGCCAGGAATCACATTCTGATACATTTATATCAGAGAAACAAAAACACATGTTCACACAAACATCTTACACAAATGTTCATAACAGCTTTATTTGTAATAGCCCCACAACTAGAAATAGCCAAAATATCCCTCAACAGGCAAAGAGTTAAACTGCAGCACCTCCATCTGATGGAGTATTCCTCAGCAATAAAAAAGAGCAAATTGTTAATACATGCAACGACTTGGATGAATCTCAAGGACATTATGCTGAGGGGAAAATGCCCGTCACAAAAGACACATACTGTGTGATTCTATTTACGTAACATTTTCAAAATGACACTATTACAGAAATTGGTGGAGAAGAAATTAGTAGTTGTTAGTTGTCAGGGTGATGGTGTGTAGGGAGTAGGGTGTGACTCTCAAGGGCAGCATGCGGGGAGATCTCTGTGGGATGGAATAGCTCTAGATTGTGTGGTGGTTACATAAATCTGCAAATATGATAAGACACTGCCATAGAACTATGGACACATATTCTACCAAAGTCCTGGTTTTGCTACTGTGCTAGAGCTACTTAAGATATAAACATTTGGAAAAACTGGGTGAAAGGGCACACGTGTTCTCTGTACCATCTTTGCAATTTCCTGTGACTCTATCATGATTTCCAAGTAAAAAGTTTTTAAAAAGCATTTTTCTTTTTGGCTGAAATCCAAAACTCTCACAAAACCAAATGCTGGCAAGGATGTGTAGAACCACGGGGACTCAGATTCATTGACGGTAGGAATGCAAAACAGTACAGTCACTTTGGAAGACACTCTGGCTGTTTCTTACAAAGCTAAACATACTCTTACCATATAATCCAGCAATGGCACCTCTGAGTATTTACTCAAATGACTGAAAAACTTATGTCCACACAAATACCTGTACATGTATGTTTATAGCAGTTTTATTCATAATTGCCAAAAATTGGAAGCCCCCAACATGTCCTCAATAGGTGAGTGGATAAAGAAATTGTGATATATCCATACCATGGAGTATTATTCAACAGTAAAGAGAAATAAGCTATCAAGCTATGAAAACACATGGAGGAAACCTACAGGCATATTGCTAAGTGGAAGGGGCCAGCCTGAAAAAGTTCTGTACTGTATAATTACAACTATATGACACTGTGGAAAAGGCAAAAATACAGACAGTAAATAGGCCAGGGGTTCAGGAGAAGGAGGGATGGGTGAGTAGATTGAGCCTCAGGCATAGTTAGGAAAACTACTTTGTATGATGCTTGTGTTGCTGAAACACCGTGGATTTGTCTTGCTCCTGCCCTAGCCACACACAAAGCCAATCACTGAGATGACAAGTATTGCCAAGGAAGAAGGCTTTAATCTTTAATCAGACACTGCAGCTGAGTAGATGGGAGATCAGTCTCTCCCTGACTGACTAAAATTAGGGGTTTATGTGCAAAGAAGGAACGTTACTATGTATGGGAAAACAAGAACTCCAGACAATAAGGAAGCAATCATAATGAATGATGGGGACCGGCATCTCATGATCTGGATGTGATGATCTGGTGAGTTCCAGTTATTTGATAATTTTTGAGAGACCTCAGCATCCTTTCTTGAGGAAGGAACTCAGATAAAACAAATGTAAATTTCAAGCTTTAAGAGCAGAGGGGTCAATTTCTACGTTTATCCAAATAACTATCTTATGGGACTATTGGGTTGGTTTTACATTGATGGTAGATACATGACATTATGTATCTCCAGAACCCATAGAACTGTGTAGTAGAATGAACCCCAATATAAGTATGAACCTCAGTTAACAATAAGTATCAGTATTGGTTCATTAATTGTAACAAGCGTGCCACACTAACGCAGGATGTTAATAATAGGAGAAACTGAACAGACGGCTGTTTTAGGGAAGGAGGTATGGGGAACTTCCTAAATTTTCTCTGAAAATTTTTTATACACTTAAAACTGCCTTAAAAATGGCCTTGTTACATGGAAGGATATGGATTTAGTTTTGCTTTTCATTCTATGCTTGTCTGAGTTTGAGTTTATTCTCTATTGTTCATCTATTTATTTTATATTAAAATTGTAGATGTTAACAAACATCCTATTTGCAACATTCTCAAGAGTCTGCTTTCTCTAAACCATAGGTAAAGAAACTTATTTATTCGTAAGTCTTACTAGGTTATGGCACCTTGGTTTGTGTTTGTTTTATTTTGCTTTTCTTAGATTTTTATCACTGGGCTGTAGAAATTTTGAGGGAGACAATTCCACAACCAATCAGAGGCCGAAATGAAGTTACAATGATACACTCCTATGCAAAAATCTGATTGGTTGCAAAAAACAACAAATCAGAGGTACTTTCAATTTCCCATCTGCCTTGCAGAAAAGGTAGGGGTTTGCAAAGGGAGTAGTCTCTGGTCCTTTTGTTGCTTAGGCATAGAAAGGTAGAGTTCTAGATCCCTGAGGAATCGCCACACTGACTTCCACAATGGTTGAACTAGTTTACAGTCCCACCAACAGTGTAAAAGTGTTCCTATTTCTCCACATCCTCTCCAGCACCTGTTGTTTCCTGATTTTTTAATGATGGCCATTCTAACTGGTGTGAGATGGTATCTCATTGTGGTTTTGATTTGCATTTCTCTGATGGCCAGTGATGAGGAGCATTTCTTCATGTGTTTTTTGGCTGCATAAATGTCTTCTTTTGAGAAGTGTCTGTTCATGTCCTCTGCCCACTTTTTGATGGGGTTGTTTGTTTTTTTCTTGTAAATTTGTTTGAGTTCATTGTAGATTCTGGATATTAGCCCTTTGTCAGATGAGTAGGTTGCAAAAATTTTCTCCCATAGTGTAGGTTGCCTGTTCACTCTGATGATAGTTTCTTTTGCTGTGCAGAAGCTCTTTAGTTTAATGAGATCCCATTTGTCGATTTTGGCTTTTGTTGCCATTGCTTTTGGTGTTTTAGACATGAAGTCCTTGCCCACGCCTATGTCCTGAATGGTATTGTCTAGGTTTTCTTGTAGGATTTTAATGGTTTTAGGTCTAACATATAAGTCTTTAATCCATCTTGAATTAATTTTTGTATAAGGTGTAAGGAAGGGATCCAGTTGCAGCTTTCTACATATGGCTAGAAATACCATTTGACCCAGCCATCCCATTACTGGGTATATACCCAAAGGACTATAAATCATGCTGCTATAAAGACACATGCACACGTATGTTTATTGCGGCACTATTCACAATAGCAAAGAGTTGGAACCAACCCAAATGTCCAACAACGATAGACTGGATTAAGAAAATGTGGCACATATACACCATGGAATACTATGCAGCCATAAAAAATGATGAGTTCGTGTCCTTTGTAGGGACATGGATGAAACTGGAAAACATCATTCTCAGTAAACTATCGCAAGGACAAAAAATCAAACACCACATGTTCTCACTCATAGGTGGGAATTGAACAATGAGAACTCATGGACACAGGAAGGGGAACATCACACTCCGGGGACTGTTGTGGGGTGGGGGGAGGGGGGAGGGACAGCATTAGGAGATACACCTAATGCTAAATGACGAGTTAATGGGTGCAGGAAATCAACATGGCACATGGATACATATGTAACAAACCTGCACATTGTGCACATGTACCCTAAAACCCTAAAGTATAATAAAAAAAATAAAAATAATAAAAATAAATAAAATAAAAAAAATAAAAAAAAAAAAAGAAAGCTAGAGTTTTCCTTTCAACTTAGTTCTATTTAGTTCTATTCAAAAGTCAGCGTGAAATGGCCTTAGGTTCCCAGCCTCCAGACCCTATTCTCCTGCCTCAACTGGAAGACACTCTGGCTGTTTCTTTCAAAGCTAAACATACTCTGTTATAACATTCGGCAATTGCAATCCAAAGTATTTACTCAAATGAATGGAAAACTTCAGTCCATACAAACAGGTGTACACGAATGTTTATAGCAATTTTATTCATAATTGCCAAAAATTCAAAGCAACCAAGATGTCCTCCAGTAAGTGAATGGATAAACAAATCGTGGTATATCCATACCATAGGTTATTATTCAACATTAAAGAGAAATAAGCTATCAAGCTATGAACAGACATGGAGAAAACCTATATGCATACTGTTAAGTGAAAGAAGCCAGTCTGAAAAAACTATATGCCATATGATTACAACTATATAACATTCTACAAAAAGCAAAAATACAGACAGTAAATAGTGGTTTCCAGGGGTTCAGGAGGAAGAAGAATAGATGAGTAGGTGGAGCCTGGGACAATTTTAGGTCAGTGAGACTACTTCATAGCATACTCTTTTTACTGAAACACCAGGGGTTCAGTCTAGGTCTTGCACACGAGGGCTTCAGCCTGGGTCTTGCTGCTTGCCACACAGAAAGCCAATCTCTGAGATCACAATGAGTATTGCCAAAGAAGAAGGTTTTGATCTTTAATCAGGTGCTGCAGCTTAGGAGATGGGAGACTAGTGTCAAATCTATTTCTGTGACTGAATAAAATTAGGGGTTTATATAACAGGGAGGAAATGTGACTATGTATGGAAAAACAGGAACCAGGGAGGGGTAAGGGAACAATCACGATGATTGAGGAGCCTGGAGTCTCATTGTCTGGAAGAGATGATCTGGTGAGTTCCAGTTCTTTGATTATTTTTGAGAGGCTTGGGGGATCTTTTTTTTTGGAAAGGAACTCAGATAAAACAAATACAAGTTTCAAGCTTTAAGACGATAGGCTGGGTGCAGTGGCTCATGCCTGTAATCCCAGCACTTTGGGAGGCCGAGGCGGGCAGATCACGAGGTCAGGAGGTCGAGACCATCCTGGCTAACACAGTGAAACCCCATCTCTACTAAAAATACAAAAAAATTAGCCGGGCACGGTGGCGGGCGCCTGTAGTCCCAGCTACTCGGGAGGCCGAGGCAGGAGAATGGCGTGAACCCAGGAGGCAGAGCTCGCAGTGAGCTGAGATTGCGCCACTGCACTCCAGCCTGGGCAACAGAGTGAGAAGCCGTCTCAAAACAAAACAAAACAAACAAACAAAAAAGATGATAAGTGTCCATTTCTATGTTTATTTTAAAAATTGTCTATGGGACTCTTGGGACAGTTTCACTTTAATGGTGGATATATGACATTATGTATTTATCAGAACCCATAGAACTGTATAATAAGAATTAACCCTAATTTAACTATGGGCCTCAGTTAACAATAAATACCAGTATTGGTTCATCAGTTGTAACAAGTGTACCACACTCATACAGGATGTTAATAATAGGAGCAAATGAGCAGAGGTCTGTTTTAGGGAGGAAGGGATGTGGGAACTCCCTGAAATTCCTTTGCAATTTTTCTATACACTTAAATCTACTTTAAAAAAAGGTCTTGTTACGTGAAATGATATGGATTTATTTTTGCTTTTTCATTCCATATTTTTCTACATTTGACAGCATTCTCTATTGCTCATCTACTTATTTTATAGTAAAATTGTAGATATGTTACAAAACATTCATGCCTCTTCTATCCATAATATTTTCAAAATTCTGCTGGATTCTCTAAACCATAGATAGAGAAACTTGTTATTTGTTGGTAAGTCTTACAAGGTCATGCTGTCTTTATGTGTGCTTGTTTTATTTTTTATAATTAGATTGTAGACATTTTGAGGAATAGAATGGAAAGTATAGTTTTTGCAGTATGTTATTATCACCAAACATGTTACCTAATTACTTTGCTTACTTTTTCCCTTTAATTCTGACAATAATGAAATGTAGTAAAAATTCACATCAGTATTTCTATGAGGAATCCAGGCTGAGGTAAGTAAGATACCAGTGAAAACATAGCGAGTAAATGATACAGCCCAGATGAAATCCAAATCTAACTCAATGTTTACTTGCAGTCTATCACACTGTCATGGATATTTCATCTTTATGGTTTGTGGTGGGTTCTAATAACCGTTTTAGAAATAAGTATCATCATACTTTTACAGATAAATGAGCAATAGCTCACTGTGTTTCTAATATTCTCTTCTCATCTTAATGCCATATCCTGCCCCTGCTCCCATTACTCAGTTTTTCTACTTAAATACACATGTCTAAATATATGATGGTTTCAATAATAAGTCAGATTGTTCTCCTGGTAATAAAACAGGCATCCAAGCCTTTTCCTTTTCCTTTTCCTTTTCTTTTCTTTCTTTCTTTATTTTTTTCAGACAGTGTCTCCCTCTGTCACCAGACTGGAGTGCAGTGGTGCGATCTGGGCTCACGGCAATCTTCCTCCTGGGTTCAAGTGATTCTCTTGCCTCAGCCTCCCGACTAGCTGAAACTAAAGGCACACATCACCATGCCCAGCTAATTTTTGTATGTTTAGTTGAGAAGGGTTTTCACCATGTTGGCCAGTATGGTCTCTATCTCTCGTCCTTGTGATCTGCTCACCTCAGCCTCTCAAAGTGCTGGGATTACAGACTTATGGTTGGTAAAAATTGACCTGGCCAGGCTCGGTGGCTCATGTCTGTATTCCTAGCAGTGAGCCAAGATCACGCCACTGCACTCCAGCCTAGTGACAGAGTGAGACACCATCTGAAAAAAAAGAAAGAAAGAAAAGGGGAAAAAATAAAGGAAAAAAAAGAACAGGCAATGTCAATCTTCAGTATCTGATCTCATTCCTCACTAAGTCTGGAGTGAGCAATGTTGATACGTCAGTCTTGTCATATTTGTGGGTCCTCTTCTCATTCTACTCCCCAGTCTACCCCCTGTTTCTCCTCTCCATCTGTCTCACCCATTCTCAGAGGCCAAACCCTGGGGTTTCAGGTTCACTCTACTGAAGATACAGATATGTCGTTGACTTGTAGACTCAAGAACCAAAAACCTATTCTGAACCCATTGCCCAGTAGATATCTCCCAACAGAAAAACCATGCTTTAGGGTTTTCCTACTGAAGGCTAGACGACAGCAATAGAATTGCCTGCACATGCTCAGAAAGAAACCAAGCCCAGTGAGCCTGGATATTTCTGATTAATTGTTACTAAGAAGTGCACGAATCCCCCATTCTTGTCTCACTTAGAAGAAAAATATCAGCCAAGGATGCATAGGAAGGGTTGAATAGCAGAGTTTGTTGAAGGAAGATAAAGTACATTCCTAGAGAGAAGTGGAAAACTGTTCTGGGCTGTTCCAACTGGAAAAATAGTAATAGCAGTGTTTATTTAAAGAAAGAGTACGCTCTGAAAGAGGAGACAGAGTGGGCTGCTCAAAAGAAGGAGCCAGCAGCAGCCAGTGCTGAAGGACTCTCTTATGAGAATCTCACATGATTATTCATTAAGGGGCCTGAGGGTGTGTCACTTGCAAACATGTTTCAGGAGGACTCTGGGTGTGCATGCTCTGTCTTGTACTTGCTACTGCACATGTTGCATTCCTCAGTATTAAAAATCTCCACCCAGAGCTGTGTTTTTTACTATTATAGTGAGCAAAAGGCTATTCTAGGTAAGTTATTGGAGGAATGCACAATTTCATCAGTGGAGAAAGTCCCTGCCATGGCTATTTCTGGCTAGGGCCTGTTAAGTCCCCTCCAGGGCCAGAGGAGCCTAACTACAAGGCCAGATGTAGCCAGTGTAAGCCATTGTCCTTTTTGCTATTAGTGCACAGTGCTGATTATCAGTGGGCAGTGACTCCAAGACTTCTTTTCCCAGGGGCTCCCTTGCCTGCTCATTTCTGGCTCTCTGCCTACTCTAACAATTCCAGAGCTTATATAATACATTTGACATTCAGACAATTCACGATGAAGGGATCACATAAATCCTCTAGCTCCCCTCACTGCAGAAAACCAGTTCAAACACCAGAAAATTCATCCGGGAACCATCAAAATAGTATAGCATTTTGGAAGAATTACTACTTGAAGAAACTTGAAGCAATAAGTAAATGAAAAATATCCCCATAGAATGTTCAGAAAAATTGCACAGTACAGAAAGAATTCTATGCAGTATATTCCAGAAGCATTTCATGGAGAAAATAAAATCATGGGAACAAGTTTTGAAAATGCCCCCATTAACCCTATTTCAGTATGTTATTGATAAACAATTACTTTTCTTTGCTACCTGTAATAGTTCATTCTTACATTGCCATCAGAAAATACCTGAGACTGGGTAATTTATAAAGAAAAAGGGGCCAGGTGTGGTGGCTCACATCTGTAATCCCAGCACTTAAGGGGGCCGAGGCGGGCAGATCACAAGGTCAAGAGATCGAGACCATCCTGGCCTACAAGGTGAAACCCCATCTCTACTAAAAATACACACACAAAAAAATTAGTTGGGCGTGGTGGCACGCATCTGTAGTCCCAGCTACTTGGGAGGCTGAGGCAGGACAGTCGCTTGAACCCACGAGGCAGAGGTTGCAGTGAGCTGAGGTCATGCCACCACACTCCAGCCTGGTGACAGAGCAAGACTCCATCTCAAAGAAAAAAAAATTTCTTTTCTTTTTTTCTTTTTTTGAGATGGAATCTCGATCTGTCACCAGGCTGGAGTGCAGTGGTACGATCTCTGCTCAATGCAACCTCTGCCTCCTGGGTTCAAGTGAGTCTCCTGCCTCAGCCTCCCAAGTAACTGGGACTACAGGTGCATGCCACAATGCCTGGTTAATTTTTTTTTTTGAGACAAAGTTTCGTTCTTATTGCCCAGCCTGGAGTGCAATGGTGCAATCTCGGCTCACCGCAACGTTCGCCTCCCTGGTTCAAGCAATTCTCCTGCCTCAGCCTCCTGAGTAGCTGGGATTACAGGCATGCGCCACCATGTCCGGCTGATTTTTGTATTTTTTTAGTAGAGACGGGATTTCTCCATGCTGGTCAGGCTGGTCTCGAACTCCCAACCTCAGGTGATCTGCCCACCTTGGCCTCTCAAAGTGCTAAGATTATAGGTGTAAGCCACCGCACCCAGCCCCAGTTAATTTTCTTTTTTTTTTGAGATGGAGTCTCGCTCTTGTTGACCAGGCTGGAGTACAGTGGCACGATCTGGGCTCACTGTGAGCTCCGCCTCCCGGGTTCACACCATTCTCCTGCCTCAGCCTCCCGAGTAGGTGGGACTACAGGCATGCGCCACCACGCCCGGCTAATTTTTTGTATTTTTAGTAGAGACGGGGTTTCACTGTGTTAGCCAGGATGGTCTCGATCTTCTGACCTTGTGATCCGCCCACCTCGGCCTCCCAAAGTGCTGGGATTACAGGCATGCGCCACCGCGCCTGGCCAAATTTTTATATTTTTAGTAGGGATGGGATTTCACCGTGTTAGCCAGGAGGGTCTCGATCTCCTGACCTCATAATCCACCCGCCTAGGTCTCCCAAAGTGCTAGGATTACAGGCATGAGCCACTGTGCCTGGCAGGAAAAAGGTTTAATTGACTCACAGTTCTGTATGGATAGGAAGGCCTCAGGAAACTTACAATCATGGTGGAAGAGGAAGGGGGCCATCTTATATGGCAGCAGGCAAGAGAGAATGTACCCATAGGAGGAACTGTCAAACACTTATAAAAACCATCGGGTCTCGGGAGAACTCACTCACTATCACAAGAACAGCATGGGGGAAATGGCGCCCATGATCTAATCACCTCCCACCAGGTCCCACACTGGACATGTGGAGATTATGGGGCTTACAGTTTAAGATGAGATTTGGTGGGGAAAACAGAGCCAGGCTAACCATATAACTGTTACGGGATCATTAGGGTGTTGCTTTTCTTGCCAGAGTCCTGTGGCTGGTAATGCCTTTGCCTGAGTTTTACTCGGGCCAGCTGGGCTCATTCCACCCACGTTGCCTGGCATGCAGTGCCCAGCTCACACTACCGGCCTGGATCCCACACCTGCCAAGGGTGAGTCAGGTGGCGAGGGATGTGTGAGCAACTGAGTGCGGGGTCCAGCCACTCTGCAAAGCCAAACAGGTTGTCTGTGCAGGGCAGGCAGCTTTAGGTGCTGCCATGGGTGTCAGCTCCCTGTGAGGCTGCAGCTGGACCAGGCACACCACAAGCAGCTTCCACAGCTGGCACTGGGGAACAACGTGGCACCTGGAAGCTTGGAGACCCCAGGAACCACAGGCCCCAAAAAGTGAGTCACAGCCGTGGCTCAGTGAGCTCCCAGGTGTGGGCTCCCTGAAGAGCCACATCTCTTCTCTCCTTCTCTTTGCCAACGACATGGTGAGCAAGGGGCATGTTTCAGCCGTGTTTGTGTCACAGCTTTTTTAACCTCACCATTTGGCAGATCCCCAGTTCTTGTCCTGAGTCCAGGAAGAATGAGGTATACAGACAAGTGGAGGGTGAACAGGACAAAGAGCAGCTTTATTAAGCCATAGAACAGCTCAGAGACCTGCAGTGGGCAGCTCCTCCCCATAGCCAGGTTGTCCTGACACCTGTTCAGCTCTCAGCAGAGAGGGTAGCCCCTCTCTGCAGCTGAACGTCCTATTCTCTCCTCAGTTCTCAGCAGACAGGAGACCCTGGGGAGGGCAACTCCTCTCTGCAGCGGTTCATCTCTCATCTCCCTGTCCTCTCTCCATCCTCTGCTCAAGTCTGCCTGAGCCCAGGGCTTTTACGGACCTCAGAGGGGAGGAAGTGCACATCATGGGCGGCCATGGGGCAGGCCCAGAAAAGGCACAAGTTCTCACTGCTGTCAGCAGGACTGGCAGCCCAGCCTGGTTAGCAGGGCCTCACCAGAGACCTGCCTCTTTCTGCCCAGGAGGCTGTTTGCCTCCCACCGCTATCCATGGCTACCAGGCTGCTCATGCCAAGGGGCACCTGTAGGCCACACCAGTTTCCCTCAGCCCATCTTCCCTCAGCTTCCCCATGGCTGAGGTGGCAGGAGACTGGTATGTCAATGCTGCCCTGAGTGTGCACACACCTGGCCAGGCTGTGACAGCACCGGGACTGGGCCCAACTCCACTTTGAGATCAGAGCGGAACTGAGAGAAACCAGGGGAGAGGCCAGGCAGTGGGAACAGACACCTCCTGCAGGGACACGGAGGCCATCTCATCCTTGAGGGCGTGCAGTGCAGAGAGGCCTGGATCTTGCTGCGGGAGGGTCGGTCTCCCACCCAATCCGTGGAGCCCACAGGTAGCCCCTGTCACACCTCACAGCCTGGGGTGGGCAGCTCCACTCGCTGGGCCCAGGCCGGCATCTGGGGCAAAGGTGATGTCTCTGCAAGATCTTCTCCTAAAACTCAGGGGTGCCCAGGGATCTCCCTCGCCTGGATAGGGCCGGGGAGGCATCTTGGGGAGCAGATCGCAGCAGGGCTTGGCCACGGGGAGCATCAGGCTCGCTGGCCACCCCCGAGGGCACAACCCTGGGCGGCCTCAGGCAGAGCCTCCTCCTGAGACCCAGGAACAGTGCTCCCTCGGCAGGGTGGGACAGTGGCCTTGCTGCTGGATGGGTCCCCAAAGTGGGGCAACTCCCACTTCTCACCCCAGGCCCCTGAGGCATGGCCCCAGCTTCATGCCCTCCCCACAGCTGTAGGATGAGAGCAGGAATGCAGGACTGGTGGAGGCTCTGGGCCTGGGGGTGGTCCTGCTGGCTGCTCAAGGGTTGGGGCAGCACAGTCGGCTGCCTAAGGGATGCAAGGCACAGGGGACATGGGGCACAGGGGTCCCACCATGGCCACTGCTCCCACAGTCATTCCTGCCACCACTGCTTGCAACTTACTGCTGCAACTAGCCACTCTGGACAGCTCGCCACTGCCATCGTCACCACCCTTTTTTCCTAAAATGCTAAGGTGAACCTTAGATGGCTTTCCTAGATTACCATCAACACCATTAGTTTCTTTTTTTCACAATTTCTTTCTTCTTTTCTTTTTTCTTTCTTTGTGTGTTTTTTTTTTTTTTGACAGGATCTTCCTCTTGTCGATGATGATGAGGGGATTCTTTTGAAGGAATTAGAATTGCTACACAGCATCTTTCTCAAATTATGTAATGCTACCATTCATTAAAAGAAGTAGTCTTATTGCTATGCACACCCATAAATTATAGGGATATAAATAATTTTAATACAAGGAACATTATTCTCAGAAATAGAATGTGAAGGAGTGTGATACAGTGGCTGAGCCTGAGGGGTATATAAGTTGGTTCACTCTATAGTGTACCTTTTACCAGCTTTGTATCTTTGCAAAAGTTGTTTTATCTCCATCTTTTTATCCTCTCCACCTGTAAGCATGAAAAGGGTGTTTATTTTACTGAGCTGATGTGAGAATTAAATAAAAATATGAAGTATAGAAAGCCCTTAATACAGTTCTGAGTACAAAGTAAAATGCTCATTTTTATGGCAGCATAGTGAGAATCCTGCCCCTGGAAACACTAAGGCACATAAGGAATGAGTGCCTATCAGAACTGTGGTACAGTGTGAATTAATGCAGAGCTTTATATGTATAGTCGTACTTTGAAGTCCATTCTGAATCTTAGATGTTACATTTATAATAATATAAAGCATAATAATTATCTAAATGTAGAATTATAGGTTTAAAATTATATGATTACATCAACTGATCTAATTCAGTTTTTCCCTGGGGTTCTCTTTCCTGAACATTCTGTAGCGTATTAGTTAGTAAAGTCTTCTTACATCTTCCATTACGATAAAACAAGAGAAACATAATAGTAAAGGGCCATAGCCTCAATCAAATGAGGAAATCCTAATGGGAACCAGGAATGAGGGATTGAACACTCTTCACATAAAATATTAATTATTTTAAAACCGAGTTGTTCTGTCAATAGCTGACGTTGCGTCTTTGATCGATTTCTCAGACCCCTGAATACTTGGATTGCACAGTTGACCTTATCCCATTGTTAAGGCACCTTCAGACCCTCCATTGCACATATGTGGCCCCTGCAAGCCCCTTGCCTGTGTGTGTTTTGGAGGTGCCACTAAACTTGAGGGCAGCATCAGGAGACACATTTGAAAAAAACCTTTTACTCAGATTAAATTATTAAAAACTTTCAATTTCCTTTAACTTATTAGAGACATCCCTACCTGTAAAGAGGTGCAGATTACACTCTCTAGTCAACAGCTGTCATTCTGTCATATCATCAGATACCCAGGGCTGCTGCTCCTTGAGGTCTCCAGAGAACCACAGCATTTTCCAGTACTGAAAGACTTGAAAGATCGCAGTGCCTTCATATCAACTGTGAGACATGAAGTAATTTTCCCAAATCTATGACATTAAGATATGGTGCAATAAGGACCAGATTAAAGGTCTCCTGATTTACAACCATGTTCCCTCCATCTCCTTTACTCCTAAACACACTCACACACTCACTTCTGCAAACAGTTGTCTTGTCAGGTGGGAAATGAATGCTCTTACATGGCTCAAACTTGTGAACACATCACTGACCAGCACAGAGCTGGCTCACAATAGGGACCCAATTAAAGTGTTTTACATGCAACTGGATCAAGCCTTTCAAGTACTAAATTAAAACAATCCTTTAAAGAAGAAAATTATTTCAGAAGAGGACCTTCATACTGCATCTCTGACCAACGACTGATGATGCTATTGAACTCAGATGCTGATTGGTTCTCCAACACAAGATTACCCAATCCAGGAGCAAGGGAATCAGTAACTTCCTCCCTATAATTTGGAATGTGGGTGGAGGGGGGTCATAGTTCTCCCTGAGTGAGGCTTGTCTGCTCCTCTGTCCCCTGGTCCTGTCCTCTTCTCCAGCATGGTGTGTCTGAGGCTCCCTGGAGGCTCCTGCGTGGTAGCTCTGACAGTGACACTGATGGTGCTGAGCTCCCCACTGGCTTTGGCTGGGGACACCCAATGTAAGTGCACATTGTGTGTGCTGAGCTCCTATGGGGTGGGGAAAATAGGGAGTTTTGTTAACATCGTGCCCAGGCCATGTCTCTTACGAAATTGTGACATTTTCTTCAGAGATTGCCCATCTTTATCATTGGATCCCAAATTATTTCCACCACAAAAGGAGCTTGGCTACTTGCCCTCTCCATGAGACTTGTGTAAGGGGCCTCCATACATGTCATTTCGTTTTCTAATCTCCACCAATAAAACCTTTGCATCACATGTCCTCAAGGTCTTTAGAGGATTTAGAAATAAGGATGCTAAAATAAATTCCCCATACAGCACTTCCCTTTATTATGTTGACTTATGTCAGACAAAAGGAAGTTTTTACTGAAAATTTTGTGGGAGTCAAAGGAATTCAAAGGGTCTCTCCTAGATGATCCTTTATTATGTCCACCACAGGACCTGTGGTGTTGGTCCCTCTTCCTCATACGTGAGGATGGACCTAGTGGTCTCCCCATTATCTCCTTTCTTTTCTTTCTGAACTCCAATGTTTATAAAGCCTGTATCCCTGTAGTGTATGTAGGTTCTCTGACAGAAGTTATACTTAGTGCTCTTTCTTTCTTATGGGGAAAAAAATCCCTGGAACTGAAGCTGAGATCTTTAGTACTTGGAGTCACCTTACAGGTACAGAGCACTTATGAGGTATTCTTTGGTGCCTAAAGAACTTAAGGCATCTTCTGAAAAACTTGCCCAGGTTCGTGTTTATTACGAATCTTTTTAACCTTTCTACACTTGTTTCTCCTACATCTCCTACATTCTCTAACTAGACATGACAGAAGAGATTTAACTAACATAGTATAAATTATATGAAATTCTATTTTTGTAAGTCGAAAACAATCAAATATCAGAAATTTAATAATGTTCAAACTATATGCTCTGTGTGGGGTTACAGAGAGAATGTGGGCATTTTTCACATCCCATAGGGCTGAAAGTCAGTGGGCAAGTCCTGGGAACTCATTGTCTTACCGGGGTCTTGTCCTAAATTTCATAGGTTCACCCATCATGCCCTCAGCTTTCCTTAATTAGCCATGTCTGCTTACCTCTTCCTCCAGTTTCTCTCTATTTTTCCCCAGCTATGTTGTCATCACTTCCAAAAATTTCTAAAGCTTGCACAGATCCTTAGCGCTATGAGATCCATTGAAAGAGATAATATTTTTCTTTTTGAGATAGGGCCTGGCTCTGTCACCCAGGCTGTAGTGCAGTGGTGCGATCGAGGCTCACTGCAACCTCTGCCTCCCACGCTCAAGCAATCCTCCTTCCTCAGCCTCCAGATTAGCTGGGAATACAGGCAGGCAACCACGCCCAGCTAATCTTTGTAATTTTGGTAGAGGTGAGATTTTACTGTGTTGCCCAGGCTGGTCTTAAACTGCTGGACTCAAGCAATCCTCCTGCCTTAGCCTCCCAACATGCTAGGATTATAGATGTGAGCCACTGTGCCCAGGCAAAAGAGATGACTCTTAATAAAAAGATTTCCTTTTTCTTAAATCACTGTTTCTTTATCTGTGAATTCTTCTTCCAACTAGAAGGGGGAGAAAGAAGAAGTTTGCCCATATTTCTCACCGGGAGGAGAAGGGGTCTAGTGTGAGATCAAAATGAAAGAGTGCTGGAGCTTCAGCCCCTTCTTGCTTTCCAGGATCCCCACAGTGATCAGTTCCCATACCCTGGTTTATTCATGTAAAGCACACTAATTTTTCTCAGCAGCTACTGTGTACTGGGCTCCATTCTAGGTTCAAATCATTCTATTTGATTAAGATAGAGAGGGTCCTGACTCTCAAGGAAGTTACACAAGAGTAGAGGAGACAGACACTAACCCAATAAGCATTTAACAAAGAAGAAAATGTTAGAGAGTCATAGTGCACTGAAGAAAAGATATCAGGTGTGTGTTGAAAGAGAGAAATGGATTCACCTACTTTAGTTTGTATGTTTAGGGAGCTCTACCTGAGAAAGTGATATTCAGCTGAGACAACAAAATAAGTAGACAGTCATGAAGATCTAAGGGATGAAAGTTCCAGGGAGACCAAATCGAGGGAAAGCACTGGTGTGGGAAATCATGTGGAGGGAGAGAAAGAAGGGTAGAGGGGCTGACGTATAGAAAGCAAGGAAATGGAGAGGCAGAAGATGAGGTAGGACACAGAGGGGAAGTCAGGAGCCTCATCATTATAGACTCTGATGTCCACGGTAAAAAATTTGAATTTTATTTTATTTCTTTTATTTTTATTATTATTATTATTATTTGAGACGGGGTCTCGCTCTGTCGCCCAGGCTGGAGTGCAGTGGCGCAATCTCGGCTCACTGCAAGCTCCGCCTCCCGGGTTCACGCCATTCTCCCGCCTCAGCCTCCCGAGTAGCTGGGGCTACAGGCTCCCGCCACTGCGCCCAGTTAATTTTTTTGTATTTTTAGTAGAGACGGGGTTTCACCATGGTCTCCATCTCCTGACCTCGTGATCCGCCCGCCTCGGCCTCCCAAAGTGCTGGGATTACAGGCGTGAGCCACCGCACCTGGCCCCTTATTTTATTTATTTATTTTGAGACGGAGTTTCATTCTTTTTTTTTTTTTTTTTTTTTTTGAGACGGAGTCTCGCTCTGTTGCCCAGGCTGGAGTGCAGTGGCGCAATCTCGGCTCACTGCTGCAAGCTCCGCCTCCCAGGTTCATGCCATTCTCCTGCCTCAGCCTCTCCGAGTAGCTGGGACTACAGGCGCCCGCCACCACGCCCGGCTAATTTTTTTTTTTTTTTTTGTATTTTTAGTAGAGACGGGGTTTCACCATGGTCTCGATCTCCTGACCTCGTGATCCGCCCGCCTCGGCCTCCCAAAGTGCTGGGATTACAAGCGTGAGCCACTGCCCCCGGCCGAGTTTCATTCTTGTTGCCCAGGCTGGAGTGCCATGGCGCAATCTCAGCTCACTGCAACCTCCACCTCCCGAGTTCAAATGATTCTCCTGCCTCAGCTTCCCAAGTAACTGGGATTACAGGCACCCACCACCATACCTGGCTAATTTTTTTGTATTTTTAGTATAGATGAGGTATCACCATGTTGACCAGGCTGGTCTTGAACTCCTGACCTCAGATAATCTGTCTGCCTTGGCCTCCCAAAGTGCTGGGATTACAGGCGTGAGCCACCGCGCCCAGACTGAATTTTATTTAAATAGATATGAGAAGCTGCTGTATGGTTACAAGGAGAGTCAATTTATATTCAACTTCTTTTTTTTTTTTTTTTTTTGTGATAGCGTCTCACTCTGTTGCCCAGGCTAGATTGCAGTGGCACAATCTCGGCTTACTGCAACCTCCGCCTCCCGGGTTCAAGAAATTCTCCCACCTCAGCCTCCCGAGTAGCTGGGACCACAGGTGCATGCCACCACAGTCGGCTACTTTTTGTATTTTTAGTAGGGATGGGGTTTCACCATGTTAGCCAGGATGGTCTCAATCTCCTGACCTCGTGATCTGCCTGCCTCACCCTCCCAAAGTGCTGGGATTACAGGCGTGAGCCACTGCGCCCAGCTTATATTCAATTATTAAAATTACTTCTAGCTACTCTGTGGGGATTGGATTGCTGGGGTTCACAAGTGGTCAGGAAGACTATTTAGGATTACAGCAGGGAATTCTCCAGGGAAAACAGGCTTGTGGCTTCATAGAGTGCAGTAGTGATAAAGAGAGTGAAAACGACAAAGTGGACGACAGCATGTATTTTTGCTTAGCTTGTTAATGGATTACTCTAAAGGAGGTAGAAAAATCAAGTTTATTCCAAAGATTTTGTTTTGACAAATAAGTGGGTGATAGTGTTGTTTATTGAGATAGGAAAAACTGTGGGAGGAAATGACTTGAAGTGGGTGATTGGAAATAAAAGTTTTGTTTAAATTTGAGATGATTTATTGACATTTACATGGAGCAATCAGAAGGCACTTAAAAGATTCATGGTGAGGCTAGGGCTTCAGATATTTATGTTTGCGCATCAATACGTGTAGTGTGTTAAATTCCAGGGAGTGGAAGAGGATACACAGGGAGATGGATTGTGTGGAGAAAAAAGAAGAGGGCACAGGCCAGCAAAGAGGGCTGAGAAAGAACCCAGAGATGTTGGAGAAAAACCAAGAGAACATAATGCGTGTAAGTCAAGGAAAATAGATTTTTTTTCAAGGAGAAGGGAGAGGCCAATTGTGGTGAGTACCACTAAGTGGAGAGGGAAGTGAGAATGTGACAGAGAAGCAAGTGCTGGGTTTGGTAGAGTTGATATTTGCAGTCAATGGAGTATCCAGGGAGGAAACTGGATTGGACCATTTGAAGAGCGAGCAGAAGTGAGGACGAGGTTAAGGTTGACTGTTTTGAGTAGAGCTTCAGGGAAGGACTGTGCTCTGGGTTCAGGAAGCCCCTGGATCTAAAGGAAAAGGCTAAAGAAGCTGAAGAGATGGAAGAGGACCTGTGAACCAGAGATGCTCAGTCATTAGCAAGGAAATACTGGAGAGCCCCTGTGTGCAGTGGAGACTACTCATGCAAAACGTCACACAGCCAATATTTAACACAGCCAGTATTTCACACAGCCAATATTTATTAGTGACATAGAATATACCAGTTATTACTCTGGGTCATGAGAATGGAGTGATAAATAAAATGAATCCGGTCGCCATCAGTATATGCCATATAACATTTTGCAGTGACTGTGTACCAGACCTATGATTTTCAGTATGCAATTTCAATAATGATCCTGTTGTATCTGTGGTGTTTAAAAACATATACATCTCTGGAATCTAAAATTGAGAGGTTATAAGTAAAACCCAGTATTACAAATTTAGTGCTGGAAATCAGATTGCAGTTTAAATCTGAGCATATAGAAAGTCCCTTTCTTCTATGTCAGCAGATGCCTTTTGTGTGAGGTTTAGGTGTACTGCATTGTTAGATATAAACCAGTGTTTCTGCCCTATGTTTTCAGAATGACAATTCTTTATGAAACTCATAGAACAGAAGACAATTGCAAAATCATGATGAAGATACTAATTGCTTTAGAATTAAGGAATACAAGAAATAATGTGAGCTGCATTTATAGGGATCATAAAAGTTAAAATGGGAATGCATTTGAGTGTTTATTATGTGATCAGTGCTAAGAAGAGTCATCATTTAATTTTACACTTAACAGTAATCCTGTGAGGATTATGCTATTATTAAATGCATTTGAGAGATTACAAAAAGGCTTATGGTTGGTAAAATTGACCCAAGTAGAAGAGGTCACCTTTTTATTCAGATTTTCTGATTGTAGAGTTTGAGAGTTTTTCCATCATTAGTGAGTAGCGACTATATTGTGTCTGAATTATTGACAGAATTTCTGATATTCATATGTACCAGCTTGTTTCTTAGAGTGGGGACAGAGATGCAAGGGCTGCTAGTTCCGATGTATAGGAGAAACTTTCACTCATTTTGCATTTATCATTTTAAAAGTTCTGTATGTCTATAATGGTCATGTGTTGAAGAACACAAGGAAGTATTAAATCACTCCTTCTTCTGATGTTTGACTAGCAAGTTGGGCTAGAGTTACCAAATAAAATACAGGTTCCTAGTGAAATCTGAATTTCAGATACACAACCATAGTTTATTGGAAGTCTAGATTTAACTAGGCATCCTCTGGTTTTATTTGCCAAATCTGTCAACCCTAAGTGGGAAACATGGACATGGATTACAGTGCTAACCATGCAAGCCACAGTGACAGCAACTGCACACGTTTACATTTTAACTTTCTCTCTGTAAAGAAAGTGCTTAGATAATTTAAGGATGAAAAGATAGACATTGATCCAGGATGCACACCACTCTGCCATCATTTCTAAAGGGCAAAGGGACATTTCCGCAGGTCTTGCTCACAGTCTGGGGACCTGCTCATTTTTTGAAACTGTCTGTATGAGAATGTCATTTTCTTGGTTTCTCCCTTTTTGAGGGGACTTGACTACAAAACCAAGAGTTCTGCCTCTGGCCAAGGCTGGAAATTTGATGCCTGCTAGTATTGTTGGGAGTGGAAGCCTGAAAGAAATGAGTTAGTTGGGGCATTAAACAGGAATAAAATAGCTGTGGTTGTGATTCATTACTACAGATAATTAGTGGACCAGTGGCAGAGAAATTAAGAAAAAAGATGATGTGAACAATTAATGATATGATTAGTGACTGCTTGGTTAGGCAAGGAAATCATTAAATCTTGGTTCTCATCAAGTTCATTTTCTGGAAAGATAGCACTGTATTGGGACCAGAATTCTACAAAACATTCTTTTTACATAGGACCAAGATTTTCAACAAATATTTTTCAATGCAATTCTCAGCTGCTCCATAACTAATAGTAGCTTGTTCAACACAGAGTTTTTCAGATGGTTCACACCTGTGGTTCTTACCCAGGGATAGTCCTCCACCCCTCCCTTCCCTCCCATCATCCTTGGGGAACGGTGGCAATGTTTGGAACAATTTTTGGTTGTCACAACAGGGGTTTCTTCTGATATTTAATGAGTAGAATCCAGGGACACTGCTAGAGAACCCACAATGTTAAGAACAGCCTCTGCCATCAACAAAGAATTATCTGGTCCAAAATGTCAATAGTGCTGAGGCTGAGAGCACTGGTTCACACTGTGCTCTTTCTGAAAATTCTAGACTCACGTCTGTTATACACTCACTACATAGTTCAGTTTTTTATGGTTTATTTTTGCTTGTTTCATTATAAAAAATTAGACAGTTGCATAAATTCAACCACTTTCTTGTTGAATCCATTTAGCCAATGCAAGCTCAATATTTTCATATTTATTTTTTGCCTTATGCAATATTTTTCAACATTTTCATGAGTTGTTGGTCATCACTATCTCTATTAACTTTCAACAACTTGCTCTTGTAAGTCACAAATAGTGATGCTGCTGAAATTATTTCTCACTAACATGCCTCAGATTTCTGTAGTGATTCTATATTTGATATTATTCACAATGTAAAATGCTTCCATTTATTCATTTCACTTTTACCCACAGAATTATTTTTAAGTTATTTTTCTCATTTTCACACTTCAAACATAAAGACAAAAACATCAAAAATATGTAAAGTGTTTTACACATGTGTATATTTTCACAATATATGTATTATGTTTATATGTATTGAAACTACAGAAGCACATGTCACCAATAAGAGCTCTGAGACACCTTTGACCACTTACCCTTATCAGATGAGATTTGCCAAATGAGTTGTGGAAACAGGTTTTTTAAACTGAATTTCTGAGCTTTGTGTATTTAGAAATGCAAAGGAAGGTCTGTAGACATTTACAGGGATCATGGTTTTATTCTCCTTTAAACTCTTCGAAACTTTATCACTGTCTTTAGTTAAATCCAAAATCCTAACGCTACCCACGAGGCTTTCAATACCTGGCTTCTTGTGATTTCTCCAGGCTAATCTTTTACCCTCCTTCCCCTCAGCCTCTCTGCTTTAGTGAACTTTCTCCTAGTTTCTTGAAGAAGTTCATCAATTCAAGCTTTTGTACATGGGATTTCCTAAACCTGAAATGTGCCTCCCGTTTTGTCCATACAGACACAGGCTCCACTCTACCCTCTGCCTCACACCTGCTTAATCCGTCAAGTCACATCTGAACTGTCATCTTCAGAGGGTCCTTCTATGGCACCCTAATGTAATTGAGATCATCCTATTATTCTCTGCTCTAGAACTCCACACTATTGACATTTCTCATTCCTGTCTAAGCTCTTGTGTGTTTGGTTTTTGGCCATCACTTTCACTGCTCTTTAAGCTCCCCCAGCGGAGTGGAGAGGTCTGTTTTCCCGTGTTTGGATTCCTAGACTCAGCGCAGGCCAGGCACAAGGTCATCACTAAGGAAGTGTTCACAGGATGAACGCGGTGGGTGCTGTTTAAGGAACCTGTAAAGCCTGTGGGATGAGAGAAGGAGCAGAGAGTGTCTTTGGGGTGGAGGCTCCCAGGAGGAGGCAGCGAAGGCTGCGATGCTGGACGGATCCTCCTCCAACTCCTGCTTGGAGTTCTCCAGAACAGGCTGGAGGCAGGAAGGGGGTCCCAAAAGCCTGGGGATCAGAAGGGGTTTTCCTCAATGGTCCCCCAAGCCCCCGTTCGCCTCAGGAAGTCGGAGGAGGAGCCCCTGGGCTGCTGGTGGTGGGCGTTGCGGGTGGAGCCGGTTAAGATTCCCAGTGCCCGCGCCCCGCCCAGGGAGCCCCGGATGGCGGCGTCGCTGTCAGTGTCTTCTCAGGAGGCCGCCCGTGTGACCGGATCGTTCGTGTCCCCACAGCACGTTTCTTGGAGCAGGCTAAGTCTGAGTGTCATTTCTTCAATGGGACAGAGCGGGTGCGGTACCTGGACAGATACTTCTATAACCAGGAGGAGTACGTGCGCTTCGACAGCGACGTGGGGGAGTACCGGGCGGTGACGGAGCTGGGGCGGCCTGATGCCGAGTACTGGAACAGCCAGAAGGACTACCTGGAGCAAAAGCGGGGCCGGGTGGACAATTACTGCAGACACAACTACGGGGTTGGTGAGAGCTTCACAGTGCAGCGGCGAGGTGAGCATGGCGGGGGCGGGGCCTGGGTCCCTGTGAGCTGGGAATCTGAGTGTGTGTGTGTGTGTGTGTGTGTGTGAGAGAGAGAGAGAGAGAGAGCGCCATCTGTGAGCGTTTAGAATCCTCTCAATCCTGAGCAAGGAGTTCTGAGGGCACAGGTGTGTGTGTAGAGTGTGGATTTGTCAGTGTCTGTGTGACTGTTGTGGAAGGGGAGGCAGGAGGGGGCTGCTTCTTATCCTTGGAGGCCTCTGTGGGGAGGTGACATGGGAGGTGGGTGCAGTGGGCTGGAGAGAGAGAAGACCTTGATTATCTCGGGTCCTTAGAGACGCAGGGAAGGGAAACGTAAGGGGTGTGTGGTCGGGGTGAAGGTTTAGGGGAGGAGAGCTGAGGGGTATGGAAGGTTTGGGATAATGTGAGGAGGCCAGTTCCAGACTGTTCCTGGCACACACCCTTCATATAATCTCTGAAATAAAAGTGTGTGCTGTTTGTCTGTAAAAGCAATAGATTAATTTCTAGAGGAACTGAGTAGACCTCTGAGGCACCTCTGAAGCTTATTTAGGTCTAAATTTCTTACTAGTTTTTTAGTTTTTTAGTGTGTATATTTTTACATAGTAGAAATGACTGTGAAACTAACTTTTTGAATTAAAGTTTTCACACAGTTACTATTTTATTATAATGCAAATAGTTTTCTAGTAGTTACATATTATTCTTTTATATATAATAGTTGTGACACAACTCACCTCACTTTCTCCTTTGTTGACCTTTATTATAACATTCTCCAAAAATTGAAAATGTATGTTTCTGGTTAATTTTTAATTTATATTTTTTCATTTGTAATTCTTTTGAATTATTTTGACGTATTTATTGGCCAATTACAATTACTGCTCTAAGAATTCCCTATTGTATTTGGTAGGTAATGGACAATGATCTACTGTCTAATATCTCGAGGGCTTAGTATTTTTCTCAGTGACTTTGTGGGTTCTTTGTACTGTAAGATTATTAACATTTCATTGATATTTGATTCAGCATTTGCTCCAGTTTGTGGTTTGTATGTTGATTTTGAAAATTCTTTTCCATGTTAAGAATTTGAACATTTTTATTTAATAAAATGTATTGCAAAAATTTTATTAATGATTTACAATCCATCTTAAATCCACCATTTTGTGGTATTTTTGTCTCTAGGTTTCTCCTTACCTCTAAAAAATTGTATTTATTGAGAGTATGCTAGTGTCAGGGATTTTCCTGGGCATAAGCACCCCGAGTAATGGGTTCCAGACCCTGCCTTAATCCAAATGTGATTCTGGAAAGAAAAATCATTTTACAATAGGCCTGATAATAATTATGCTTGTGTTGCACGGGGATACACTGAGCAGCTAAATGTAAATATAAGAACTTTAAAAACTAAAACGATGCTCCTAAATCCTTCTCTCTGCTTTAGGACTCATGCTTTTCTAGGAATGTAAAAATTTGGAGAATCATTTCTGTCTGTCCCACCTTCCCAGGGGTAGAACCATTTCTGTGGTGTCCTAAGGTGTGAGTGCATGGCGGTAGTATTCCTAAAAATTCATACGCGGTTTCCTCATGTACCCAACTCTGTCCCTTTGTCTATGCACATTGCTTTAAATCATATTTTTCTGTCGAGGTATACAAGGATGATAAAAGGGTGCCAAGTGGAGCACCCAAGTGTGATGAGCCGCCTCACAGTGGAATGGAGTGAGAAGCTTTCTGACCTCATAAATTGAAGGCTATCTTCAGTCATTGTTTTATGTATTTTATGTAAATTAATCCTCATATAACCCCAAGAGGTAAATTAATATAATAATCCTTCATTGTAGGTGACAAAGTTGAGACACAGAAGAATCAACTCTTCCAGGATCAACCAGTAAAAGGCAGACCTTGGATTTGAACCAGGCAACCTGGCTCAGATATCAGTTTTAATTACTACACTCTGTACTTTCAAAGATTTGTAAACACTTTCACAATGCATGCCAATTTCAAGCTATGAAGAAGCAAACACAATTTTTCACATCCCTCAAATATAATGGGTCCTCACTATCAAGATTAAATTCCAGGCTGATGACACTGTAAGGCCACATGGCCAGCTGTGCTGGAGGCCTCGTCAAGGTCAGAGCCTGGGTTTGCAGAGAAGCAGACAAACAGCCAAACCAGGAGAATTACTCTGTCTTCCTGACTCATTCCCTCTACCATTTTTTCTCCTAGTCCCTCCTAAGGTGACTGTGTATCCTGCAAAGACCCAGCCCCTGCAGCACCACAGCCTCCTGGTCTGCTCTGTGAGTGGTTTCTATCCAGGCAGCATTGAAGTCAGGTGGTTCCGGAACGGCCAGGAAGAGAAGGCTGGGGTGGTGTCCACAGGCCTGATCCAGAATGGAGACTGGACCTTCCAGACCCTGGTGATGCTGGAAACAGTTCCTCGGAGTGGAGAGGTTTACACCTGCCAAGTGGAGCACCCAAGTGTAACGAGACCTCTCACAGTGGAATGGAGTGAGCAGCTTTCTGACTTCATACATTTCTCACCCACCAAGAAGGGGACTGTGCTAATCCCTGAGTGTCAGGTTTCTCCTCTCCCACATCCTATTTTCATTTGCTCCATGTTCTCATCTCCATCAGCACAGGTCACTGGGGATAGCCCTGTAACAGTTTCTAGAAACACCTGTACCCCCTGCGGAATCAGTCATGCTTTTTTTTTTTGAATCTCCCCATGATGTCAAAGGTCAGGGTCACCCACTCTCCCCAGGCTCCAGGCCCTGCCTCTGGGTCTGAGACTGAGTTTCTGGTGCTGCTGCTCTGAGTTACTTGTTTTGATCTGGGAAGAGGAGAAGCTTAGGGGCCTACCTGACATGAGGGGAGTCCAATCCCAGCTCTGCCTTTTATTAGCTCTGCCAGTCTAGACAAACTACTTAGCCTCATTGAGTCTCAGGCTTTCTGTGGATCAGATGTTGAACTCGTGCCTTACATCAATGCTGTAATATTTGAATGAGTTTGATGTCTGCACCTTGTAGCTGTTCAGTGTGATTTGAAATCCTTTTTTTCTCCAGAAATGGCTAGTTATTTTAGCTCTTGTGGGGCAGCCTTCTTCCCCATTTTCAAAGCTCTGAATCTTAGAGTCTCAATTAAAGAGGTTCCATTTGAACATCACTAAAGCTGGCTTCCTCTCTCAGGAGCGCGGTCTGAATCTGCACAGAGCAAGATGCTGAGTGGAGTCGGGGGCTTTGTGCTGGGCCTCCTCTTCCTTGGGGCCGGGCTGTTCATCTACTTCAGGAATCAGAAAGGTGAGGAGCCTTTGGTAGCTGGCTCTCTCCATAGACTTTCCTGCAGGAAGAACTATGGCTTTGCTGAAGTTAGTTCTCAGTATATGAGTGGCCCTGAATAAAGCCTTTCTTTCCGCAAACGGCTCTACTGTCCTGCTAATCCAGAAATAGTGCATGGTTACTATGTCAAAGCATAATAGCTTGTGGCCTGCAGAGACGAGAGGAAGGTTAACAAGTAGGGGTCCTTTGGTTTGAGACCCTGGAGCAAATTAAGGAAGAGCCACTAAGGTTAATGGAATTACACTGGATCCTGTGACAGACACTTCACGCTTCATGGGTCACATGTCTGTTTCTGCTCTTCTCTGCCCTGGTTGGTGTGGGTTGTGGTGTTAGAGAACTCTCAGGTGGGAGATCTGGGGCTGGGACATTGTGTTGGAGGACAGATTTGCTTCCATATCTTTTAAGTGTATATCGTTTCCTCTTTTTCCCAGGACACTCTGGACTTCAGCCAACAGGTAATACCTTTTAATCCTCTTTTAGACACAGATTCGGTTTCTGTAGTGAGAGGTGAAGCCAGCTGGACTTCTGGGTTGGGTGGGGACTTGGAGAACTTTTCTGTCTTACAAGAGGTTTCTAAATGCACCAATGAGTGCTCTGTAAAAACACACCAATTGACATTCTGTGGCTAGCTAGATGTTTGTAAAATGGACCAATCAGCACTCTTTAAAATGGACCATTCAGCAGGACATGGGCAGGGACAAATAAGGGAATAAAAGCTGGCCACCCCAGCCAGCAGCGGCAACCTGCTCAGGTCCCTTTCCATGCTGTGGAAGCTTTGTTCTTTCGCTCTTCACAGTAAATTTTGTGCTCACTCTTTGGGTCTGTGCCAACTTTAAGAGCTATAACACTCACTCCAAGGGTCTGTGGCTTCATTCTTGAAGTCAGCCAGACCCTGAACCCACCAGAAGGAACAAACTCAGGACACACTAGAATGATGGTAGAGGTGATAAGGCATGAGACAGAGATAATAGGAAAGACTTTGGATCCAAATTTCTGATCTGGCAATTTACACCAAAATTCCTCCTCTCCACTTAGAAAAGGCCTGTGCTCTGTGGGACTGTTGGCTTTGGGAGACTCGGGAACTTGTTTTTCTTCTTCCTGCAGTGCTCTCATCTCATCTGAGCCCTTGAAAGAGGGGAAAAGAAACTGTTAGTAGAGCCAGGTTGAAAACAACACTCTCCTCTGTCTTTTGCAGGATTCCTGAGCTGAAGTGCAGATGACCACATTCAAGGAAGAACCTCCTGCTCCAGCTTTGCAGGATGAAAAGCTTTCCCGCCTGGCTGTTATTCTTCCACCAGAGAGGGCTTTCTCAGGACCTGGTTGCTACTGGTTCAGCAACTGTAGCAAATGTCCTCCCTTGTGGCTTCCTCAGCTCCTGCCCTTGGCCTGAAGTCCCAGCATTGATGGCAGCGCCTCATCCTCAACTTTTGTGCTCTTCTTTGCCTAAATCCTGTGGCCTCCTGTGCATCTGTACTCACTCTGTACCACAAACACATTACACTATTAAATGTTTCTCAAAGATGGAGTTAAATATCATCGGGTCCATTTGGCTCCAAAGACAAAAAATGAAAAGAAAAAGGGAAGGTTATTTCCCAATAGAATAATGATTTTCATGTATATGTCATGAGTATGTGAGGTAATGTATATGTTAAATAGCTTGATTTAGACATTCCACACTATAGGCATATATCAAAACTTCATGCTGTACAACATAAATATACTATACAATTTTTACTTGTCAATTAAAAAAGTAATCCTAACATTTAAAAAGGCAATGCAGAGAAACTGAGAACAGACTATAACAACCTAAACAAACTGGGCAAACCTGAGATGAGAAACCAGCCAGCAAGTCAATCAGAACTCTTTCTTCACCCCGTCTATGATTTTTTGTATTTATAACTTAAATTAGTGTATAATGTTTCACTCCAGAGACTTCAATAATATAGTGTTATCAAAGGACTTGTAGAGATTTCAGAGAAAGACGCGTTTAGAAGACGGAGCGTTCTCCATTATGTTCTATCTGAGAGTCAGTATGAAATGTCAAATCTAAAAGTACATAATTCAGAGGTCTATTTCAAAGTAATCATTTGAGCATAATTTCTCCACTGTCAGAGACGACTGTTATTTTATTTTCAATCAAATTAGAAGTTGTTTTTATGCATATCTTATTTTTAGTTACATGTTACTTGTGCATACATAGCAGTACAAGTACATATAAATCCTGTAAGAGTATAAATCCTATCGAAATATATTAAGCTGTTAATTATGTCTGGTCTGTTTGATCACAGAATTGCAACAAACAGACCTCATTTCCTAAGTTGAGGAAATGATTTTCTCATTTTATATGAGACTTGTGGTGTGGAATTACAAGGTAGAACCAAAATGTGTGGAATGAATATTTCAATGAAGATGCCTTCTGCTGCTAATAGCAGGAAATCCCATCTACTGGGCTTTATTTTTCTTTAACCATTATCTCACATAGCTGATAGATCCAAGGCTGGGCATCTCCAGGGTTGCTCAACTCAGCAGGCCAGGGGCATCACCAGCGACCCAGGAACTTCATAGCTCATCTCTCTATCACACACAGTATGTCAGCTTTCCTGAGATGGTAGGGTGATCCATGCCGCAGCTTTAGGTTTCTTATTCTTTCACAACAACTCCCAGACGCAGGAAAAGGATACTCCTTTCTCCTGTGTGCCTTTATAAGGGGCAACTAAACTGTTTCCAGAGTGTTCCCAGTACCCACTTTCTTATACATTGGAATGACCGTGGGATCACACGGGCTCAGACAAGCCAGGATTCAACCTTTGCAGAGTGGGCCTGATGCACATGGGAAGAAAAGGAGCAAAATCATATATTTTTAAAAATAAAGACATGGTGGCTGGAGTAGCAGAAATTGATTTCAGGGTAGGGAAATGATAGATTATGGTATTATCAGGTTGTAAGTATTTGAGTTAACTTCCAGACGAAGATGTGTAGATTCCTGATAGGCACCCTCAATTCAGGGTTTTGGGTCTTTATATATGTGTGTGTGTGTGTGTGTGTGTGTGTGTATGTATATATATGTATATACACACACATATATACACATATAGAGAGTTATTAAATGTCAACCATTAACTCAATTACAATAAAACAAAAAAGCAAGCAAACAGGATTGTTTTTAGAACTCAAGTATGCTGACATGTTATTTTATAAGGTAAATATATTTTCCAGGGAAATTATTGAAAAAAATTAGAATAATGAATGATTAGCTCTATAAGGCGCTAAAACATAGCATACATTTACTTTTAAAAATGCATTTGTTACTGATATTTTTAAATTAAATATGTTAGTAAAACGGAGTCTAGAATTAGAAACAGAGTTGATATTTAGTTTCATTTTTTGTAAGTTGTATTCCAAACTCATTTCTTTCACTAAATAGATCCTGGATAAATAAAACTTGAAACATGAAGAGAAAATATAAAATTACCAAGACAGATGTTATTTCTAATGCTATCATCCTCATTATAATTATGTTTGAAGACAAAAAGACTTTCTAAACCCTTATGTGTTGCTGGTGGGAGTATATGATTTTACAAATACCTGGTAATTTGGCAATTTCTTAAAAAGTTTAACATATGTTTGCCCTATGACCTAGCAATCTTATTCTTTGGAATCTGCCTAAGAGACATAAAAACGTATGTCCTTACAAAGATACGTGTTCAAGGGTTCAGAACAGCCTTAGCCATAGTTGGCCAAAACTGAAAACAATTCAAATATCCTTCAACTAGTAAATAGATAAACAAAATTCTACTACATCCAGGCAAGGCAATATCATTCAACAATAAAAGGGGGCAAAAATAGACTTATCTGGCAGGGGAGACACCATGAACATGAGCGTAGTTTTCAAACCAAGGCACATTTCAACCCTTGCACTGTGGATGATGAGACATTACTTAATGGGTACCATGCATGTGATTTGGGTGATGGATACTGCAGAAACACTGACTTCACCACTATGCAATCTATGCAGGCAACAGAACTACACTTGTACCTTACAAATTTACACAAATGAAAAAAGACAACATGAATAAAAAGGAATGAAAGAAGAGAAACAAAATGATGATACATACTACAAAACTGGTGAACTTCAATAATGTTAAGTGAAGGAAATTGGACACAAAAGATTACATGTCATATGATTTCATTTACTTGAAATATCTAGAAAAGGTAAATTTATAGACACAAAAAGCAGATCATTGGGTGCCTAGGGTTTGGGGTCTCAGTGGGACTTAAATAGAGAAATTTTGGACATGACAGAAATGTTCTAAAACTGGATTGTTGTGATAATTGCACAAATCTATTAATTTACTCAAATTATTCAATTTTATATATACGATGAGTGAATTTTGTAGTATGTAAATTATGCTTTAGTAAACCTGTTAAAATAATTCGTTTTTAAAAAATGACTTTGTAAGCAAGATAAAATCCAGAAGACACAAATGAAAAAATATTTGAAGAAAATTACTGATTTATTTGCATTAAGAAAATAACAAAATTAAAAGAAGTATATGACACTCAGGAAAAATTTTGAGCAAGAAAGGCAGACAATGGGCTAACTTCCTTATGAAAAATTGTTAACTAATCAATAAATAAATTCATGGAAATGCCATAGATAATTGGGCAAAGGATATAGACTCACTATAGAAGAGAATATTCTAATAGTCGATAAATATAAATATTTGCTCAAACTCACCAATGAACAGAAGAATCCAAATTCAAACAGCAATGCAATAAACTATTTCTCATACATCAAAATTGGCAAGTACAATAGATTGTTTTAAAATCAAGAATTTAGAAGATTCTAAGGGAATAGACTCATATTATTAGGATTTTGAGTTAAGGCAGTGTAGTAGTATCTATTAAAACTCAAAATACAATTGTTACATGCTGATGAAAACAACAAAAATCCCATTCTAAACATTGGCCTTAAAGAATAATCCTACGTGAGCCCAAGGAGACATAAAATTGGTCGCTTGTTGAGCCACGGTTTAGAATAACAAAAACATTTCCAAATTCAAAAAGAAAAATTGATTAATTTGTCTTGATTACAAAAATTTTGTACCTCCTAAAAACTATGCAGTATGTGAAGTGACAGCACACTGCAGGATGACATTTGTTGCTGTGTGGGGCACTGTGAGCATATATTGGTGTAACCCCGTGAGTAGTTGGGATAATACAGTATTTCCACTCTAGGTTGTTACAGTCTCGGTAAATTCTGCCTCCTATGTCCATGACGACATAAAAAAAATGTAACGGGAGAAAAGAAACATTCTCTACATTTAGATAGAAGAAAGATAAACTGTGGTATAGCCACAGAAAGGAATAATATTCAGGGCTTTAAGTAAATTATGTAGCACTATCAACATGGATTGGAAAAAAATCATAAACCATAATGCCAGTTAGGAGGTGGAAAATTACAAGAATTGTCACTGTTACTGTAAGAGCAAAAAGATATATAGACTAAACTAAATGGATAAACTGGAAAATAATCCTATGTTTAAAATTTTAACCAGCTGTGGATCAAAAAGTATAAAACTTCCAAATTCCAGAGATGAACGAATTCCACTTAGGTGAGCAGGGACAAGTGTCCACTCTTATTCTTTGGTCCATCTACTGAATCTTAACATGGGCGGAAGATTGAGCCTGGCTGAGAAAGGGAGATTGTGAGGGAGTAAGGACAAACCAGCTGAGTTGTAAATGGCCCCGTGGGCTTGTGTGATGCATTACAATCTATAGAGGCCCCCTGAATAATATGTATCTACTTTACTCTGCCAGCTGATTCTCCTTCCAGAACTTTTTCTGACTTCATGCTGGTGCTGTGGGAACTAGGGAGGTAGATAGAAGACAAGAAACATCTCTGTAGCTTCGTGCAAAGATCAGGAAGGAAATCAAGATGGGAACAATCTTTCAACCATCTTGATAAGTTGGCATTTTTTTTTTTTTTTTTTTGAGACGGAGTCTCACTCTGTCGCCCAGGCTGGAGTGCAGTGGCGCGATCTCGGCTCACTGCAAGCTCCGCCTCCCGGGTTCACGCCATTCTCCTGCCTCAGCCTCTCCGAGTAGCTGGGACTACAGGCGCCCGCCACCACGCCCGGCTAATTTTTTTGTATTTTTAGTAGAGACGGGGTTTCACCGTGGTCTCGATCTCCTGACCTCGTGATCCGCCCGCCTCGGCCTCCCAAAGTGCTGGGATTACAAGCGTGAGCCACCGCGCCCGGCCAAGTTGGCATTTATAATTGACATAAATTGACAACATCTGATAACTACAGAATATTTATTTATTTACATCGCACAAAGATAATCCATGAAATAGAACAAATACTATGACTATAAAACTGGTCTCAATTACTTTCACAAGAATAAAATCATAGAGTATATTCTCTGAAGAAAATCTTATCAAATTACAAATTAGTAAGATTGAGAAAACTGCCCAAATTTTTGGAAGTAAAATAATACATTTTTAAATAATCTGTGGCTTGTCAAAGAGGAAATCAGAAGGAAATTAGAAAATAATTTTAAATAAAATAATACTAAAATGAATTTTCAAAATTTTCGAGATGCAGCCAAGGCAGTCCTTAGAGAAAAATATTTAGTTTTAAAATGCCTGTATTATAAAAGGATAAATATATAAAAATCAAAGGTGTGAAATTTTTTTTTTTTTTTGAGAGGGAGTCTCGCTCTGTCACCCAGGCTGGAGTCCAGTGGCGCCATCTTGGCTCACTGCAAGCTCCGCCTCCCGGGTTCACGCCATTCTCCTGCCTCAGCCTCCCGAGCAGTTGGGACTAGAGGTGCCCACAGCCACGCCCGGCTAATTTTTTGTATTTTTAGTAGAGAAGGGGTTTCACCGTGTTAGCCAGGATGGTCTCGATCTCCTGACCTCGTGATCCGCCCGCCTCGGCCTCCCAAAGTGCTGGGATTACAGGCATAAGCCACTGCACCCGGCCAGGTGTGAGTTTTTAACTTAATAATAAAAAAAGCAAATTTAAGTTGAAAAAAGTAGAAGAAAAAAGCAAAGAGGTGAGGAAATCGATAACATTATTTTCTTGGTTTTGTTTTCTATTTGTTTATGATAGAGCATAATTGTGTTAGTCCATTCTTACATTGCCAGAAAGAAATACCTGAGGCTGGGTAATTCATAAAGAAAAGAGGTTTAACTGGCTCAGGGTTTTGCAGGCTGTATAGGAGGTGTGGTGCTGGCAATTGCTTCTGGTGAGGGCCTCAGGAAGCTAACAATCATGGGGGAAGGAAAGGGGAGCCCGGGTATCACACGGTGAGTGCAGGAGCACAGAGAAAGTGGGGAAGAGTCGCACTCCTTTAAACAACCAGATCTCATGTGAACTGAGTGAGAACTCACTCATTACAGCTGGGATGGCACCAAGCCATTGACGAAGGATCTCCCCCTCGCCTGACCAAAATACCTCTCACCAGGCCTCACCTCCAACAATGGAGGTTACATTTTAACATGACATTTGGAGGGGACAAACATCCAAACTATATCAATAACAATTGATTTAATGTATACTGACTTTGTAATCAGCAACATTATTTAAATTTACTTATTAAATCTATGAGCTTGTCTATTGTTTTTATTTTCTAAGTACCTGATTATGTCAACAGTAAATAATGACCATTTTACCTGGATGCAATTATTATCTCTTTGATATATTTTTCTTGCCATTATCATTGGCTAACTCCTCTAGTACTCCAGATATGAAGGAGACAGTTTTAAATATTTCACTGCTGAGACTAATGTGTGCAATCGGGTAGCTATCATTTCTCAGGCTGAAGAAATATCTTTTTAACACAAGTTTGAAAACAGGTTTTTTAAAAATTAAGGCCAAGTGCTGAATTCTGTCAATCATATTTCATGACTCTATCCAGGTTGTTGCACGTGTATTCTCCTTCCTTCAGTTAATGTAGTGAATCACACTAATGGATTCTCAAATGCTCAAACAACCTTGCATTTCTGGAATAAACTCCACTTGGTCATGATGTAGTAGCCATCTTTTATCTCACTGAATTCACTTGGCTAATATTTTCTTAAGAACTTGGCTCGTTAGAGTTATTGATCTCTTACTTCCTATTTGTTGCAAAGTTCCCTTCAGGTCTTGAAGTAAAGTTTACACAGATCTCATCAAAGGTAACTGCAAGTGCTTTTCTTTTTTTCAAATATGTTTGAAGTTTGTATAAAGTTAGTGTTGTTTGTTCCTTAAATATTTTAAAATAGTTACTGAAGCTAGATGAACCTGGGGTTTTGTCTTGGGAAAGCTTCATAGAATGGACTTACTTTCTCTATGAGATGTGGAATTCTTCCTATTTTATGTTATTTGTCAGCTGCAGTACATTGTACATTTTGAATAATTTATTCATTACATGCACAGTACATTGTACATTTTGAATAATTTATTTATTACATGCACATTTATTTCTGTAAAGATGTTTATAATATTTAGTATGATTTCATGCTGATAAATCTGTAAAACTATAACAAAAGGTATGAAATTTGTGTCACTGGAATCTTGGAGATGACAAATGGGTGATGCCTAAAGAGTGTTTGAAGGAAGATTGACTAGTTTCCAAATTTGGACAAAGACTTCAATGTAAAAATTCAAGAATCTGTGCAAACCCAAATGAAAATAAATTCAAAGAAATTTATGCCAAAAAAATCTCGAAAGCAACAAGAGCGAAATGACGTCTCATGCACAGGAGAAAATAAATTAAATGACAGTGGATTGCTCCTTAGAAATCATGCAGACCAGACAGAATTGGCACAAGATATTTTAATGGCTGAAAGGAATGTTAACCTAGAATGTATATCCAGTAAAAATATTATTATAAAATGTTCTATCATAACATTCTTTTTTTTATTTTTTTCTTTTTCTTTCTTTTTGTTTTTGTTTTTTGTTTTTTAGATGGAGTCTTGCTCTGTCACCCAGGCTGGGGTAGTGGCACAACCACGGCTCACTGCAGCCTCTGCCTCCCAGGCTCATGTGATCCTCACACCTCAGCCACCACGCCTGGCTAATTTTTTGTATTTTTGGCAGAAGACAGGGTTTTGCCATGTTGCCCAGGCTGGTCTCGAATTCCTGAGCTCATGGGATCCGCCTGCCTTGGCCTTCCAAAGTGCTGGGATTACAGGCATGAGCCACCGCACCTGACCATGACATACTTAGAGGAAGGAAAATCAAGATAATTTCATGCTAGCAGACATATGTTAAAACAAGGGCTAAAGAAAGTGCTTGAACTGGAATAGAAATAACAATGAAAGAAATCTTGGACAATCGGGAAAAAAGTAAACAATAAATGAGTAAAAATATGGTTAGATACAACAGACTTCCTCAGTTTTGTAAATTAATTTGATGGTTGAGGCAAAAATTACAACATTGACAGATGTGGTTTTTGATGCAAGTAGAGAAAATAAAAAATATATATTACACATGCAGAAGTGGAAAGGGATATAAAGGAGGTAAAGTTTCTACACTTTAGTCAAATTGGTAAAATGTCAGCACCAGTAGATTATGGTAAGTTATGTTAATAGATAGATAAATCACAAAAACTATACAATGAGATACACCGAAAAATGATTGATTTAAAAATGGAATTCTAAAAATTGCTTAAGGAACACATTGGAAAATAGGAAAAGAAACCAGAGAAGAAAAAAACAAAGGAAACAAAAAAGAAAATAAAAAGCAGATGGCAGTCATAAGAGCTCACATATTAATAATTGCATTACATGTAAAGAGTGTAAAAAGACAAATGTCAGAGTGAAAAATAATGACTCTTCGATATGCTCCCTGTAAGAAACTTACTGCAAATATTACATGCCCATCTTCCCTTGGCTTCCCTGTGACTGAGGTGGCAAAAGGCTGGTGTGTCAACACTGCCCTGAGCGTGCACACACCCAGCCAGTCTGTGACAGCACTGGGGCTTTGCCCCAACTCCACTCTGAGAACAGAGTGGTCACCCGGGACCCGGGTGAGGCCAAGGGAGAGGCCAGAAAGTGGGAGCAGACACCCCCAAGCCTGCATGGACAGGGGGCCTTCTCAGCCTTGAGGGCGTGGAGTGTAGAGAGGCCTGGATCCTGCTGCCTGCGGGGAGGGCCAGGAGTGCGGGGCTTCCAACCCATTCCCTGGAGCCTGCAGGTAGCCCCTGTCACACCTTCTGGCAGCCTGAGGTGCGCAGATCCCCGCGGTGGGCCCAGGCCAGCATGTGGGGCAAAGATGTCTCTGCAAGTTATTCTCCTAGCACTCAGGGTGCCCGGGGCTCCCTCTCGCCTGGATGGGGCGGAGGAGGCACCTTGGGGAACAGATCACAGCCCGGGCCTGGCTGTCAGGCATATCAGGCTGGGTCGCCACCCGCGGGGACAAAACCCTGGACGGCCTCAGGCACAGCCTCTTCCTGAGGCTCAGGAACTGGGCGCCCTTGGCAGGGTGCGACAGTGGCCTTGCTGCTGGCCGGGTCCTCAAAGTGATGCCACTCCCACATCCCACCCCGGGCCACTGAAGGGTGGCCCCAGCTCCATGCCCTCCCCACAACTGCAGGGTGAGAGCGGCAACGCAGGAGTGGCGAAGGCTCTGGGCCTGGGGGCGGTCCCGCCGGCTGCTTAAGGGTCCGGGCAGTGCAGTCGGCTGCCTTAGTGACGCGAGGCACAGGGGACATGGGGCACAAGGGTCCCACCACGGCCACTGCTCCCGCAGTGGTTCCTGCCCCCACCGCTTGCAACTTCCCGCTGCAGCCGGCCACTCTGGACAGCTCGCCACTGCCAGCATCACCACCCTTTTATCCTGAAATACTAAAGTGAACCTTAGCTGGCTTTCCTAGATTACTATCTTCACAATTAGTTTCTTTTTTTCACAATTTGTTTCTTGTTTTCCGTTCTTTTTCTTTACTCCTTCTTTCTGAAGGAGTATGATCTGGTGGCTGAGCTTGAGGGGTGTATAATTTGGTTCAATCTGTAGTGTACCATTTACTAGTGTATCTTTGCAAAAGTTGTTTTATCTCCATCGTTTTAGTCTCTCCACCTGTAAGCATGGAAAGGGTGTTTATTTTACTGAGCTGATGTGAGAATTAAATAAAAATATGAAGTATAGAAAGCTTTTAGTACAATTCTGAGTACAAAGTAAAATGCTCATTTTTATTGCAGCATGGTGAGAATCCTGCTTCTGGAAACACTAAGGCACATAAGGAAGGAGTGCCTATCAGAACTGTGGTACAGTGTGAATTAATGCAGAGCTTTATGTGTATAGTTGTACTTTGAAGTCTATTCTGAATCTTCGGTGTCACATTTATATTAATATAAAGCATAATAGTTATCTAAATGTAGAATTATATGTTTAAAATTACATCAAATGATGTAATTCATAGTTTTTCCCTAGGGTTCTCTTTCCTGAACATTCTGTAATGTATTAGCACAGTCTTCTTATATCTTCCTTTATGATAAAACAAAAGAAGTATAATAGTAAAGGATCATAGCCTCAATCAAATGAGGAAATCCTAATGGGAACCAGGAATGAGAGATTGAACACTCTTCACATAAAATATTAATTATTTTAAAATGGAGTTTTTCTGTCAACAGCTGACTTTGAGTCCTTGATCGATCTCTCAGACCCCTGAATACTTTGATTGGACAGTTGACCTTATCACATTGTTAGGGTAAGTGCTATACAAAGGCCCCTTCAGACCCTCCATTGCACATAGGTGGCCACTGCAAGCCCCTTGCCTGTGTGTGTTCTGGAGGTGCCGCTGAACTTGGGGGCAGCATCAGGAGACACGCTTGAAAAAAAAAACTTTTTACTCAGATTAAATTATTAACAAACTTCCCATTTCCTTTAACTTACTAAAGACATCCCTACCTGGAAATAGGTACAGAATACACTCTTCAGTCAACAACTGTCATTCTGTCATATCATCAGATACCCAGGGGCTGTTGCTACTTGAGGCGTCCACAGAATCATAGCATTTTCCAGTATTGAAAGACCCGAAAGATCGCAGTGCCTTCATATCAACTGTGAGACATGAAGTAATTTTCCCAAATCTACGACATTAACATATGGTGCAATAAGGACCAGATTAAAGGTGTCCTGATTTTCAACCATGTTCCCTCCATCTCATTTACTCCTAAACACAGTCACTGCTGCAAATACTTCTGCTGTCAAGTGGGAAATGAATGCTCTTACAAGGCTCAAACTTGTGAACACATCACTAACCAGCACAGAGCTGGCTCACAATAAGGACCCAGTTAAAGTGTTTTACATGCAACTTGGTCAAACCTTCCAAGTACTAAATAAAAACAATCATTTAAAGAAGGAAACTGTTTCAGAAGAGGACCTTCAGATTGCATCTCTGAGGAGCAACTGATGATAATATTGAACTCAGATGCTGATTGGTTCTCCAACATGAGATTACCCAATCCAGGAGCAAAGAAATTAGTAACTTACTCCCTATGTTTGGGATGTGAGTAGAGGGAGGTCATAGTTCCCTGTGAATGTGAGATTTGCCTACTACCCTGGCCCCTGGTCCTGTCCTGTTCTGAGGCTCCCTGGAGGCTCCTGCATGGCAGCCGTGACAGTGACACTGATGGTGCTGAGCTCCCCACTGGCTTTGGCTGGGGACACCCAATGTAAGTGCACATTGTGGTTGCTGAGCTACTATAAGGTGGGTAAAGTAGGGAGCTAAATTTGTCACTGTGCCCAGGCCATGTCCCTTAAGAATATGTGATGTTTTCAACAGGGATTGCCTATCTTTATCATGTGGATCCCAAATTATTTCCTCCACAAAAGAAGCTTCACTACTTGCCCTCTCCATGAGACTTGTGTAAGGGGCCTCTGTACAGGCCATTTCTTCTCAAATCTCCAACAATAAAACCTTTGCACCACATGTCCTCAGGGTCTTTAGAGGATTTGGAAATAAGGATGCTAAAATAAGTTCCTCATACAGCAATTCTCTTTATTATGTTGACTTATGTCAGACAAAAGGAGGTTTTTACTGAAAATTTTGTGGGAGTCAAGGGAATTCAAAGGGTCTCTCCTAGATGATCCTGTGTTGTGTCCTCCACAGGAACTTTGGTGTTGGCCCCTCTTCCTCATATGTGAGGATGGACCCAGTGGCCTCCCCATTATCTCCCTTCTGAACTCCAATCTTTATAAAGCCTGTATCCCTGTAGCGTATGTAGGTTCTCTGACAAAAGTTATACTTAGTGCTCTTTCTTTCTTATGGGGAAAAATCCCTGGAGCTGAAGCTGAGATCTTTAGTATGTGGCATCACCCTATAGACAAAGAATATCCATGGGGTGTTCTTTGGTGCCTAAAGAACTTAAGGCATCCTCTGAAAACCTGGCCCAGGGTAGTGTTTATTATGAATCTCTTTTAATCTTTCTACACTAACTTCTCTTACATGCTCTAACTAGACTCCACAAGAAGAGATTCAATGAATGTAGGATAAATTATATGAAATTCTATTTTTGTAAGTCAAAAATAGTCAATATCAGAAATTTGCTAAGGTTCAAACGATATACTCTGGGTGGAGTTACCAAGAAAATGTGGACAATGTTCACCTCTCATAGGGCTGAAAGTCAATGAGCAAGTCTTGGAAACTCATTGTCTTGCTTGTGTCTTGTCCTAAATTTCATAGCTCCACCTATCATGCCCTCGGCTTTTCTTAATTAGCCATGTCTGCTTACCTCTTCCCCCAGTTTCTTTCTATTTTTCCCCAGTTATGTTGTCATTCTTCCCTGAAATCCTTAAAGCTTGCACAGACCCAGAGCACTATGAGGTTTTTCACAAGAGATAATTTCTTCTTTTTTTGAGACAGGGCCTGGCTCTGTCATCCAGGCTGTAGTGCAATGGTGTGATAGAGGTTCACTGCAACCTCTGCCACCAAAGCTCAAGTGATCCTCCCTCCTCAGCCTCCAGAGTAGCTGAGACTACAGGCAGGCAACCACACCCAGCTAATTACTGGAATTTTGGTAGAGACTGCATTTTGCCATATTGCCCAGGCTGGTCTTAAACTCCTGGGCTCAAGTGATCCTCCTGCCTCCCAACATGCTAGGATTACAGATATGAGCCACGTGCCCAGCCGAAAAGAGATGAATCTTAATAAAAAAAAACTTTTTTTCTTAAAACTATTTCCTTGGCCAGGCACAGTGGCTCACGCCTGTAATCCCAGCACTTTGGGAGGCTGAGGTGGGCAGATCACGAGGCCAGGTGATTGAGACCATCCTGGCCAACGTGGTGAAACCCGTCTTTCCTAAAAATAAAAAAATTAGCTCAGCTACTTGGGAGGCTGAGGCAGGAGAATCGCTTGAACCTGGGAGGTAGAGGTTGCAGTGAGCCTAGATCATGCCACTGCACTCTAGCCTGGCCACAGAGCTAGACTCAATCCCAAAAATAAAAAAAAAGAAAAAAAGTACTGTTTCCTTATCTGTGAATTCTTCTTCCAACTAGAAGGAGGAGAAAGAAGAAATTTGCCTATATTTCTCACAGGGAAGAGAAGGGGTCTAGTGTGACCTCAAAACGAAAGAGTGCTGGAGCTTGAGCCCCTTCCTGCTTTCCAGGATCCACACAGTGATCAGTTCCCAGAACGCTGGTTTATTCATATAAACCAGTTATTTTTATCAGCAGCTACTTTGTACTGGGCTCCCTTCTAGGTTCAAATCATTCTATTTGAGTAAGATAGAGTGGGTTGCTCCCTACTCATGGAAGATACACAGTCATAGAGGAGATAGACAATAACCCAATAATCATTTAACAAAGAAGAAAATCTCAGAGAGTCATCGTGCACTGAAGAAAAGACCTCAGGTTTGTCGAAAGAGAGAATTGGATCCCTCATCTTTGGTTCATATGCTTAGGCAGCTCTACCTGAGAAAGTGACATTCAGCTGAGACAACAAAATAAGTAGAGAGCCATGTGAAGATGTAAGGGTAGAATGTTCCAGAGAGACACAATAGGGGGAAAACCCTGGTGTGGGAAGTTATATGCCGGGACAGAACGAAGGCTAGAGGGGCTGACGTATAGGAAGCAAAGAAGTGGAGAGGCAGTAGATGAGGTAGGATGCAGAGAGGAAGCCAGGAGCCTCATTATATTAGGCCCTAATATTCATAGTAAGAAATTTTAATTTTATTTAAACAGATATGAGAAGCTACTGGATGGTTACAAGGAGAGTCAGTTTATACTCAATTTTTTTATTTTTTTATTATTATACTTTAGGTTTTAGGGTACATGTGCACAATGTGCAGGTTTGTTACATATGTATCCATGTGCCGTGTTGGTTTGCTGCTAATTCTAGCTACTCTGTGGGGGATTGGATTGCTGGGGTTCACAAGTGGTCAGGAAGCACAGCAGGGAATCCTCAGGGAAAACAGCTCATGGCTTCCTGGTGTGCATTAGTGATAAAGACAGTGAGAAACATGAAGTAGACAGACTTGACATGTATTTTGCTCAGCTAGTTAATGGTTTACTGTAAAGGGGATAGAACAATCAAGTTTATTCCTGAGGATTTTTGTCTTGATAAATAAGTGGATGGTGGTGTTGTTTATTGAGATAGGGAAAATTGTGGGAGGCAATTATTTGAAGTGGGTGGTTGGAAATGATTTATTGACATTTATGTGGAACAGGTTGGAAATGATTTATTGACATTTATGTGGAACAATCAGAAGGTCAATGGAATTTAAGAGACTCGCAGTGAGTCCGAGGCTGGAGGTGTTTATGTTGACGGCATCAATACGTGTACTCAGTTAAATTCCAGGGAGTGGAAGAGGATACATAGGGCAATAGCTTATGTGTACAAAAACGAAGAAGGCACAGGCCAGCAAAGGGGACTGAGAGGGAGCCGCAGGGATGCTGGAGAAAATCCAAGAGAACACAATGGGTGTAAGTCAAGAAAAACAGATTTTTTTCAAGAAGAAGGGAGAAGCCAATGAGTATCACTAAGTGAGTGAAGTGAGAATGTGAGAGAGAAGCAAGTGCTGGGTTTGCTGGAGTTGATATTTGCAGTCAGTGGAGTATCCAGGATGGAAAATGGATTGGACCATTTGAAGAGCAAGTAGAAGAAGTGAGGACGAGGTTAAGGTTGACTGTTTTGAGTAGCGAGCTTCAGGGAAGGACTGCACTCTGGGTTCGGGAAGCCAGCTGGATCTAAAGGAAAAGGCTAAAGAGGCTGAAGAGAAGCAGGAGGACCTGTGAACCAGAGATGCTCAGCCATTACTGGCAAGGAAACACTAGAGGGTCCCTGTGTGCAGTGGTGACTGCTCATGCAAAACGTCACACAGCCAATATTTCATACAACCCATATTTATTAGTGACTTAGAATTTACTATTTATTAATCTAGGTCATGAAAATGGAGTGATGAATAAAATGAATCTGGTCTCCATCAGTATATGCCATATAACATTTTGCAGTGACTGTGTACCAGGCCTATGAATTTCAGTATGCAATTTCAATAATGATCCTATTGTATCTGTGGTGTTTAAAAGCATATACATCTCGGGAATCTAAAATTGAGAAGATATAAGTAAAACCCAGTATCCCAAATATAGTGCTAGAAATCAGATTGTAATTTAAATCTGAGCACGTAGAAAGTCGCTTTCTGCTATGTCAGCAGATGCCTTTTGTGTGAGGTTTGTTTAGGTATACTGCATTATTAGACATAAGCTAGTGTTTCTGCCCTATGTTTTCAGAATGAAAATTCTTTATGAAACTATAGAAGAATAGAAGACAATTGCAAAATCATGATGAAGATACTAATTGCTTTAGAATCAAGGAATAGGAAAAATAATGTGAGCTGCAGTTAAAGGGATCATAAAAATTAAAATGGAAATATATTTGAGTGTTTATTATGTGGTCAGTGCTAAGAAGAGTCATTATTTAATTTTACACCTAAAAATAATCCTATGATGATGATGCTATTATTAAATGCATTTGATAGATTACGAAAAGGCTTATGATTGGTAAAAACTGATCCAAGCAGAAGAGATCATGTTTCCATTCAGATTTTCTGATTCTAGAGATTGAGGGTCTGTCCATCGTTAGTGAGTAGCGACAAGACTGTGTCTGAATTACTGACAGAATTCCTGATATTCATATGTACCAGGCTGTTTCTTGAAGTGGGAGCAGAGATGCAAGGGCTACTAGTTCCAATGTATAGGAGAAACTTTCATTCATTTTGCGTTTATCATTTTAAAAGTTCTATATGTCTATCCTGGGCATGTGTTGAAGAACACAAGGAAGTATTAAATCACTCCTTGTTCTAAGGGTTGACTACCAAGTTGGCCTGGGGTTGCCAAATAAAATGCAGTTTCCTAGTTAAACCTGAATTTCAGATACACACCGTAATTTACTGGAAATCCAAAATTAAGTGGGCATCCTCTGGTTTTATTTGCAAAACCTTTGAACCCTAACTGGGACACGTGAGCATGGATTACAGTGCTAGCCACGGAAGTCACAGTGACAGTGACTTCACACATCTTTATTTTTCAACTTTCTCTCTGGAAAGAAAGTGCTTACATAATTTAAGAATAAAAAGACAGGGGTGGAGCCAAGATGGCCGAATAGGAACAGCTCCGGTCTCCAGCTCCCAGCCCCAGAGACACAGAAGACGGGTGATTTCTGCATTTCTGCTTGAGGTACCTGTTTCATCTCACTAGGGAGTGCCTAACAGTGGGTGCAGGACAGTCGGTGAAGCGCACTGTGCGCGAGCCGAAGCAGGGCGAGGCATTGCCTCACTCGGGAAGCGCAAGGGGTCAGGGAGTTCCCTTTCCTAGTCAAAGAAAGGGGAAACAGACGGCACCTGGAATATCGGGTCAGTCCCATCCTAAAACTGCGCTTTTCCAACGGGCCTGGAAAACGGCACACTAGGAGATTGTGTCCCGCACCTGGCTCGGAGGGTCCTATGCCCACGGAGTCTCGCTGATTGCTAGCACAGCAGTCTGAGATCAAGCTGCAAGGCGGCAGCGAGGCTGGGGGAGGGGCGTCCTCCATTGCCCAGGCTTCCTTAGGTAAACAAAGCAGCCAGGAAGCTCGAACTGGGTGGAGCCCACCACAGCTCAAGGAGGCCTGCCTGCCTCTGTAGGCTCCACCTCTGGGGGCAGGGCACAGACAAACAAAAACTCAGCAAGAACCTCCACAGACTTAAATGTCCCTGTCTGACTGACAGCTTTGAAGAGAGTAGTGGTTCTCCCAGCACGCAGCTGGAGATCTGAGAACGAACAGACTGCCTCCTAAAGTGGGTCCCTCACCCCTGAGCAGCCTAACCGGGAGGCACCCCCCCAGTAGGGACAGACTGACACCTCATTCAACCGGGTACTCCTCTGAGACAAAACTTTCAGAGGAACTATCAGACAGCTGAATTTGTGGTCTCATGAAAATCCGCTGTTCTGCAGCCACCGCTGCTGACACCCAGCCAAACAGGGTCTGGAGTGGACCTCTAGTAAACTCCAACAGACCTGCAGCTGAGGGTCCTGTCTGGTAGAAGGAAAACTAACAAACAGAAAGGACATCCACACCAAAAACCCATCTGTACATCACCATCATCAAAGACAAAAAGTAGATAAAACCACAAAGATGGGGGAAAAACAGAGCAAAAAAACTGGAAACTCTAAAAAACAGAGCACCTCTCCTCCTCCAAAGGAACGCAGTTCCTCACCAGCAACGGAACAAAGCTGGATGGAGGATGACTTTGATGAGTTGAGAGAAGAAGGCTTCAGACGATCAAACTACTCTGAGCTACGAGAGGAAATTCAAAACAATAGCAAAGAAGTTAAAAACTTTGAAAAAAAATTAGAAGAATGGATAACTAGAATAACCAATGGAGAGAAGGGCTTAAAGGAGCTGATGGAGCTGAAAGCCAAGTTTCGAGAACTACGCGAAGATTGCAGAAGCCTCAGTAGCAGATGCGATCAACTGGAAGAAAGGGTATCGCTGATGGAAGATGAAATGAATGAAATGAAGAGAGAAGGGAAGTTTAGAGAAAAAAGAATAAAAAGAAATGAACAAAGCCTCCAAGAAATTTGGGACTATGTGAAAAGACCAAACCTACGTCTGATTGGTGTACCTGAAAATGATGGGGAGAATGGAACCAAGTTGGAAAACACTCTGCAAGATATTATCCAGGAGAACTTCCCCAATCTAGCAAGGCAGGCCAGCATTCAGATTCAGGAAATACAGAGAACGCCACAAAGATACTCCTCGAGAAGGGCAACTCCAAGACACATAATTGTCAGGTTCACCAAAGTTGAAATGAAGGAAAAAATGTTAAGGGCAGCCAGAGAGAAAGGTCGGGTTACCCACAAAGGGAAGCCCATCAGACTAACAGCTGATCTCTCAGCAGAAACTCTACAAGCCAGAAGAGAGTGGGGGCCAATATTCAACATTCTTAAAGAAAAGAATTTTCAACCCAGAATTTCCTATCCCGCCAAACTAAGCTTCATAAGTGAAGGAGAAATAAAATACTTTACAGATAAGCAAACGCTGAGTGATTTTGTCACCACCAGGCCTGCCCTAAAAGAGCTCCTGAAGGAAGCACTAAACATGGAAAGGAACAACCGGTACCAGCCCCTGCAAAAACATGCCAAATTGTAAAGACCATCGAGGCTAGGAAGAAACTATAGCAACTAACAAGCAAAATAACCAACTAACATCATAATGACAGGATCAGATTCACACATAACAATATTCACGTTAAATGTAAATGGGCTAAATGCTCCAATCAAAAGACACAGACTGGCAAACTGGATAAGGAGTCAGGACCCATCAGTGTGCTGTATTCAGGAAACCCATCTCACGTGCAGAGACACACATAGACTCAAAATAAAGGGATGGAGAAAGATCTATCAAGCAAATGGAAAACAAAAAAACGCAGGGGTTGCAATCCTAGTCTCTGATAAAATAGACTTTAAACCAACAAAGATCAAAAGAGACAAAGAAGGCCATTACATAATGGTAAAGGGATCAATTCAACAAGAAGAGCTAACTATCCTAAATATATATGCACCCAACACAGGAGCACCCAGATTCATAAAGCAAGTCCTCAGTGACCTACAAAGGGACTTAAACTCCCACACAATAATAATGGGAGACTTTAACACCCCACTGTCAGCATTAGACAGATCAACGAGACAGAAAGTTAAGAAGGATATCCAGGAATTGAACTCAGCTCTACATAAAGTGGACCTAATAGACAACTACAGAACTCTCCACCCCAAGTCAACAGAATATACATTTTTTTGAGCACCACACCACACCTATTCCAAAATTGACCACATAGTTGGAAGTAAAGCTCTCCTCAGCAAATGTAAAAGAACAGAAATTATAACAAACTGTCTCTCAGACCACAGTGCAATCAAACTAGAACTCAGGATTAAGAAACTCACTCAAAACTGCTCAACTACATGGAAACTGAACAACCTGCTCCTGAATGACTATTGGGTACATAATGAAATGAAGGCAGAAATAAAGATGTTCTTTGAAACCAACGAGAACAAAGACACAACATACCAGAATCTCTGGGACACATTCAAAGCAGTGTGTAGAGGGAAATTTATAGCACTAAATGCCCACAAGAGAAAGCAGGAAAGATCCAAAATTGACACCCTAACATCACAATGAAAAGAACTAGAAAAGCAAGAGCAAACACATTCAAAAGCTAGCAGAAGGCTAGAAATAACTAAAATCAGAGCAGAACTGAAGGAAACAGAGACACAAAAAACCCTTCAAAAAATTAATGAATCCAGGAGCTGGTTTTTTGAAAAGATCAACAAAATTGATGGACCGCTAGCAAGACTAATAAAGAAGCAAAGAGAGAAGAATCAAATAGATGCAATAAAAAACGAAAAAGGGGATATCACCACCGATCCCACAGAAATACAATCTACCATCAGAGAATACTACAAACACCTCTATGCAAATAAACTAGAAAATCTAGAAGAAATGGATAAATTCCTCCACAAATACACCCTCCCAAGACTAAACCAGGAAGAAGTTGAATCTCTGAATAGAACAATAACAGGTTCTGAAACTATTCCAATCGATAGAAAAAGAGGGAATCCTCCCTAACACATTTTATGAGGTCAGCATCGTCCTGATACCAAAGCCTGGCAGAGACATAAGCAAAAAAGAGAATTTCAGACCAATATCCTTGATGAACATTGATGCAAAAATCCTCAATAAAATACTGGCAAACCGAATCCAGCAGCACATCAAAAAGCTTATCCACCATGATCAAGTGGGCTTCATCCCTGGGATGCAAGGCTGGTTCAACATATGCAAATCGATAAATGTAATCCAGCATATAAACAGAACCAAAGACAAAAACCACATGATTATCTCAATAGATGCAGAAAAGGCCTTTGACAAAATTCAACAAGGCTTCATGCTAAAAACTCTCAATAAATTAGGTATTGATGGGACATATCTCAAAATAATAAGAGCTATCTATGACAAACCCACAGCCAATATCATACTGAATGGGCAAAAACTGGAAGCATTCCCTTTGAAAACTGGCACAAGACAGGGATGCCCTCTCTCACCACTCCTATTCAACACAGTGTTGGAAGTTCTGGCCAGGGCAATCAGGCAGGAGAAGGAAATAAAGGGTATTCAATTAGGAAAAGAGGAAGTCAAATTGTCCCTGTTTGCAGATGACATGATTGTATATCTAGAAAACCCCATTGTCTCAGCCCAAAATCTCCTTAAGCTGATTAGCAACTTCAGCAAAGTCTCAGGATACAAAATCAATGTACAAAAATCACAAGCATTCTTGTACACCAATAAGAGACAAAGAGAGCCAAATCATGAGTGAACTCCCATTCACAATTGCTTCAAAGAGAATCAAATACCTAGGAATCAAACGTACAAGGGATGTGAAGGACCTCTTCAAGGAGAACTACAAACTACTGCTCAATGAAATAAAAGAGGATACAAACAAATGGAAGAACATTCCATGCTCATGGGTTGGAAGAATCAATATTGTGAAAATGGCCATACTGCCCAAGGTAATTTATGGATTCAATGCCATCCCCATCAAGCTACCAATGACTTTCCTCACAGAACTGGAAAAAACTACTTTAAAGTTCATATGGAACCAAAAAAGAGCCTGCATCGCCAAGTCAATCCTAAGCCAAAAGAACAAAGCTGGAGGCATCATGCTACCTGACTTCAAACTATACTACGAGGCTACAGTAACCAAAACAGCATGGTACTGGTACCACAACAGAGACATAGATAAATGGAACAGAACAGAGCCCTCAGAAATGATGCCACACATCTACAACTATCTGATCTTTGACAAACCTGACAGAAACAAGAAATGGGGAAAGGATTCCCTATTTAATAAATAGTGCTGGGAAAACTGGCTAGCCATATGTAGAAAGCTGAAACTGGATCCCTTCAAGTACTAATTTAAAACAATGCTTTAAAGAAGGAAATTCTGTTTCAGAAGAGGACCTTCATACAGCATATCTGACCAGCAACTGATGATGCTATTGAACTCAGATGCTGATTGGTTCTCCAACACAAGATTACACAACCCAGGAGCAAGGGAATCAGTAACTTCCTCCCTATAATTTGGAATGTGGGTGGAGGGGTTCATAGTTCTTCCTGAGTAAGACTTGTCTACTCCTCTGGCCCCTGGCCCTGTCCTCTTCTCCAGCATGGTGTGTCTGAAGCTCCCTGGAGGCTCCTGCATGGTAGCTCTGACAGTGACACTAATAGTGCCGAGCTCCCCACTGGCTTTGGCTGGGGACACCTGACATAAGTGCACATTGTGGGTGCTGAGCTACTATGGGGTGGGGAAAATAGGAAGTTTTGTTAACATTGTGCCCAGGCCATGTCCCTTAAGGCTTTGTGATGTTTTCATCAGAGATTGCCCATCTTTATTATTGGATCCCAAATTATTTCCACCACAAAAGGAGCTTGGCTACTTGCCCTCTCCATGAGACTTGTGTAAGGGGCCTTTGTACAGGTCATTTGTTTTCAAATCTCCACCAATAAAACCTTTGCATCACATGTCCTCAGGGTCTTCAGAAGATATGGAAATAAGGATGCTAAAATAAATTCCCCACACAGCACTTCCCTTTATTATGTTGACTTATGTCAGACAAAACGAGATTTTTTCTGAAAATTTTGTGGGAGTCAAGGAAATTCAAAGGGCCTCTCTTGGACAATCCTGGGTTATGTCCTCCACAGGAACTTTGGTGTTGGCCCCTCTTCCTCAAATGTGAGGATGTACCAGTGGCCTCCCCATTATCTCCTTTCTTTTTCTTCCTGAACTTCAGTGTTATAAAGCCTGTATCCCTGTAGTGTATGTAGGTTCTCTGACAGAAGTCATACTTAGTGCTCTTTCTTTCTTATGGGGAAAAATCCCTGGAACTGAAGCTGAGATCTTTAGTACTTGGAGTCACCCTACAGATAAAGAGCATCTCTGGGGTGTTCTTTGGTGCCTAAAGAACTTGAGGCATCCTCTGAAAACCTGGCCCAGGTTAGTGTTTATTATGAATCTCTTTTAACCTTTCTATAGAAATTTCTCCTACATGTCCTACATGCTCTAACTAGACATAACAAGAAGAGATTCAACGAACGTAGGATAAATTATATGAAATTCTATTTTTGTAAGTCAAAAACAGTCAAATATCAGAAATTTAATAATGTTCAAACTATATACTGTGTGGGGTTACAGAGACAATGTGGACATTGTTCACATCTCTTAGGGCTGAAAGTCAATGAGAAAGTCCTGGGAACTCATTGTCTTACTGGGGTCTTGTCCTAAATTTCATAGGTTCACCCCTCATGCCCTCAGCTTTCTTAGTTAGCCATGTCTGCTTACCTCTTCTCTAGTTTTTATTTTTCCCCAGCTATGTTGTCATCATTTCCAGAAATCCCTAAAGCATGCACAGACCCAGAGCACTATGAGATCCATTGAAAGAGACTTTTTCCTTTTTGAGACAAGTTCTGGCTCTGTTACCAATGCTGTAGTTCAGTGTTATGATCTAGGCTCACTGCAACCTCTGCCTCCCAGGCTCAAGCGAGCCTCCCTTCTCAGCCTCCAGAGTAGTGGGCACTACAGGCAGGAAACCATGCCCAGCTGATTTTTGTAATTTTGCTAGAGATGAGACTTTGCTATGTTACCCAGGCTGGTCTTAAACTGCTGGACTTAAGCAGTCCTGCCTTGACCTCCCAACATGCTAGGGTTATAGGTGTGAGCCACCGCACCCAGGCAAAAAAAAGATGAATCTTAATTTAAAAATTTATTATTTCTTAAGTCACTGTTAATCTTTATCTGTGAATTCTTCCAACTAGAAGGAGGAGAAAGAAGAACTTTGCCTGTATTTTACACCAGGAGGAGAAGGGGTCTAGTGTGACGTCAAAATGAAAGAGTGCTGGTGTTTGAGCTCCTTCTTGCTTTCCAGGATCCAAACAGTGATCAGTTCCCAGATCCCTGTTTTATTCACGTATACCACACTTATTTTTCTCAGCAGCTCCTGTGTACTTGGCTCCATTCTAAGTTCAAATCATTCTATTTGATTACGATAGAGAGGGTCCCGACTCTCATGGAAGTTACGCAACAGTAGAGGAGACAGACATCAACCCAATATGCATTTAACAGAGAAGATAACGTTAGAGAGTAATAGTGCACTGAAGAAAAGACATCAGGTTTGTGGAAAAGAGAGAAATAGATTCACTCAACTTTAGTTCATGTGTTTAGAAAGCTCTGCCTGAGAAAGTGATATTCAGCTGAGACAACAAAGTAAGTAGAGAGCCATGTGAAGATCTAAGGGACGAAAGTTCCAGGGAGACAGAATGTGGGGGCGGGGGGGGGAAGCCCTGGTGTGGGAAATTATGTGCAGGGACAGAAAGAAGGCTAGAGGGACTGAACTACAGCATTCAAGGAAATGGAGAGGCAGAAGATGAGGTAGGAAGCAGAGAGGAAGTCAGGAGCCTCATTATATTAGGCTCTGATGCCCATAGTAAGAAATTTGAATTTTATTTTATTTATTTTCATTTTTTTATTTCATTATTTATTTTTTGAGATGGAGTTTCATTCTTGTTGCCCAGGCTGGAGTGCAATGGCATGGCACTGCAAACTCTGCCTTCTGGGCTCATGTGATTTTCCTGCCTCGGCCCCCAAGTAGCCAGGATTACAGGCGCCCGCCACAATGCCAGGCTAATTTTTTAAGTATTTTTAGCAGAGACAGGGTTTTACCATGTTGGCCAGGCTGGTCTCGAACTCCTGACCTCAGGTAATCTGCCTGCCTTGGCTTCCCAAAGTGCTGGGATTACAGTCATTAGCCTCCGTACCCAGCCTGAATTTTATTTAAATAGATGTGAGACACTACTGGATGGTTACAAGGAGAGTCAATTCATGTTCAATTTTAGAAACTAATTCAGCTTTAAAGTAGAGGGAAATTTATAGCACTAAATGCCCACAAGAGAAAGCAGGAAAGATATAAAATCAACACCCTAACATCACAATTAAAAGAACTAGAGAAGCAAGAGCAAACAAATTAAAAAGCTAGCAGAAGACAAGAAATAACTAAGATCAGAGCAGAACTGAAGGAGATAGAGACACGAATACCCTTGAAAAACATCAATGAATCCAGGAGCTGGTTTTTTGAAAAGATCAACAAAATAGATAGACTGCTAGTCAGGATAATAAAGAAGAAAAGAGAGAAGAAACAAATACATGTAATAATAAATGATAAATGGGATATCACCACTGATCCCACAGAAATACAAATTACCATCAGAGAATACTATAAACACCTCTATGCAAATAAACTAGAAAATCTAGAAGAAATGGCTAAATTCCTGGACATATAAACCCTCCCAAGACTAAACCAGGAGGAAGTCGAATCCCTGAATAGACCAATAACAAGTTCTGAAATTGAGGCAGTAGTTAATAGCCTACACAACCAAAAAAAGTCCAGGACCAGATGGATTCACAACTGAATCCTACCACAGGTACAAAGAAGAGCTGATACCATTTCTTCTGAAATTATTCTAAACAATAGAAAAAGACGGAATCCTCCCTAACTCATTTTATGAAGCCAGCATCATCCTGATACCAAAACCTGGCAGAGACATAACAAAAAATGAAAATTTCAGGCCAATGTCCCTGAGGAACATTGATGTGAAAATCCTCAATAAAATACTGGCAAACTGAATCAAGCAGCACATCAAAAAGCTTATCCACCATGATCAAGTTGGCTTCACCCCTGGCGTGCAATGCTGGTTCAACATATGCAAATCAATAAACGTAATCCATCACATAAACAAAAGCAATGACAAAAACAGCATGACTATCTCAACTGATGCAGAAAAGGCATTCGACAAAACTCAACAACTCTTTATACTAAAAACTCTCAATAAACTAGATATTGATGGAACGCATCTCAAAATAATAAGAGCTATTTATGACAGACCCACAGACAATAGCATACTGAATGGGCAAACACTGAAAGACTTTCCTTTGAAAACCAGCACAAGACAAGGATACCCTCTCTCACCATTCCTATCCAACATAGTGTTGGAAGTTCTGGCCAGGGCAATCAGGCAAGAGAAAGAAATAAAGGGTGTTCAATTAGGAAAAGAGGAAGTTAAATTGTCTCTGTTTGCAGGTGACATGATTGTATATTTAGAAAACCCCATTTTCTCAGCCCAAAATCTCCTCAAGCTGATAAAACAACTTCAGCAAAGTCTCAGGATACAAAATCAATGTGCAAAAATCACAAGCATTCCCATACACCAATAACAGACAAACAGAGAGCTAAATCATGAGTGAACTCCCCTTCACAGTTGCTACAAAGAGAATAAAACACCTAGGAATAACGCAAGGAATGTGAAGGACCTCTTCAAGGAGAACTACAAACCACTGCTCAAGGAAATAAATGGACACAAACAAATGGAAGAACATTCCATGCTCATGGATAGGAAGAATCAATATTGTGAAAATGGCCATACTACCCAAAGTAATTTATAGATTCAATGCTATCCTCAACAAGTAACTGTTGACTTTCTTCACAGAACAGGAAAAAACGACTTTAAATTTATTGTTTTTCTTTTTCTTTTTTTCTTTTTTTTTTTGAGACTAAGTCTTGTCTGTCGTTCAGCCTAGAGTGCAGTGGCGTGATTTCAGCTACAACCTCTGTCTCCAGGATTCAAGCGATTCTCCAGCCTCAGCCTCCCAAGTAGCTGGGATTACAGGCACCTACCACCATGCCTGGCTAATATTTGTATTTTTAGTAGAGATGGGATTTAACCATGTTGGTGAGGTTCATCTTGAACTCCTGATCTCATGCAATCTACCCACCTTGTCCTCCCAAAGTGCTGGGATTACAGGCGTGAGCCACTGCATCTGGCCCAAAACTACTTTAACTTTCATGTGGAACCAAAAAAGAGCCCACATAGCCCAGACAATCCTAAGCAAAAAGAACAAAGCTGGAGGCATCACGCTACCTGATTTCACACTATATTACAAGCCTACAGTAACAAAAACAGTATGCTACTGGTACCAAAACAGATATACAGACCAATGGAACAGAACAGAGGCCTCAGAAATGACACCACACATCTACAACAATCTGATCTTTGACAAACTTGAAAAAAACAAGCAATGGGGAAAGGGTTCCTTATTTAATAAATGGTGTTGGGAAAACTGGCTAGCCGTATGCAGAAAGCTAAAACTGGATCCATTCTTTACACCGTATAGAAAATTTAACTCAAGATGGATTAAACACTTAACATAAGACCTAAAACCATAAAAACCCTAGAAGAAAACCTAGGCAATAATATTCAGGAGCAAAGACTTCATGACTAAATCACCAAAAGCAATGGCATCAAAAGCCAAAACAGACAAATGTGATCTAATTATACTAAAGAGCTTCTGCACAGCAAAAGAAACTATCATCAGAGTGAAGAGGCAGCCTACAGAATGGGAGAAAATTTTTCCAATCTATCCATCTGACAAATGGCTAAAGAAATCTACAAAGATCTTACATTTACAGGAAAAAAACATACAACCCCATCAAAAAGGAGGAAAAGGATATGAACAGACACTTTTCAAAAGAAGACATTTATGCAGCCAACAAACATATGGAAAAATGCTCATCATCACTGGTCATTAGAGAACTGCAAATCAAAACCATAATGAGATACCATCTCATGCCAGTTAGAATGGCAATCATTAAAAAGTCAGGAAACAGGCCGGGCACAGTGGCTCATGCCTATAATCCCAGCACTTTGGGAGGCCGAGGTGGGCAGATCATGAGGTCAGGAGATCGATACCATCCTGGCTAACACGGTAAAACCCTGTCTCTACTAAAAATACAAAAAAAAAAAAAAAAAAAAAAAAAAAACGGGCATGGTGGCGGGTGCCTGTAGTCCCAGCTACTCAGGAGCCTGAGGCAGGAGAATAGCGTGAACCTGGGAGGTGGCGGAGGTTGCAGTGAGCCGACATGGCGCCACTGCACTCCAGCCTGGGTGACAGGGCGAGACTCCATCTCACACACACACACACACACACACAGTCAGGAAACAATAGATGCTGGAGAGGATGTGGAGAAATAGGAATGCTTTTACACTGTTGGTGGGGTGTAAATTAGTTCAACCATTGTGGAAGACAGTGTGGTGATTCCCCAAGGATCTAGAACTAGAAATACCATATGACCCAGTGATCCCATTACTGGGTATATACCCAAAGGATTATAAATCATTCTATTATAAAGACGCATGCACATGTATGTTTATTGCAGCACTGTTCACAATAGCGAAGACTAGGAACCAACCCAAATGCCCATCAATGATAGACTGGATAAGGAAAATGCAGCACATATACACCATGGAATACTATGCAGCCATAAAAAAGGATGAGTTCATGTCCTTTGGAGGGAAATGGATGAAGCTGGAAACCATCGTTCTCAGCAAACTAACACAAGAACAAAAAACCAAACACTGCATGTTCTCACTCATAAGTGGGAGTTGAACAATCAGAACACATGGATACAGGGAGGGGAACATCACACACTGGGGCCTGTCGAGGGGTGGGGGCCTAGGGGAGAGATAGCATTAGGAGAAATACCTAATGTAGATAATGGGTTGACGGGTGCAGCAAACCACCATGGCACATGTATACCTATGTAACAAACCTGCACGTTCTGCACATGTACCCCAGACCTTAAAGTATAATAATAATTATAAAGAAATAACCAAAATCAGAGCTGAAGTGAAGGACCTAAAGACAGGAAAAGCATTTAAAAGGTCAACAAATCTAGGAGGTGGTTTTATGAAAAAATTAATAAAATAGATAGACCATTAGCTAGACTAACAAAAGAGAAAAAAATTCAAATAAAGACAATCAAAAATTATAAAGGGGATATTATCACTGATCCCCCAAGAAATACAAATAACCATCAGAAAATATATCTTTTTTTTTGACCGAGTCTTGCTCTGTCACCCAGGCTGGAGCGCAGTGGCGCAATATCTGCTCACTGCAAGCTCCACCTCCCAGGTTCACGCCATTCTCCTGCCTCAGCCTCCCGAGTAGCTGGGACTACAGGCACCCGCCACTACGCCTGGCTAATTTTTTGTGGTTTTTTTAGTACAGACGGGGTTTCACCTCGTTAGCCAGGATGGTCTCAATCTCCTGACCTTGTGATCCGCCCGCCTCGGCCTCCCAAAGTGCTGGGATTACAGGCGTGAGCCCCCATGCCCAGCCTCAGAAAATATTATAAAACCGCTATGCACATAAACTAGAAAATCTAGAAGAAATGGGCAAATTCCTGGACATATACACTCTCTGAAGACTGAACCATGAAGAAATTGAATCCCTGAACAGACCAATAACAATTTCTGAAATTGAGGCAGTAATAAATAGCCTACTAACCAAAAAAACCCATGATGAATTCACAGTTGAATTCTACCAGATGTACAAGGAAGACCTAATATCATTCCTGCTGAAAGTGTTTGAAAAAGTTGAAAAGGAGAAACTCCTCCCTAACTCATTCTATGAGGCTAGCATCATCCTGATACCAAAACCTGTTAGAGACACACACAGAAAAGAACTTCTGCATCTATTGAAATAACCTAATGGTTTTTGTCATTGCTTCTGTTTATGTGATGGATTACGTTTATTGATTTGCATACATTGAACCAACCTTGCATCCCAGGGATGAAACCAGCTTGATCATGGTGGATAAGCTTTTGGATGTGCTGCTGGATTCAGTTTGCTAGTATCTTATTGAGGATTTTCACATAGCTGTTCACCAGGGATACTCGCCTGAAATTTTCTTTTTTTGTTGTGTCTCTGCCAGGTTTTGGTATCAGGATGATGCTGGTCTCACAAAATGAGTTAGGGAGGATTCCCTCTTTTTCTATTGTTTGGAATAGTTTCACAAGGAATGGTACCAGCTCCTCTTTGTACCTGTGGTAGAATTCAGTGGTGAATCCATCTGGTCCTGGACTTTTTTTGGTTAGTAGGCTATTAACTACTGCCTCAATTTCAGAACTTGTTATTGGTCTATGCAGGGATTCGACTTCTTCCTGGTTTAGTCTTGGGAGGGTTTATATGTCCAGAAATTTAGCCATTTCTTCTAGATTTTCTAGTTTATTTGCGTAGAGGTGTTTATAGTATTCCCTGATGGTAATTTGTATTTCTGTGGGATCAGTGATGATATCCCATTTATCATTTATTATTATATGTATTTGATTCTTCTCTCTTTTCTTCTTTATTATCCTGACTAGCAGTCTATCTATTTTGTTGACCTTTTCAAAAAACCAGCTCCTGGATTCATTGATTTTTTGAAGGGTTTTTTATGTCTCTATCTCCTTCAGTTCTGCTCTGATCTTAGTTATTTCTTGTCTTCTGCTAGCTTTTTAATTTGCTTGCTCTTACTTCTCTAGTTCTTTTAATTGTGATGTTAGGGTGTTGATTTTATATCTTTCCTGCTTTCTCTTGTGGGCATTTAGTGCTATAAATTTCCCTCTACACTCTGCTTTAAATATGTCTCAGAGATTCTGGTACATTGGTGTCTTTGTTCTCATTGGTTTCAAAGAACATCTTTATTTCTGCCTTCATTTTGTTATTTACCCAGTAGTCATTCAGAAGCTGGTTGTTCAGTTTCCATGTAGTTGTGAGGTTTTGAGTGAGTTTCTTAATCCTGAGTTCTAATTTGATTGCACTGTGGTCTGAGAGACTGTTTGTTATGATTTCCATTCTTTTGCATTTGCTGAGGAGTATTTTACTTCCAATTATGTGGTCAATTTTAAAACAGGTGTGATGTGGTGCTGAGAAGAATGTATATTCTGTTGATTTGGAGTGGAGAGTTCTGTAGATGTCTATTAGGTCGGCTTGGACCAGAGCTAAGTTCAAGTCCTGGCTATCCTTTTCAATTTTCTGTCTCATTGATCTGTCTAATATTGAGAGTTGGGTGTTAAAGTCTCTCACTATTATTGTGTGGGAGTCTTAGTCTCTTTGTAGGTCTCGAAGAACTTGCTTTATGAATCTGGGTGCTCCTGTATTGGGTGCATATATATTTAGGATAGTTAGCTCTTATATTTGCATTGATCCCTTTACCATTATGTAATGCTCTTCTTTGTCTGTTTTGATCTTTGTTGGTTTAAAGCCTCTTTTATCAGAGACTAGGATTGCAACCCCTGCTGTTTTCTGCTTTCCATTGGCCTGGTAAATATTCCTCCATCCCTTTATTTTGAGCCTATGTATGTCTTTGCACATGAGTTGGGTCTCCTGAATACAGCACACCGATGCATCTTGATTCTTTATCCAGTTTGCTGGTCTGTGTCTTTTAGTTGGGACATTTAGCCCATTTACATTTAAGGTTAATATTGTTATGTCTGGATTTGATCCTGTATTTATGATGCTAGCTAATTATTTTGCCCATTAGTTGATACAATTTCTTCATAGCATCAATGGTCTTTACAATTTGGAATGTTTTTGTAGTGGCTGGTACCAGTTATTCCTTTCCATATTCAGTGCTTCCTTCAGGACCTCTTGGAAGGCAGGCCTGGTAGTGACAAAATCTCTCAGCATTTGCTTGTCTGTAAAGGATTTTATTTCTCCCTTGCTTATGAAGCTTAGTTTTGTTGGTTATGAAATTCTGGGTTGAAAATTCTTTTATGTAAGAATGTTGAGTATTGGCCCCCACTCTATTCTGGCTTGTAGGGTTTCTGCAGAGAGATCTGCTGTTAGGCTGATGGGCTTCCCTTTGTGGGTAACCCGACCTCTCTCTCTGGCTGCCTTTAATATTTTTTCCTTCATTTCAACCTTGGTGAATCTGACGATTATGTGTCTTGGGGTTGCTCTTCTCGAGGAATATCTTTGTGGTGTTCTCTGTATTTCCTGAATTTGAATCTTGGCCTGTCTTGCTAGGTTGGGGAAGTTCTCCTGGATAATATCCTGAAGAGTGTTTTCCAACTTGTTCCATTCTCCCCGTCACTTTCAGGTACACCAGTCAAACGTATATTTCATCTTTTCTCATAGTCCCATATTTCTTGGAGGCTTTGTTTGTTTCTTTTCACTCTTTTTTCTCTAATCTTGTCGTCTCACTTTATTTCATTAATTTGATCTTCAATTTCTGATATCCTTTCTTCCACTTGATCGATTCAGCTATTGATGCTTGTGTATGTTTCACCACGTTCTCGTGCTGTGTTTTTCAGTTCCATCAGGTCATTTATGTTCTTCTCTAAACTGGTTATTCTACTTAGCAATTCTCTAACGTTTTTTCAAGGTTCTTAGCTTTCTTGCATTGGGTTAGAACATGCTCCTTTTGCTCAGAGGAGGTTTTTATTACCCACCTTCTGAAGCGTACTTCTGTCAATTTGTCAAACTCATTCTCCGTCCAGTTTTGTCCCCTTGCTGGTGAGGAATTATATTCCTTTGGAGGAGAAAAAACGTTCTGGTTCTTCAAATTTGCAGCTTTTTGAACTGCTTTCTCCCCATCTTTGTGGATTTATCTACCTTCGACAAAATTCAATGGCACTTCATGCTAAAAACTCTCAATAAACTAGGTATTGATGGAACGTATCTCAAAATAATAAGAGCTATTTATGACAGACCCACAGACAATAGCATACTGAATGGGCAAAAACTGGAAGCATTGCCTTTGAAAATCAGTACAAGACAAGAATACCCTCTCTCACTACTCCTTCAACATCGTATAGGAAGTTCTGGCCAGGGCAATCAGGCAAGAGAAAGAAATAAAGCGTGTTCAATTAGGAAAAGAGGAAGCCAAATTTTCTGTTTGCAGGTGACATAATTGTGTATTTAGAAAACTCCTTCATCTCTGCCCAAAATCTTCTTAAGCTGATAAAACAACTTCAGCAAAGTCTTAGGATACAAAATCGATGTGCAAAAATCACAAGCATTCCTATACACCAATAACAGACAAACAGAGAGCTAAAACATGAGTGAACTCCCATTCACAATTGCTACTAAGAGAATACGATACCTGGGAATACAACTTACAAAGGATGTGAAGGACCTCTTCAAGGAGAACTACAAACCACTGCTCAAGGAAATAAGAGACGACATAAACAAATAGAAAAACATTCTATGCTCACGGATAGGAAGAATCAATATCACGAAAATGGCCATACTGCCCAAAGTAATTTATGGACTCAATGCTATCCCCATCAAGCTACAGTTGACTTTCTTCACAGAATTGGAAAAAACTACTTTAAACTTCATATGGAAGCAATAAAGAGCCCACATAGCCAAGACAATCCGAAGCAAAAAGAACAAAGCTGGAGGCATTACACTACCTGACTTCAAACTACACTACAAGGCTGCAGTAACAAAAACAACATGGTAATGGTACCAAAACAGATATATACACCAGTGGAACAGAAGTGAGGCCTCAGAAGTAACACCTCAGAAGTAACACATCTACAGCAATCTGATCTTTAACAAACCTGAAAAAAACAAGCAAAGGGGAAAGGGTTCCTTATTTAATAAATGGTGTTGGGAAAATGGGCTAGCCACATGCAGAAGCTGAAACTGGATCCCTTCTTTACACCTTATAGAAAAATTAACTCAAGATGGATTAAAGACTTAAACGTAAGACCTAAAACCATAAAAACCCTAGAAGGAAAACTAGGCAATAATATTCAGGACATAGGTATGGGTAAAGACTTCATGACTAAACCACCAACAGCAATGGCATCAAAAGCCAAAATAGGCAAATGGGATCTAATTAAACTAAAGAGCTTCTGCACAGCAAAAGAAACTATCGTCAGAGTGAACAGGAAACCTACAGAATGTGAGAAAAATTTTGCAATCTATCCATCTGACAAAGGGCTAATATCCAGGATCTACAAAGAACTTAAACAAATTTACATGAAAAAACAACCCAGTCAAAAACTGGGGGAAGGATATGAACAGACACTTCTCATAAGAAGAATTTATGCAGCCAACAAACATATGAAAAAATGCTCATCATCACTGGTCATTAGAGAAATGCAAATCAAAACCACAATGAGATACCATCTCATGCCAGTTGGAATGGTGATCATCAAAAAGTCAGGAAACAGTAGATGCTGGAGAGGATGTGGAGAAATAGGAATGTTTCTACACATTGGTGGGTGTAAATTAGTTCAACCATTGTGGAAGACAGTGTGGTGATTCCTCAAGGATCTAGAACTAGAAATACCATTTGACCCAGCAATCCCATTACTGGGTATATATCCAAAGGATTTTATTTATTTATTTATTTATTTGTTTGTTTATTTATTTATTTATTTATTGAGATGGAGTCTCACTCTGTCGCCCAGGCTGCAGTGCAGTGGCACCATCTCCGCTCACTGCAAGCTCCGCTTCCCTGGTTCATAACATTCTCCTGCCTCAGCCTCCTGAGTAGCTGGCACTACAGGCACCTGTCACCACGGCCAGCTAATATTTTGTATTTTTAGTAGAGACGGGGTTTCACCGTGTTAGCCAGGATGGTCTCAATCTCCTGACCTCGTGATCCACACACCTCAGCTTCCCATGGTGCTGGGATTACAGGCATGAGCCACCACACCTGGCCCTAACCAAAGGATTATAAATCATTCTACTATAAAGACACATGCACACGTATGTTTATTGTGGCACTGTTCACAATAGCAAAGACTGGGAACCAACCCAAATGCTTATCAATGATATACTGGATAAAGAAAATGTGGCACATTTACACCATGGAATACTATGCAGCCATAAAAAAGGATGAGCTCATGTCCTTTGGAAGGACATGGATGAAGCTGGAAACCATCATTCTCAGCAAACTAACACAAGAACAGAAAACCAAATACCAAATGTTCTCACTTATAAGTGAGAGCTGAACAATGAGAACACATGGACACAGGGAGGAGAATATCACACACTGGGGCCTGTCGGGGGATGGGGGCTAGGGGAGGGATAGCATTAGGAGAAATATCTAATGTAGATAATGTGTTGACGGGTGCAGCAAACCACCATGGCATGTATATACCTATGTAACAAACCTGCACGTTCTGCACATGTACATCAGAACTTAAAGTTTAAAAAAGAAAGAAAGAAAGAAAACTTCAGGCCGATATCATTGATGAACATTGACACAAAATCCTCAACAAAATACTGGCAAATTGAATGTAGAAGTACGTCAAAAAGCTTATCCACCATGAAGAACGAGGCTTTATCCCTGGGGATGCAAGGTTGGTTTAACATGCATAAATCAATAAATGTGATTTCTCACAAAAATAGAATGAAAGACGAAAACCGCATAATTATCTCAATAAATGGAGAAAGGGTTTCAATAAAATTCAACATCCATTCATGTAAAAAACTCTCAAAAAGGCATTGAAGGGGCATACCTCAAAATGTTAAGAGCCATATATGACTAACCCACAATCACTTCATACTAAATGGGCAAAAGCTGGAAGAATTCCCCTTGAAAACTGGCACAAGACAAGAACGGCCTTTCTCACCACTCCTATTTAAAGTAGTATTGGAAGTTCTGGCCTGGGCAATCGGGCAAGAGAAAGAAATAAAGTGCATTCAAGTGGAAAGAGAGGAAGTCAAACTATCCTTGTTTGCAGAGAACATCATCCAATATCTAGAAAACCACATAGTCACAGCCCAAAAGCTTCTTAAGCTGATAAGCAACTTTAGCAAAGTCTCAGGATACAAAACCAACGTGCAAAACTCACTAGCATTCCTACACACCAATAACAGTCAAGCCAAGAGCCAAATCACAAATGACTTCCCATTCACAATTGCCACAAAAAAGAATAAAATACCTAGGAATACAACTAACTAGGGAGTGAAAGATCCCTACAAGGAGAACTACAAAACTGGTTGAAAGAAACTAGAGTATCTTGTGTCACGTCCTCAACAGGATCTGTGAGGTTGGTGCCTCTCCCTAATGTGTGAGGATGTACTAAGAGGCCGCCCCCGTTATCTTTTTTTCTCCCTTAACTCCGATGTTTGTAAACCCTTTATCTTTGTACTGTAGATTTCTGACAAAAGTTGAGGTTAGTACCCTCTCTTTCTCTTGGGAAAAACACACTGGAGTTGAGTAGAGACCCTTAGTACTTGGAATGACCCCACAGATAAGGAGCATCTATGGAGTATTGCTCAGTAACTTAAAGAACTTAAGGTATCCTCTGAAATGCCACTAATGCTACTAACCTGGCTTGAATCTTTCTAAATTAGTTTCTCCTACATTCTCTGGCTTGAGCTTACAAGAAGGGATTCAACTAATGTAGGATAAATTATATCAAATTCTATTTTTGTAAGTCAAAATAATAAAATATCAGCAATTTCATATGGTTCAAACTATATACCCTCAGTGGGGTTACAGACAGATTGTAAAAGTTGCTAACATCCCATAGGGCTGAAAGCCAATAAGCAAGTCAAGAGGACTCATTGTCCTACTGGGGATATGTCCCAATTTTTAGAGCTTGATTCAGCATGCCCTCTGCTTTCCTTAATTATTCATGTCTGCTTACCTCTACCTCAAATTCCTCTCTATTTTTTACCTAACTATGCCATCATCATTTCCAAAAATCCCTAAAACTTGCTCAGACTTTTGGCACTATGAGACCCATCAAAACAGATAATTCTTTTTTTTTTTTTTTTTGAGATGGAGTCTTGCTCTGTTGCCCAGGCTGGAGTGCAATGGTGCAGTCTCAACTCACTGCAACCTCCACCTCCTGGGTAATTTTTGTATTTTTAGTAGAGACGGGGTTTCACCATGTCGGCCAGGCTGGTCTCAAACTCCTTACTGCATGATCCACCTGCCTCAGCCTCCCAAAGTGCTAGGATTACAGGCATGAACCACTGCCCTGGCAGAAAAGAGATAATTCTTAATGAAAATTTTTTTCTTTCTTACAATCACTGTTTCCTTATCTGTGAATCCTTCTTCCAACTAGAAAGAGGAGAGAAAGGAAGTTTGCCTTAATTTCTCACAGGGAGGAGAAGGGATATAGCATGTCATTAGAATGAAAGGGTGCAGGAGCTTGAGCCCTTTTCTGCTTTCTAGAATACCCAGAGTGATCAGTTCCGAGAACTTTGGTTTATTCATTTAGACCACAGGTATATTTCTGAGCAAAAGTTATGTTCTGGTCTCTGTTCTAGGCTCAGAGAATTCTACCTGAATAAGATTAAAAAGATCCCTACTCTCATGGAACTCAATACCAGATGGACCTTATCTCATCCAAAGTGCTCTCCTCTCTGCTATCATTAGTGAAGGGAGCTTGTGAAAGTCTCTACTCAAAATCTGGGGATTTGCTCGTTTTTTGTAAACTATCTATTGTTTTTAGTCTGTTTTCAGGCTGCTGATAAAGACATACCCAAGACTGGATAATTTATAAGGAAAAAGGGCTATAATAGACTCACAGTTCCACGTGGCTGGGGAGGCCTCACAATCACAGCGGAAGGTGAAAGGCATGTCTCACATGATGGCAGACAAGAGAAGAATGACAGCAAGCAAAAGGGTTTTTCCCTATAAAACCATCAGATCTCATAAGACTTATTCACTATCATGAGAACAGCATGGGGAAAGACCTGCCCCCACGACTCAACTATCTCCCATCTGGTCCCTCCCACAACACGTGGGAATTGTGGGAGCTACAATTCAAGACAAGATTTGAGTGGTTACACAGCCAAACCATAACACTCCCCTTCCGAGAAGGCTTAACTACAGAAATGAGAGTTCTGCCTCTGTCCAAGGTTGGTAATTTGATGCCTCCTTGTATTGTTGGGAGTAGGAAACTCAAAGTTAGAAAATGAATTAGCTGAGGCAGTGAGTAGTGGACCAGTGACACAGAAATAAAGAATATGACTTGGCGACTGATTGGCAAGGCAAATAAATCAGTAAACCTTGGTTCTGAATAGATTAATTTTGCTAGAAAAATAGCTCTGCACTGGGACCAGATTCCTAAAAATCCTAAGTTTTATGTAGGATCAAGATTTTAAATAGATAGAATATTGGCAGAGTTTTCAGTGTAAATCTCAAATGTTCCATAATTAATAGCGGCTTTTTAACCATAGATTTTTCAGATGGTTTACAGTAGTGGGTCTCACCCAGGGATAGTTCACCGCCCCTCTGTCCCTCCCTTCCCTCTCCCAACTCCCTAGGGAACATTTGGCAATGTCTAGAGCCATTTTTGGTTGTCACACCAGGAGTTTCTTCTGACATGTAACAAGTAGAAGCTAGGGACACTAGTAGACAGCTCCTCTCACCAAGAAAATATTATCTAGTCCAAAATGTCAATAGTGCCAAGGCTGAGAACACTGGTTTACATTGTATTTCTTCTAAAAATTCTAGACTCACGCTTTTAAAACACATTTATCTCTTAGTTCAGCTCTTCATGGCTTAGTTTTGCTTGTTTCATTACCAAAAAAAAACTAGACAGTTGCATAAATTCACTACTTTCTTGATGAATCCATTCTATCAATGCAGGTTCAAGAACTTCATTTTTACTTTTTGCATTATGCAGTTATTTCAAAATTTTGCTGTGTTCTTGATAATTACTATCTCTATTAACTTTCAACAACTGGTAATTATAAGTCATAAATTGTGATGACTGTCACAAATATTTTTCAGTAAAATGCCTCAGATTTCTGCAGTAATTCTACATTTTATACTATTGATAATGTAAGATGCTTTCTATTCGCTGTGGTACATATACACCATGGAACACTATGCAGCCATAAAGAGGAATGAGATCACATCCTTTGCAGAGACATGGATGAAGCTGGAAGCCATTATCCTCAGCAAATTAACACAGGAACAGGAAACCAAACACCGCATGTTCTCACATATAAATGGGAGCTAAACAATGCGAACACATGGACACAGGGAGGACACAGTAACAACACTTACTGGGGTCTGTTGGGGGAGGGTAGAGTTGGGGAGAACATTAGGGAAAAGAGCTAATGCATGCTGGGCTTAATACCTAATGGGCTTAATATCTAATGGGTTGATAGCTGCAGCAAACCACCATGGCACATGTTTACCTATGTAACAAACCTGTACATCCTGTACATGTACCCAGAACTTAAAAATATATAAAATAATTATTTTAAAAATGCTTTCTATTCATCTCATTTTTATTAAGCACAAGGATTTTTATTTTTGATTTTTCATAGTTCATTTAAACATAAATACAAAAACATCAAAAACATATACATGCACAGTATTTGAAATCTGTGTATATTTCCACATGCATATGTATGTTTGTATGTTTATATATATTGAAACTACAGATGCACATGTCACCAGTAAGAGCTCTGTGACACTTTTGACTCCTTACCTCTTCAGATCAGATTTGCCAAATGAGTTTCGGCAACAAATTAAAAACAACAGCAAGTGAATTCCTGAGTTTTCTGGATTTAGAAAGTCCAAAAAAAAAGTTTGTGGACCTGTGTTGGGGTCATGGACTCTTCAACTGTTTCCCATTACATTTAGTATAAATCGAAATCCTAACATGACAATGATTTTAATTGTTCACTTCTTGTTATTTCTCCAGTTTAATCTTTTCCCCTCCTTTCCTTCATGCTGTGCTTTAGTGAACTTTTTTTCTGGTTTCTTGAAGAAGTTCACCAATTCTTTCAAGCTTTTGTACATGGTATTATGCTTACCTGAAATGTGCCTCCCTTTTTGTCTAGAGAGACACTCTGTCCCCTGGCTCACACCCACTAAACCTGTAAGGTCACATTTGAACTGTCACTCTCACAGTCCTTCTCTGGCACCTTAATGTAATTTAGATCATCCTATTCTTTCTTCTAGAACTCCACACTTCTCTTAACATTTTTCGTTCCTGTATAAGGTGTTGTGTGTTTGGTTTTTTGCCATCAATTTCACTACTCTTTAAGTTCCTCCAGCGGAGGGGAGAGGTCTATTTTTCCCGTTTGGATTCCCAGGAGACAGCACAGGTCAGACACAAGGTAAGCACTAAGGAAGCATTTACAGAATGGAGGCAGTGGGTCTTGTTTAAGGAATGAGTAGAGTGTGGCATGATAGGAGGAAGCAGGAAGTGTCTTTTGGATGGAGGCTCCCAGGAGGAGAAAGCGCAGAAGACAGTGATGAGGCAGATGATCCTGATCCAGAGCCTTGCAAAGAGGCGTCCAGCTCAGCTCGGAAATGGGGGGTGGATCCCAAATGGTATTCCACGCCCCTCGCAACTTCCCTCCGCCTCAGGCAGATGGAAGACTAACCCCTGGGTGGTCGAGGGTGGCTGGTGGGGGCCAGTCAAAGTGTTCCCCGCTGCGCCCTGCTGATTGTGGGCATAGCCATCACTCTTTTCCCAGGATGCCGCCCAAGAAACCGGTTCTTCATGTCCCCGCGGCACATTTCTTGGAGCAGATTAAACATGAGTGCTATTTCTCCAATGGGACAGAGCGGCTGCGGTTTGTGCAGAGACTCATCCACACCGGAAGGAGTATGCGCGCTTCCATAGCGATGCGGGAAAGTTCTGGGCTGTGGCGGCGCTGGAGCGGAGAAGAGTCCAGGAATGGAAACAGCCAGAAGAACCTGTTGGGCTGCTTGCGGGGTCTGTTGGACACCTACTTCAGACACAACTACGGGGTTTTTGAGAGCTTGTCCATGCAGAGGCGAGGTGAGCAAGGCGGGTGGAGGAGGGGAGTAGGGTCCCTGAGAACAGGGAGTGTGTGTGTATGCACACGTAAGCAGCCTGTGGGAGGGTGTAGGATTGTGAGCCAGAAGGAATTAGGAGGGCTAAGGTAGGTGAGTGTAGAGTGGGGATTTGTCTGTGTGTCTGTTGTGGGAGGGAACACAGGAGGGAGCTTCAGCTTGTCCTTCCAGCCTTCTGGGCAGAGATGAGATGAGAGGGGGGTGGGAATGGTGGTGCAGCGGGCTGGAGGAGACCTTAATCGCCCTGGGTCATTAGAGATTCAGGAAAGGGAGATTTACCTAGTCTGCTGTTGGCATGAAAGTTTAGGGGAGAAGAGATGAGAAATGATAATGTGAGGGATAATGTGAGGAGGCTAGTCACAAACTGTCCTTGGTACACACCCTTTATGATCCCGAAATCTCTGAAATAAAAGTGTATGATATTTGTTTGCATAAGCATTTCACTGAGAAAAAAAGTATTAGACTAATTTCTTTCTTTTTTATTTTAAACTTTTATTTTAGTTTTAGGGATACATGTGCAGGTTTGCTCTATAGGTAAACTGCATGTCAGGTGGATTTGATGTACACATAATTTCATCACCAAGGTAATAAGCATAGTACCTCACAGGTATTTTTCCTGATCCTTTCCCTCCTCCTATCCTTCACCCTCAAGTAGGTCCCCATATGTACTGTTCTCTTCTTTGTATCCATGTGAACTCAATGTTTAGTTCCCACTTATAAGTGAGAACATGTGGTATTTGGTTTTTTGTCCCTATGTTAGTTTGCATAAGATAATGGCCTCCAGCTCCATCCATGTTCCTGCAAAGGACATCATCTTGAGAGGTGATGCTGGCCAGGCTTCTGGGTTGGGCGGGGACTTGGAGAACTTTTCTGTCTAGCTAAAGGATTGTAAACGCACCAATCGGCACTCTGTAAAAACACACCAATCAGCACTCTGCATCTAGCTAAAGGTTTGTAAACGCACCAATCAGCACTCTGTAGAAACGCCCCAATCAGCGCTCTGTGTCTAGCTAAAAGTTTGTAAACGTGCCAGTCAGCACTCTGTAAAATGGACCAATCAGCAGGATGTGGGCGGGGCCAAATAAGGGAATAAAAGCTGGTCACCCCAGCCAGCAGCTGCAACCCACTCAGGTCCCCTTCCACACTGTGGAAGCTTTGTCCTTTCAGTGTTTGCAATAAATCTTGCTGCTGCTCACTCTTTGGGTCTGCACTACCTTTATGAGCTGTAACACTCACTGCAAAGGTCTGCAGCTTCACTCCTGAAGCCAGCAAGACAACAAACCCACCAGGAGGAACGAACAACTCAGGACACACCACCTTTAAGAGCTGTAACACTCACTGTGAAGGTCTGCGGCTTCACTCCTGATGTCAGCGAGACCACAAACCCACTGGGAGGAACGAACAACTCCGGATGCACCACCTTTAAGAGCTGTAACACTCATGGCAAAGGTCTGCAGCTTCACTCCTGAAGTCAGCAAGACCACGAACCCACCAGAAGGAAGAAACTTGGGACACATTTGAACATCTGAAGGAACAAACTCCAGACACACCATCTTTAAGAACTGTAACACTCACCGCGAGGGTCCATGGCTTCATTCTTGAAGTCAGCGAGACCAAGAACCCACCAGAAGGAACCAATTCTGGACACAATCTCATTCTTTTTATGGCTGCATAGTATTCCATGGTGTATATGTACCACGTTTCCTTTAACCAGTCCACTGTTGATGGGCGTCTAGGTTGATTCAATGTCTTTGCTATTGTGAACAGTGCTGCAATGAACATATGTGTGCATGTGTCTTTATGGTAGAATGGTTTATATTCCTTTAGGTATATACACAGTAATGGGATTGCTGAATCAAATGGTAATTCTCTTTTTAGTTCTATGCACCACACTGCTTTCCACAATGGCTGAACTGATTTACATTTCTGTTAGCAGTGTATAAGCATTCTCTTTTCTCTGCAACCTCACCAGCATCTGTTATTTTTTGACTTTTTAATAGTAGCCATTCACACTGGTATGAGATGGTATCTTATTGTGATTTTGACTTGCATATCTCTAATAATTAGTGCTGTTGAGAATTTTTTCATATGTTTGTTGGCTGCATGTATATCTTCTTTTGAAAAGTGTCTGTTCATGTCTGTTCATGCCCATATTTTAATGAGGTGGTTTGGTTTTTTTCTTGTAAATTTGTTTAAGTTCCTTATAGATTCTGGATATTAGACTTTCGTCAGATGCATAGTTTGCAAATATTTTCTGTCGCAGGTGAGCAATAACTATCTGGGCCAGTGGTGCCAGGGTAAAAGAATTTACCAAGACAGTTGTAGGTAGAAAAAAAGCAGATTTATTAGAGAAAGTAGGAAAATAACGTTGCAAGGAGGCAACAGGTAGGCCAGCAGAAGAAAAGCTGACTGCACAGAAACAAAAGGCTTGCAGGAGATTTTATAGGATGGTTCTTAGGCTGCAGAGTGCTACGTGCAGTAGCAATAATGCCAGGGTTGCAGTGAGCTAGCTTACAGATGTCTGATGGTAGTTGGGCACGGGAAGACTGTGAGTTATTTGCACAGGTGGGCTGTGTGTTCTGGACCATGAGAAAAGACAGACTTATAGCTTATTTGCTTTACCTCTTTGCTTGCTTCTGGTCCCACCAGCCTGACTCCTTTTCCCGAATTAGGACTTGACATTTTCTCCATTCTCTAGGTTTTCTGTTTACTCTGTTGATAGTTTCTTTTACTGCACAGAAGCTCTTAAGTTAAATTAGGTCCCATTTGTCAATTTTTGTTTTTGTTGTGATTGCTTTTGGTGTCTTTGCCATGAAATCTTTGCCAAGTCCTATGTTCAGAATGGTATATTCTAGGTTACTTTCCAGGGTTTTTATGATTTTAGGTTTTACATTTAAGTCATTAATTCACTTTAAGTTGATTTTTGTATATGGTGTAAGGTAAGAGTCCAGCTTCAGTCTTCTGCGTATGGCTAGCCAGTTACTACAGCACCATTTATTGAATGAGGAGTCCTTTCCTCATTGCTTGTTTTTGTCATCTTTGTCAAAGATCAGATGGTTGGAGTTGTACGCATTATTTCTGGACTCTCTATTCTGTTCCGTTTGTCTATGTGTCTGCTTTTGTACCAGTACCATGCTGTTGTGGTTACTGTGGCCTCGTAGTATAGTTTGAAGTTGAGTAACATAGTACCTCTTACTTTATTCTTTTGCTTAGGATTGCCTTAGCTATTCAGGCTCTGTTTTGCTTCCATATGAATTTTAAAGTAGTTTGTTCTAGTTCTGTGAAGACTGTCAATGGTAGTTTAATGAGAATAGCATTGAATCTATAAATTACTTTGGGCAGTATGGCCATTTTAATGATATTGAGTCTTCCTATCCATGAGCATGATAATTTTTTCCATTTGTTTGTGTCATCTCTAATTTCTCTGAGCAGTGTTTTGTAGTTCTTCTTGGAGAGATCTTTCACCTCCGTAGTTAGCTGTATTCTTAGGTAATATGTGTGTATGTGGAAATTGTGACTGGGATTATGTTCTTGATATGGGTCTCGGCTTGTGTGTTCTTTGTGTATAGGAATGCTGCTGATTTTTATATGTTGATTTTTTTTTATCTTGAAACTTTGCTGAAGTTGTTTATCATCTAAAGGAACTTTTGGGCCAAGATTTGGAGATTTGGGGTTTTCTAGACACAGGATCATATCATCTGCAAACAGGGATAGTTTGACTTCCGCTCTTCCTCTTTGAATGCCCTTTATTTCTTTCTCTGGCCTGATGCTGTGGTCAGGACTTTCAATACTATCTTGAATAAGAATGGTGAGGGAGGGCCGGGCACAGTGGCTTACACCTGTAATCCCAGCGCTTTAGGACGCTGAGGTGGGTGGATCACGAGATGAGGATATCAAGATCATCCTGGCTAACATGATGAAACCTGGGCTCTGCTAAAAAAAAAAAAAAAAAAAAAAAAAAAAAAAAAAAAAAAATAGGACATGTGCCTGTAGTCCCAGCTACTTGGGAGGCTGAGGGAGGAGAATTGCTTCAACCCAGGAAGCGGAGGTTGCAGTGAGCTGAGATTGCGCCACTGCACTTCAGCCTGGTGACAGAGCAAGACTTCGTCTCCAAAAAAAAAAAAAAACAGTAGTGAGAGAGGGCATCTTTGTCTTCTGCTGATTTTCAAGAGCAATGCTTCCAGCTTTTGCCTATTCACTATGTTGTTGGCTGTGGGTTTGTCACTGATGGCTCTTATTATTTTGAAGTACGTTCCTCCAATGCCTAGTTTACTGAGCTTTTTTTTTTTTTAAGATGGAGTCTCTCTGTTGTCAGGCTGGAGTGCAGTGGTGTGATCTTGGCTCACTGCAACCTCCACCTTCCGGGTTCAAGTGATTCTCCTGCTTCAGCCTCCTGAGTAGCTGCGACTACAGGCGTGTGCCACCACGCCCAGCTGTTTTCATTTTTAGTAGAGACAGGGTTTCACCATGTTGGACAGGATGGTCTCAATCTCCTGACCTTGTAATCCACCTGCCTTGGCCTCCCAAAGTGCTGGGATTACAGGCGTGAACTGAGCATTTTTAACATGAAGTGCTGTTGAATTTTAACAAAAGCCTTTTCCACATCTATTGAGATGAGCAGGTGGTTGTCGTCTTTCATTCTGCTTTATGTGATGTATCACATTTGTTGATTTGTATATGTTGAACTAACCTTGCATCCCAGGGGTAAAATCTACTGATTGTGGTACATTAGCTTTTGATGTGCTGCTTGATTTGGTTTGTTAGTATTTTGTTAAGGATATTTGCATCTATGTTCATCAAGAGTATTGGTCTGAAGTTTTCTTTTTTTGTTGTGTTTCTGCCCGGTTTTGGTATCAGGATGATGCTGGCCTCAGAATGAGTTGGGGAGTCATCCCTTCTCCTCAATTTTTTTGGAATAATTTTAATAGGAATAGTACCAGGTCTTCTTTATCCATCTGGTAGAATTCAGCTGTGAATCCATCTGGTCCCAGGCTTTTTTTGGTTGGCAGGCTTTTTATTACTGATTGAATTTCAGAACTCATTATTGGTCTGTTTAGGAATTCAGTTTCTTCCTGGTTCAGTCTTGAGAGGGTGTATGTGTCCAGGAATTTATCCATTTCTTAAATATATATTCATCTATATTAGTCCATTATCATGCTGCTGATAAAGGCATACCTGAGATTGGGCAATTTACAAAAGAAGGAGGTTTAATGGACTCGCAGTTCCACATGGCTGGGGAGGCCTCACAATCATGGTGGAAGGTGAAAAACACATCTCATGTGGCAGCAGACAAGAGAAGAGGACTTGTGCAGGGAAACTCCCCTTCATAAAACCATCAAATCTCATGAGACTTATTCACTATCACAGGAATAGTACAGGAAAGACCTACCCCATGATTAAATTACCTGCCACCAGGTCCCTCCCACAACACGTGGGTATTATGGGACCTACAATTCAAGGTGAGATTTGGGTGGGGACACAGCCAAACCATATCATTCCACCACTGGCCCCTCCCAAATCTCATGTCCTCACATTTCAAAACCAATCATGCCTTCTCAAGAGTACCCCAAAGTCTTATTTCTACATTAACTCAAAATCCACAGTCCAAATTCTCATCTGAGACAAGGCAAGTCCCTTCTGCCTATGAGCCTGTAAAATCAAAAGCAAGCTAGTTACTTCTTAGACACAATGAGGGTACAGGCATTGGATAAATGTACCCATTCCAAATGGAAGAAACTGGCCAAAATGAAGGGACTTAAAGGCCCCATGCAACTCTGAAATCCAGCAGAGCACTCAAATCTTAAACTCCAAAAAACGACCTCCTTTGACTCCATATCTCACATCCAGGTCACACTGATGCAAGAGGTGGGTTCCCCTGATCTTGAGCAGCTCCGCCCCTGTGGCTTTGCAGGATATAGCCGCTCTCCAAGCTGCTTTCAAGGGCTGGCATTGAGTGTCTGCAGCTTTTCCAGTGCATGATGCAAGCTGTCAGTGGATCCATCATTCTGGAGTCTGGAGGATGGTGTTCCTCTCTCAAAACTCCACTAGGCACTGCCCCATTGGGAACTCTGTGTGAGGGTTCCCACTCCACATTTCCCTTCTGCACTGCCCTAGCAGAGGTTCTCCATGAGTGCCCTGCCCAGGCAGCAAACTTCTGCCTGGACATCCAGGCATTTCCATACATCCTCTGAAATCTAGGTAGAGGTTCCCAAACCTCAACTCTTGACTTCTGTGTACCTGTAGGCTCAACACCACATGGAAGCTGCCAAGGCTTGGGGCTTGCATCCTCTGAAGCCATGGCCTGAGCTCTATGTTGGCCCCTTTTAGTCACAGCTGGAGTGGCTGAGACACAGGGCACCAAGTCCAAAGACCACATACAGCACGGGGACACTGGGCCCAGCCCAAGAAACCATTTTTTCCTCCTAGGCCTCCAGGCCTGTGATGGGCAGGGCTGCCGTCAAGACCTCTGACATGGCTGGGCATGGTGGCTCACACCTGTAATCCCAGCACTCTGGGAGGCTGAGGCAGGTAGATCATGAGGTTAGGAGATCGAGACCATCCTGGCTAACACGGTGAAACCCCGTCTCTACTAAAAATACAAAAAATTAGCCAGGCATGGTGGCAGGTGCCTGTAGTCCCAGCTACTCGGGAGGCTGAGGCAGGAGAATGGCATGAACCCGGGAGGCAGAGCTTGCATTGAGCCAAGATCGTGCCACTGCACTCCAGCCTGGGTGACAGAGCGAGACTCTGAAAAAAAAAAAAAACAAAACCTCTGACATGCCTTGGAGACATTTTCCCCATTGTCTTGATGATTAACTTTCATCTCCTCGTTACCCATGCAAATTTCTGCAGCCGGCTTGAATTTATCCTCAGAAAATTGGAGTTTCTTTTCTATTGCATTGTCAGGCTGCAAATTTTCCAAACATTTATGCTCTGCTTCCCTTATAAAACTGAATGGCTTTAACAGCATGCAAGTAACCTCTCGAATGCTTTGCTGCTTAGAAATATCTTCTGCCAGATGCCCTAAATCATCTCTCTCAAGTTCAAAGTTCCACAAATCTCTAGGACAGGGCAAAATGCCACCAGTCTCTTTGCTAAAACATAATGAGTCACCTTTGCTACAGTTCCCAACAAGTTCCTCATTTCCATCTGAGACTACCTTAGCCTGGACTTTATTGTCCACATCACCATCAGCATTTTGGGCAAAGGCATTCAACAAGTCTCTAGGAAGTTCCAAAATTTCCCACATTTTCCTATCTTCTTCTGAGCCCTCCAAACTGTTCCAACCTCTGCCTGTTACCCAGTTCCAAAGTCACTTCCACATTTTCAGGTATCTTTTCAGCATTGCTGCACTCTCCTCTATTAGTCTGTTATCATGCTGCTGACAAAGGTATACCTGAGACTGGGTAATTTACAAAAGAAAGAAATTTAATGGACTGACAGTTCCACGTGGCTAGGGAGGCCTCACAATCATCATGGAAGGTGAAAGTCACATCTCACATGGTGGCACACAAGACAAGAGAACTTGTGCAGGGAAACTCATCTTTATAAAACTATCAGATCTCATGAGACTTATTCGCTATCATGAGAATAGTATGGGAAAAACCCACCCCCATGATTCAATTACCTCCCACCAGGTGCCTCCCATGGCATGTGAGAATTGTGGGAGCTACAATTCAAGGTGAGATTTGGATGGGAACACAGCCAAGCCATATCAGCACCCAACACGGGAACACCCAGATTCATAAAGCAAGTTATTAGGGACCTTCAAAGAGACTTAGACTCCCATGCAATAATACTTGGAGATGTTAACAACCCACTGATAATATTAGACAGATCATCGAGACAAAAAATTAACAAAGATATTCAGGACTTGAACTCAGCACTGAATCAAATGGACCTGATAGTCATCTATAGAATTATCCACACCAAAACAACAGTATATACATTCTTCTCATAACCACATGGCATGTACTCTAAAATTGATCACATAATCGGAAGTCAAATACTCCTCAGCAAATGCACAAGAACTGAAATCATAAAAAACAATCTTTCAGACAACAGTGCAATCAAATTAGAAATTAAGACTAAGAAATTCATTCAAAACCACACAATTACATGGAAGTTGAACCGCCTGCTCCTGAATGACTTTTGTGTAAATAATGAAATTAAGGAAGAAATTAAGAAGTTCTTTAAAACTGATGAGAACAATGATACAACATACCAGAATCTCTGGGACACAGCTAAGGCAGTGTTAAGCGGGAAATTTATGCATCAAATGCCCACATGAAAAAGTTAGGAAGACCTCAATTTAACAACCTAACATCACAACTAAAAGAACTGGTCAACCAGGTACAAACCAATATCAAGGCTAGCAGAAGACAAGAAATAACCAAAATCAGAGCTGAACTAAAGGAGATTGAGACAGAAAAAAAACACTCAAAAGATCAATGAATCCAGGAATTTGTTTCTTGAAAAAAATTAATTAAAAAAAAGACCTCTAGTTAGACTAATAAAGAAGAAAAGAGAGAAGATTAAAATAATCACACTCAGAAATGACAATGGGGATTTACCACTGATCCCACAGAAACACAAATAACCATCAGAGAATATTAAAAACACCTCTATGCACATAAACTAGGAAACCTAGAAGAAACTGATAAATTTCTGGAAACATACACCCTCCCAAGACAGAACCAGGAAGAAATTGAATCCCTGAATAGACTGATAATGATCTCAGAAATTAAATCAGTAATAAGTAGACTACCAAACAAAAAAAAACCCTAGGACTAGAATAATTCACAGCTGAATTCTGCCTGATGTACAAAGAAGAGCTGGTACCATTCCTGTTATAATTATTCCAAAAAAATTGAGGAAGACGGATACCTCTCTAACTCATTCTATGAGGCCAGCATCATCAGGATCAGCACAAAAACCTGGCAGACACCCACACAAAAGAAAACTTCAGGCAAATATTATTGATGAAGATTGATGCAAAAATCCTCCACAAAATACTGGCAAACCGAATCCAGCAGTACGTTAAAAAGCTAATCTACAATGATCAAGTATGCTTTATCCTGGTGATGCAAGGTTAGTTCAACATATGCAAATCAATAAATTTAATTCATTACATAAACAGTACTAAAGACAGAAGCCACATGATTAGCTCAATAGATGCAGGAATGGCTTTTGATAAAATTCAATATCCCTTCATGTTAAAAACTCTTAATAAACTGAGTATTAAGTGAACATAACTTAAAATAATAAGAGCCTTCTGTGACAACCCCACAGCTAATACCATACTAAATGGGAAAAAGCTGGAAGCATTCCCCTTGAAAACCAGCGCAAGACAAGGATACCCTCTCTCACTACTCCTATCCAACATAGTATTGGAAGTCTTGGCCAGGGCAGTCATGCAAGAAAAAGAATTAAAGGGCATCCAAACAGGAAGAGAGGAAGTTGAACCATGCCTATCTGCAAATGGCATGATCCTATATCAAGAAAACCCCATAGTCTCAGCCCCAAAGCTCTTTAAGCTAATGAACAACTTCAGCAAAGTCTTGGCATTCAAAATTAATGTGGAAAAATTACTAACATTCCTATACACCACAACAGTCAAGCTGAGAGCCAAATCAGGAACATAATCCTATTCACGATTGCCACACACACACAAAATACCTAGGAATACAGCTAACCAGTAGAAAGATCTCTACAAGGAAAACCACAAACCACTGCCCAAAGAAATCAGAGATGACACAAATAAATGGGAAAAAAATACCATGTTCATGGAAAAGGAAGAATCAACATTGTCTGGGCGCGGTGGCTCACATCTGTAATCCCAGCACTTCCAGAGGCCAAGGCAGGCGAATCACCTGAGGTCAGGAATTTGAGACCAGCTTGGCCAACAAGGTGAAACCCCATCTCTAGTAAAAATACAAAAAAATTATCCAGGCGTGATGGTGTACGCCTGTAATCCCAGCTACTAGGGAGGCTGAGGCAGGAGAATCACCTGAACCCAGGAGGCAGAGGTTTCAGTGAGTCGAAATCACGCCATTGCACTCCAGCCTGGGTGACAGAGCCAGACTCTATCTCAAAAAAAAAAAAAAAAAAAAGGAAAAATCAATATGATGAAAGTGGCCATACTCCCACAAAGCAATTAGAGAATAGTTTATCAGTTTCTTTCTTTCTCTTTCTTTCTTTCTTTTTCTCTCCTTCCTTCCTTCTTTCTTTCTTCTTTCTTTTTCTTCCTTCTTTCCTTCCTTCCTTTTTCTTTTTCTTTCTTCTTCCTTTCTTTCCTTTCTTTCTCTCTCTCTCTTTCTTCTCTTTCTTCTTTCTTTTTTCTTTCTCTCTCTTTCTCTCTTCCTTTTCTTTCTCTCTTCCTTTTCTTTCTCCTTCCTTCCTTCTTTCCTTCCTTCCTTTCACCCTCCCTCCCTTCCTCCCTTCCCTCCCTCCTTCCCTTCTTCCTTCCTTCTTTTTCTCTCTTTCTCCTCCCTCCCTTCCTTCCTTTTTTCCATCTTTCCCTTCTTCCTTCCTCTCTCCCTCCCTTCTTTTTTCCTTCCTTTCTTCTTTCCTTCTTTCCTTTTTTTCCTCCCTCCCTCCCTTCCTTCTTTTTTCTCCTTCCTTCCTTCTTTCCTTCCTCCCTCCGTCCCTTCCTTCTTTTTGGAGACAGGATCTTGCTCTGTCAGATAGGCTGAAGTGCAGTGGCTCACTGCAGCCTCGAATTCCTGGGCTCAAGCAATCCTCCCACCTTAGCCTCCCAAGTAGCTGTGTCTGTAGGGGCATGCCACCTTATCCACCTGACAAAAAACAAAACAAAACATTTGGCTGGGCACGGTGGCCCATGCCTGTAATCTCAGAACTTTGGGAGGTCAAGGCAAGTGGATCACGAGGTCATGAGATCAAGACCATCCTGGCCAACATGGTGAAACCCTGTCTCTACTAAAAATACAAAAATTAGCTGGGCATGGTGGTGTGCACGTGTAGTCTCAGCTACTCGGGAGGCTGAGGCAGTAGAATTGCTTGAACCTGGGAGGCGGAGGTTGCAGTGAGCCGAGATCACATCACTGCACTCCAGTCTGGCAACAGAGCGAGACTCCGTCTCAAAAAAAAAAAAAAATGTAGACGCTGGGGTCTTGCTATGCTGTCAGGCTGGCCTCAAATTCCTGGCCTCAATTTATCCTTCCTCCTTGGCCTCCCAAAGTGTTGGGATTACAGGTATAAGCCATCATACTTGGCTAAGTTTGGCAATTTCTTGAAAAACTAAACATATATTTCCATATGCCCATGAATTATATCCCAGACATTTATACCAGAGAAATGAAAACTCATGAACTCATGCTCATAGAAAAACCTTAAACACATGTTCAAAACAGCTTTATTTATAGTGACCCCAAACTAGAAACAGCAAAAATGTTCAATAGGCAGATAGTTAAACAAACTGTGCTGCATTTAGACCATGGAATACTACTTAGCAATAAAAAATAAAAGATTGTCGATATATGCAGCAGCTTGGATGGATCTCATGGGTATTATGCTAAGTGAAAAACACCAGTCACACACTGCATGATTCCATTTAACTAGTATTTTCAAAATGACACTATTCTAGCGATTAATAGCAAATAAATTAGTGGTTTTAAGTTGTTAAGGTGATTGTGTGGGGGGAATTTGGCTATAAAGGGAAGCATGACGAAGATCTCTGTGATATGGAATAGCTCTGTGCTTGATTGTGGTGGTGTTTACATGAATCTACAAATGTGATAAGACATATGCATAAAACTATACACACACATTGTATCAAGGTATTTTCTTGGTTTTGCTACTGTGCTATAATTACTTAAAATATAAACATTTGGAGAAACTGGGTGAAGGCGTATGCAGAATGTCTCTGTACTGTCTTTGCAATTTCCCATGAATCTATAATTATTTTAAAATAAGAAAATATTAAAATGGCTTTCTTGCTGAAATCCCAAACTCCAGAATATCAAATGCTGGCAAGGATATAGAACAACAGGGACTCTCATTCATTGCTGGTAGGAATGCAAAATGATACAGCCATTTTGGAAGATATTCTAGTCATTTCTTACAAAGCTAAACATACTCTTACCATATGATCCAGCAATTGCACTTCTATGTATTTATCCAAAATGGAAAACTTATGTCTGCACAAACATCTGTCCATGGATGTTTATAGCAGCTTTATTCATAATTGCCAAAAATTAGAAGCAACCAAGATGTCCTTCAATAGACTAATGGGTAAATAAACCATAGTACATTTATACAATGGAGTATTATTTAACATTAAAGAAAAATAAGCTATGAAGCTATGATAATATATGCAGGAAACCTGTATGCATATGGCTGAGCAAAAAACTCTCATCTGAAAAAGCTCTATACTATATGATTACAAGCATGTGACATTCTGGAAAAGGCAAAATAATAGTAAATAGCTCAGAGAATGCCAATGGTTCAGAAGGAGGAGGGAAGGATGAGTAGATGGAGCCTGGGGCATTTTTAGATCAGTGAAGCTATTTTGTATGATCCTGCAATGGTGGATATATAATATTATGTATTTGTCAGAACCCATATAACTGTGTAATACAGAGTGAACCCTCGTATAACTATGAACTTTAGTTAATATTAATTATCAGTATTGGTTCATCAATTGTAACAAATGTACCACATTAATAACATTAATACAGGATGTTAAGCATTGTAGAAACTGGGGATGGTGGAGCTCTCTATACACTTTCCTGCAATTTTTCTGTTAACTTAAAACAGCTCTAAAAATAAAAGTCTATTAAAATGGTTTTCTTTTCTTTTTTTTTTTTTTTTTTTTTTTTTTTTGAGGCAGAGTCCCACTCTGTCTCCCAGGCTGGAATGCAGTGGTGTGATCTCGGCTCACTGCAAGCTCTGCCTCTCGGGTTCATGCCATTCTCCCGCCTCAGCCTCTCGAGTAGCTGGGACTACAGGCGCCCGCCACCACACCTGGCTAATTTTTTGTATTTTTAGTAGAGACGAGGTTTCACCGTGTTAGCCAGGATGGTCTCAATCTCCTGACCCCGTGATCCACACACTTCGACCTCCCAAAGTGCTAGGATTACAGGCGTGAGCCACCGTGCCCAGCCAAAAATGGTTTTCTTACATGGTAGTGTATGGGTTTACTTTTTGCTTTCTTAATCCATACTTGTCTAAGTTTTAGTGTATTCTCTGTGTTAAGCTATTTATTTTATAATAAAGTTTGTAGTCATGTAAGAAAGACACTTGTACCTATTCTACCTTCAGTAGTCTCAAGATTCTGCTTTGATTCTCTGAACCAACAGTAGAGAAACTTTTTTTTTTTTTTTGAGACTGAGTCTCAGTCTGTTGCCAGGCAGGAGCGCAATGGTGCGATCTCGGCTCGCTGCAACCTCTGCCTCCCGGATTCAAGCGATACTCCTGCCTCAACCTCCTGAGTAGCTGGGATTACAAGTGCCTATCACCACACTTGGCTAATTTTTGTATTTTTAGTAGAGATGGGGTTTCACCATGTTGGCCAGGATGGTCTTGATCTCCTGACCTCGTGATCCGCCTCGGCCTCCCAAAGTGCTGGGATTACAGGCGTGAGCCACTGGGCCCAGCCGAGAAACTTATTTATTAGTAAGGCTTAGAAGGTCATGATGCTTTGGTTTATCCTTGTTTTGTTTAGCTTCTCTTAGATTTTTATCATCAGGCTATAGAAATTTTGAGAAAAACAACAGAACTTATCATTTTTTGCAATATTTTATTATCACTAAGCATGTATCTAATTACTTTGCTTGCATTTTCCTTTTAATTCTGATATTAATTCAGTGTAGTAAAAATTAACACCAGTATTCTCATGAGTAATGTGAGGCTAAGTTAAGTAAGATACCAGTGAAAACATACCTAGTAAATGATACAGCCAAGCTGAAACCCAAGCCTAACTCATTTCAACAGCATTTATTTGCAGTCTACCACACTATCATGAATAGTTTATCTTTGTGGTTTATGGCAGGTTCTGGAAACTATTTTAGAAATAAATATCAAGTCATAGTTTTATAGACAAATGAGCAACAGTTCATTGTGTTTCAAATATTCTTTCCTCTCATCTTAATGTCATATCTTTCTCCCCAACCCCAAATTTCACTCAGCTTTTCCACTCAAAGACACATCTTCAAATATAAGATGGTTTCAAGAATCAGTCTGACTACTCTCTCGGTAATAAAATAGGCATCTGAGACTATGTCTAACAGAATGGGTAAGGCCAGTCTTCAGTGTCCAATCTCTTTGCTCGTTAAATCTGGAATGAATGATGTTGATATGTAAGTTCTGCAATGTTTATGGATTCTTGCCTCTTCCTTCTCCCCACTCTAACCTCATCTGCTCCCCTCCATCCCATGCATTCTAAGATCCATACCTTGGGGTTTCAGATTCACTCTACTGAAGATACAGTTATATCATTGCTCAGTAGAGATCTCCCAACAAACCAACCCCACTTTAGGTTTTCCTGATGAGGACCAGACCACAACAAGAGGGTTGCCTGCAGATGCACAAAATGAGACCAAGCCCAAATGAACCGGGATATGTCTGATGAATTCTAGAATTTATAAGATAAATTCAACATTCAGATATTTTACCAGGAAAGGATCACATATATTCCCCAGGACCAACTCCCCACCCCCGACCGCCACCCAAAGAACTGGCTTAAACACCAAAAATTCCACCCAAGATCATCAAAATAGTTTATTGTGTTCAGAAAAATCACAGTTTAAGGAAACCTTAAACAATAAGTACACAAGAGATGCCCCCATGGGGCATTCCATAGCAGAGACAGACTCCTGTATGATTTATTCCAGAGACGTTGCATGGTGATAATAAAATGATGGGAAATAGAGGAAAATAGATACAGGAAAAGGCAACAGGACAGGGAAGCCAGCTAGATGTTAGAGTACGGAGCAATCGAGGAGGCATAACCACACTTGGGGTGGCTATAGGGCTGGAAAATGCTGAAGATGACTGCTTTCACTGAGGTCAAGGATTGGAATATTGCCAGCTTTGTAAAGCCATTAAAGCAGAAGTTTCTTCAGCGATCTTCTCTCTAAGAAACACCATCACCTATGGCAAGACAGACATAGTTACTAAGGAATATAAGATCAGTTTTGAGCTCCTTGCTTCAGATTCTTTCCTCTTCTCTCTTAATCCTTTGACTTTGCAAAATTCTTTCAATGTTCATCTAACCTTTCCAACATGAACTAACTGTATACCCTACTCTCCAACTGAACATAATAAGCACCCATGCTTTACCTTTTTTTACAGTTTCTGATACTACATTTGAGACTAAAGGAGCAAAAGCAGGCATTGGCCTCTAAGAGATTCCCATTTCATGCAATGAATTGACCCTAACCTGAAAGGAGCCAGGATCTGGGAATGCTTCTGAACTGATGACCTGCCCTAAGAAATACAAGCTAGGATGTGCCCAAATCTTGAGGCTTATTTTTCTAGATCCCTAGACTCAGTATTTTCTAGATCCCTAGACTCAGTATTCTAATGTATTTTCTAGATTCCTAGACTCAGTATTCTAATGTGAAACAATGGTTTTAGGTACTGGAGATGATTTCTAAGACTGGAGCCGTGATCGAGGTGCCTGTCTATGGAAAGGGATGACTGACCCTGAAGCTCTGGGATGCCAGATGATACCAATGTCTGATTCGTTCTGGCAAAGAGAAATCAAGAGCCACATCTGTTCCTACCTTGTCTCTTAAATGCATTACATTTCCTTTCCCCACCCTGTTTTCCTCCCTCAGATATCTCCATATATGTCTTCCTCTGACCGCACCTAACTCACCTCCATGTGCCTCACAGAGGCCCCCTGCGTTCTGCTGCATTGCTTTTGCGCACACCCTTGATGATGAAGATGGTCCCAGTGATGATGCCCACCAGACCCACAATCAGGCCCAGGGCACACACCACATTCTCTGTAGTCTCTGGGAGAGGGCTTGGAGCATCAAACTCTGGGGGGAAATAAGGCAGAGTACATGGTAATGAGTGTGGGAAGAAGTAACACTCAGAATCAAATGTAGGGTACTTAATAAAGAGAAAAGTTATTCATAGATTAAAGAAGAGGAAGACAGAATGATGTATTGAGAGAATTACAGATTAGAAAGAGGAGGAAGCTGGGTAGCAGAAGACAGTTGTATTAATTGTAGCAGGTATTATGAAACAGTTAGAACACCGAGTTTCACACAAGTATCATAGAAGGAAACCTTGAAATAAAGGAGATTGAGTGATGGTCCATACCCCAGTGCTTGAGAAGAGGCTCATCCAAGCCCCAGTGCTCCACCCTGCAGTCGTAAACGTCCTCAGTTGAGGGCAGGAAGGGGAGATAGTGGAACTTGCGGAAAAGGTGGTCTTCCCTGGGCAGGAAGACTGTCTCTGACACTCCTGTGGTGACAGGTTTTCCATTTCGAAGCCACGTGACATTGACCACTGGTGGGGTGAACTTGTCGATGAAACAGATGAGGACATTGGGCTCTCTTAGTTCCACAGGGCTGTCTGTGAGCACAGTTACCTCTGGAGGTACTGGGGGACACATGACAGACATGACAGAAATCAGCCATCACTGCTTAGGCTCACCCCTCTCCCTCCCATGCTCAATTGTGGTACAAACCTATCTAAAAACCCTAAAGCTGAAAAAGTAATTGAAATCGTGCCCTGAGAAATCTATGTCACATCCTCAGATAACAATCTCTGACAGCACCCCCTCCCCAAGAAATTGAGCCAATATTGAGGTATAAGATATCCAAGGACTTCCCTTCTGGCTCCCCCAGCATGAACTTAAGGCAATGACTTCATAGGAGACCATGGATGACAGAGACAAGACTTGAGCACATCAAGATAGGATTAAACCCATAAAGTTCTCAGACCTCTGGCATGAGAATTTGGGGCTTGTTTATGGCAAAGTTAGGCCCTTGGAGGGAAAATCAGTTACAATAATCTAACACAAAGAGCTGAAGCAACTACTTTCAAACTATGGATTCCCATGTCCAGGAGTGCAGCAGAGAGGAAGGTACCATTGGTGATCGGAGTAGAATTGGAGCGCTTTGTCATGATTTCCAGGTTGGCTTTGTCCACAGCTATGTTGGCCAATGCACCTTGAGCCTCAAAGCTGGCAAATCGTCCAAATTCTTCAAGCCGCCAGACCGTCTCCTTCTTTGCCATATCCACGTGGAAAATCTCATCACCATCAAAGTCAAACATAAACTCGCCTGATTGGTCAGGATTCAGATAGAACTCGGCCTGGATGATCACGTGTTCTTCTGAAAGGCAAGAAATGGAGAAAGAGAGTTGGGTGGGGGGAATCAGGAGTGGGAAATGAATAACCCACAAACATTTAGGCAGGAAGTGGTGGAAAGAGATTGGGCCAAGAGGAATGAAAGAATGATGGTGAGTAGGGATGAGTGACAAGACAAGGTCTAGGTGAAGGGCATGCTGCTGAACAAAGCTGGGAGGGGAGAAACAAGAAGCACTGGTTATAAAAAGGGTGAATTGAAGGAGATGAGGGCTAAAGAACCCAGAGTCTTGTGAAGCTGTTGTTTGGCTCCATGTTACTAGCTGAGAAATTATTTTCTTTTTAGAAATCCAACAGCAGCCCCTAAAGAGAAATGTTCTCTCACTTTCTTTACCCAGGCATTAAATGCACTTAGGCCAGAATTCCAGAGCATCTCTTTCTCAGAACATTGTACTCTAAGAAGAGAGAAACGCTGTTTGAAAGGTTGGGTTTTAAACTCTGGGATCAAATAAAATCTTGAATTCTTATTCAGCAACTTACCTAGTGATCCTGAGCAGATTATTCTACCTATTTATGTGTAGTTTTCCTATTATGTAGCCCTGCTGTGGTTTTGATCTTGTCAGGGGTTTGTTTTTAAGATTAAATGAGATAAGGTGAGTAATTTCTTAATATATCAACAAGCCTGTAACAAGCAGTGTTTACATTTTAGAGTCAGAAGCTCCTTTTTATTTAAGGGCCAAATCTATGGAAAATATAACTGGGGACTGAAGTACTCCAAAAATTAAAATTGAGACCTTGTAGTGTCATAGAGCCCCTGCTTCCCGGCATCCAAACCCACACGGTGGTTACCTCTATGAGAAGGTTCACGTCTGGATTGACCTTGGCAATTCCACCTTTTATCTTAATTCTCCTTAAATTGGGACTGTTATTACAGAACATATTCTATTATGATTGACACTGAGAATAACCAACACCAAGGGAATAATGAACATGAAAAAGGAAAGCTACACTTGGAGAGTATGCTGTCTCTGTGGAGTGTGTCAATGAGTGGGAGATTTTTTTTTCCTTAGTCTTCAAAAATAAGGTGAGATATTTTGTTTTGTTTTGGTTTGGTTGTTTGAGACGGAGTCTTGCTCTATCACTAGGCTGGAGTGCAGTGGCGCCATCTCAGCTCACTGCAACCTCTGCCTCCTGGGTTCAAGCGATCCTCCTGCCTCAGCCTCCCGAGTAGCTGGGACTACAGGCATGCACCACCACACCCAGCTAATTTTTTGTATTTTTAGTAGAGACGGGGTTTCACCATGTTGCCCAGGATGGTCTCGATCTCTTGACCTCGTGATCCGCCTGCCTTGGCCTCCCAAAGTGTTGGGATTACAGGCGTGAGCCACCGTGCCCAGCCAAGGTGAGAGATTTTAATATTTGACTGTATATTGATAAACCTAGGAATTTATTTACCATTTGCATCTGTGCAAACACACACAAATATACTAGCTGCCTCTTCACAAATCAAGGGAAGAGCCTCTGTCTTTCCAGGTAAGTATCCCTATGTATGGCTTTCTTGGGGCAATAGAAATCTACAATTGCCACTATGGGTATGGGAGCTGGGTTATTGCTTTGCTTATTTCAAGTCTACCTGACACCTTCTGTGGGGGTCACTCTGGGTGGAGAATACTTTTCTACAGTAGATCTTTACGACAGCACCAATGTTGCTCTGGAGATGAGAGAGAATAATATCAGATTCCCCACTTCCTTACTTATTTTTCTACTGTCTTGGAAATATTACTAAGTTAACATGATATAAGATCTACTGTACCATGGAGATGCGAAGGCAGGGAATGGCTATCACTGTCCCATGAGGCAACTCATATCAGCATGCCTTCCCTCCCCTTTTCCTTGGGTAAATTGTTGCTTTTTGATGACTTTTCCTTCTAGTAATCTTCAACACAATATATGTGCTTAATATATACCGACAGGATTTACACTCCAAAAAATAACCACTGTATCATGTATTCAGGTAAGAACAGGGCTAATAACTTTTCTTTTTTTTTTTTTTTCATTTAATTCTAGCAAAACTATGTGTGGTTTTTAGTTTTTAATTTTACTAATTTTCCAGAAAGAATAATTAAAGCCCAGAAATACAATTTGTTAATGCTTGCCAGAAAATATTCTTCCTCCCCCACCCCCAGTTTGGCTTGTAGAAGGACCGTGCTATTCATCAATACACAACTCAGTTTTGATCCTCTAAACCAAATTTGACTTACTTCAGTTTGTGGTGAGGGAAGAACTCCACCAAACCACAATTTGTTATACTTTCTGTCTAGACCACATAATACCTGTCACACTTTTCTTTCACTCCACACATTATATTCCAAATGTCCATAGGTCATTTCTCCAATGCTTCATAGTCTATTGTCCCAGATTTCATTCCCTCAGCACCTACCTTTGATAGCCCATGATTCCCGAGCGCTCATCAGCACAGCTATGATGAAAAATCCTAGCACGGGGACTCCACTTACGGCCATTTTCATCTTGGGTGCTCTTTTGGGAGTCAGTAGAGCTCGGGATTGAGGCAGAACAGACAAGAATAAAAGAAAAGAGAATGTGGGGTGTAATAGAGTCTGCCATTAAAATGCAAATAAATTATTCATTGGCCAATCAGAAAAATATTTTGAGATGACGCATCTGTTGCTAGGGGAAGGGTTCTTGCAAAGGGTCCAGGACACAAGACACTCAGTTCATTGGATAAAGAAGTAAAGTTCTTAATCAAACAAACAGGACAACAACGACAACAAATCAAGTATTTAAGACTGTTAGTTAATCACGGACAGACTCTTTAATCCCAATCTGAGTTCTAGACAGGGATATATCTGAAGCACATTAGTGAGAACAGAATCAATGGAAACACCTAAAGTGAGAGCTAAATACAGATCATATGTCTGTGCCATGACAGCTGGAGAGTTTGTGTAAGGGACAATAAATTACCCAAATAGAAGGGAAATTGTCAGGCCATGGAGATTGTCTGAATTTTGGCAGTACTGAGGACAGAGCTTCACTAAAGAAGCTCTTTCATGCTTCTTGGAGTCCTAGACTTCAAGATGATCAACTCAGGCCAAGAGCTTGGGATGGCTGGCATTGTGTCTCATTTAGAGAAAATCAGAGGAGAAACTCTGAGGTTCAACACTCTCAACACTGGAGAAGGATGGAAGGCTATATCTTGAAACACAAGTAGTAGTTAGTGGAAATAGTGGGCTGTAAAGGAGCTACCTTCTTCTCATCTCTACCATCTTATATATGACAAGAGATTGGAGTTGACTAATGGACACACCTCATTTGAGGATTCAGGTCAATGAATATGAGAGAGTATAGTGGACAAAGCCCATTCTTTTTTGTTGTTTTTTTTTCAGACAGAGTCTTGCTCTGTCACCCAGGCCGGAGTTGGTGGCATGATCTCAGCTCATTGCAATCTCCACCTCCCGGGTTCAAGCGATTCTCCTGCCTCAGCCTCCTGAGTAGCTGGGATTACAGGCGCCCACCACCACGCCCAGCTAATTTTTGTATTTTTAGTAGAGACGGGGTTTCACCATGTTGGTCAGGCTGGTCTCAAACTCCTGACGTCTTGATTTGCCCACCTTGGCCTCGCAAAGTGCTGGGATTACAGGCATGAGCCACCGCACCCAGCTGGCAAAGCCTATTCTATTGTGAACGTTAGAGATAATAACCCACAGGAGGGCTTTAATATTCCTTCCCTCATGTCATAAGATTATGAAAGTTTTTCTCTTGTCATATGATTATTAAAGATCTGCTCTAAAGAATATATTTTGATTTTCAACATAGACAGTCCTGAAAATAAGAGACTTCAACTCTCATGTTTCTGAAAATACAGTGTTATGAAAAGGAAAATGTTAAGTTCTTTCCGTAGAAAGGACTGGAATACAAATACTTCCATGAAGAGTGACCTGGCAGTGAGGGAGCCCATCAGATAGTGAGTCCATTGTTCTTTTTTTGTTGTTGTTTTGTTTTCGAGTTGGAGGTCTCGCTCTGTCGCCCAGGCTGGAGTGCAGCGGCGCGATCTCGGCTCACTGCAAGCTCTGCCTCCCGGGTTCACGCCATTCTCCTGCCTCAGCCTCCCGAGTAGCTGGGACTACAGGTGCCTGCCACCATGCTCGGCCAATTTTTTTTTTTTTTTTTTTTTTTTTTTTTTTGTATTTTTAGTAGAGACTGGGTTTCACCGTGTTAGCCAGGATGGTTTTGATCTCCTGACCTCGTGATCCGCCCGCTTCTGCCTCCCAAAGTGCTGAGATTACAGGCATGAGCCACTGCGCCTGGCCGGTGAGTCCATTGTTCAACATCAGTCATGACACATCTGCTTAGGGTGGATTTTCCACACTGTTGTGCTGAGGTCTTATCCTGCTATGCAGCCGTTCTCACAAGTTATGAACACAAATATTCCATATATTACTGATTATTTGATCACATCAAAGGGCTTTGAATACACTGTGGCATTAACTCCTAGATCACTAGAAAGAGACCTACAGCATGGTCTCTCCTGCAATTTTTCAGGAATACCTTTCCTGAAAGGTAAAGAGTCAGGAGATGGGCCAGGTGAGAGCCTATGGTATCAGTCTGTGCTGAGAGTCTGATCCTATGATTTAAGCTTGTCATCTCCTCTTTTAGAGGCAAAACCATGTATAATTTTCTATGTCTGCCCTTTGCTGGCTGCCATAATGCCTTGTTCTTAAATGGTGTTTGAGAAAAACATGGTAAATTCAAAGACATTTCATATATTATAATAGCACCTTCAATCCACATTGTTGCTCAGCAACTTATGACACTGTTTAGTCCGAAAACACTGATTGGTTCTTCTTGTGAGATTGCTAAATTTGGGAGACTTGAGAAATGACTTTCAGTTCCCTTTCTCTGTGATAGGAGAGAAGTTCCTATTTGGACAGTGCTCATAGTTCTCCGTTTTCTTTCAAACTCTAATTTCCTGTGTGTTTGAGGGAATTTCCAAAGGCACCTGAGTGAGGACTTCTTGGTGATGTCAAATGGTGAGGAGCCACTACAGCCACGAGAATTCAGTCAAGAAATGGAATCCCTGTAAGCAGTCTAAGCAGAACTGAATATATTACAGGGAATTAGCCCTTAAAACTGTTAGGGGGTCTGGAGGAGCACAAGTCACTGCAGACCCCTAATTTTAAAAGATCAGGAACCCACAGGAAGCCTCTGCTGATGGCTGCAGATCCTCTAGAGCCCCTAGGAGTAAATGTCTTTAGAACACAAGGCTGCTGCCAAAACTCATGTCTGTGAAACCTGTCCCTGAGATGGCTGTGGCCTAACTTCCACCTCCCAAATCTCATAATACTGAGTTGAACTGGAGAAATGTATTCCACATTCAGAAACCTGGGGCAGAGCAAGCCTGAGAGATATAATATTCTTACATCTATTCCCTAAGATACAGACAGGACCAGAGAAGCAAATGGAAATTTTACAAAAATTACTGAATGCAAATATGTGTGTCTGTGTTTGTGTGTATATCCACCATAGATCACTCTGGTTCTCCCCACAGTGCCAAGTCTAAAAGCAGAGGACATATTCTTCTGGAGAAATAAGTTAGGGCTTTCACACTAGGCCTAGATCAAGTCTGGGACCTCAATACTTCATTTGTGTGGTTTGAATTCTGAGAACCTCCAGCCCCTTCTTTTAGCTTCCCTTCCACCACCCCCTACCCCCTTTTCCTTCTGCACTAAGGGTCTTCGTGGTGTTTTTCTCCTACTAAGGACTTCCTACCAGAGGTGCTGAGGGAATATTGATATAGGTATTTCCTTCTCAATTCACTACATAAGAAGCTTTTCTTGTGTCACTTTTTCGCATCCTGAGAGGTCGCAGAAGCTGGTCTGCTGGAATAGATCCCTATCAGAATAAAAACTGTGAACTGTTGATATCAACAAGTGCACTAGGACATTAACAAATGTGCTAGGGCAGTGGGTTAATGGGCCTTCCTAGCATGTCCTGTGTTAATAGAGGGCTCCATGATGACTGGACTCATCTTTAACCTGGGAGGATGGCAGTTTGAGTTTGATTCATTCTCTCTTCACCTCTACCTGAAACCTGATGTTTTAAAGACCAGAGTTATCTTTATACAGACCTCCTGGGGTGTGAAATTACCCCTCTTTACTTGAATAGTCTTTGTAAATTAGAAAATGCATGCAGGTAGGGGTGTGTGTGTGTACGTGTGCACACTTAGAAACTTTGAATCCACATCTCAGAATATTTTCCTGCCGGCCAACTACAAGTTTCATTGCTATAACTTGAGCACCTATAGTCAGATTGTTCTATAATTCTCTGTGTTCTTGTCTGTTCTAAATGGCACAAGCTAAGTCTTATAATTGAGAGACTCTGGAGGAAAAGATTAGCTTGACCAATCACCAAAGAAGTCTAAGGGTAGTTGTCTCTAATAGCTGCCCCCATACGGCCAGTCCATGCTTGATTCACTCACTCAACACCTCCTGTTCCTTAGAAATTCTGGCAATTTGTTTTCAGAGTTCCTTCCATCTCTATCATATTGGCCACTCCAAAGCCAGCACAGAGAATTAGGATATAGGACATGCTGATGCTTTCATCTTCTCATCTTTGTTCTCATCTTCTGAAAAAATGCATGTCCTCACCTGTGAATCCTTTCTTAGCTATTCTTCCAGGAATAGGGAATGATTTTACTCAATCATCCATGTAAAACGGAGTCCAGAAACTTCATTTAGACATTATGTTCTGTTGCATGAGTAAACTATGGAATCTCATCAAGGTCAGAATGATTTTATAGAATTCAGATGTGTTTGTATGCGTGTGTGTGTGTGTGTGTGTGTGTGTGTGTGTTGAAGGAGGAGAATTAGGAAAGTATCAATTTCAATCAATCTAATTCATATAATTTTTTAATTTACTCATTAATTGTTTAAATACTATTTGATCATATTCTTTATTTAAGGTACTTTCTTTTATTTTTTAAAACATCTGAAGCATACAAATGTAATTGCTAGGTTGGATAAGCACTAAATGGAATCTTTAATCAAACAAAAACTCATTGTGCCTGCTATTGCCCCTTTAGAGAATTTCATTAGAGATGCTATTCCCCTGCGCTTGGGTAGGAATTATAGCACACTTCATGAATTATTTGCTCGATTCTAATTAATATGCTACTCTACAATTCCCTTAAATTGCACAAGTATATCTTAGTTCAGCAATTAGATTGTTTGGTACTATATAATAATTGAAAGTCCCTACTTGATTTAAGATAAATCTTTTTCTATCCCTGTATAAATTGTTGAAGGCAGGAATGAGTGTGGTTCTCCTTCCTTCTTACATTCTACTGGCACTTTGAGGCCATAGCTCATCCAGGGCAGGTTCAGGGAAGGGGAGGAAGAGAAAAAGACCAGAAATGTCTTACTTGAAATGAAATATTTGTGTTCTCTGAACCTGGATGATGTTCCAAGTAAAGCTTTTCTCTTGTGCAAGGTTTGGTAGGCTCTTCAGATTCCCTCATGGCCCATGTCTGGTGTGTAGGGAACACTAAAATATCCTTTGTGTCCACAAACTCTGGGAGTGTGACCATTCCCAATGCATCACAGTTTCCAGATCCAATACCAGCTAGTCCATATACCCTGCCCTTTAGGATTCTGATGGGAGCAGAAGCCAATTCTATCATCTTCAACCACCCAACTTCATATCAAGTAGAGGAAACTCTTGGTTCCCCTAGAAAACAGTTTCACTAAATTCCAGGCAAGTAAGTTGGGCCCTTTCCCACATACATTGGGGGTAGATGATAGAATTCATAGTAAAGAGCAGATCTATTCAAGGATATCACAAATCTGCTTCATCCTATACTCTCTGACCACCCTTTGGTCAGTAGAGAGACAATAACAGAAGATTGTTTTTCCTATCATTCCTTATTTACTTATTTTTTTTATTATACTTTAAGTTCTGGGATACACGTACAGAACATGCAGGTTTGTTACATAGGTATACATGTGCCGTGGTGGTTTGCTGCTCCCATCAACCCGTCATCTAGGTTTTAAGCTCCTCAAGCACTAGGTATTTGTCCTAATGCTCTCCTCCCCTTGCCCCCCACCCCCCAACAGGCCCCTGTGTCCATGTGTTCTCATTGTTCAACTCCCACTTATGAGTGAGAAAATTCAGTGTTTGGTATTCTGTTCCTGTGTTATTTTGCTGAGAATGATGGTTTCCAGCTTCATCCATGTCCCTGCAAAGGACATGAACTCATTCTTTTTCATGGCTACATAGTATTCCATGGTGTATATGTGGCACATTTGCTTTATCCACTCTATCACTGATGTGTTTTCCCCATCATTTCTTTATGAATTCTGCAAAAGAGGTGAACAACAGTCTTGTATGTCCGTAAATAGATATCTGTGTTGATGGCCTCTTAGTTGATACTGAGGAAAGACCACAAACATTAAAAGCAAAACAACAAACATATGAAAAAGTATAAATCATGGTCATTGTCTGTTACTGGCCACATAGACATAATTATAACACAGTTTAGGAAATGGAGGCAGAACTGGCCATTTAAGCTGTGTTTCCTAGTCCAGTTTTCTTATAAGATAATGGAGAAGAGAATGCATATAACATGTTTTTTGTTAGATTAAGCATCACTCTGTTAAGGAATAAATTTGAGTTACTTTCAACCACTTTTAAGGATCCTGCTCTTTTTCCCAAAGTAAAATTGATATTTGAGGCCTCAGTAAGTTCCACGTTATGTCCAATTATTTAGCATTACAGTGTCTGTCTACTTCCAAGTGACTAAAGACTTTTACTCTTGGCCATGTGCCACATAACTGAAGATTATTCTTTCGGGTGAAAGTGGCAGGATTTCTATAAGACCCTTAAGAGGCTTTTCCTTTAGTTAGAAGGGAATTTAGGGACTGGAGTTCTGAGAACTGGCCATGTCCAGACAATAGTGCCCCCAGATGACAGTCATTTCTGCCACCTTTTCTCTGGACATATGCAGCATTATTTGGAAATCTTTTTTCATTAAGCATGATCTCTGCTCATTTCTGAAGATCGTAAGAATGTCTGTGTAGCAGTCTTTTTCTACTCTTAATTCTTTTCTAAAAGGTATAATTGAGAGTAAGGAAACAAAAAACTAGAAGACGGTTTATTTAATGTACACGGTCAGCAATCATAGTAAAGGAGCTGGGTTCTAAACACGTAAAACACTTACTGTAGCAAAGTTGGGAAGAAGACAAGGAGTGTGAAGATGAGAAGTTAGAAGTGTGAAGAAGGAATCACTAGAGCCGCCTGATAAGAAAGGTAGTAGAAAGTGATGTTTTAAAGTACTTAAGTAGGTAAGATTTCAAATCCAAATGTCGTGAATGAGTGAAGGAAACTTTCACAAAAAAAATAGAAGTCATGAGAAGAAGATGGCTCTGTTCACACTAAGTATAGCATGGGTCAGGCACAGAATGTAAGAGGGGAATTAGTTCTCACAATAAAATAGAAGAGAATATAAGTGGCTAAATTGCATCTAAAACCTAAACCATTCCAAGACTTAAGCTAATACAGATGGTCTCTGACTTATAATTTGGCTTATGATTGTTCAACTTTATGATGGGTTTATTGGTGTATTAAATGCATTTTCAGCTTAAGATATTTTCAAGTTATAATGGGTTTATTGGGACATAACCCTATTGTTAAGTTGAAGAGCATCTGTACACGAGCAGTGGTCCATGCTGCAAAATGTTTTTTAAAAACCAATAGTGAGGATAGAGAATAAACTATTTTAGGTTTCTGAGATTACTTTGGAACTTTGAACCTTTAAGGTAGAAAGAAAGGCGAGAAATATGCCAGAAGATTGTTACTGTTTTCACTGAAATTCTTTTTTGGGGTCCAGTTTCTTTTTACCAATTGAAAATACTACTACCATGACTGTGACACTAAAGCTTATCGTTGTAGTCCATTTTACCTGAGAAACTGGGTTTAAAGAAATCTAGTCTTTTGGTCAAGGGCTTACTTAGAAAGCGGCAACTGTGATTTTCTAAATCAAGTCTCTAGTTCTGTAGCCAATAATAATATGTGGAGTCCAAGAACCAGCCCACTCAAAACACTAAAACCACTCAAACCACAAACGTATCCTTGGGTAGGGATGACGGTTGGTTTTTTCTTGTATACTATGTTTATATGTGACTATTTCAAAGGTTCTCAGGACACATCTTTTTCCCTTGATTGTCTAATGTATAGTATAACTGGAGCTAGGTTTCCCTCTTGTGGTCAACAGTGTGTAATTCTTCATAAGTGTTTTTGACATTGAGTATTCAGACACCTTATGAAAGATCAAGGATTTCTTAAGTCAGGATGCTTCAACTAATTTTTTTCTTATGTGCATACTCAAAGTGTGTTTGATTTAATTAGGTCGCTTAAATGGTTTGTAATTTTATTTATAAAATTACTTATAAAATATTTAAAACAAAAATATTTAAAGTCTTTTTGTAAGTATTACCATGCCTTTTTTGAATAAGCACACAAAATACAGGATGTAATTCTTTAAATAATCTGAAGGTTGAAATAATCTCTTAAAATGGACAAAATTAACTGTATTTCATTTTGAATCTTGTGGATAAATGCTTTATAACATGCTTTCTACTTCTCCATGATATATTTAATCTTAGGCTAATTTTCTAGCTGTTTTCTGGAAACCTGATGGAGGAAGAACGTCAGCTGGATTTTTAGACAACATTGCTTGTGGCACAAATGGCTTCTGGTTGGCATTTTGTAACTTTACTGGGAAGAATATTTCATGAACCATAACAAATGACAGGGACCCATAGTTTGGGTATTTCCAAACACAGTGACCCTTGTAACTGAGCATGCCCTTTACAGGGACTCTGGAAGCTGTGCCCATGGGTTTGTTATAAGAGGTACTAGCTCGTAGATGGCATGAGGATTCTAAGCTAGGGTGGACACCACTCCCACAGGTGTAAATTCAGCTCCTTGTACCTGAGTTGTCACTTGGGGGATGGGGGCAGAGGATGAAACTAGCACCTGGAATAAATTATGGACTGTTTCAAGAACTTCTCCCACTGAAGAAAAAGACTTGATTCAGCACTTTGGCACACTATGACTCCTGTCTAATATCCTTCTAAGTGAATCTGAGAGCCAGGTGTGGCCTATGGTAAAAACTTGAATATGAGTATTTAGTTAAACCTGAGAATACTCCCTGCCCCCGGGTATTGATACATCGACAATTTTCATTTTATGTCTTTTTTTACATGTGTATATGTCACATGGTATATGTGTATACATAGGAGATACACACACACACACATTTCCCATATTTTGGGAAAAAATTTGCATATTTTTTATGGCTTTAACATAATTAATAGTTTTAGTCTTGTTCTATTTTTGTTACCAAATTTACTTAACTCTCAGGATAGATGATATGTTTAAGGATCTAAGGATAGAGGTACAATATTTTAATATATGCCAAAAACATATTTTAAAAAATATGGTGAGAGATTTCTGGTTCCAAGACAGGATGGAGTAGGTACAATTCTTCCTCTTCCTCCTGGTAAGTACAGCTACAGACAGACATAAAAAGCCCTTGAATGACGGAGAGGAGAAGCAGGTTGGCCTCAGACCATGGGATCGGGGAATGATAGAGTGGTGAGTTCCATGGGTTTTCTTTCTACCTAATATATCCAGGAGTGAGTGCTGGAGAAACTGGAAAACAGGAAACATCAGTAGTCACAGACAAAAATATCCTAAGGAAAGCATGTTTCCCTATCCAAGGGAACAAGAAAGAGCAGCCGACCAGGCAGATAACTGACAGTAACTGCACTACTCCAGTCAAATACAGAAAAATCAGGGGCTCCCATCCCGCCTCAGTCAGCAAACGCTGAGTGAGGAGCTTTGTCTTATCCCATTGCCTGGTGATAATGAGATACTACCTAGACCCATCAGGCTTATGTCAGAGGAAGCCAGCTGGGGACCTAGGACTTTCACTCCTGCCTATCAGTAATCAGCCACCTCCACACTGTGGTGTTAGTGAAGCCCATGTGAAGAGCCTGGACTTCCACCTGCCCTGTTGCAAGGAAGCACTCCTCACCCACTTTGCCAGGGTGTTGTCAGAGGAGGCTAAGTAGAAAGCTGAGACTTTCACCACTGCGCAGGTGTAAGGAGGCACTCCTCCCTTCCCGGTGTCAGTAGAGGCTCCGTGGGAGCACTGATGAGACCCTCTCCCTCCCGGTCAGGATTCTGTAAGTGGAGGCCTAGTGGGGAGCCTGAATTTCTATACCCAGCCTGCAGCCACAAGGCACCCCTGCCAGAGAGCCTTCAGTTCTAAGTTCACCAGGAATTGAACCTGTCAGCACCTTGATCGTGGACTTTTCAGCCTCCAGGACTGTGAGAAACACAGAGCGTCCTCCTATAGCATTGTTTTGTTCAACGTTGTTTTGTTACAATGTTGGAGAGAAAATAAATAGGTTCCTAGCCAGGGCCACTGTCCATGAGGAGTTTGTGTGTTCTCCCCACGTCCGCATGGGTTTTGTTTGTGTACTTGAGTTTTATCCCACATGCCAAAGCCATGCATATTAGGTTAATTGGTGAGTCTAAATTGTCCCAACAGAGTGACTCTGCGTGTGTGTATGTGTGTGTGTGTGTGTGTGTGTGTGTGTCTGCATCCCACAATGGATGGGATGGCATCCTATACAAGGTTAGTTCCTGTCTTGTCCTTGAGCAGCCGGGATAGGCTCCAGTCACCCACGACCTTGAACTGGAATAAGCAGGTTGGAAAATGAATAAGCGAATGAATAGAAATGTTTCTAAAATAAAAATTTGTAAAGTACATGATATTCATACAACTGCACAATAGTAAACCATGGGGTACAAAAGTACTCAGCGAGTTCAAAGTATTTGTTCTTTGCGTTTGAGCTGTGTGGTGGCAGGAGGTGCTCCTTACCATTTTCATTTTACAAACATTTGCTCCTTAATGTAACCCACCACCACTGTGACCGCCATCACTCACGAATTCACCAAAAACTGGGTAATTAATTATCTTACTTGTTATTATAAACCTACCTTAAATGTATATATAGTTCCCATTTATTTTAATGTTTAATATTAGAAGTGTTCTGAGTCTTTATTTAGAAGTTTGGTGATGTGTTTGTGACCAGAAATAAGCCATAAGAACTTAAATCTTGTTTGCATCAATTAGCGCAGGGGTTCCCAACCCCTGGGCCACAGACCACTAATGGCCTGCTGTCAGATCAGCAGAGGCACTGGATTCTCACAGGAGTGCAAACCCTGTGAACTGTATTGTGGACTGCGCATGCGAGGGATCTAGGTTGCGTCATCCCACTCCCTGCCACCGCTAGCCCCCGACCCCCATCCATGGAAAAATTTTCTTCCACAAAACCAGTCCCTGGTGCCAAAAATGTTGGGGATCACTGAATTAGCCTATGGTCAAATTAGTTTTATTATATGTCATTTTACTTAAAGTCACAGCTTCTAAGAACCTATTGATGATGTTAAGTGAAGACTTTCAGTAAATGTCTGTTGTTTAATCTACTCCATCTGGGTGTCAATGGAGCCAAGTAGAGGACATGGAATTTCACATCATCTGTCAGTTTTGGGGTGAGAGTTCCATATTTAAGTCAGTAGATTTTAAGTAAAGTACATTGCCCTCCATAATTGGGTTCCCCTCATTCAATCAGTTGAACGCCTGACTAGCATAAGAGGGAACTCTCCAACAGATTGCCTCAGACTCCATCTGCAATCCTGGCTCTTCCTGGTTCCACAGCAGACTACCTTTGGGCTCAAACTGCAACTCTTTCCCCAGTCTCCTCCACTGCTGGCCTCTTCCATCAGAATTTGGACTCAGTAAGCTTCCACAATAATGTGAACAAATTCTTTAAAAGAAATATCTTTCTATATATACATATCCTATTGGTACAACTGCACTGGAGCACCTAATACAGATCCCAAGGGAATTATTCTGAGTACAAAATGCCGGTCTCAGAAGGTCATATAGTATAATTCCATTTATATAACATTCTCTAAATGATAAAATTATACAGAAGAAAATCAAATTAGTGGTTAGCACAGTGTAGGGACGGTGGGGGGTGGGGGAATGGTGTGACTCTTAAGGAGGGTGAATGGCATAAGGAAGATCTTTGTGGTGATGGAATATAGTTCTGTATTTTGATCACAGTGGTGGTTACATGAATCTACACATGTGATAAAGTAGAAAACTACAAACACATTGTATCAGTGTGGATTTCCTGATTTTGGTATTGTGCTATAGTTATGTATGATGTAACCATTGGGGGAAACTGGGTGAAGGGTACAAGGGACCTCTCTGTACTATTTTCATCATCTCCTGTGAATATATAATTATTTTGAAATTAACATTTAAAAATCATAAAGCATATTATCTAATTTTTTTCTCTCAAATTTTAAACAAATCAATGTTTACCTTGTAAATCTTCTCTGCACTCCCAACAACATTGGATATTCTTTATTTGTATTTTTTTTTAAACTACAGACACACCTGACTTAAGATGGTTTGACTTAGGATTTTTGACTTTTCAATGGTATAAAAGCAATATCCGTTCTATATAAACCATACTTTAAATTTTGATCTTATTCCAGACCAGCACTACTCAGTATGATACTCTTTAACAATGCCAGGCAGCCTCAGCCACATGATCATGAAGGTGAACAATTTATACTCTACACTTTCAACTCACAATATTTTCAATTTACAATGGATTTATTGGGAGCTAACCCCATCATAAGTTAAAGAGCGTCTGTATTACATTTAAAAACCCCGGTTATTTTAAAATCATTGCTTATATTTACATACTTACAAGATTATTCAGTCTAGCACATATTTACAAGGGGGAAAAAACACACTCAAGGTATTTTAAGCCCAGAGACATGTAATACAGTGAAGTGCATTGCAAAAGTTTTGTAAGGACAGAAAAAGCAAAATTGTGCTTCCAAAGATCAGGAAGTGCAGGAAGCTACTATTGGCCCTACAGCACAGACCCACACTCCTGGCAGCTGCTGCTACTTGCTGTCAGAAGCAGAATGACAGGAATTTTCCACTGCCTTCTAATCACAAGTGAGTGCCTTCCTAAGAAAGGGACTCTGGAAGAAGTGGTGTCCAGGCTTCAACCCCAAGTGATATGGAAAAAAGCACAAAACAGGGGAAAATTGATTTAGTACCAACAGACAGTATCTCCAACTTAAAATATCTTGAATATTTATTCCTGAATATATTACCCCTTTCTAATATCTCTCTTTGCATTTTCCTTATTTGTACTTACATATATATTTGATGAATTTTTAGTAATTTACTAAATCTATATTCAATAGAAATATTAAACCTAATATAATGTATAGCATTATCCGATATAGAAGATCTTAAATGTCATTAATTAAATGTTAGCCTCTTGGGTTTTAATTTATATAAAGCTTAATAATGTGAAAATACATGAAGATCAACCAAATGAAAAGAGCAAAGATTATGCACAAATTGCTATAACAAAGGAGTCAGCCACCATCATTTGCATTTTGGCAGAGACTCAAAGGCAGGCAGAGAAGTAGGAAACTTTACAGTGGTTAAAAGGGACCTGATTGGAGGCTGTTGGCATGGGGAATGCTTAAGGGGTAACTAGAAGTGGCGTACCCTGTGTAATTGGTTAGGATGCATATTTAGCTTTCCCTGGTTGGTCCTAAGTTGGAAGCAGGCACAAATATTGGGGGAACTGTCAGTTATTAATCAAGTCCTGGCCATTTTAGAACAATTGTTATAAAAGTTATTATTTAGCTTCCTGGATAGTCACTAGAGACAGCAATCTGACTTCCTGCAAGTCGCACTTAACGGCAGACTACCTTGCTGGATTGTTTATTGTAGATAAGGGAATTGGTTCCCCAGGCAGGTTGCTGTAGGCTATGGGTCAAAGGTCTATTTTTTTTTTTTTTTTTTTTTAGATTGAGGCTTGCTCTGTTGCCAGGCTGGAGTGCAGTGGCGCGATCCCAGCTCACTGCAACCTCCACCTCCTGGGCTCAAGTGATTTTCCTGCCTCAGCCTCCCGAGTAGCTGGGACTACAGCTGCGTGCCACCATGCCCAGCTAAATTTGTATTTTTAGTAGAGACAGGGGTTTCACCATGTTGGCCAGGATGGTCTCGATCTCTTGACCTCATGATCCAACTGCCTTGGCCTCCCAAAGTGGTGGGATTACAGGTGTGAGCCACCGTGCCCAGCCAGGCCTATTTTTATATATGGTCTGGCCATTGTCTGTTTCTATATCCAGTTTTTCAGTAAGCACAACTTAAAATCTTATTCTTTTTTCCACTACAGTATAAGATGCATTAGGGTCACAGTAAGACAAATTGTCCCACTGGCAACAACTACAAAAATAAGATAAAATTTTTAAAGGTATATTTTTAAAAAGCATTGTTTAGCTAAGAAAGTAAATAAGACTAGATGAACTAAAATTCCAAAGAAGAACCATGCAAATGTAAGCTGATGTTTGGACATCACTGTTTCTCTTGGTAGCATTTGCTGTTTGTAAGTGTGCGCTGCGTTTTAGTGCCATTTTTCTGCTACCGTTTTCTGCTGTAGGAAAGTTTTCTGCTACAATTTTCCTACAGTTTTCTGCTGTAAGAAAGAAATCAGCAGCAATTATGGGGTCAGTGTGATGTAACTAGAAAACCGAGGCATCTCAAACCCTCTGGTTTCTTCAAAACGCGTTGGTTAACTTCTGATGCTATGGTAGAAGGTAAAACAAAAACTAGAGTGTCAACTTCTGAAAGGCAGTGCAAAATCTTTCACTGTCCAGTGGTGTTGAGGAAACAAAGACATACCATTGATAAGGGGCCTAAAACAAAACAGACATAAGTTTCAGAAGAACTGGTGAATTGATGCCAAGTAGCAACAACCACTTATCACCTGAGGACACTTACTGATCTGAGTGCTTGTTTGGAGCTAATAATCCAGATTTGGCCTCTGACAATAGGCTCCTCCAATGGACTAAGAAAATAGTAAGTGTCTTGTCATTTGATGTGGTGCTGAAATGACAAGATTTGAGAGTTGATGACTTCAAGCACTTTGTAGGTGTCCTTTTCAAAACACTTGTTAAATGTTGAAGATGTATGGAGTAGAAGACTAATGAGCTAAGATGAAAATTTTTTTAAGTTCAGCCTAAATCTCCTTCAGCCCTTCAGGATTGAGAAGATGAAAACTATTGGGTTTTTCATTGAAAGTCATGGAGGACCATGCTCTAGAAATGGGGCAAAACTTAAGTCATGCGTCACTTAGCTAAAGGGACAGGCTCTGAGAAATGTGTCATTGGGTGATTTCATCTTTGTGTGAACATCACAGAGTGTCCTTAAGCAAACTAGATGTTATAGGCTACTACACATTTAGGCTATATGGTACAGCCTATTACCCCTAGCGACAAACCTGTACAGCATGTGACTGTATTGAATACTATTGGTAATTGTAACACAATGCTAACTGTTTATGTATCTAAACGTAGAAAAGGTGTAGTGAAAATACTATATGAAAGATTTTTAAATGGTATATCTTTCTAGGACACTTACCATGAATGGAGCTTGCAGGACCGGAAGTTGCCCTGGTGAGTCAGTGAGTGAGTGGTGAGTGAATGCGAGGGCCTAGGGCATTACCATACACTACTGTAGACTTTATAAATACTGTAACTAAGACAACACTAAATTTATGAAAAATGTTTTTTCTACAATAATGAATTAACCTTAGCTTACTATAACTTTTTAAACTTTATAAACTTAATTTTTTAACTTTTTGACTGTTTTGTAATAGCACAGCTTAAAACACAAACACACTATACAAAAATATTTTCTTTATATCCTTATACTATGAGCTTTTTTCTATTTATTTATTTTTTTTTTTAACTTTTTAAACTTAAAAAAAAAATCTAAGGAACACACACATCAGCCTAGGCCTACTCAGGGTCAGGGTCATCAATATCACTGTTTCCCACTTCCACATCTTGTCCTACCAAAATGTCTTCAGGGGCCATAGCACACATGGAGAGGCCATCTCCTATGATAACTACACCTTCTTCTGGAATTTCTCCTGAAGGACCTGCTTGAGGCTCTTCTTGAGGAGGTGTCACTCTTCAGAAAGAGTTCCATGGTGGTTTGCTTGGTTTCCTTTTTTCATCATAGATTTGCTTATAAGCAGATGGTTCACCATGAACATTCCTCTTTATTAATGAAAACCATATTGTGCTGAGGTTCATGTTTTCAAACTTTTTAAGGAGATTGTTGAGGTCTGCAAAAGCTCCTGCTAAACCCTGCACAGGGAATTTTATTTGGGGCTCTTCTTCTTCTTCTCCTTCAGTTTCCTTTTTTTCTGACCACTACTTCAACTATGCATTCCTGTCTCAGTTCCAACAACTCCTCATTAGTCAATTCCAAGGAACTACCTCTAGGAGCTCCTAGTGCCGTCCTCATCCATACTCAGTTTAAAGTTGTTTGCTGTCTCAACCAAGGCCTTGTAGATTTTTGCAATCTACTCATCCTTGGCAAACCCTTTGAACTCACAGACAAACCTCCTGAGTGTCTTCTTCCAGATGCCATTCACACACTTTTTGGTGACATCATCCCCATCCCAAGCAAGGTTCTTGATGTAGCCATAGCTGTTGTTATCCTCCCAGAATTGCATCAGTGTCTTCTCAATGTCTTCCTGAGTTACCGTGATAACCTGGGCAAAGGCCCTCCTCAGATAGTAAAACCTTAAAATAATTCCTTGATCCATTGGTTGGATTAAAGAGGGAGAAGCACCACTTCGATATTGGGATAAAGATCATTAATAACAGGAGGATGTGCAGGAGATACGAATAACCATAAACAAAATCTTGAAAGTTATGGTATTCTTCACTCAATGCCTCTCTATTTCTCTGGCATAGCAATTTAGGATGTAATCATGGAAGAGGAGATGGATCATCCATGACGTTTTATTACACCTGTAGTGTACTGGCAGGGTATGCTTTTCACATTCTTTTTTTTTTTTTTTTTTTTTTTTTTGACAGAGTCTTGCTCTGTCATCCAGGCTGGAATGCAGTGGCACGATTTCGGCTCACTGCAAGCTCCACTTCCCAGGTTCACGCCATTCTCCTGCCTCAGCCTCCTGAGTAGCTGAGACTACAGGTGCCTGCCACCACGCCCAGCTAACTTTTTGTATTTTTAGTACAGACAGGATTTCACCAGGTTAGCCAGGATGGTCTTGATCTCCTGACCTCGTGATCTGCCCACCTCGGCCTCCCAAAGTGCTGAGATTACAGGCGTGAGCCACTGTATCTGGCCTCTTTTTATATTCTTAAGGAAGGTCCCGGGTTTTCACCTTGCCAGATCACAGAGGGCTTTAATTTGCAGCCTGCAACATTGCCCTCAAGCAAGACCATTATCTGTACTTAAAAGCCTTGAAAGCTAGCATTGACTTGGCCTTCTTATGGATTAAATTCCTTTCAGGCAATGAGAACAAAGACACAACATACCAGAATCTCTGGGACACATTTAAAGCAGTGTGTAGAGGGAAAGTTATAGCACTAAATGCCCACAAGAGAAAGCAGGAAAGATCTAAAATCGACACCCTAACATCAGAATTAAAAGAACTAGAGAAGGGCAAACAAATTCAAAAGCTAGCAGAAGGCAAGAAATAACCAAGATCAGAGCAGAAGTGAAGGAGATAGAGATACGAAAAACTCTTCAAAAAAATCAGTGAATCCAGGAGCTGTTTTTTTTTTTAAAAAAAGATCAATAGACAGACCGCTAACCAGAATAATAAAGAAGAAATGAGAGAAGAATCAAATAGATGCAATAAAAAATGATAAAGGGGATATCACCACTGATCCCACAGAAATACAAACTACCATCAGACAATACTATAAACACCTCTGATAAAACAGACTTTAAACCAGCAAAGATCAAAAGAGACAAAGGAGGTCATTACATAATGGTAAAGGGATCAATTCAACAAAAAGAGCTAACTCTCCTAAATATATATGCACCCAATACAGGAGCACCCAGATCCATAAAGCAAGTTCTTAGAGACCTACAAAGAGACTTAGACTCTCACATAATAATAGTGGGAGACTTCAACACTCCACTGTCAATATTAGACAGATCAACAAGACAGAAAATTAACAAAGATATTCAGGACTTGAACTTAGCTCTGGAACAAGCGGACCTAACAGACATCTACAGAACTCTCCACCCCAAATCAACAGAATATACATTCTTCTCAGCACCACATTGCACTTGTTCTAAAATTGACCACAATTGGAAGTAAAACACTCCTCAGCAAATACAAAAGAATGGAAATCATAACAAATAGTTTCTCAGACCACAGTTCAATCAAATTAGAACTCAGGATTATGAAACTCACTCAAAACCGCACAACCACATGCAAACTGAACAACCTGCTCCTGAACGACTACTGGGTAAATAACAAAATGAAGAAAGGAATACAGACATTCTTTAAATTTCCACTCAGCCTCACTTTTTGTGTGTCTGCATCCTTGATCTCCATGGCCATGAGACAACAAACCTCAGGTCACCCCAGACAAACAAGGCTGCTTCAATCCCACTTATATGAGGTGTCTAGGTAGCCAATCTCATAGAAACAGAGAGTAGGTTGGTGGTTGCCAGAGACTAGGGGCAACGTAAATGGGGGAGTTACTCTTCAGCAAATACAACATTTTAGTCATGCAAGGTGAATAAGTTCTAGAGATCTACTACACAACATTGTGCCTGTAGTTAACAATACGGTGTTATAGTTAAAAACTTGTAAAGAGGGTATATTTCATGTAAGGTGTCCTTATCACAACAACACAATGAAATAAATTGGAAAATGAAGGTGGTCCAGAATTTACCATTGTTACCAGCAAGAGGGTTATTTCAATACAAACTACTCCGTCAATACCAGAGGCCATAGCTCTCCTTCCAGAGCTTTTAATTAAGACCCAGGTAGGTCTTTGTTCCTACAAATGTCAGTGAGAGATTCAGCCTTGAACTTCAGTACTTGCTGGCCCAGCTCCCTGGCCTCCTTCTCAGGTAGCTTCAGGAGCGGACACATGTGAAAAGGGGGAGACCCACCTTGTGCCCAGCAGACCCAGGCTGAAGGCAGTTCTCTGTGTCCTGAACACAAGCAACATGGAGGAGGCCTCACTCTGCCTTTGGGGTTCGGGGCCTGGCTCATAGCTCAGTGCTGCACCACAGCTCAAGAAACATCCTGTGGGAAAATCTGGCCATGAATTTGAGAATTTGAGAACCTCGAATATCTAATTTCTTAGTCAGTCCCTGTGTGCCTTGCTTGGTTTCCCTTTCTCCAGCAGATTCCCTGCCGAGCCCATGACACCTCTTCTGTATGAACAATGAATTGGCAAATGCCCCATGGGTGGCAGAGGAAGAGCTGTGATTGTCAGCTCACCTCAAAAGGGTCACCTATTCTCTGCAATTGTATTTCATCTAGTGTTTGTTGCTTCCACAGCTCTCCTTTCTCTTTAAAGTATGAATTTTGTGTTTTAAATTTTTAACTTTTCTAGCTGTTGTACTGGGAGTGTTGAGTTAATCTAGCAGTATCCCACAGAGAAGTCAAAGTCCTATATTTATTTTCTGTTATGTTTTTCCTGGCTTTTATTATTTTTTGTTTTCTTATATATTTTTTAATTGAGGCCATGCAGAAGAAAAATATGAGTGATAATTTGAGGCTCCAGGAAATATTATATTTCTCTAGAGGTTATTTAGTTTTGCTTGTGTCAGCCAATGAGGCTAAAGGCATTAATATCTCAAATCACCCAAATCTAGTCTAGGATTAGTTAGAACTCAGGATTCAGTTCCTATGAAGGATGATCTGTTTCTATTTCACCTTATTCCACGTATTAGACTTCCAAGGTTTCTATGGAAAGTGTATTTTTATCTTATGGAGTCCTTCCTTTATTTGTGAGGCATGAAATCCAAATTTGTCCCCCCAGCCCTTTGAACATTTTGTGAGGTTTTTGTGCTTAATGGAAGTTGAGCCAAATGAAAAGGAACACAGGTATCAAACACCACATGGAAGCTGAAGCAGCTAGCTGTATTGAACATGCTTCCCCCTCACGTAATAAATAGCATATATTCTTATCAAGCTGCAGCTGGCATCATAGGAAGCACCTTTTCTCTTTGCCTTTACGTCTTCTGATCTTTGACTGGGAATGAAAATCGTCTGTATACGTGATTCTTTCCTACTTGGTCGTGGCCATTATCTTGTTCCCTGACTCCAAGGAATTATCTAGATGTTGGATGATTTGGGGCTGGATAATGACGGATGTGAAGTTGTATTTTACTTGCTCGTGGTTAGCTGGAACGTTTCCCTCCCCACCATCTACCTAAGTAGTTTCCAGGCTGCCTGTATCAGATCAATCAGGTCCAGGTGAGCAGGAATAGAATCCAGGGCCGCCACATACACTGGGTTATGAGGATGTCTGTTGAGTTGTGTTTTGTATAAATTGTGAAAGAAAACTAAAAACTTGGCACCCCAGTTCACCATGTCAAAAGGAAAGAATTAAGGTGAAAGCTGAGTCATGCAAGAAATTGCCTTTCCTTTGGTTTCCAAGCAGATAGCTACAGATAAAAGGTTAAAAATATCCCCACCGGTAGCTACTCTACGTTCACCTAATCACATGCAAAGCGATGATTTACTGAGTGCAAGATGAATACGTAACTGACTCTTCCCCTACCTGCCCCTTTTTCCTTGCAACATGTGGATTGCCATACCTTCTCTCTTTCCCCGTCAGCCCACTTTTCCCCTTTAAATATCGAAATCACCTTTGGAGAAAGACACAGACCAGATCGCCCGTGTCATTCGATGATTTTTTCTTTCCAGCGTGTCCCTAACCTTGGGAAAATAAACTTCTAAATTGCTTAAGACCTGTCTCAGATACTTTTTGGTTTACAACCTTGACATATATCAGAATTTCAACCTATGTGATAGTCCAAGGAAGAGTGAAAATTACCAAGGAAAGTACGCTATTGGAGCTATTCCGTTCTCCCTCCGGTCTGCTTTTCACCTTTAAATACTGAAGCCTTCTAAATCATCTTTGGAGAAAGCCACAGACCTGTCTTCTGGGCATTGTCTTAAACCCTAGCGAAATAAACTTCTAATTGATTGAGACCTGTCTCAGATACTTTCTGGTTTAAAGTATTGTGACTATGGTCTTTGTACCTGCCACACTGCCTCCTCCCCGTTTGATTTACCAATGCCCAATGAAGCCATGTTTTCAGCATGCAAAACCCAGGAAAGAAATTCTACAAAACTTGCCAAGCAAGAACTCAGTGTTGCACGAAACACATAATTATAGTGCACCAGCTCATCGAGAGGGGAGCCAATTCGCAAACAAGCATGAGAAAATCTAGATGAAGGCCATTTTACCAGCCCTAAAAAAGCTATTTCTGGCCGGGTGCGGTGGCTCACGCCTGTAATCCCAGCACTTTGGGAGGCCAAGGCGGGCGGATCATGAGGTGAGGAGATCGAGACCATCCTGACTAACACGGTGAAACCCCGTGTCTACTAAAAATACAAAAAATTAGCCGGACGTGGTGGCGGGCACCAGTAGTCCCAGCTACTCGTAAGGCTGAGGCAGGAGAATGGTGTGAGGCCGGGAGGCGGAGCCTGCAGTGAGCCGAGATCACGCCACTGCACTCCAGCCTGGGCGACAGAGCGAGACTCTGTCTCAAAAAAAAAAAGCTATTTCTGTTTATGAATTTAACTATAAATAACTATATAGTATAAATAACTATAATTGATATGGAAATGTGTAAAGTTATTCAGTTGTTAATGGATACTTAAGTTGTTTTGATGTTTTGCTATTAGGAATGAAGTTGTCATGAACTTGCAATAGTTCTTCTTGATGTATGTTCAAGAGTAGTATTGTAGTAGTAACGTAGTATGATAATGTATATATATTTTCAACGTTACTATGTTATGCTGACTTGTTTTCCAAAATGATCCTAACAATTTCTATTTCCTTCAGAAGTCTGTTGGTAGAAACATTGACCCACATCCTTGCCGGGTTTTGATATTTTTATTGTTTTTTCAGTGTGGCATTTATTTACATTTCTCTGACTTATAATGAAGAGTTTGAAATTTTTTCACACATTTACATGTTATTTATACATGTTGCTATAAAATGTTTCTTCTTGCCTTTACCATTTTTTTCTCAGAGAAATATAGTCATTTACTAATTGATTTGTAGGAGGTCTTTCTATGTTCTGGGTACTAATCGTTGTCATGGTTTAATATGTTGTAAGTATCTTTACCCAGTTTACCAAAAAATTTCCTCTCTCTAGTGAGTGATTCCAATCAGCATATAAACATGCCACTGCATTTCCTTTTCCCTAAATCCAACTCTGCTAATGAATTTTTACTTCTAATCTGAAGGAAACCCTTAAAAATACTGGGCTGCACCTGTTATTTCCATTCCTCCTCATTCTTCTTTCACTCTTCGCAGATCAGGCTACAGTCCACATCTTTAACTGAACTCCTTGTCACTGACATGTGTTAGCTCCATGTTACCAAATCCAATGGTCATCTCTAGGATGTCATTTTATTCATCATATCAGAAGCATTTTGTGTGGTTACTACTGCATCATTGATGTATTTTCTTGACTTGTTACTAGACCTCACTGTCTTGGGATTCTCATCACACAAGAATAACAGCCAGGTCTCAGCCTGCCTTGCCAAGTCTCACATCTTCCCAACCTCTAAATGCCTGAGGGCCCAGGACTCATCTCTTGCATTTGTTTCCTATGCATCTTCATTCCAGAAGCTCTCATGCATTCCCATAACTAAGCACAATTCTTTGTTGAAGTTTCTCTAACTTACATTACTAGCCTTGACATGTTGCCCATAGCTTTGAAGCATGGCTTGAAACCAAGCTTTGCATATTTCTTCTGTTGTTTTTCAAATAAGTTTTGGCTATTGTAGATCCTTTGTATTTTCATATAAATTTTAGAATTGTCTATTGCCACAAAGAAACCCAGTGGGAATATTGATCAAGATTGTGTTGAGAACTGTTATTTCAAAAATATCAATTCTTCCCAAATCAAAATATATTATATCTCTTTACACATTTAGAATTGTATCAGTTTCTCTCATCAGTATTTTATAGTTTCACATCACACATCTTTTGGTTCAGTTTATGTCTAAGTATTTTATGTTTCTATTGCTGTCATAATGAAGTGATTTTTAAATTTTATATGTGATATTCTGCTGTGGTGTATAGAATTACAATTTGTTTTTGTATTTTACCATTGTTAAATTCACACATTTTAGGCATTTTCAATAGCTCTCTTAGGGTTTTATATATAAGCAATCAAGCTTTCCAGGCTGTAATGTTTACTCTTTGCCAGAAGGAGTCTGAAATTATGTGAAATCTGCTAGGCTCAAACTAATTTTTAAAATAATAAAAGTTGAAATAAAAAGCCAGGTCAATTTTAAAAATAAAAAATATTTTTAAAATAGTTTCCCATGCCCAATTTTATGTTAAAATACAACCAGACATAGTTAAATGTTTTATATATGGTCATGAAACTAAATTGTCCCCAATTATTTTCATATTCCAGTTGATATCAATTTCAATGACTAGGCTATTCTTTGGGGTATAGTTTTCCTTTCATCCTGCTAATCCATTAATTATCCTTTTCTATATGTCCACAAATGTCAGAGGTGTTTGAGCTAGAGCAACTCCATCTTGAATAGGGGCTGGGTGCAATGAGGCTGAGAGCTACTGGACTGCATTCCCAGGAGGTTAAGGCATTTTCAGTCACAGGATGAGATAGGAGGTCTGCACAGGACACAGGTCATGAAGACCTTGCTGATAAAACAGGTTGCAGTTAAGAAACGGGCCAAAACCCACCGAAACCAACATGGCCACCACAGTGACCTCTGGTCGTCCTCACTGCTCATTATACGCTAATTATAATGTATTAGCATACTAAAAGACACTCCCACCAGCGCCATGACAGTTTACAGATGTCATGGCAACATCCAAAATTACCCTATATGGTCTAAAAGGGGGAGAAACCCTTAGTCCAGGAATTGCCCACCACCTTCCCGGAAAACTCATGAGTAATCCGCCCCTTATTTAGCTTGTAATCAAGAAATGCTAAACCTACATGAAGTATGAACGATTCCTTACATTCCATCCCATGCACCACATCCTCCCTGTAGACTGTCTTGATTCCTTCAAAGTGATTGAATTATTATAATATTAGTGCCTATGTTCTCTACTCTCAAAAGTGCAAATGACATTAATAACTGAATTTATAATATTTTCTGCTTTGCTACCTTAGAGTGCCTGGTATTGCGACGTGATCACAACGAATTTAAGACAATGAAGCAGTCCTCTCTCCCCATCTCCCTCATTTCCTCTCTAGCTCTCTCTCTCTGTCCTTCTCTCCTCCTCCTTCTCCCCTGCATTCTCCCAGGGTGGTTCAGCGGCAGAATTCTGCGGGGACCTTTAAGAGCGAGAAGCATATTCAGCAGCAGCAGCGGCAGCAGCAGCAGCAACAGCAGTTTTCCTATTCCTGCCCCCATCCGCGGCTTTGAACTGAGTTTACCACGAAATATAAAAACACAATTTTAGAAAGAAAGAGATTGGCAGTTAAGATTTGGGACTTTTCTAAATGGATCTCTCAGTCCCTCCCGTCACTCTGAAATCGCGGTGCCATCGTAAAATTTTGGAGGCGGCTCTTGAACAAACCTGTCATCTACTGGCCATGTGAGGAACTGCAACAGCCCGGTGGAGAATGTACTTCGCAGGGGTGGAGATCCTGTCAGAGGCCCCAAGAGGACCAAGTAAAAGAACCCAGGATGAATGGCAGGCCGGATGGGTGCAAATGCAGGAGGCTTAGTAGATCGGTGTGCTTTTCTTTAGCCTTCTTTCTCCCAATATTTGGAAGGGTCCCCTATTTCCAGTGTGAGACATGCCCGGATATCTCTGTGAGTGCAGCTTCTTCGGGGTCCTGGGAGGAGTGTGATGGTATTAACACATTCTGTACACCCTCTCCCCGCAATTCCCCAAGGGGGCATCTGCATTAGTTTAGGAGTCAACTGAAGTGGGTTTCACCGAAGCTTACATCTCTTCCTGGGAACTTGAGACTTATAGGCTCCCACCTGCAGTAGAATCAATTTTAGGTAATTTCATCATTTTCAAAAATAATAGATGATCATTATGATTGTCTTAAACTTCTGTAACTCTTTCACAAAAGTAACTTTAAAAGTAAAATTTTATTTTATTTTATTTTATTTTTTGAGACAGAGTCTCACTCTGTCGCCCAGGCTGGAGTGCAGTGGCACAATCTCAGCTCACTGCAACCTCCGCCTCCCAGGTTCAAGTGATTCGCCTACCTTAGCCTCCAGAGTAGCTGGGATTACAGGCATGCACCACCATGCCCAACTAATTTTTGTATTTTTAGTAAAAACAGGGTTTCACCATGTTGCCCAGACTGGTCTCAAACTCCTGACCTCAGGTGATCCACATGCCTTGGCCTCCCAAAGTGCTGAGATTCCAGGTGTGAGCCACCACGCCCAATCTAAATTTTTTAAAATTTAAAGTTTTAGAGGAACTGACTTGTCAGACACTTTTTGTAAAGTGTATGACAGCCATGTATGTAAAGAGCTCAACTTAGACTGTAGGTCAGCCAGAACTAAGAATACCTCAGTCCTCATCCCTAAATGTTTGGGCATTTTACTATTCAGAATTTCTACGGCCTGCCCTTCCTCCCTTCTTCTCTTTCTTCTCTTTTCTTTTCTTTCTTCTTTTTCTTTTCTTTTCTTTTCCGTCCCTCCCTCCTCCCTGCCCCCTCCCTCCCTTCCTCCCTTCCTTCCTTTCTTCTTTCCTTCTTTCCTTCTTTTTTTGCCAATCAAGAAAAATGACCAGAGGTGCAGATTGAACCGTGGCCACGCTGTGAGGAAAGGCCTCCGTCCCGTGAGCACCACCCTCCCCTCACTGGCCTCGGGAATCCCAGGCCCCCCATTCACATCCGGGGGAGGAGTCGCAGGGCTTCTGCAGGTGCTCTCTCTCCTCCAGTCAGGCAGCCAACCGAGGGGGCTGTGGAGGACAAGCCACTGTGCCTCCAGGAGATGAGAGCTGCTGATTTTTCTTTCCTTTCCCTGAGGAAACGATACCTGTATCAGTCTCACTGCTGGGGGACTCCACAAAGTAATCATCTTTCTGGTGAGTTGATCTGAGAACTCTCAAAACATCTTTCAACCAGGTCCGCAAGAAACAGCTGATGGCGTCGCCTGAACTTCTCCATATTCATAGCAGCACTCCTGACATTGCTTGGATTGACCTTGTTTTCTTATCTTCATTTCTAACCTCTTCTATTTTTCTATCCACCTTCTTTCCAAGGCCTTCCACTCCCAGTAATGACACCTTATAGCATTATAGGGATTTTGTATCATGATTAGATTCTTACTCTATCCTTACAGCGGTGCTTTAACGTGAGCCACCCACATACTATCCCTGTGTAAAAACTAAGAAAATTGAGACCCCTGAAAAGAACAGACTTACCCAAAGTAAAGCTTGCCCAAATGTATAGCAAAGCTAGAATGAAAATCTCAGTCAGCCTAAACTCAGGGCTTCTTTTGTCGTCTAGTGGCTGAGGAAGTTATGAATGTGGGTCACAGGTGACCTCCGCATTTGAAGAAGGATCTGTAAGTGAATCGACTTGCGGAACAGCCTTGAAGCCGACAGTGAGCCCGTCTCTGCTGCCCTCTGGTGGCCAGGCCGATCCATGACTCCCCTCTCCTGTTCCTCCTGCCCTCGCCGGATGCTTGTTTTTCCCTCTCCTCCGTTCTAGCAGTTTATGCCTTGTTTTCCCGCTTCTCCTGGAGGTGGACTCTAGTCAGAATGGCAGAGACTGTGACTCTTTCTTTTCTCTCCCACACACCAACATCTTCCTGCACAAAATGGCCTCCCATAATAGGTAGCATAATTTAGGACACAGTTCTTAGCACAGGCAGACCTCTGAGAAAGTGTATGCAGATGCTTTGTGAGAACACACACACACGAGTGTAAACAGAGCTTCTTTACGCGGTGAGTTGGCGCTGATGTGACTGACCATAAACAAAAATTCAAATAATTCCAGCATTTGGTACCTAGAGATGATACTACAGAATGCCTGCAATGAGCGGCATCTTTTCACACATTCAGGTGTATAAATTTCTATATTTTCCTATTACGGATTTTAATTTGTATGCCAAGCACCATTATGTCTTCTGACAGAGGAGTTCATCTGGTAATTTCCAGATAAATTCAGTGGCTTTCACACAATTGATTTAATAGCAGCCGTGTCATTTCTAAGTTCTGAGGTGGGAGGTGGTGCAGGGCTGGTGTAAAAGTCTCTCCTCATATTTGCATCATCAGCTCCCACAATATGTCACTATCCCGTCATGTTTCCTGGTCGTCACTGTCCTTCCCACAGTGGTGACGATCACTGTTATGTCCTTGATGCCACTCTCCTCTTGCTGGAACATTCCATGCCAGCATTTTAGGCAGCAAACTTTCATCCCACTGTTGGAACCTTCCAGAGTCTGCCACTTCTTGCCTTGGAGAACTTTTCCTTTGCTGCTACTCTGAGAGGGACGTCTGTGGGCATCGCTACCATTCTGGGAGCCAGAGGTGAAGTGGGGTTCATTCCCCTCTACTCTAATTGAGAGAGAACCAGGGTAAAGAAACCCTCCTATTCTCATCCATGTTTAATTATGTTTCTCTTCTCTCCAAACCTCTCATCCTCTGCAGTGAGGGGAGGTTCTTTGTCTAGACTGAAGGATGGAGAGGGAAACCCTTACATTGAGAATTGTAACCGTAAGTCAGGGGACCCAATTAGGGGCTGCTCATAATGGGAGGGAAAGAAACTTCAGGAAAAAGTCAGCTCAAACCTTGTACATCATAATGCTGCATATGCTTTTATTATTACATTGACATCAAAATCTATAATTAAATTAAAAATTGTTCTGGAGAACTCTTGAAATCCTGAGACTGTATCTGAGATCCCCTCTAGCTCAAGGAACACAGACTTAAGGGGAATGTAAAGGAAAATCTGGCAGAAACAAAAACACACACAAAATGTGCCTATCGTTATACTCTTCATGCCCGAATATTATGCTGAGAAGCTTATTACATTTCTTTGGTAAAAATCTGAGAGTAATTAAACCTTTTATTACTCAGCAAAGGGAGATAAAGTACGTGAGTAAAAAGAGTAATAAAGTAGCCAACAAGGGACCTTGGCCTGGAGCTCTGATCCTGGAGAGGGCAGTTCCTTTCTCTGGGCCTCTGTTTTCTCATCAGTGGAATGAAGGATGGCACGTTTGATATTCAGTTTTGCTTCCAACTCCAGCCCTATGAGTGCCATGCTCTGGTGGAGACTTGGCACTAGTTGGGAATCTTTGATGTGTGGCAAGGTGGAGGGAAGGGTGGACAGCACCCGCACGAGGTGCTGTGGGACGGTGGGGTCTGCGTGAGGACCTAACTGGGGGGTTGCAGATGAGGCCTCCATGAATGCCTTGGCTTTCTGGGCAAGGTGAGAATTGTCAGTGTCATGATTTTGTCTGCACGTCTGCAGAATTCACAGCCGAACCCAGCCAAAGTCCACTTGTCCCCTGAGTTTCACTTTTGAGAGGATTATAGCTGGTAGGAGGTGAATGTGCTATTCTGATTTTCAGAATGCAATCTCGTTTTCAGAGGGCCTCCGGGATTTGGCTCTGCCTTCAACTGGGGTGAGACAGCTTAAATCCTCCTCCACCCAAAGTCCTGGGGGAGTCCTCCACACTCTCTGGCTCTCCCACAGTTCTGTCTTTGATCAGCACACCCCAGGGCTCTGACCTGGTTTTGACCACCTGTTATGTGGATGAAGATACATCTAGGGCCAAGTAAGAAGACCCAGTAGCACCGGGTTTCACCCCAAAGGTGAGAGGGAGACACGTGAGTGGTTTGGATCCCTGGTGAAGGATGGCCACAGGAAGCTGGGGACATTGTCTCAGATTAGAGAGTAGGACATACGGACAGAATCAATGTCCTTCAGGGAAATGCTGCCACTTGTTACACTGCCTCCCACTTATATGTTATATTTATATCCCACTGTGCATTCTTCAAAGTGCGATTGTGGCCCATTTGACCCTCACAGCGTTCCTGTGAAGCAGGCTGAGTGAGGAAGAAGCACTAGATTAAAAACAAGAAAACCAGGATCACATTATTCATTTATCATGGATGATGTGGGGCATGTGTCCCTGAGCCTTGACATCCTCTTCTGTCACAAGCTCATGACACAGCTGGGAAAACATTAGGATGATTGTCTCCACCACACAGTAGAGAAAATAGTCTCAAGAAAGTAAAGAAAGATGTCCAAGGTCACACACACACACAAAAAAAAACCAATTCACTTTGTCTCCTAGAAATCTTATTTTAGCTTTCTCTATAAAAATGTGTTGTTTTAACATATGATAAACTATAGCTGTTTTTAATGTCTGCATAGATACATAAGCTTCCAACTTCATGAACTAAGTTAATTTATTCTTACCACTTAGTTACTATGGCTGCTTGGCATTTTGAGGAGCAACGTTTGAGGCTTTTACTGAAAAAAGTTCTAATGACCCATGATACATAATTTGCAGTTTGCTTTGATGTGAGTTTTAGTAGTGCAGGATAGGACTTGAAATTCAGAATTGTTCATCATCTAATGCCTAAACATAAGCTACCACTTATTATTACAATTTAACACTTATACTTTATCCAGAAAATTAAATTACATTAAATATGGGTTTTTGAGAATTTGATGATACATTTGCATGTTAGATCATATATCTTGACAACACCAAAATTTACTATATTTAATAGGAACAGCAGTTTCAGAAGATTCTTGCATTATAATCAAATAGTAAAATGAAGGGGTCAAAAGCTTATCATTTTAAAAGGTTTTTACTTAAAGATTGCAATTTAAGTCTAGTTATCTATTTTCAAAAAATGTGCCAAAGCTTTTCAGCATCCTGACTGCAAACCTTGTGGCAGGGCATTTCCTCGGCACCACCGGCCTTCTGGGCTGGATGATTCTTCGTTGTAGGGGCTGCCACGTGCATCATAGAATGTTTAGCAGCATCCCTGGTTTCTACCCAATATATCTCCCCTCCGCCTAGTTGTGACAACTGAAAATGTCCCCAGACATTGCCAAATGTCTTCTAAGGGCAAAACCGCCTCTTTCCCCATTAAGAACCCTGGTCCAAGGTGGTTATTTTCCCTGATATATTCTCTCACCAATCTATCTGAGCACTGGAGAAGGTTAGGATGGATTCTCCCAACATTCTTCTAAAGCTTCATTGATTTGAGCAATTTTTTTGAGAGTTCACTTGTAGATTTTCCCTCCCATCACTTTTATATGAAAGATCTACAGGAACACAAGCCTCTAAAGTGGTCTGTAGCAAGTGTGGGTTCGTTTTAGTTCACACAACTGAGAAATCATGCTTGGTACGGATGTTGTGGGGCTTTCTTTTCTCTTACTTGGTGGAAAAAAAAGTTCCTGCTTTTCACAAGAGGAGTCAAGGAGGCATCAGCAACACCCTTCCGTCTAAGGGGAGGTAACTGATACGTTTCAGGTGGCAAGGTGCTCATGGCCAGCACTGTCTGCTAACACCCAACCCCATTTTCACATAAATATCATACTGCCCTTTTAGATCTAGGTATTGTGAATGGGCTCATATAAGTTTCCTTAGAGATATATGAAAGTACATATTTTTTATAAAGCAAATGGGCAATATTTGTGTAACAACAATCTCCTGACTCATTTGATTGTTAAATCTCCATTTCAGAATGTTGATTTTTCCCCTGTCCCATAAAATCTTACTAGCATTAGTTTCTGGGAAAGGAGGAAGCTGTAATTGACTTGACACTGCTCCTGAGCTGGTTTCTATACTTTGTGTGAAGCAAGTTTTCTCTCAATAAAATACTTGACACCTCACATATAATAAGTCTTAGACTTCTTTCACTCTGAAGTTTGTATTTTTCAATGGTAAAACTAGCCTTCTATCCTTGTCCTGGTAAGTTTTAAACTTTTTAGTGTGTGAAGTATTTTTGTTAAGCTGGTACATTGGGGTTGTTGGGTTTGCCAATTTCTGCCAGTTGGGTTTTTTGTTTTTTTAATTCATTCGTGTTTTTAAGTCTATTCTAAAAGGCCACTTACAGATATTTTCCCGACTATCTTTCTACTACTCTTTCTTTCACTTTCCACTGCATCTCTTTGTCCCGGGTTCTCTGAGTGCTAGCACTGAATGTTGGCTTTCTGGCTGCAGTGTGGAGACACAGAGCCTTCCTGCCCTTCCCTCTACGTGTAGAAAACTGTGGTAAAGAAAGGCTTTGCAGGAGGAGCTGGGAGGAGGACAGGAAAAAATATTTGAATCTTGCTCTGTAAGTTTTGCAAGCTCACAACAGATAAACCTAAGGAGTTTTGTTTGCTTTGGTTTGGTTTGGGTTTTTTTTTAATATTATTGTTCCTTTACCTCAAGTGTTTTTTCATTTCAGTCACAAGACTTCCTTATGCCTAAAAAAATGCTTAAAATATTGTCTCATGAAATTAGGGTTGTTGAAGCAGGAATAATTTCATAAAGATCTATTGGAAGCCAAATGTCAGGATTGATGTAGGAAGACACACCGACGAAGTTGAGGGTGGTCCAAAGTCTGTTACAAGTTGGAAGGCTTTTGTAAGGAAGTTCAGGCGGAAAGAAAGGGGCTCTTCATATTGGAGTTGTCTTTTTTCATTGGAGGGTGCAATACAAAGGTTACAATCATTGGACACAGATGACAATATATAGACCAAAATATTTCATGCACAAAACAATCAGTAAAACTTTATGTTTCAGAAACAAATCCATATCCTTTTCGATGTCAAGAGGTTACATATTAATCACTACATCAAATTAGCTCAGAAGCTACACTGAAGCCGAATTACATCAACGTTTGGGCGTATGAGCAGATCTGGTTATAGGTTACAGAGGCATCCTTCAATCAGACGTTATCTTACGTGTAGGAAAAAGCAAGGACTATGATTGCTTATCTTTTAAGGAGCAGAGTGACTCAGGCAAGAGAGATGGGAGGCCGTGTGCTCAATCTTGTTTTGTCTTTGAAGCATCTTTCTGGAGAGCTGCAGGTCATCACAGAATCAGGGGCTTTGTGAAAGTATGCTAGCAAGCAGAAATGAGCAAACAAGGCTTCTTACATTTGCTACATTGTCTCACAATATAACACGTTAGGTAAAGGGTTGGATGTGACCAATAACTGCAGAGAAATGGAGCTGAGCCCATTTCATTGACTGTGCAGGGGTTGATGTGGATTCTCTGCTAAGACTGCATAACCAGTGGAAGCCATGGAGTATGCTGGGTGTGTCACAGCCTCACTTAGGCACAGGGTTTCCTTGTGTTTGTTCCAGGGAGGATGGTGGATTTTCCAGGGTACAGTCTGTCTGGTGCAGTCGCCTCCTTTCTATTCATCCTGCTGACAATGAAGCAGTCAGGTAGGATTCCTTTCTCCCTTTACTGTATAGTCTAATGTCCCAGTGAGCTAGTCTGGGTCCAAAGGTCTAGAACAACATCTAAGAGTGTAAGTCTGGGGCTAAGGCACCTGTATCCAAAAAGGAACTCCTCACTTTTAAGGAGCCTCTCCACTCCCAGCAGCTCCTCCACTCCTAGCTGAGTCACCTTTGGAAAGTTACTTGAGCACCTCATGCCTTAGTTCTTTCATCTTTGTAATGAGAATAACAGCAGTAACTACATCTCAGAGGCCAGCACAGGCTTTAGGATTAAATGAGACATTAAAAGCACTTGAATCAGTGGTTGCACCACGTTAAATTGTTAATTCACTCTAGTGCTTTGGGGTCAAGAAATGCAGCTGCTTCTTACCATAAATTAAGCTGCAATAAAAAAAAATACTTGGAAATAAGAAATTAGAAGAAGACCTCCAAGAAATGGACTTGGAAATCTCACTAGCTGAATTTTGACAGTCAAAATGTTGCACCTTGAAAAATAATTATTTAAAAATTCAGTGTCAAAAAAAAATCAGTGTCAGAAGGAAACGTCAGAGCCCTGAGGAACAAGCAGCATGGCGCAGTGGGAAAAAACACTGGACAGAGCGTCCGAGGGCGCAGGCTCTGCCTTGGCGCTGCAGAGCTAGTGTGATGCGATGAGGCTGCTGGCTTCTCTGTGCTTGTGCTGCAGCTCCCTACCCTGTAACAGTCAATCTGATGGAATGTCTTCAGTTCTAGCTTCATATTTAGACTTCATCAATGAAGAATACAAGCAGATCTCCACTTAGGCTCTTTAGCCACCTTTTGGGCAGCATCTATTTGATACCCAGCAGCTGCTAAGTAGGGTGAGGTTCGTCCCAGCAGGACTGGATCTGCACAGAGAAAGAGCACATGGCCCTGGAGCATTTAGGATGAGAAAGAACATAGCATACATGACATAAAATGACCAAACATAATGACATACATAACAGTTAAACATCTCTTCAATTTGCAGATAACAAGGAAGAGATCAGACATGTCTTAGAATTTGTTTGGAGCACTCAAAAATCTCTAGACAAACCAGTGTCCTTAATCCAGCACAAAATGTCCTTGTGAAAACTGCATTGTACATAGTCCCAGTAATTGGCCTCTTGCCAACTCCAGGCTCCCCAGGGGAAAAAAAAACCAGTTTCATATCTAAGAGAAGAGGAATCCTGAAAGGCTAAAAAAGCTAATAAATGGATTTATTATCTAAACTTCAGGAAAATAAAATGTTAATAACAAGAATAAGGTTTCCAATTTAAAAAGCCAATTTACATGAGAATAAATGACTCAAGGAATAAATAATTTACTTGAGAATAAAAACAACCCAGGTATGCTGGTGTTAATATGTTAAAGATGAAGAAGTTAGGACTTCAAATCTCAAAATCTTACCAAGAGTAATAGATTTGCCCCCAAATCACATAGCTGGTAGGTGACAGACAGCAACCTCACCCACATTTTTGAACTGCATTTGTTTTCAGTACACAAAATTGACTCTGTAACAAACAGATGTGCAAATCTTCATGCTGGATTTCTCTAAAACATTAAACATATATCTCTCCCTCTTCTAGTTGCCTCCATTTTGACAGGCTGGACACCCCAAAGCACGCATATGATTTTCTGATTGGCATTTCCTCATTCCTCCTTTTCACTTATTTTATAGAAGACTTTAGAGTCATTGGCCCTGCTCACCCTATCCTGGCCAGGGTTGGGGAAGATGCCCTCTTAACCTGCCAGCTACTCCCCAAGAGGACCGCAATGCGCATGGAGGTGAGGTGGTACGGCTCAGAGCCCAGCACACCTGTGTTTGCGTACAGGGATGGAGTGGAGGTGACTGAGATGCAGATGGAGGAGTACAGAGGCCGGGTAGAGTGGATAGAGAATGGCATTGCAAAGGGAAACGTGGCACTGAAGATACACAACATCCAGCCCTCTGACAACGGACAATACTGGTGCCATTTCCAGGATGGGAACTACTGTGGAGAAACAAGCTTGCTGCTCAAAGTAGCAGGTGAATATCTGGGGAAAGACACAGGGTCTCAAGAGGCAGAGATATATTAATTTGTGATAAGCTTTTTGACAGTTGAGCAATTCCTTTTGAATCATCAAGGTAATTCCTAATGCTTAGTCCTCTACCCTGATTTACTTAAAAATAAGTGGTTCTGGAGTCTTCAAAGCAAGCTTAGTGTTAAAATATTTTCCCAAATTTAATTTGCACAGTTTTGACTGTTCTTGAGGATTATTTGAAATCCATGACATGCAGTCTTTAGCAATTTTGCTGAGACACACATTTGTGCTACCTAAGGCTGGTGCGCAAGAGCAAACCAATTGCTGCGTGAGTGAACCCAGCTGACGTCCCCGCATCTGTATCACAGGGCATTGGTTGTTCTCTACCCAATCCCATCTATGCAGAAACTGAGACGTGAAAATGTTCTTTCTTTGTGAAATGCCCTCAGTTAGAAAGCTAGCAACAAGACTGAAGAGGCTAAGAATGTTGTGCTTTGGAGATTGTCATATACTAGTGTTCAATGAACTGGGGACTCACAGATGCTTTTGGACACACCCACTGTGAATGGGAAGGTTCTTCAGATTGCTGTTGTATTGGCTAAGCAGGAAGGGGTAGGGAGGAAGGGGACAACTGAAGAATGGATCTGTCTTATGAAAAGTAAACCATCATATGATTCCCTGACAGGGCTAACTCCTCCATGCTCTAAAGAGAAAATCAAGTAAATCCAATTACTAAGGTAAATGGGGAAAATCGTTCCCTGGAGATGTTAATGTCTCCAGCTGATACTGCTTCCTTCTTTACTTCCCTGGGAGGCTGTTTCCTCATAACTTTTTTTTCTTAACATCCATTACTGTTATTATGTTCAAGATGATTCAAAATGGATAGAGGAATACATATATTTCTGACATGGGGGGACAGGGAACGTACTGATGTATTTCAATATCAGGAACATTTACAAATAAGTCACACATTTTCTAAGGCTCCAAGGGAAGGGAACGGGTCTCTCCTTTATCAGCAAGTGATTAAGACAGAATTCCCATTTATGGAAAATATAGGCCCCTTAGTTTGGGTTTGGGAGTTTCATGTTAAATAGAGAAAAAAAAATTCATGATTTCATAAATTGTTCTAAACTAGGATTTCTCAAAACCATCTTACCCATTGAATAGAATATTTAGCTACAAATAACTCCTCTTGGAGAATAGAATATTTAGCTACAAATAATTCCTCATGGAGATTCGCATTTCACATGCTCCCGTTTATCCACTTGCTTCCGAAGATCACAGCCACCCGCAAAAGATGCAGGAAAAACAGGCCCCAGGGGAGTGATTTCTGACTTTGTGTTAAATATTCAGTCTAAATTGGGTTCGAGACATCATCTAAAATGTCAGACTACGTGCCCAATACAGATAATTTTAAGATGGAAAGGGCAGAGTTCATGGCACAGAGGAATTAATGCATAAATTATACCACATCTGTGTCTGCAGTACTAGAGGCATTGCAAAATGTCATGATGTCCCCCTTCTCTGATCCCCCTTTCTGGATCTGGAGAAAAGTACTGGTCAGATGCTAAAATGTAAAGACCCAGACCGGGGAACAAATAAAGTGTATCTGAACTCAGATTTGAATGGGGAGACTGTGGTCGACTTTCTGCTCCTCAGACTCCTGAACTCCGGCCATCTCCCTGTGAGCAACATCACTGGGATCTCAGCCTCTGTGATTTCTGCCTCTGTGGGCCCTGGGTGTCAGAGCTGTGGCTTCCCTCGCAGGTCTGGAGTCTGCCCCTAACATCCACATGGAGGGACCTGGGGAAAGTGGAGTCCAGCTTGTGTGCACTACAAGGGGCTGGTTCCCAGAGCCCCAGGTGTATTGGGAAGACATCCGGGGAGAGAAGCTGCTGGCCATGTCTGAGCATCACATCCAAGATGAAGATGGCCTGTTCTATGTGGAAGCCACCCTTGTGGTCAGGAACGCCTCTGCAGAGTCTGTGTCCTGCTTCGTCCACAACCCCATCCTCACTGAGGAGAAGGGGTCGGTCATCAGCCTCCCAGGTCAGTGCTCTGCCTGTAGGACCAACATGCTCAGATCAGCAGGAGAGGTCCCAGGGACTGCACCACAGCACCTCATATTTTTATCAAGAGACATTATCTATCATATAGTAATATTTATTGAAAGCTATAAAACATTTATGACTGGAAATATATGCACTACATTTTAATCGAATAGCTGTTATGGTGCTTCCGTTATTTTTGAGTTCTACCTTTCCTTCTTCTGCATTGATTGTTTTTACTCACAAGTATTCATTGCATTGTAAAGAAAATAAAGCTATATTTCTTCAACTGAAGTGTTTTCCTATGCTATCTTGTGCTGATTACTTCTAGAAATCTATCATATGAAGATAATCACAGATGTAGACAACTATTTGCATAATAGAATATTAATTATGGCCTTACTTATAAATAGCAGCAAAAATAACCAACCCCCCAATACAACAGTACAGTGTGGAATCTTGTCTTACTATACATTGTAGCATTAATGAAAAAGGATATTTTTAAATAATTTTAATGGTTGAAAAAATCCTCATGATGCACTATTCAATGATAAACATGACATCTACCTATAAATTGACATTTCCAATCACATAAAAATTATTGGCCTTAAATAACTTATAACTGCACTAAAACTTTCAGGATACCCTCCTCATTTGGGTATAAGTATACAGTTATTCATATAAATGGAAAGATTTAAAAAACTTTAAAATTAATGTTATATTTTAATTTTAAATGAAGCTGATTGTATATTACTTATAATTAGTCTCTCCACTTTGTAATTATAGGTGATACTGTTTATGTCCATATAATTTTGTACTTTCTGTGTATCTATAAAAGGAACATATGTTATTTTCATAGCTGATAGCTAAGTATTTATGCTGTAAATATCAGAAGAAACCAACAGAATCATGGGGAGATAGAAGTGACAGCATTTTTGTTGTGCAGAGAAAAGGAAAAAAAGCTATATCATTGGCTACTCTGTGGGAAAGAATCAGTATTTTTCTGCATTTAATTTTTTTATGAATTGAGCTTTCCTATATAATGTATAAATTGCTTTCTTTTTAAAAAAATAGTTTCCTTTCCCTTACACCAAATTCCTTAATATGTTATTCTTGTTCTTTTTCCAGAGAAACTGCAGACTGAGCTGGGTAAGTACGAGGTGCTGGCACACACCTGCGGAGGGAGCCTCTGCCCTCCCCAGCAGAGGGAGGGGAGCTACCACGAGACCATGTAACCCAGAGGAGAAACCGAGGCACGATTTTGCCAGGTTTTATGTTCATTAAATACCAGAGGAGACCAGCAAAGTGATGGCCTCATTCAAGGAGGTTTCAGCTGTGTTACCTGACACTTTGGGGGCTCATGGAGATTCCAGTGAGCATCAGATGGACACCTATAGGGAGCACGGCATCATCTCTGCTCTATGTGTTGAGGGGAAAGGGAGCTGCCTCAGAGTGTGTGGGGGATGACGGCAGACAGCTGGCCGGGCCTGGAGGCCCTTTGAAAACATTTCAAGTGTGAACAAGGGTAGCATCATTATGACAACCAGGGTTGCACCCACCACCTCCCTGCTCAACTCTGCTATGGGGTCCTGCACCTGCTCCTCACCCCAGTAGACCCCTAAGCTAATCACTATTGGGAGGGAGCTGTTACTTTCAGAGTGCAACCTGGGATCCTGTGACTGTGGCAATTTTTTTTTTTTTTTTTTTTTTTTGAGACGGAGTCTCGCTCTGTCACCCAGGCTGGAGTTCAGTGGCACGATCTCAGCTCACTGCAAGCTCCACCTCCCAGGTTCAGGCCATTCTCCTGCCTCAGCCTCCCAAGTAGCTGGGACTACAGGCGACCGCCACCACGCCTGGCTAATTTTTTGTATTTTTAGTAGAGATGGGGTTTCACCGTGTTAGCCAGGATGGTCTCAATCTCCTGACCTCATGATCCCCCCACCTCAGCCCCCCAGAGTGCTGGGATTACAGGTGTGAGCCACCACACGGGCCTTTTTTTTTTTTTTTTTTGAGACGGAGTCTCACTCTGTCTCCCAGGCTGGAGTGCAATGGCGCCATCTTGGCTCACTGCAACCTCTGCCTCCCAGGTTCAAGCGATTCTCCTGCCTCAGCCTCCTGAGTAGCTGGGACTGCAGGCACGTGCCACCACACCCAGCTAATTTGTTTTTTGTTTTGTTTTTTGGTGGGGTTTTTTTTGTATTTTTAGTAGAGATGGGATTTCACCATGTTCGCCAGGATAGTCTCGATCTCCTGACCTCGGGATCCGCCGGCCTTGGCCTCCCAAAAGGCTGGGATTACAGGCATGAGCCACTGCACCCAGCCTAATTTTTGTTTTTTAAATCTTGGAGTTGGACTGAGGGTATTATTTTGCTGTACCTGAGATAAGTGGTTTAAAACATAACCAGCCAATGTCTGAGCCTCTTTGAATTTCCCCTTTACCTCCTTACTTGCTCCCACCTTTTTATGGCCTCTTCTCCCAGCCCAAGGCAACCAGCCTGCCTCCCTGCCTAGGTGCATAAAACGTGGATCCCTTATGTCCTCTTTCCATCAATACCTTGCTCTCCATCAAGTCACCTGCTCCAGGAATGTGTGCCCATGTGTGTGCTTTAGGTGAGTTTAAGCACACCTTTCAGCCCACAAAAGAGTTTTTGAGGAAAATCAGGATAACAAACACAACCCAATCTCTACCAGAGTCTACTATGGCACCTTCAACCACATTAGGCCATAAACATAAAGGGAAGGGTTCCTGGAAGGCTCAAAGTAACTCCACAATCTGGAGAGAGACACATACCTGTGTACCTTACCCTTCTGAGATCAGGAAGCCAAGCTAGTGTTTGGGGCAGGTTGACACAAGTCTGTCTCTCAAGGTTTTAGGGGAAGAGTCACTCCTCTGAGTTCTCTGAGACCCACTGGAGACCCAGCACACAAAATACGACCCCATGTCCTGTTGTTCCTAAGTCATGGTGACCTTCCAGGGCCACAATTAACCAAGGTGGAAAGATGGAGCTTCCCTTTGCTTCCTGTCAGGTGGGAGAGGAGGGCTCTGGGCACGGAAGCTCTGCAGTTGCGCTCTGGTGATGGGACACCCAGCTCTCTATGGAAGTCCTAACACTGAAATCGCTGCTCGTACTCTTACAAATAATGTTTTCCATTTATAAAAATAATAGTTTTTAAAAATATTAATTGTATGCCAGGCATGATGCTGAATGTGTTATGGGAATTATTTCATTTTTTCTTACAATAATTATAAAGTTTAATTGCTTTATCCTCATTTTACAGCTAAGAAACAATCTTAGAGACATACATGGTTTGCCAAAAATCATGAAGAAATGGTGGTTGACCTTCTAATCTACATCTGTCTAACTTAAGAGTGCAAGTCCTTAATTACTTACGTGTGACTTTGTCAGCTCATTCATCTCTATTTTTCTCATCTTTAAAGTGAACAGGTTGAATTTAATCTCTAATGTAGTGTCCAGTTCTAAGAGATTAGATATAACTTAGCATATTTGAGAAATGAGATAGTGCATTAATTGAATATGCTGATTGAAAGAGGATTATGTGGTATGATGATGAGATTATCAGGTTTCGAGGAATCAGTGTATAATTCAGTATACTTCACACTCCAGAAGGGAATTAATTTTTCAATGGATATTCAGAAGGCATTTCAGAACATACATACAATAACCAAAACAAAACAAAGCAATACATTTCAGCACAAAATTGTCTGGAAGGCTGTGTACAAAACTGTATAGAAAAAGGAGGTTAACTACTGCATGTTCACACTTGTAAGTGGGAGCTGATTGACGAGAACACATGGATGCATGGCAGGGAACAACACACACTGGACACCTGTTGGGGGATGGGGGGAGGGAGAGCATCAGGAAGAATAGTTAACAGATGCTGGGCTTAACACCTGAGTGATGGGATGCCCTGTGCAGTAAGCCACCATGGCACACGTTTACCTATGTAACAAACCTGCACATCCTGCACATGTACCCCGGAACTTAACATTGAAAGAAAAAAACAGAGGGTTAGGCATAGCAGCTCCCAAGGAGCTTATATTCTAGTAGAACATCAATTACTAACAAACAGGGCTGCGTGATTTTTCTAGCACTTTAAACTTTAGCTTTACTTGGATTCTGGACAAAAGGAGTTTTGTCTGTATCTATAATGCACCAAATTAATTGAATCTCCATACTTAAATTTTGCTTCCTTCAGTCTCCATTGAAGTCAATCTTAGCTCTTAATTACCTATGTCAGGCAGGGCAAGCCAGTTTAAGATCTGATATGTGCCACAGGTCACGGACAGGGAATAAAATCCTCATATGGATAAAGGAGATGAGGAAACAGTCTGTTTTATTAAGTAATTTACCATAAGACATGTGGATGGAGAAACAGCCCCAAACTAATCCCTAGTCCATTTTTTCTGATTCTTGTCTTCAGACTTTAATAGATACATAGGAGAGGAAAAGAATATTGTTTTAGGCAAAATTACAGGACAAAGCAAACAAAATGCTGGAAATAACTGGGAGTCAACTATTACCTGGAATGGAAGGTAATAATCTGAAAATTCAAATTGTGTTGACAGTGACTTTCCTCTCTACAAAGGTAGCTGGCAGTTTTTGGCCAATGACATAATGGGATGTTAACGCCTTTGGCCAGTGACTCTGTGCAGAGAACCTACAATTTTATGCTTGTGTTTCTATTATAAATGATCACACCTTATGCAAAACCATTCTTATCATTTAATAGAAAAGGACGACACTTAATTTAGAATAGAGAAAAATTGGCATGGGCAGGGCCTGATGAGAATGGAAAATGTAACATAGCTTGGGCCCAGGAAAGCCCTCAGAGAACATCTTTCCCCACTTGGCACAGTGGGAGAATTAGACCCCTTTTTTACATTCATCATTGTTTCACAATTTGTACTTTGCCGACTTCCCCAATTATTGATCTTAAAATGTTAATCTTAATTTTCAAAATCATTTGAGGACATTCAACTGGTGTGTGTCTATAACTCCACCCATGTGGGGCATTGGGAAAATAAAATATAGTGGCTGGACCAGACTTACAAGGTACTATAAAGACTACCTAGAGGAAAGCTTCTTCAAATATCATTACCAAAAATCCTCATGAGACACGTTTTTAAACCCCTCCCTATTACCACGTCAGAGGGTGGAGATGGCTCCAATGCCTTCAAGTCTCACAGGTCTGTGTGCCTCTGCTCACACTGCAGGGTCTTCCAGGCACTTAATGCAAACTATTTTGTTCAACGCTGAAACATTACGATTTTGGTAGTTTTATAGCAAATTTATAGTTTAAGAAACTGAGGCATTAAGAAGTAGTTTAAGACAGATTAAGAAGTAGTTTAAAATCATAAAGAATGGAAGTGTCAGAAGAAAAACTTTAGACAGACTAAATTTAGCAGAGTCTAACTGAGCAAGGGCATCCCAAAGGCAAACTAAACAAGGCATCCCTCAGAATCAGAACGGTTTCAGAGAATTCAAAGCAGCAATTTGGTCAGACAGCATTTATGGACAGAACATGGAAATAAGGTACAGAAAACAGAAGTGAGGTCAGAGACAGCTCTACTGGTTGCAGCCTGGCGTTTGTCGATTTGAACAGGGTTTCAACAGTTGGCCGCCTGCAACTGACAGAAGTGCAGCAGCTGCTACTCAGCTATTTATTACAAAAGTGTACTCCTAAGTTAGGCTTAGCTCCTAAGTTAGGCTTATTCATAAAATAATTTTGCAATTAAAGCTCCCAGAATAAAATGAGCAATTTATAAATTTGGCCCCAGGATGCCTCTGTACCTGAGTGCTTATGTAACAAACTGCAGCCTAAGTTAGGCTTTCAGTAGTTGACGTACCAAGTTAGATTGCAGTTTGTTATATAAGGAGTCAGGTACAGAGGCATCTGGGGCCAAATTTATAAACTGTTCACTTTGTTCTGGGTGTTTTTTGTTTGTTTGTTTTTAGACAAAGTCTCGCTTTGTCACCCAGCCTGGAGTGCAATGGCATGATCTCAGCTCACTGCAACCTCTGCCTCCGGGGTTCAAGCAATTCTTCCACCTCAGCCTCCTGAGTAGCTGGGATTACAGGCACCCACCATCATGCCCGACTAATTTTTGTATTTTTGTAGAGACGGGGTTTCACCATGTTGGCCAGGCTGGTCTTGAACTCCTGACCTCTGGTGATTCACCCACTTCGGCCTCCCAAATTGCTGGGATTATAGATTTGAGCCACCATGCCTGGCCTATTCTAGGAGTTTTAATTGCAAAATTATTTTATTATTGGTCTGTAAACTGAAAAAAAATACAGGTAGAAGTAGGTAGGGATTCAATTACTATTTTACTCGGACTGACACACATCATGGAATGATTCCTCCTTAAAGAAGAACAACCTCTATCCTGAGTCCATGAAACCCCCACCTAACCTAAGGATGACCTCGAACCTCACAGCAACCCTGGGATGCTCATGGTTTCTAAACTCCAATGGAGCTGTTCTTAGAGACGACATTATTGGTTCCATTTTGATTCTTTCATTGTGTTTTGTCCACTCTATTTAATAGCTTCTTTAAAAGCGATTGGACCTTCCTAGCCCATCCTTGTCAGAGTGGGAGAAGATATACAGCTAACCTGCTACCTGTCCCCCAAGGCGAATGCACAGAGCATGGAGGTGAGGTGGGTCCGATCCCACCGTTACCCTGCTGTGCATATGTATATGGATGGGGACCATGTGGCTGGACAGCAGATGGCAGAATACAGAGGGAGGACTGTGCTGGTGAGTGACGCCATTGACGAGGGCAGACTGACCCTGCAGATACTCAGTGCCAGACCTTCGGACGACGGGCAGTACCGCTGCCTTTTTGAAAAAGATGATGTCTACCAGGAGGCCAGTTTGGATCTGAAGGTGGTAGGTAAGAATTCTAGATAGATATTTTGCATTCAATACCTGCTCCTACCACTTTAATATGCTAGTTCCTGGACAATTTCTCTGACATTTGAAATTTTCTTAATGCTCATTCATCATCAAATTTATATCAAATTCTCCAGTGTGTGAAACTGTCAAAGTTACTTCAAATCCACAAACTCAAATGGATGAAATGTAATTATTTGGGCATAGAACTTGTATCTTCTCCAGTATCTTCAAAAACTGACCATATCTTTAAGGAAATCTGAGTACCTTACTACATATTTTACAAAGACTCATTGTTTCACAGTGTGTTATTAGAATTCTGGGAAATGCAATAAAATTCTAGAAACTGTAATCATTTGAAGACTAAACTGGATCCACTGTGTAAACCAAAATTATAAATATTGACAGTTTTGGCAGGGACAGGGGAAGAAAGATGAAATCACTCCCTGCAGCATCATTTCCCACTGTCCGTGTGTGTGAGAATTGAAATGTCCAAGGTTAGCAGATGCCATTGAGTACATATAGGCCCAAGTCTTGGATATGCTACATGTTTCTCCCATGGATTTTGATTCTAAATTAATAAACACGTTTAGCCACGGGAGCGTATATTGAGAAGTTTCATCAGCCTCGTATTTTCTGCCATTGGACGTAGATATTTACAATGTTTCAATTTTTGAGAATATCCTCCTACTCCCTATTTTAATCCTGTCCATGTGACCCATGCCCTGGCCATAGTTATTTTGTTCTCAGGGACAGAATAAATGTTGGATTTGAACATTTACCTTACCTCTTAATCATCCCAGAATGATTTAGGCATACAAAGAATAAAAATAAGCAAACAAACAAAACAAGAAAATGCTCCAGTCAGCCTCATCCCTAAGTGGAGTGCAATCCCCCTTAAGCTTTGCTCCCTTCCCCAAGCCCTCCACATCCCCTTCTTTCCTCCCAGTAAAATTGCTGCCCACTCATCCACTTGAAAGGACTCCAGGTTTTGGTTCCTTTTTCTCTGTCCCCAGATCTGGGTTCTTCCCCACTGATCACTGTGGAGGGGCAAGAAGATGGAGAAATGCAGCTGATGTGCTCTTCAGATGGGTGGTTCCCACAGCCCCACGTGCAGTGGAGGGACATGGAAGGAAAGACGATACCATCATCTTTCGAGGCCCTGACTCAAGGCAGCCATGGGCTGTTCCACGTGGAGACATTGCTAAGGGTCACAAACATCTCCACTGTGGACGTCACTTGTTCCATCAGCATCCCCTTTTCGGGCAAGGAGAAAATCGCAACTTTTTCTCTCTCAGGTTGGTGATTCCTTATGTTCCTTCAGGTTTGGAAAATAAATATGAAGACCAACTCAGACTTACTCATCGTATTGCTCTTCCTTTTTGATTTTTATTTGCTGCTCTCTGACGAGGTCTCCTGCTATCCTCTGCAAAGCTGGTTTTCAGGACACCCAGGGATTCTACTCCCCTGAGTTTCTCTCTGACACCCTCAACTAGCGCCCTGCAATCATATTTATCATTGGATATACACTAAATTCTCGTAATTGACCCTGTCTTCACTCTCTCTAAATTCCCTTCTTCTGATGTGAAAACAATTAAATTACAGAACTTTGTGTTTTCCCCCTCATGGGGGATTTTCTTCTGGATTAGAAACTGATTTTTATTAATACCATCTTCATGGTTGCGGCTTGAGTAATTTTATCCTTTCCTCCTCAAGTCATTCCAGTGATTGTGTGATATAGTTGGAAGAGAGAAGGGAAAACAACTTGTCTGTGCATGTGTACATTTCTGAGATGAGCAAACACGAAATACTTGCATTCTCTCCTCTGCATCTCCAGAGCAGGGAGGAGCAGGCCAACTGCCTCCCGGGAGGCCCAATTCTCTCCCTTCTCTCCAGCCTAGAAGCTGCTCAGATGAAAAGCGCAATCTTAATATTGTCCCAGTTTCACAGTTTCATGGGATTCTTGGGTTTCCATTTTAGAGTCCAGGATGACGTTTTTGGGGAAGACACTGCTTGTTTGGGGATTGCTTCTTGCTGTGGCTGTAGGCCTGCTCAGGAAGAGGAGCTGAAAGAGGTAAGTCAGGGAAACAGAAACAGCAGAGCACACTGCAGTGGGAACCGTACTGCGTACTTCCCCGAGCCTCCCTTTCCACAAGTCACCTACGGGAGGCAGTCAGTGAATATCCAGTAACTAAGGAAATGTGAGAAACAGGAAAGCCCAGGGCTTATCATGCAATCCAGGCTCAGTGATGCATGAGGTCAGTGTTTCCACTTGTAATAGAAGCAAAATGATTAAAAGATAATGATTTGATTTCCTGCTGCCCATTCCCCAGTGATCTAATTAAGGAAGAAGAAAAAAGTGAGTGGTACAGCCATCCTTGTTTTCAAGGCTGAGAGCTGAGGTTCACTGAGATTTGTTGGCATGAACAATTTCCTATGATCTTTAAAAATGTGGTGACCTACTTGTTGGTGATTTCTGTGTTGGTGACTTCTCGTGTTAGGGAGGCTGTTTTGTGTGCTCTAGAAAGTGCTTCCACTTTAAATTTCTTATGTCCGTGAAACACTTGTCTTCCCATTTGGCTGTTAATAGAATGAAATTATATTGATTAATTATCAGAATGGATTCTCTTTCTTTACAGTGAATGTGACATTCGCTTGAAACACAGCTCACCTGAAACTGATTTCTTCTGAACAAAACAAGAGTGTGATCCATGGACATTCAGGCAGCCAGATATCCCACAGAGATCTGATATCTGCTCCATGGGCCAGGGGGAACTCCTGTCAGGGAGCTGGTACTGAGAGGTGGAGACTGGGGACGGGGCACGATGGGTCCCGGAGGTTGCCAAGCACATGTTGCAAGGAAAGAGTCGTCTCTGTGTCACCTGACAGTGAGTTTTAGGCAACGGATTGCAAAAGAAATGAGTTCTGGGCCATCCCCTCTCTTCCAAGCCCCATCCCCTTGAAGGTGGCCCCTGAACAAGTCAGAATCCTCCTGACCATGCCTCTGAATACCTCTCCTCTTATATAACATGGTTGGCAAGTGCCCTATCTACACCTTCCCCAAAACTTCCTTCTCTGGGACTCTGCACCCCGCTTCATTCTTTAGTTCCCTAATGTAGGTTCTCTGGACATTTTTTCTGTACCCACAAGAACATCTCCAACATATCAGGAAAATAACAATCTGGGATTCTGGAAACCAGAATGATATTCTGAGTCCTGATCATTTCTCCTTTCTCTAACTGCTTGAAGGGGGCTCCCATGATCATCGAAGTACCAACTCAAGGTGTTTTAATTCTACTCAGGAAAATCTGCTGGAGACTGATCTTTTCAGAGACCTATCCTGTTCCAGGTTCTCTGAGATCCGGCCTATCAATCACAATCTGACATCTGATAATCAAGGACCCTTAGAAAACCCCATGGGAAATACAATTTAGCCTACAGGAAGAAATGAAAGGAATAATCAAGTATTTGGTCAGTTTCTTTTTTTCTGTTTCTTTTTTTTTTTTTTTTCTGAGACAGAGTGTCACTCTGTCACCCAGGCTGGAGTGCAGTGGCGTGATCTCAGCTAACTGCAACCTCTGCCTCCCGGGTTCAAGCGATTCTCTTGCCTCAGTCTCATGAGTAGCTGGGATTACAGGTGTGTGCCACCATGCCCAGCCTATTTTTGTATCTTTAGTATAGATGGAGTTTCACTTTGTTGGCCAGGCTGGTCTCAAACTTCTGGCCTCAATTGATCCACTCGCCTTGGCCTCCCAAAGTGCTGGAATTACAGGCATGAGCCATCACACCTGGCCTGATCAGTTTATTTAAGATGGTGACAATTAATTGTCCACATAGGTGGAACTGAGAAAATTTAAAAAAAAAAAATACAGTTAAAAAAAGTGAGAGAAAATACAGCTGCATAAGAGGGAGAAAAATCTGATCACTAAAATATAATCTTGAAAATCTTATGAAGTGTTGTAAAATCCCTCCTCCAGACTTTTTGAGAAAGTTAATATAGGAAATTGAGTCAGGAAAAAAATTTTAGACTTCCCGATCCAAGCGAAAAATTATTTATCATCTATATGAACATGTCAATTTTATCATTAGAGCAAAATAAAGTGCACAATTTAAAATTAATGATTATAAAAGAAACAAATATAAGCAGTACATGTAACACAGTAAAAATATTTTAAAGTCATAATGAGTTCAAGAAGATAAACTATATGTGGAAGACGGAAGAATGTCAACAAGACTTTTGGAAAGAATGTTATGAAGTGAGAAGACGAAGGCCTGCCAGTGACGCTCTGCTGCTCTCCAGGATGGCAGACATCAGGTGCACCGCGGTCCCGTGCGGATCACTCATGAACTGCACTCTGGACTTGCTCTTCTGGAACATCATTTTTTTTTCTATTTTTAAACTCATAAATTTAAACACATAAATGTTAGAAACTACACATTATTCTTCCACAAATGTTTACACATTAATTTTAATAAACTTTTTAAAATTGTGGTAAAATATATAACACAAAATAAAACTTACCCTTTTAACCATTTTAAAGTGTACAGTTCTGTGGTATTGTGTACATGATATTGCTGTGTGACCATCACCATCACTTTCTAGTTCCAGAATATTTTCATCGCCCTAAAGGAAACTCCATACCCACTAAGCAGTTACTACCCATTTTTCACCCCCTACTCCCCAGGTAATCTACTTTCTGTCCCTATGAACTTTTCTATTCTGAGTATTTTATATAAATGGAACCATAAAATATCTGTGTATGTGTATGTGGCTTCTTTCCCTTAGCCTAATATTTTTAGAGTTCTTCCATGTCATAGCATGTATCAGTGCTTCTTTCCTTTTTTAAAAAAATTTAACAGGCATTAAAGAACAGTTTTAGATTTATAACAAAATAAAATGGAAAATCCAGAGAGCTCCTAGATCCCTCCTCTCTTCCCCCATTTCCGCTATTATTAATATCTTACATTAGCGTGCCACATTTGTTACAACCCTTGAAAGAATAGTGACACATTATTTTCAACTAAAGTCCACAGTTTACACTAGGTTCACTTTTTGTATTATATGATCTCTGGAGTTTAACAAATGATTTTTACATTTATATTGATCTATCTTTATATTTATGAAGACTTAAATTTATTAGTAAATATACTAGGTTTACCTGAAAATATTTTAACATTATTTTGATTTAATGTAATTAAAAATAATTTATTGCACAACATCTAAAGGTTAACTATTATCTTTCACTTACTTTTGAGTCTTCTTTCCTAGTGAATGTAGCTCTTTGCTTGTTAGTCTGTGCTCGTGAAGGCCCTATGAATAAATATATTCACTTTCCAGGGAGAAAATCTCACGAAAATTGGTTTTTATCAGTCACATTCTCTCACTGTATATTAGAAAACATACTTTCCTATGGCTTTCCCAATTGGTGATTAATTTACTTTCTGAGTTCCAGTTCCAGTTAGAAAAGCCACAGGAAGGAGAGGGGTTGGGGGCGTGAGGATGATGCCCCAGTCACTGGAAGTCTCTGTGGCTGATGGGTGGGTAATTGGGTTGGTGCCTCAGGATACAGTTCCCTCCCCTCCTGGTGTATAGACAGCTGGGTGTAGTCATTAAAGCGGGGCCACTCTCAGAATACATGTGCAGATTGGCTGGATCTCAGTTTCAGGGAGAGGACAGGAGGAAGCCACAGAGACTAAATTGTTAACTCCCTGACATTTTCCTCCTTTGTCAGTACAATTTAACTTCCAGGAGGATAGTGATTTTTCCTTCTTTTTTGTCTAGCCCCACAACCTATAAAAATGACAGATATTGATTGATCAATAAACATTTGTAAAATGCATGAATTGTCTCAAAAAGTGATATTTATTGAATATCTTACCTGTTGAATGTACTATGCTAAGGCCTAGAGATACAATCCTTAATAAGACATAATTCCTTCCCTCAGGTCTTTTTTGCAGTGGAGTCACTCTGTTTTTGGAATGTCTTATTATACCTTCATAAACTTTACTAAAAATGGGAGTGCCAGAGTAGTCCAGCAATAAAGAATTAATTGATATAGCCAGGTGGTGAATTCACTTTTCCAGAAAGGATAGGCCACTTGGAGACTCTGCACCACTTATTGATTTACTCAAAGCTACAAATGAAAATAAGATGGACACTGTTATCCCTGACATGTCTAAAGCTCTGAGTCCAACAGGCCATCTACCTTCACATTTTCTACCTTGTCCACCTCCAGCCACTGCTGCCCAGTCTCTAGGCTTAGAAGGACAAACACCCATTAAAATGAGTAAAGAAGTGACAAGTTAAGAATCTTGCTGTAGAAAAAATAAGAATTTAGACTCTGAAGAAGAGATAGTAAAAACTCCTCTTGAACCTCATGCTGAATGTCCTAAGTGTATAAAAAAGTAAAATGTCTAAGGCTGAACCTGTCACCCTTCGTGTTCTATACCACAGTTCCACCTCATTTGTTCCTGTTTTGTTGTTACCCCCACGTTTAGGGCTCGCATGTCCAGAAATCCCTTCTCATCCACCATGTCCATTTGATTTTAACTATTAATATTTTATCACCATTTATTTACCTCTGTCCTGCCTTGATTATTTCTTGATGAAATATGTAAGCCTCCCTTTAGGGTCAGTGAAATTAGGACTAGGCTCTGGATTGATTCTTCCTGGCTTCGAATACTGGCTTTGCCACTTAGTGTGTGACGCAAAATTTCACCAAGGAGATACATCTGCAGGAGAGGTTGTTAGAGGGACTTGTGGTTTACAGATCTGCAAATACTGTAGAAAAAAAACTAAGGGGATCTCTTCCAACATCAAGAAGAAAGGGATCATTTAACAGGAGAAGCTCGGCTGGGTGCGGTGGCTCATGCCTGTAATCCCAACACTTTCTGAGGACAAGGCGGGCAGATCACAAGGTAAAGAGATGGAGACCATCCGGGCCAACATGGTGAAACCCTGTCTCTTATACTAAAAATACAAAAATTATGGTTTCCAGCTTCATCCATGTCCCTACAAAGGACATGAACTCATCCTTTTTTATGGCTGCATGGGAATTGAACAATGAGAACACCTGGACACAGGGCAGGGAACATCCCACACCAGAGTCTGTCGTGGGGTGGGGGGAGGGGGAGGGATAGCATTAGGAGAAACACCTAATGTAAATGATGAGTTGATGGGTGCAGCAAACCAACATGGCACATGTATACATGTGTAACAAGCCTGCACATTGTGCACATGTACCCTAGAACTTAAAAGTATTAAAAAAAATACAAAAATTAGCTGGGCATGGTGGTACATGCCTATAGTCCCAACTACTCAGGAGGCTGAGGCAGGAGAATCGCTTGAACCTGGGAGGCGCAGGTTGCAGTGAGCCGAGATCGCACCACAGCACTGCAGTCTGGTGACAGAGTGAGACTCCATCAAAAAAAAAAAAAAAAAAAAAAACCACAAACAACAGGAGAAGCTCATATTCTATATCCTTGAAGACAAACTTGATGATAAACAGCTGGAGAAGTCTTAGATGCAGCAAGGACAAGGGAAACCCTCAACAGTGGGTAGAACAGGTCAGGAAGAAAAAGAATGTTACTGTTAGCAATGACTCTTGCTACAGATGTTTCTTTATTTCTACTTTACTGCTTTCTCTCCTAAAGTATAAACTGCAACATTGACTCCTCTTTCATTCACATTCTCACATAGGACACAATTCTGGACTTGCTGACCAGTGAGAACTTACTAAAGAAAAGGGCTCTTTCCTTCCAGAAGGCTTGGGCTCCTCCTCCAATGATTTACAATTATTCATGAGCCTTCTCCGTCCCTTGTCAAAGTCCAAGATTAGTAGTTGATGGTACACTAGAGCCTGAAGAGCAAACACCCTAAACTATTAAAGGACTTGAACAGATTCCTGTGCATCTCCAACAGTGGTAACGTAGTGAGACTTCACTCTACTGCAATACTTCCCTTCAAACGCCTCCCTTCCTCCATATTTGATAACAAAAATAGTAAGAAGAGATTTCCTCTGTAAACGTAGCTTTAAAATTATATACTCCAACACACACTCAGCATGAAAACAGATGAGAAACGCATGTGCTTGTTTGGAGTTTTCTTGTGAGAAATAGTTGCTGCCCACAAATGGTAGCACTGGAGGAAATTTCCCTGGACATTTTCCAGTTCTCTCACTTCACTTTCTGCCTCTCCCTCTTTGATAGAAGCTGGAATCACACCTAGTGAAACTGACCTACTCACCATCCAAGGACAGCTTTCCTGGTGAATGTACCTAGAAGACGCTCCAGTGGAGACAGCAGAGGTACCAACACTTCGCTGCCTATTATGCTAATAGAACATTAGCTTCCTGGGCAACATCTCTATCACAACTCATTAAAGAAGTTACAGAGGTAACTGGAAAAGAATCAGGACAATTTTCACGATGATCTAAGCAGAAGGACACAGACGTGCCAGCACCCTGAAGGCTAGAATAAGGATGGAAAATCCCACAGAAGGTGATTCCAGTAAGAGAATAGATGTGGGACTAATCAACCTTGTTGTGAAAAGACACATCTCCAGCCTTGCTGTCCTGGAAACCTTCTGTCCTATGGGGGGACAGGGAGGCTCCTGACAGAGTCTCCGGGCAGGAAGTGAGAGCCATGACCCTTCCTTCTTCACATGTCACCTTGCAGAAATTCTTCTCTGGACTTTCTACAAACCACCACTCTCTCTTCATTGTGCTGAACAAACACCCAGAGCTCATCTCATTCCTGGTCCAACTTCTGTCCCCATTATTTACTTCTACCTCCCAGTAATGTCTGTCTCCCCTGTGGTAAAGTAATGTCTCCCCTGTGGTAAACCCAGAACACTGAAGATGGTTTCGGATTCCCCTTGTCCTTGCTGTGTGGGGGCATCACAGTTCTGGGGAACATTCTCTGTTGAAGAAGTGTATCTTCTACCCTCAGATCGGTTGAGGTTGGGATGAGCTGCATCTGGATCCAGAGAAACAGCCATTGCATGTATAGTTGGAAAAAAAAAAAAAAAAAAAAAGGGAGGAAAGCTGCAAATACTGGGAAGGCAGAATGGAGAAAAACAAGAGGGAGAAAAGTGGAAGGTTAGGTAAAGCTGTATTCCGTCCTAGGAGACACACGATGTGTAAGTGCCAGAAGGCTACGGTCGGACAGGATCTTCAGTAACCATCTATTCCAGCCAGGCTAGGACTGTCTAGCCAGGACGGCTGTCACACCTGAAACTCTTCCGGGGTGAGGCTTTCAGGATGGGGTCCTCCCTATTCTTCAAATGCCGGTTACTTTACTGCTTGTTCTTAAACTTAAGTCCTGTAGTATCTCCAGTCATGGTGTGTCTACTTTCATTTAAGCCTCTTCATTTTCATTTTCTGTGGGTTTATGTAATAACTGGACCATCCACTTCTCATACACCTTTATTATATTTCCAGTGATTGAAATCCCAGGCCTTGTAGTCAAAAAGATCTGAATCTTGGTAATTGCTCTTTCCTTAGTCGCTCTGATCTTGGTGACGTTACCTTGCTTCTTTCAGGCACACCTAACTCTCATAATAAGGCAAATACTTATGACATTCAGCACAGGACTATTGTGAGAAATAAACGAGATAGCGTATAGGGAACTTAATACTATGACTTCTCTGTGATGAACACTTGGTTCATTTTAGCTTCCAATATTTATAGTAACACTAATAGCAGAGGTGATAGTAGCAATAGTACTAATACTGGTAGTAATTAATCTTCTTTTCAAACCAAACATCCTCAGTAATTAAAATTTTTCTCATCAGAATTTGTATTTGTAAATTAGAATATGTTTGAATTTGGGGAGGATTAAATTAATTAGGAAATGTTTGTAGGTGCAGGGCTATTTGGAGTAAAGTGACATGCATTAGAAATTGATAGCCCACAATTCTAGAAAGACTCTAAGATGGTCAGGGGCCATTTTCCACTTCACTGAGATGCAACAAGCTCTTCTCCATCTCAGGCTGGTTAAACAATAGACTTCTTCTGAGCAAACTATGAATACATCCACCAGGTTGCTCAAGTCTCAGCTTAAATATCACCTCACTGGAGGAATTCTTTGAATGCACTATTTTGTCTCTTGGAAATCTCTTATACCTTCATAACATTCATCACAATTTGTTTGTGTACTTTCTCATAAAGCCAGAAATCTGATCTGCTTTACTTACTTGACATTGAATAAATGGTTGTATATATTTATGCTGAATGAATGAATGAATGGTCTCAGAACATAAAAAATCTGCTAACATTCCAGCATGAAATATAGACAGAGAGTGAAAACCATGGAATGAATAACCAATAAACAAACGCAAAAGTTTCCCATTTGTATGGAGGAGATTATGTGGGACAAAATAATAAGGTCACTCACCTGCTTCAACCCTTTCTTCAGTCAAAAACAGAAACAACAGGCTGGGCGCTGTGGCTCATGCCTGTAATCCCAGCACTTTGGGAGACCGAGGTGGGCAGATCACAAGGTCAGAAGTTTGCAACTAGCTTGGCCAACATGGTGAAATCTCATCTCTACTAAAAATATGAAGACATTAGCCAGGCATGGTGACGGGCACCTGTAATCCCAGCTACTTGGGAGGCTGAGGCAGGAGAATTGCTTGAACCCAGGAGGCGGAGGTTGCAGTGAGCCGAGATCACGCCACTGCACTCCAGCCCACGCAACAGTGCGAGACTCCATCTCAAAACAACAACAATAACAACAACAAAAAAATTACACGGGAAATAACGCCAAGAACACGTCTTATGTACTACTGAGATACTCTCCTCCCTCCTCCCTGTATCTTTCTGGACTCCTGGCTTCAAAATAAAATTTCCAGAAGATGGCACGTCTCTGGAAAATGCCTAGGAAATGCCTCATTAAATCCTGGGGCAGTCGAAGCCACAAGACAACATTAGAGTTACTCACTAGCATATAGCTTTGCTTTTCTCCAGTCTAAAATAAAACAAATGAATTACATTCTCTCATTCACAAAACTTTCACTTCAGAGTATGAAATTACTGAGACCACATGAAACTTGAAGATTTATGACAGTCCTATATTTCTAGGTTTATCATTTCTTAAGAACAGTTCAGGGTATTTGTCTTTTTTACATCTCCTGTTCTACTTTCCACATTTTCCACATTTCACCAACATCAGCAATGAAACACGAGGTCCTTTCGGGAGAAGAGGAGGATAGGCTTGAATCGTGGGGTGTGTTGCAAAGACGAAATATTTATGTGCTGCCTTGACACTTTCAACCCTCACATAGATCCAGACGCATAACCATGAGTTCCCCTGCTCTCACAGATATGCCCCCACCAAGTGGGAAAATTTCCCACCCAGTTAATTCCCCTATTCATCAAGCCAGCTGAACCCTGCCTGGTTCTCAGCCTATGAGGCCTCATCTTCCTGTCAGCCCGCATTTATTCAAGCAAGCCAATCAATATTTCCTTGGAAAACAAGGGACACCTCACCCTCTTGTTACTACAAAGCCTGCCTCCTATAGCCCTTGCTGGTCCACTCTGCTCCCAAGGAGCAACCCCGTGAGGTCCTGCACGGCAAGCAGTGTCCTCCTCCCCGAGGTCCAAGTTTATGTGGCTAATCGACTGCTGTCCATCTCATCTGTCCACTGTTGGGTGTCATGGGTTTGACCAACTTACACTATTTAGTATAGGGATTCCTCCCTCACCAACAAGGTGAGAGAAGGCAACAGAACAGTGGGGCAGATGAGATGGTTAGCCCAACCATCACTTCAGCGTAACTCACCTTGCTGATACAATTCCTTCCTTCTTACTGAAAGGGAAGAACAGCCTGTGAGATGCCAAGTACACAGCATGGAGTAAGGACTCAACCTCCTCTATAACTCAGAGAAAACAGAGAATTTACTAAACTCCTTCCTGAGTGGTTTTAAACTAGAAGAAGAAGAGGAAGAGGAAAAGAAAGAAGGAGGAGGAGGAAGAGGTGGAGGACGAGGGGAAAGAGAAAATGACAAAACAGATTTCACAGAAAAATAATGTCCAAAGTTTATTTTCTTGTTTATATTACAAGCTCAAATCCTAAATGTCACCTTTATATAACTAGATCAAGGAATTTACCTTAATTGAGGATTACTATATTTTTCTCACTTCATGTTTTTATATCAATGAGTTTTCTCTCTATATTGGATTCTAATATTTTTTCTCATGGGGGCCCCAGGCTCCATGACTTGTTGAGGTCTTAGAGTTCTAATACAATCCTACACGTCTCTATGTTCCAACAGGTGCCACCTATCTCCATAGCCATGCTTACAAACCTATGAATTCACAAACCCTACCGTGGCTGAGTCACAGATTTACCTTTGGCCTTCCTTTCTCTTTTTCTTCTTGGCTTTCCATGCTCTCCTCTTTTTTTCTGTTTTTCTTTCCAGGCCAAAAACACAACAGCACTCATGCAAATCAGAAGTATGGGGAAAGTTGCAGCAAATGCTGCCTCCCAAGGAGAGAAGAAGGGATCTGACACAGGTCCCAAAACCTCATCAACAACATGCACCAACAAGCCTATCCCATCCCAGGTCCCAAATGTTCCCTTCCTATTCTCCTCTTGTCCCCAAAATAAGCAACTCTAACCTCAGATAGAAGTGGTTTCCATTTGCTCTTGTCCAAACAAGGAGTTCTTCATGGAGCAGGACACTTTTCCCTTTGAGCTGTCTCACACTATGAGGGATACATCTATCTGAAACAATGCATCATCATCATAGGTCTTGTCCTCAGAGAGAGATGATATGTTCCCTCCCTTTGCATCTTTCCATTGCACCTCAGGTTGGCAAAAGCAAACAAACAACAACAACAAACAAACAAACAAACCCTAGTTTGTGCATGTCAGCTTGATTCCTTCATTTTCTGGACTTACCTTATGAATGTGAGGACTAGAACTCGGGCCTTGAGAGGAGCGTCATTCATCTGAGACCTAGCCTCTTCATTGGGAAATCCCTAACATTACACAGCAGTGCCAGTGGAGGGAGATGGAAGGAGCACACTGTTTTTGGTGGGAAGACAGTGTTTCTTTCTTTCTCCCATGAGAGAAATGTGTATCTGGGGTTCAAAAACCTTAGCAGACTTGAAACTGATACTAAAACTTACACTAAGACTTGTACCAAGGTCGGGCACAGTGTCTCACTCCTGTAATCCCAGCACTTCGGGAGGCCGAGGTGGGTGGATCACTTGAGGTCAGGAGTTTGAGACCAACCTGGCCAACATGGTGAAACCCTGTCTCTACTAAAAATACAAACAAATTAGCTGGGTGTGGTGGCGGCCGCCTGTAATCCCAGCTACTCAAGAGGCTGAGGCAGGAGGATCACGTGAACCTGGGAGGCGGCTGCAGTGAGCCGAGATCATGACATTGCACTCCAGCCTGCGCAACAAGAGTGAAACTTGGTCTCAAAAAAAAAAAGACTTGTACCAGGGCCTGCCACACATTCTCTCCCCAAGGAGAAAGAAGAAAATAGAAAAGGGGCAGAGTAAAATTTGCCAATGTTGAGTTCTTTCAGAAAAACATTTATATATCTATCTATATCTCTCTACTTCATTCATTGGAGTCTCAAGGAAAATGATCTTTCTGAGCTTATAATAAGACTTCTGGTAGTCAGTTCCTTAAACAATATCCCTTTGTACTTTTTTTTTTCAAATTTTCTTAATTCCTCTGAGTAGAGATTATCTAAAAGATGAAGGTATCCAGGTAAAGGTAGTCCATGAAGAAGTCAAGTATTCTATTTTTTTTTACACTCATTCTTTTCTTTTCCCTTTCTACTTCCTCCCCTCTTTTTTAATTCACCAGAAGCCAGGTTTACAAGTGGATCTAGGCAGCCAGCACCTTTATCAAGCATAGCATTACCAGAATTATTGAAGATGGTCTTCAAGAATAATGACCATCCTGACTTCTAAGGCTATATGTTATTTTGCTGTTTTTTAACCTAATATCACTTGGTATGGATCTTCTTATGTCTCACTGAGTCCTACTCCAGTTCTTCAAATGGAGGAAATATATTAAGAAGCTCAGCTACATCTCTTTTTGGCTAAAAAATATAACACAGCTAATGTTTACTACCAGACCTTGACCTGTCAGGAAGGACACATTTCTGGGAATCTGGAACAGAAAGCAATCAGGAAGAAAATCCATATTCTCAGAATTGCCTGAGGGAGCTGCCAGGTCTTAAGCACAGGAAATGAATGTGAGTGAAACTGGTCCTGAGCAAAATCGAGCAGATCAAAGGCTAGGAAGCAAGGCCAGCCAATAGACCAAACAGACTTTGCACCTCCTCGAAGAAGGTCAAGCCAAGATGCACTGGCTTTTGAATGCCTGTTCTAGAGCAAATCTAAGGAGAAAATCGCAGTCTGCCCCCAGCTCTCTACAGCTACTTTGAAAGTGGAAGTAATAAAAATCACCCCAGGAGACTTTGGACGGGACTGAGCTACAGAATGATAGGAATTCTAATGTGAGCTACTCAGTGTAGCTCCCTTCTCTCACTTGCAAAGGGCTGAAACCACATTATTCAGGGAGCAGGAATCATCTTCCTGTATGATATCCAGGTCTGTGGATCATCTCAATATTCAACTCACAAAGTTAACTGATTTAAAAATAAAACCAAAAGAAGCACACTTCTCCGACCACATCATGTTCACCGATGGAGGACATGTGCAGAGCTGTGCAGGGGAAATCACAGCTCAGAAATGCAGGGCTCTGTGCTTCAAGAACCTTAGGGCTTCAATAGTAGAATAGAAATTATAACACAGTTGTACAGTGCCAGAATAAAATGTGCTCAAAAGGAATTGTCTTTCTGTTTCACATTCTTCCCAAGTTTAAGTCTTGTTTCTTCATGTCACAAAGGTTTACAGATAATCAGAGACACAATTAGCAATTGCATAAATATTAGTATTGAGCCACTAATAGTTTGGCCAAAGGGAAACCTAGAGTTCTAAATAAATATTCTCTAGACCCAGGGAGGTACATTCCACCTGTTAAGAATTCAGATTTATTTGGATATAATTTGCATAAAATGAAATGCATTATTTGAAATGTACATTTCAAAGGGGTTTCACAAATGCTTATGCTAATATAACCGCTACCTTGATCAAAATATGGAACATTTCCCTCTCTTGAAACTTCCCCTCATGTTCATTGTCAGTCAATCCATCCCAGGAAAAACTCTTTTGATATAAAGCATGATAGCTTAATCTTGCATATCCTAAAACTTCGAAAACAACAAAAAGGAATCATACAGCGTATATGCTTTTGTATTTAGCTTCTTTGGCTAAATAAAATGGGTTTTGAGATTTCACCATGTTGTGTGCGTCTATATTTATATTGCTGCATATTATTACATTGTGCGAATATTCTACCATTTATGCCGCTGCAGTTCTCTTAAGTGCTGCCTCCCCACCTCACACGTGCCCTTCTCACTCCACTCAAGCCCTTGCACGCTGTGCTGGCCAGCCTTCCTCCAAAGCTCTCCTGTCTCACTTGGACTCTAACTTCCACCTAATGGTTTAGGCTGAAATATCAGGGAATGGGAAGGAAAACTGAAGGAGAAAAGGAAAAGTTTGAAGACACCATTTTTTCCCTCTTTTGTTTACTTTGGAATTTATGGTATGAACTTCTGTGTGTATTCTATTTCAAAATGTAAATAGATTAGTACACATTTCCAAGAAAGCCAGAAAAATAAATTTGGAAAATTCACATACGTAGCTTGTGTATTTTCCCCAATAATAGAGAATTGTTTGAAAAAAGTCGAGTAATCTGCAGAGAATATTTTGAAGGAATTACACTGAATACATACAGAGGACCTAAAGTTTCTGTGTTTAAGAGAGAAAGATGTGGAAGGGGAGAGAAGGAAAGGCATCTACAAGATATTGATGATTACAAAAAGCAGTTTTTAGAAATAGTGTGAAAGATGTAATTCTATTTGCTTAAGACATATGGTCAGATAGACATCAAAATCACACAAAAAATAATAGGGTATTTATTTCTAAGTACTGCAAATACAGGTATTTCTACTTATAATTTTTGCTTATCTCTAATTTTCAGCTTTCTCTAACATAAAAAAGTAAAGAATAATGTGTGTAAGATTTTAAACATAAAAATATGAAGTATAATAGGAAGTAGTTATTTGTAGGGAATAAGGGATTGGGAAAACAATCAGCAGACCCGGGAATGACAAACTGGCTTAAAATAAGAACTAAATGTGTTAAATCAGGCCAAATTTGACTGAAGAAAGTGTCTGTACTCACCCGGGTAATGAATTACAACCTAACTCAGTACATGAACAAACTAAAAACCTAACTTAGCAATTTGCTTTTTTTTTTTTTTTTTTTTTTTTTGAGACGGAGTCTCGCTCTGTCGCCCAGGCTGGAGTGCAGTGGCGCAATCTCGGCTCACTGCAAGCTCCGCCTCCCGGGTTCACGCCATTCTCCTGCCTCAGCCTCTCCGAGTAGCTGGGACTACAGGCGCCCGCCACCACGCCCGGCTAATTTTTTTTGCATTTTTAGTAGAGACGGGGTTTCACCGTGGTCTCGATCTCCTGACCTCGTGATCCGCCCGCCTCGGCCTCCCAAAGTAGCAATTTGCTTTTGTAACAAACAGCTGAATTTTAGCCAATCACATGTGGCCAACTGTTTAAACTGTGTTCAAATAAGGCAATGCCACTCTTTGACCAATCAAACCCATCTGTACTTCACTTCTATTTCTATGCATCACTTAACATTTTCTGTCCATAAATATTGTGCAACTATGTTGCAATGGCACAGTTGCTTTAAACCTGTTCTGTTTCTGATGGCTGCCTGATATGATCAGCTAAACTCTGTTGAATTTATTATTTTTATATTATTTTATTTTTTTAGAGACAGTGTCTTGCTCTGTTGCCCAGGCTGGAGTGCAGTGGCCCAATCATGGTTCACTGCAGCCTTGACATCCTCGGCTCAAGCAATTGTCCCACCTCAGCCTCCTGAATAGCTAGGATACAGTGTTGCACCGGCATGCCCAGTTAATTTTTTTTTTAGAGATGAGGGTCTTGCTATGTTCCCCAGACTAGTATTGAACTCCTAGCCTCAAGTGATCCTCCTGCATCTGCCTCCCAAAATGCCGGAATTACAGACATGAGCCGTTACACCCAGCCTAACTCTGTTGAATTTAATATGCCTAACTTTTTTTTTTTTTTTTTTAAGACGGAGTCTCGCTTTGTCACCAGGCTGGATTGCAGTGGCATGATCTCAGCTCACTGCAACCTCCATCTCCCGGGTTCAAGTGATTCTCCTGCCTCAGCCTCCCAAGTAGCTGGGACTACAGGTGCATGCCACCATGCCCAGCTAATTTTTGTATTTTTAGTAGAGACAGGGTTTCACAATGTAGGCCAGGATGGTGTTGATCTCTAGACCTTGTGATCTGCCCACCTTGGCCTCCCAAAGTGCTAGGATTACAGGAGTGAGCCACTGCGCTCGGCCTAATGTTTTCTTTTTACAGATTGATGTCAGAAGCAGGACCCAACGTTAGACTCCAGGGACCCCAGGAACACTAGGCAACTGGGCAAGGCACCTACACAGCTCATTGTATTTATTGCTCGCTTGTTTGTAACTGGAGTTGTAGGTAATTTTTTTCTTTTGGGTTCTGGGTTCCATGGACATGTACTTATAAAGTCTACAGTAGTGTACAGTAAGGCCCTAGGTCTTCACATTTGCTCACCACTCACTCACTGACTTACCCAGAGCAACTTCCAGTCCTGCAAGCTCAATTTATGGCTAGTGCCCTGTACAAGTGTAACATTTAAAATATATATTTTATATTATATTTCTTGCTGTACGTTTTCTATGTTTAGAATACACATACACTTACCTGTGTGTTACAATCTCCCAAAGAGTTGAGTACAATAACATGTACAGGTTTGTAGCATAGGAGCAATAGGCTATCCACATAGCCTAAGTGTCTGGTAGGCTATACCATCTAGGTTTGTATAAGCACACACTATGATGTTTGCACAATGATGAAATCACCTAATGCATTTCTCAGAACACATCCCCATCATTAAGTGATGCATGACTCTGTGTGTGTGTGTGTGTGTGTGTGTGTGTAGAACAACACTATTATACAATGTGATCTAATTTACACTAGAAGCACAAAAAAGTGAATCCTGAGGTATGCAAAATTTAAAATTCACTTAGGAAGTTTGGGAATCCCTGTATGGAACTCAGACTATCACCAAAGAATCTAACTGCATCAGGAATGCATTAAAGAAACTTCACTGAAGGGAGAAAATGGTGGTAACTTGTAGGAAGCGAATTTAAGGATGTGGTGGCTGATCCAGCAAAAACTCATGACAATGAGGTGACAGTAGCCCACACGGCTTTATTTTGGCAAAACTTTGACAAGTTTGCATGTGTGGGAAGTCTCTCATAGCATGAACAGTCCAGGGCCTACAGAGACACCATCTGGAAGGGGAAGAAGACATGAGAATTCAGGGGCAGAGGGGGAGATGAAAGGGAGCTCACATATATAGGTGACATCACTCAGTAGCACAATGGGGAGGTTCTGACCTAGAGCACTTTGAAGGACGGCAGTGACTTGGGTTTTTGTTTGCTTTGTTTTGTTTTTGTCCTAGAGTTTATCTTATCCTGGCTAGCACATGTCAGGTACAGCTTCAAGGGGTATGCAAAGCAGGCAAACTTTAAATTGCTAAAATTCTGTCCATTTGGGTTATATTTAAAACAATTCGATGTGTAACATTTTTAGTTCCACACTGGTAGGCTTTTAAATTCAAAGTCTTAGTCTGCTGTGGAAAAATAAACAGCCTAAGGGCCAATATATAAGACCCATTTTTGGCTCATTTGTATAACACAACTTTGGAAATAAGGACTGTCTATAAGAATAAAGACAAAATGAACCACAGATCATTGCACCTGAGTTGAAAAAATTGTTTCCTACAGGGATATGAATCTACAACTCTGAAAGGATGATACATGTATACTGGAATTAAACAATTAAGTAAATGGATGGTGATGGTGGGAGTGATAGACAAGCAAGACACAGATAAGGGAGGCTATAGATAAGCAAAGAGAAAAGCTAGAATGACCCGTGTGTTACCAGACTGGATTTGGAAACAGTATGAACTCATATTGAGCTTAGGGTTACAGAAATAAATATTTATAGATATGTATATATTCATCGGTTAGTATACACACATACATTTATTTCCTTGCTCTGCCAGCCAAGAGTGCCTGCAGCAAATGACATCCCAGTAGCAACTCACACTCCTAGAGCTAAGATTTTGGTTTTTAACACCATTCTCCAATAAAAGGAACCAGGGCTCCTTGGAGAAATGGCTGATTCTAGGCCAGAGCGTGTAATACCAGAAAGTGAGAAACTGCTCAAAACAACCACAACAACAAGGACGAAAACAAGAATAACAAAAGTAAACACAATGATAGGAATATGTCAAAGAGGCACAGGGGTCAACTGAAAGACCTCCCAATGGACCACACTGGAAAATTTTAAGCAAAAACAAAAGAGAAGTTATTATTGAATTATAGCCCAAGTATAAAATAAATATCAATGATATTTACAATGAAATAAAAATGATTACATAATTTAATAAATTGAGAGATATTAGACACATCTTCTGTGTGGAAGAATTCCAAATAATTTATGTAGAAACTGTCCTCCCAAAAAGGTGGAACATAACTTTCCACTTCTTAAGTGTGGATTGTACATAGTGATTTTCTTCCAAAAAGTACAGTATGAAAAGGGGTAGGGGAAGAAGTAATTTGATAGTGAAGAAACCTGACAAACATTACCTCAGCCAGGTGATCAAGGTTAACATCATAGTAGGTCATGTTGATTATAGGTATTCTTGATATTTTGTGATGAGAGTTTTCCTACACATTGGTGGTTTTATCCCCCAAACAAATTGCTCCTGTCTAACCATTTAAAAAATCAACAAAACCCAAAATGAGAACATTCTATAGAGTACCTTCCTCAAAACTGTCAAGGTCATCAAAAACAAGAAAAGCCTGAGAAACTGTCACAGACAAGAGTAGCCTAGGTTGACATGACAACTAAATATAACAAGGTATTCTGGATGGGATCCTGAAATGAAAGAAGAACATTAGGTAAAAGTAAGAAAAACCGAATAGAGTACAGGCTTCAGTTGGTCACAGTGCAGCAGGATTAGTCCATTACTTGTGACTACAGAACCATACAAATATAAAATGTTAACAATAGGTGAAACAGGGAGTGGGGTACATGGGACCTCCTCTACCATCTTTGCAACTTTTCTATAAATCTAAAACTATTCTAAAATAAAATCTGACTTCAAAATATATGTAAATAGACATACATGTAGTGCAGTCCACAATTCTTAAAATCAACTAACATATTTATTTTGTTACATATTTATTTAAAAATTAAGAATTGATTGAAAAATGGGGACAATAAAAAGAAAATATATATATATACATATATATATATATATAAAGAAGTATTCAAAAATCAATAGGAGAGAATCTTCCAGAGATAAGGAAAGTTAGACATCTACAGATTGAAAAGACTCATGAATGGTCAGAGTAATAGGGTCAGGGTAGAAATCCTCACCAAATTCATCTGTATGAAAAAGCCGCCTATAAAAGAGCATGAATCAAACTGGCATCCCATTTCCCATCAGCATTATTACATAATAGAAACCAGTACAGCAATGCCTTCTAATTTCTGAGGTGATCAAGGTTTAATATTTAGCTAGAATATAAATAGCGTCTTGGGAGAAAGTATTTTTAGTTATGCATGGTCTCATAAATCTTACCTACTACATAATCTGTTGGGAAAATATTGAAGATAATACCCCAGAGGAATGAAGGCCTAAGCCAAGAGACTGGATCCAATCCAGTTGAATAGTGATAAGAATTTCAAAGTAACAAATGGCAGGAGATTCAGAAAGTATTCAAGGTTGCAGAAGCTATGACTCCATTAAAATTGTAAAGTGGAAACTCAAGGATCTATTTCTGGTAAGTTTTAGCTTAAAAGATTTGTATTAAAGGATATCACATGGCACACCACATAGAATGTGTAAGTCCCAGCAGTGCTGATATGATTTCTGTAGGCGATTGCCCTCTGATGTTTGCAGAGTGTACTGCAAGTATGTAAGCCTAAGAGTATTAGCAAAGCACATGAAAATGTGTTTCCAGTGTGTTTTAACCTGTTGAAAGATGCTAAGAAAGAACCAACTATTAACAGTCATGCGAGGATATCTTATATGAATACGTGAATTTAAAATAAATGCACTGTTTAAAACTTACCAGTAAAACAGGTGTTACCATGAGGAAGCAGCAGCAGGGAGGAGGGAGCCCCAAAGCTAGTGTGCTTGGGAAGGGAACGTCTCATAGGAAGGGACTATACAGGTCTGTCTGGGGCCATGACAGGGAGAGAAGTATAAAAATGAAGAATAAGGGACTCTTGTTTGAAAGAAATTGGAAAGCAGACAGAGAATTCCTCCTTAGGGAATAGCACAAAGAGAGGATAATTGATGGGCAAGAAATACTTCAGTAAGAGGATCAGAATTCAAGTTAATTCCACAACCAAATGTTGAAGCACTCTCTTTTTTTAAAAAATGTGGAAAATATCAATGGTCACCAATTGAGACCTCATAAAAACTGTGGAAGTCTAGGTGATCCAACTTATGTATTCAATATGAGAATTCTTTAACTTGAAGTCCATTCTGGTCCACAGCTGATTTTTGTAAGATTACAACCTAAGCATAATTTTTACATTTTTAAGGGGCTGTGAAGAAAAGAATGATATGTGACAGAACCTATGTGTGTCCCACAAGCTTAAAATATTTATTATTTAGCCATTTACAGAAAAAGCTTGATGATCCCTGGTCTATAGAATTGATCTCCCACGGGCTATGCAGGCACTTTCTGAGCAGCTGTACAAGGTCTTCCTAATTGCTGAATGTTTAACATTTTGCATAAGACTCTATTAAGACTGGTTTTTCTTTCCAACCTCTGCATTGGATACCTGTTTCTCTTTTAAATTAATAAAAATAATTTATAATGAGAAAACCTATCCCAGATTATTCTGATTTATTAATTCATTCCGTTTTGACATGATCTCTTGTTTTTCTCCTGTGTAGCAAAAAGCTCTATTCAAAGAAGACCAAAATTAATACCTGTCAATTATTCCTCTAGTCTGCAGTTTGGTACACTATGGTGATTCTTACATAAATAAAATTACATACCTGAAACATACTATAAAACTAGCTATATGTTAGTTCTTTGTAATATTTGACATATAGGGGTACTAAATCTGCTTCCAGATTTTCCAGCGGTAAATAACTTCTCCTGTCAGCATGAGGCAGACATATCAGTCTAGGCTGACTAAAATACTTTTTAAAAGAACAATATTTTCCTAAAGAGGACTGTTATGGGACTTGATCCCAAACTGCCAAGTTTCATAAATAGAACCAAGTATAATATAAACATACATAAATTCACGAGACTTATGATACAAAAGGAATTTAAGCCACTTCCAAAAATACTATTATAAACATTTCCAATAAGCTAAGACATAGTGAATACACTTTTATATTTCATTTATTATTTTACATATTTGTATTACTTTATTTTATGATTTGGGAAACAGTAAGTTTTATGACAGGGATTAGCACTTATTAGAATAATATTGGGTTAGGGTTCAATTAGAGCATATTAAATTGATGGACTTTTATGTTGCTCTTCTGATATATTCTATTTCATTATTTACTAAAGCAACAATTGGTGTAAAGCATGTCCTTTATAAGTAGCAATTTTTTAATGTATGCATAAGACCTACACAATAATAACAAGTATGTGTTCCTGGAATAATGGAAGATTTTGGAATAGTCTGATGCTACTAATAGCAACTTTCAAACCAGGCATTGGAAGGGACAGTACTGCAGGGTATGTTAATATTTGGCCCAGAATTAGGAAAAGAGAAGATAGACAGCAGATCCCATTGATGAGCAAAGTCTCCATGAGAGCTCATAAGAAAGAAGAGGAAACAATGGGGCTCCAAGAGCACTGTTTTGACCAAAGAAATAAGATTTATTTTATGCACCATGGTCAACGTAAGGAAGAGTAGAGCAATAATTTTGCAATACCCCATAACTGATGTTCTTTTACTCCTGTATCTTAAAATGAAAATAAGTTGTATATGCATATCCAGCAACCTCTTTCAATTTTTCTTATAAGAGAATCTCAAAGGTCTTTTGAAGGAACCATACCTTGTTGTTTACAGTACATGAATTTTGAGTGAAGCTCAAGACCCTGGACTATGGGTGAAATAGGAGATTAAGGCCTAGCTAGTTCATATAACAAAGCTTCTTAACCACAATAATTGTTTCAGAAGTAAGTGTGTTACCTATGTTTATCCATTCAAAGGGAATCTCTGGATTTGAGAGACAGAAACAAGGATGGGAAACTCAGTATCTTTCACTGAGCTTAAATTTGTTCAGATATGAGACTGGTTGCACTGTGGATCACCCCAAAGATGAACTCTACTTCTATTTGAAGCCAATTTGAAGGAGAGCAGAATCAAGAGAAAACAACCTGGGGCTGACACTGCATTATATCTGGAAGCTACTCAGCTTTGACATTTTTTTCTATCACAGAAGACATTAAACTCATTTTCATTTTTGCATGTATTAGGCTTCCTATCACTTTTAAAAGGAAAATTTCTAACATGTATATCAATGTTTTTTATTACTGCTGTTGTTGAGTACCTAGTATGTGGAAAGCTGACTTTGGTAACTGTAAGGATTTTATTGTTCTTCTACATTTTTCTGACAGCCAATGCCATAGGTTATGGCAACTGCTTCCAGTGATACGAAGAGACCTAGATGCTCTTAAGTTATCTATGTTCCATATCTCACATGCGCAGTCATCCTGTTTTTCTCTTGCATTTCATATACCAAGATTATAATCTGCATTTTTGTTTATTTGTGAAAATTATAAATTTTTCCCCTGAAACCTAGATTGTGTTAATGGGATATTTGGCAATTTAAGAGAAAAACAAATGGTTTCAGTACATATTTTTTGGTAGAAGATGTCTTGGTTGATTTATGGAGTTAATTATTTTTTCAATTATTATAAAAGGACTGCCTAGGTGAAGTGAGGATTCATAGTTGAAGACTTTAGCATGAATAAGAAAGGTTAAAAAGAAACCAAAGATAACAACAATATAATTTATCCATGTTAATTGTTTAAATTTTTTAATCTTAGTGAGCCAAAGTGTCAGACTATCTTTAATGGGGTTTTTTTTTTAGTTTTTTGAGACAGAGTCTCACTTACTCTGTAGCCCAGGCTGAAGCGCAGTGGTGCAATCTCAGCTCACTGCAACTTTCACCTCCTGGATTCAAGCAATTCTGCATCTGCCTCCCAAATAGCTGGGATTTTCGGTGTGCACCACCACCCCTGGCTAATTTTTTGTATTTTTAGTAAAGACAGAGTTTCACCATGTTGGCCAGGCTGGTCTCAACCTCCTGACCTCAAGTGATCCATCCGCCTCGGCCTCCCAAAGTGCTGGGATTACAGGCGTGAGCCACTGCGCCTGGCCAAACATAGGTTTTCAGAATACCGCTTGCAAATATGTGTCAGTAGTGTGTGGTGGTTGAAAATCAATGTGAGAAATACATTAATAGAACTATGAAATATGTTTGAAATATGGTTTAGGGGCATGACTGGGGGAAGATTCATTAAATCCATTGAATAATGTATGTAGAGATCCAGAAGGTCTGTTTCAAGTGTATTAGAAAAGTTTGGCAAATTCCATTAGTTGTCCATTTGCAGTCAATCCCAGGATTCCTCATTGGCCCAAGTGCTATCCAATTGCTAATTTATCTTTCCCTTCCTTAATTATGCAAGCAACCAGTCAGCATGAGGTGGGAGAGGAAGATGTGGGCATGAAATCATTTTGAATGTTAAATCAATATCTGCGGAAATTATTTTAAAAAGATTTTTATGTGGAAGGCTGTAGGAGCTGATGGGACCCAAAATTGAAATTGGGTTGCCCCCTTCACTAATGGTTTGTCAGCTTTGAAGGCACGTCTCTGGCTACACAGGGGAAGTTGGAAAGGGGCCAGATAAGACTATGGAGAAATAATAGAAGAAAGAATATTCAAGGAAACATAAATAGACAACTCACTTTATTTGCAGGCAATGTAAATCGTGCAACTATTTAACAAATATCCTTTTGATAATTAATAATCATACTCGAAATTAAAATTTATTCAGTTTTTTTGTTTGTTTTTTGAGACAGAGTCTCGCTCTGTCGCCCAGGTTGGAATGCAGTGGTGTGATCTCGGCTCACTGCAACCTCCGCCTCCTGGGTTCAAGTGATTCTCCTGCCTCAGCCTCCTGAGTAGCTGGGATTATAGGCACATGGTACCATACCCGGCTAATTTTTGCATTTTTAGTAGAAACGAAGTTTCATCATATTGGTCAGGCTGGTCTCTAACTCCTGGCTTTGTGATCTGCCCAACTCAGCTTCCCAAACTGCTAGGATTACAGGCGTGAGCCACTGCGCCTGGCCGAGTGTTTTTACAATGTCAAATTGACACTACTGGATGCTAAAAGAGTCATGTATGATATGCTATTATGTCTTTACAATGCCTTGGAAATTTGGTATTATTCCCATTTTATAGATGAGAAAAGGGAGGCTTAAAATAACTAAACTGGAAAATGATCTAGACTTCACATTCCAACCACGTAGTAGTGCCAGTGCTCACTATCCACTATAGAGAGGGGTTAAGAAAATACACGTCGTATTTCTTGTCCTCACACCTCATGCACTTGTCCTCACACACTTGTCCTCACACCTGTGATTTTAATGTGAGGGTGCAATGCAGATAAACATTGCTTGGCCACTTCTTACCAAGCCTCCTTTCATTGTGGTTTTCTCCATTGGGAACATTTACCTTATGACCATCTACAGCATTGCTCCCCTCCCATACTCAGACATTCACTGGGGACTATTAAAAAAAAAAAAAAGCCAACAACAACTACCAAACTAAAAAAATCACTTTTTATTAAGTGACTAGTAACTGAGGCTATCTAAGACTTAACTAACCTGACTGGAGTTGAGACAATTTCTCCTTTTTCCTTTTTTCTTTTTTTTGGATATAAATGTCTCTTCCAGCTCACAGGCAGATACAAAAAAAGGAAAGGACACTAAAATGTTCAGCAGTCTGTACTTCATCCCACAACAGACCTGCTCAGCTATGGCTGGCCCAACAGCAGAGGAAAAGGAGCCCCACCTTTAAAATCCCACAGTTTTAACATAGAGATGAAATTTTAATGGTTAGCAATAAATCTGAGATCATGAGGTTTTCTTAAAGAATACAATTGAGATGAAAAACTAGATACCCCAATATACTGAGATTTACAAAATATCTCAAGTTAGAAACAACGCAGGTAGCAGGAAATATTTTTAAAAATCAGTTGAGAGAGAAGGCTCTGAACAAAAGATTCCTCCAGAAATGATTCATAAACTAACATGCTAAAGTATCATATGGAGCTCGCCACTCTCTGGCTTTATCTAAAATTAACACATAAAAAATTAATTAGTATAATAGACATAAGGAACTCTAGACGATTTCTCTACATTTAAAAGATGGCTATAAATTTTATTTGGCACAATCACAGAGTAAAGACGTTTACTTTTCTTCACAGAAAAGGTCTTATTCTTGTCATCTCATTTCAGTGACCACTCTTGTAATATATTCTTCGAAATGAGAGTGTTTAAAAAATAAGGAAAATGAAATAACACATTAAAGATGGCATCAAAGGACACTGCCATAGCTTTACTCAAAGACCAATAATGCTTTACCGACCCTCACGGTTTTTAGTGGCATACACTAAATTGGATGGGTGATACCCATGAAAATAATGATATAGATCAAAAACACTCAATTAGTTTTTGGTGAAACTCTTAATGAGAACAGAGTTCAAACATTTCCTGGTGCAATAAGACCGACCTTGAGCGATGCACTGCCTCCCTCCTCACCCTGCCTTGGAAGTCCGTGTCAGCAGAATAGATGAGGGATGGGGGGCATGGAGCTGTCAGCCTAGGCCTGTGCAACTTGATCCCAGGTGCACAGTACAATCACTTGGGAATAGTTTTTAAATCACTGATTTATAGTCCTACTTTTCTGTCTACCCTAACCATTGAGAAATTTCTATTTGATTAATCTGAGATGGGCAATGACACTTTTTACAAAGTTCTTCAGGTTGAGAACTGCTGATCTAGAAGCAGGGTTAATGTTTCAAACCAGTTGAGTAGTCAAATGGATTTTGATGCCACACTTCATTATTCTGTATCCCTCAGAACTTGTATTTTTCAGCAAGGACAAAGAGAATTGGTACGGCTGATTGACTGACCAAAAATATGAAGATTTTTGTATCCTCACTAACAAGCATTTGGGACTAGTTTTATATTTTTTGATGGTTGTGACACAGAAGGCTGCAGTTTGTTCCCTAACTCCATTCCCTCTGCCTGACCTCTCAATCTACCCAAAGTGGATGAGAGATGCTATGAATTGGCCTAATTCAGGAATAACAGGGACACAATAGAAACTGCCTCTGTTAGGATTAAAGGTTGAGAAAGTAAGGAGAATACAGAGCTTCCTTCCATAACGGTAGGAAGGCACCAAATTTGAAGAGAGTAAGGCTCCTAGTGCCACTGCCTAAGAGGATTGAGGTGAGTAGCATAGGTAAGTTCTGCCCCAGGCTTTAGATCACAATTCTAGTAACATAGCACAGTGAGAACATTTTCATTTTTTCTGGACAAGTTTTGCCTCCCCATCGACAGGTTACATAAAGGAAACCCAATTTTTCATTCATCAGCAAAGACTTTCAGGAAAAGGGAGGAAATTTTCCTGTTCTCTCTTAAATGTTGTCAAAAGATTTAAAACTCTTCATCCTTTTGATTCTCTTTACTTCAGATTTCATGAGATAGAGCACACTATGCACAGGGCCAAGGCATCTGTAACCAAGAGATGACGAGAAAGAGAGGTGCGGCAGAAATAAGCAATAGTCTTTTCAGTACACAGTGTCTTAAGCTCCTACTTCTTGATTTTTTGCTTTTCCATTATTGACATCTGATGTTAGGTAGACAGGTAGAACGAGGGGAATTGGCATGTGTGAGGGCAAAAATCTCACATGGAAATCACTAGATCTCTATAACAGGACAAGTGTCTATGAATTAGCAATGAAACCATAAGTTAGGATAATGCCTTGATGAGAAATGTTCTGGAAATAGCAACCAGATTCTGGTATCAGAAGGGATGGGGATTCATGGTGAGGGTCAAGGCAGGCATTTCTGTGTTTCAAATATTTAATACAATTGAACTGAGAGAAAGTCATGTATCAAGGGCAACGCTGCTGCATTCAAAGAAGAACTACTAGGATTCAGCTTAGGCTTGCATTTTGTAATCATAATCCAGAGAGAAGCCACACTTATGACAGATTCTCAGTGAATTATCTATTACTGGTAACAAATTACTCAGAAACTTAGTGGCTTAAAACAACAATTGCATATTATATTACAGGTCAGGAATTTTGGAACAGCTTAGCTGGGTAGCTCTGGCTCAGTCTGTCATAGGTTGCAGTGAAGCCATTGGCTGGGGCTGTAGCCATCTGAAGCCTTGACTGGGGTTGGGGGTCTCTTTACAAGAAGGCTCATTACATGGCTGTTGACTGAAGGCTTCAGTTCCTCACCAATGGGCCTCTCCACTGAACCACCTGAGTGCCTTTAAGATTTGGCAGCTGACTTCCCCCAGACCAGGTGATGAGAGAGAGAGAAGAGGGGAGGGAAGTGGGGGAGAAGAAGGAAGACTTTAATATTTTCATGACCTAATATAGGAAATAACATACCATAAACTCTGTTGTTGTCAACTGGTCATACCGACCACTCCTGCTATAACGTGAGGGGCTATGCAAGAGTGTGATTATCAGTAAGGAGAATGGTGCAGGGTTTTGATATGTAGTCTTTAATTTGGTTGAATTGATCATTCACAGGACAGTGTTTTGTGTTTGTTTAATCCTGCCTACCTACCCCCTCACCTTTATTCTGTTTCTAGATAGAGGGAGGCTGATGTGGTGACTCAAGCCTGTAATCCCAACGTCCCAGCACTTTTGGAGGCCAAGATGGTAGGGGAGCTTAAGGACAGGAATTTGAGACCAGCCTGGGCAACATAGTGAGGCCCCATTTCTACACACATCAAAAAAATTAGCTGAGTTTGTTGGCACATGCCTGCAGTCCCAGCTACTCAGGAGGCTGAGGCAGGAGGACGAGGATTGCTTGAGCCTGGGAGATAGAGGGTGCAGTCAGCCGTGTCTGTACGACTGCACTCCAGCCTGGGTGACAGAGAGAGACTCTGTCTCTCTCTCTAAAAAAAAAGAAAAAGAGAGATAGATGGATTGGCATTCTTTTCTGGAGAGAGAGCAATTATGTCCTCCTGACACAGGATTTCTTCTCTTCCCTTTGGATAAAGGATATTTTGCTCATTCAAAAGATTAAGAAAGACCAGCTTGGCAGTTCCACTTATATTTTTTATTACAGTCTTACTTGACTATAGGCCTAACTAATTTTAAGGACGCTGGGTTTATAGAAGAGAATGATGTGAAAGAGGACGTTAGGACAACCTCTGATTCCTAGAGGGAGGGTATAGCTTTCTCTTCCATATTTGTGAAGCAGGATTTTCCAAAGACATGAGATTAAAAAAATTGTGGATGTGAGAAGACATAAATTTCATTAGGATGATGAAAAATATTTTTTTCTCTCACCTCAAACTCATATCATCAGTGTTATAAAGTAAGCTAGGGTCGGTCTTCCTTTCAACCCAGTAGTCTTAATAGTCTCAAGCAGATTAGGCTTGAATTTCTACTCTCAAACTCAAAATTTTGTAATCTCTCTTTTTTAAATGATTGAAGTGTAATTTACAGACACGTATTTTTACAAGCACAGATTAAAAGTATTAATAATTGAACATACCCAAGTAATTCATACCTCAATCAAAAAAAAGAACATTAATTTTTCACAGGCAACCAATAGTCTGATTCCTATCATCAAAGTTTAATTTTGCCTTTTCATTAACTTCATATGGTAATAATACACTATTTGCTCTGTTGTATCTAATTTTTTTCATTCAATATAATGTTGAGATCATGTATATTGCTGTCTATGTTCTTTTAATATTTTAAGTTGAATTTCATTGTATGAATATGCTTCAGTTTTTTCCACTCATTTTTCTGCTGATGGATACCTGGATGTTTCTAGGTTTGGGCTATTATTAATAAAATTGCTATGAACATTCTCTTTCAAGTCTATTGTGGACACATATTTCATTTCATTTATACTTTTCATTCCATATACAATGTCTGGGTCAAAGAGTAGGTATGTGTTTAATTTTATAAAATACTACAAATCAGTTTTCCAAAGTGGCTGCACTATTTTACATTCAAATAAGCAATGTATGAGAGTTTCAATGACTCCACATAACCAATAATTGATATTTTCAGCCTTTTAAATTATATCCAGGTTAGTGAGTGTAAAGTAATAACTCATTTTGGTTTGCATTTTCCTGACAATTATGTTGAATTCTTTGGTCATCTATCTTCATTTATGAAATATTCATTCAAATCTTTGTTCTATTTTATTGCATTATTTAATATTTTTATGAAGTTGAAGAAATTCTTCAAATAGTCTAGATACAACACTTTTGTTAGGTCTCTTCTTTTATGTAGGTATTTTTAAATTTTTATCTGAAGGGTTTTGCAGTTTTCAGTGTAGGTATCTTGCATATAGTTAACTATATTCTTAATAATTTTATACTATTTGATTCTATTGTAAGTGATATATTCATTTTATTTTCCAAATGTTAATTACCAATGTATGGAAATAAAATTTATTTTCATTATTAATTTTGTACACTGAGACCTTGCTAAAATCCCTGATTAATTACTCTAGAAGTTTGGTGGTTTTATATATTCCATTCGATTATCTAAGTACTTAAGCACATTATGTGTGAATGACAATACTGTCTTCTTTCTTTCCAATCTTTATTACTTTTATTTAATTAATTAATTAATTAATTTGTTTTATTCCTCTGGCCAGGTCCTCCTCACTACTGGAAGTACTAATAGTGGACATTCTTTTCTTGTTCTCGATTTTAGGGGTAAAGTGAGCAATACAACACTACTGTTTTTGATGTTAGCTTTTGATTTTTCCCTGGCACTATTTAGTAGACTCAGAAAATTATCTTCTATTCTTACCTTGCTAGAGGATATTGTTACTGCTGTTGTTTTATTTTTAAAATCATGAGTGGATATTAACTTTTATTTTAAAATGTTTGTGCCATCTAAGATTATATAGTTTTTATTTTCTTGTTTTTAATTTTGTTTTTGCTTTATATTGTTACATATATAATTTCATAATTGTTGTATTAATGTATTACAAAATTTATATTTTTAAGATTAAACTACACTTATTTATATGTATTTTGTTTTTGTCTTTTTTTACTGGATTTATCTTACTACTATTTTAATTAGAATCTTTGCATCTGTGCAAACAATTCTGTAGGTTTTCTTTTCACTCTCTTCATAGTGTATTTTGACGCAGAAAAGTTTTTAATTTTTACAAAGCCCAATTTATGTAATTTTTCTTTTGTTGTCTATGCTTTTGGTGTCATTTTAAAGAAGACATTGCCTAATCCAAGGTCATGAAGATTTTTCCCCTGTTCTCTTTTAAGAGTTTTACAGTTTTATCACTTAAATTTAGGTCTTTGGTTCAATTTGAACGAATTTGCACATGGCTTAAAGTAGAGTCCAACTTCATTCTTCCTGCATGTGGGTATCTAATTTTCCCAACACCATTTGTCAAAGACCACCCTTTCCCCATTGAATGGTCTTGGCACCCATGGTAAATGAATTGAGAGTTCACTTCTGGCCTCTCAATGCTTCTCCACTTGTCTCTGTATTTTTCTTTATACCAGTGCTGCATGCACACTTGATTACTGTTACTTTGTATTAAGTTTTGAAACTGGGGAGTGAGAGTCCTGCAAATTTGTTTCTTGTTTTTCAAGATTGTTTTGGTTACTTGAGGTCCTTTTATGCTCCACATTAATTTTAAGAGAGATTTTTCTATTTCTATCCAAAAAAAAAATTGCCATTAAGATTTTGGTAAGGAATTATGTTGAATCTCCCTATCACATTGGATAATATTGTCACCTTAGTAATATTAAGTTTTCCAATCCATGACTGTAGGGAGTCTTTTAAATAAAAAGGTATATCTATATTTACATAGGTTTGTTTTCAGTATTTATATAATTTTATATGCTTTACTGGTATATAAATAAATTTGACTTATATTTAATATTTTCTTTTTTAATAGACAATAATTATATATATTTATGAGGCATAATGTCAAGTTTTGACAGATATATGTACCTCAAAACTATTTATACATTTCATACATAGCATATATATTATGTACAACATAATGTATATTATATATTACATATATTTATAGACTATAAATATATATGAATATGTAACTCAATATAAATAATATATAACTACATATTCATCGATACATATAACTATATACAAATATATGAAAATATAAAAATAAATCTATATATTATATATAGTGGAATTATTAAATTAAGCTATATAGGGAATGATTGAATTAAACTGATTAACATAATCACCACTTCACATGCTTATCAATTTTTTTTGGTGAATAGACTGAAATTTCCTCTTCGTAATTTGTAAAATATACATTATTATTAGCAATATATTTCAAAGACGTATTCCTCTTATGTAACTGAAACTTTGTACTCTTTGACCAACATCTGCTCATCCTCCCCCACCATCGCCCCACTTCCCCAGCCTGTAACCACCATTCTACTCTCCACTCCTATGAGTCTGACTTTTTAGATTCCATGTATAAGTGAGATCACAGTATTTGTCTTTCTGTGCCTGGCTATTTTACTTAGAATAAAAAGAATCAGATTGCACCTAGCTCAGTTTACCTTTGACTCTAGGTATAGAAATAATAAAAACACAAAAATCAAACAGAAATTATGTGTGTGTCTATCATCTGTCGATCTATCTGTCTATCTATCTATCTATCAAATGTCTATTTAAATACCATCTTTGACATTGCCATGGAGGATTATTATCCATATCACGATAATTTACTAGATTGTCCCAGAGAATAGATAAACATTGGTGTTACCATACAATTTATAAATGTAGTTTTTAAAGAAAATGTCAAAGTATGTGGTTCAATTTGTAAAGTATATATTCTCATTTGGAATCTCTAAATGTAATATGTTTGTTTTCTCAACAGTATTACCCTGTTTCCAAATATTGCTTAAGGAGCCAATATGTTACAAAAGTTTTGCAGCAAGTAAATAAAATAAAATAAAATATGTGTTTATTTTTACTCTAAAAACTATACATGCCTCTTTATTTATAGAGAGCTATAGCTATATCCGGATATCTATAAGACAAAATTTTTTTATATTTAATCCACATATTTTGAACTTTTTAAAAAGATTTATTCCTAGGTAGTGCGTAATTTTGATGATAATGTGAATTGTATTTTCTTTTCAAATTGTATGTTCTCTTCATTTCTGTCTTATAAAAATATGCTGCTTCTTGGATATTATTCTTATATTTAATAACCTTGGTAAACTTATTAATTCCAAAAATTTAGCTGTAGAATTTGTTGCAATTTCTAAATATACAATAATGCCACCTGCATATGACAGTTTTATTTGCTCTAGTCCAATATTTGTTGGAAGTCCCCACCTCTGATATATATCCTTTTGTCAGAGTTTGCTATCGAAATACTAAGATACCCTATATTCCTGTTATTCTAGAAGTTAAGAAACAAAGTCAGAGCTAAAACTTGCCAACTGCTTGGACCCAGTAACCCAGACAGGGGACAGACTTTTCTTGTTAGATCACATCTAAGCCATGTAGGCTTGAGACACAGATTCTGGAACCTGTGGGAAAGAAAAATGTGTTTGCAGATACAAAATATGGATTTAAAAAATCACCGGGGAAAGAAAATGTCTATGGCAAAGGGCCTAAGATTAGAATCTACTACACTCAGCTAAGTTGCACTCTCATCTAAGAAGTTCTTATCTAAATAACTGCCCTTTAGAAGCCCTCTGTTAATCAATAAACAGCTGTATAATTAGACATTACTTTCTTTTCTGGCAACTACTCCCATTTACTCTATTTCTGTTCACCTTTCTTCCCTTCCTTAGTTTTCGCACGTTGTCTCAGGTGTATCTTTAGACCCTTTAACCCTGGTCTGCATGAAATTCCATACTTATATTTATGCTGTCCTTAATGCCTAGGTATTGGCAATCTTTGGGAGTCATTCCCTTATCCCCAGTGGGGAAAATACTGCTACACATTTAAACGCATTTCAGCACTTTAGTAGTTCACAAACTAGACAAAAGTACTGTCAACGATTGCCTGGATAACTCTAATAGTAGTTTCCTTGCCTCTTCTTTTCCTCCCACTACTGTCTTTTCTTAACACAGCAGCAAAATTGTTTTATGTCTTTATGTAGACATAGGTAAAAACATGTCATTTGCCTACATAATGACCTATCTTATCTCTTTATTTCACTCAAGTTAAAATCAAAGTCCTGTCAGTAACTCACTAGATGTTACCATTTTTTTTGAGGCGGGGTCTTGCTCTGTTGCCCAGGCTGGAGTGCAGCGGAACAATCATAGCTCACTGCAGCCTCAGCCTCCTGGGATCAAAGGGTCCTTCCCTGTCTCAGCCTTCTGAGTAACCGAGACTACAGGTGCATGCCACCATGCCTGGCTAATTTTTTTATTATTTTGTAGAGACGGGGTCTTGCAATCTTTCCCCAGCTGGTCTTGAATTCCTAGGTTCAAGGGGTCCTCCCACCTTGGCCTCCCAAAGTGCTGGGATTACAGGCATGAGCCACCATGCCTGGCTGATCCATTACCTTTCTAACTTATTTTCCTACTGTTGTTTTCCTGGATCAGTTCATACCAGTGACACTGGCCACTTCATATTCCTTGAAAACACCAGACACATTCCTACCTTATGGTCTTTGCTGTAGTTTTCTTCTCTGCCTGGAAAACTCTTCACTCAGAAATCCACTTAGATATCTACCCTACTTCCCCCAAGTATTGCCTTCTCACAGAGCTATATCAAGGATAATCTATTTAAATCGAAATCCCACTGCAGCTGCCAGTAGTTCTCTTTCACTGACTGGCTTTTTCACTTTTCACAGCAGTTACCACCTTCTAAGATACTGAAACGGGAAAGGTCTTCTTGTCCCCCTCACAGGGCTTGCAACAGCGGGAGTGGCTCACTTCTTCAGTGCCCTGCTGCTCAAACCTCTAGGGAGAGCATACAGACGGGCGGGACGTGGGCTCTGGCCCCACAGCAGCATCTAGGGGTGTATGTTTACAGTTCCTCTAGGGAGAGCATACAGATGGGCGGGACGTGGGCTCTGGCCCCACGGCAGCATGTAGGGGTGTATGTTTACAGTTCCTGAAGCCCCAGTGGGCATGTGTTACTGTGTGCTCTTTTAGTTTTGCCATGTATAGGCAGCTAGTGTTAACTAGCTCAATTAGACCCTCTGCCTTATTCCAAGGACAGAGGGCTTTCTGTATCCCAGGTTCTTGCCTTGGTGTACCAGAAAAATCAGATCACACGTGGGCTTGAAGAATGAAAGCAAGATTTTACTGAGTGGAAGTGGCTCTCAGCAGATGGGGGAGCCAGAAGGGAGATGGAGTGGGAAGGTGGTTTTCCCCTGGAGTCAGGCTGCTCAGCAGCTGGGTTCCCCTCCAACTGACCCGGCCAAACTCCATGTTGTTCTGCTGGTCAATGGCCTGCCAGCGTGCCAGCGTCTGCTCGTTCCTGTTGGCATGATCTTTAACCGATGTGTCCCTCTTGACATCCAGCCACTTGTGTGTTCTTCCACTGATGTGTTCCTTTCGACGTCCAGCCGCTTGTGTCTCTGCCTGCTAGGGCCTCAGGATTTTTACAGGCACAGGATGGGGGCATGGCAGGCCGGGGTGGTCTTGGGAAATGCAACATTTGGGCATGAAGGCAGGAGTGTCTGTCCTCACCTAGGTCTGTGGGCACAGGCCCAGGGGTGGAGCCCTAGCCAGGGAACATGCCCTTCCCTTACCAGCACTTCCCTGCCCCTCTTCCATATCACCTCCCCCGTCTGAAGAGGTACATCTAACTGCTGTTCGAATATGGATGATGACGGGTCTTAGCTGCTTCCTGCTGATAGGGGCATTGTTTTGGGGAAAACGGCAGTCAGATTCTTCCCAGAGGTCTATATAAGGGTTCCTAGCAAAGGGGAGCCATCATCCAAGGCTCCGGTTCCCTGACCATTTGGAGGTTGATGGCTTCCAGGTGTGAGAGAAAAAACAAGTTTTATGAGGTTAAGTATGCATGGATTATATATACTTGGGTATGTATACCCAAGTTATACACACTGTAACTACATACATACATACATACTATACATACTATAATAAATATGTGTATTATACAAGGAAAAAAAATAGTACCAAAGATTACTGAGATAAGAAGTGAAATATACTAACAACAACATTGTACCCTGAGATGTTTCACCCTGGTGAAAGAAATTAAACGTTGTATGGGAGTGAATAAACTTTTAGAATGAGATAACTGTTCTGACCATATCTTTAGTAGTTAACAGGTGTACCCTGGGAATTCTGGGGTTTGTGGGCTTGCCTGGTGGCCATTAAAGCTTCTGTCTCTTTCCTGTATTTCCTCTCTCTTTCCTGGGCCTCCCTGTCTGTATTGTAAAAGACCAAGGTGGCCACTTTCAGAAGGTCCTCTAATGTACCATCAGGTCCCAGGGCCTGTTTCTGCAACTTCCTCCTGATGTCAGGAGCTGCCTGAGTAATAAATTTATCCTTTAGGGTTAGCTGTCCCTCGACTGAATCAGGAGATAGACAGGTATGCTTTACCAAGGCCTCTCTTAGTCTCTCCAGGAAGGCAGTAGGATTTTCATCAAATCCATGGTTGATCATGGACAACTTAGTATAATTGAGAGGCTTGGTCTTAGTCCTACAAAAGCCTTCCATTATGCACATCTGAAAGTGTCTCCTCTTCCAGTCTTCCACCTGTCATTGGGATCCCACTTAGGGTCATTCACTTTTACTGCTTCTCTTCCAGTTGGATAATGTTCGCTCCCTTCCCTGATGCCATATGTGATACAAAGCTCATTCCCAAATCTCTTTGCTGCTTGCAGAGCGGCCTGCTTCTCAGTGTCCATCAGGGTCTGATTCAAAAGTAGCATAACATCTCTCCAGGAGAGTTTAAATATGTGGGTGAAAGTCTGGAAAACCTCTATATATCTATAAGGGTCATCCGAAAGCTTGCCAAGATCCCCCTTGATTTGCTTTAAGTCCTGTAGGGAGAAGGTGACCTGGACCTTACTGGGTGCAAATTCACTGGGCATTTGTTGGAGGGGCAAGAGTGAGACTGGTTCAATGTTGAAGGTGTACCTCAACACACACACACACACACACACACACACAGTTCCTTGACACAGACTAGCATAGTGTTTGCTTTGGTTCTAGGCATTGTCTCTGTTCAATCATTAGCTAATGACTAAGCTAACTGGGCAGAAACATCAAACGTTACATTCAGGAAAGAATGGAGACTTCATAAAATTAGATCAGAAAACTCTTTAAACAAACAAACGAACAAGTAGTAATACAACAAATGCAACAACAGCAAACTCTGTAGAGGGAGGAAATCTGGTTTCTAAATTGCAACATTATAATACGCAAAATGTCTAGATTTCAGCAAAAAATAATGAGGCATGTAAAGAAAAAAGAAATCACGACCCATGCACAGAAAATAATAAAAAGAAACTGTTTCTGAAGAAGCCCAGACATTGTAATTAGTAGAATAAGACATGTCTAAAACATAAAGCATAAGAATGATGTCTTAGCAATTTGAGAATATCAGAAAGAGAAATTATAGAAATAAATAGCAATTCTGCAGGTTAAAAATACAATAGCCAAAATGAAACACACACACACACACACACACACACGCACACACACTAGAGGTGCTCAACAGCAGGAAAATTTCAGCAGGCAGAACAAAGAATCTTTGAACTTGAAGATGGGACAGTTGAAGTTATCCATTCTGAACAATAGAAGAACAAATTTCTTTTAATGAACAGAGCATATGAGACCAATCTGACATCATCAAACATCCCAACATAAACATAATGAGATTCACAGAAGAAAAGAAAGAAGAGAAGGGAGCAGAAGGAATATTTGAAAAATTGATGGTCAAACCATTCAAAACTTGATGAAAAATATTAAAATATGAAAATAAAACATTAAAATAAAAAATATGAAACATCCAAGATGCTGAACGAATTCCAAGTAGGAAAGAAAGGAGATCCACACTGAGACACATCATCATCATCAAACTGCTAAAATTCAAAGACAAAGAGAAAATCTTGACAGTAGCAAGAGAGAAGAGTTTCACCATGGGCAGGGGATCCTCAATAAAATTAAGAGCTTATTTATCATCAGGAACTGTGGAGGCCACAAAGCAGTCGAATGACGTATTTAAAAAGCTAAAAGCAAAAAGAGATATCAACTAATAATTCTGTACCCATCAAAACATTCCTTCAAAAATGAAAGACAAATTAAGACATATCCAAATAAACAAAAACTAAGAGAGTTAGATGCTAGTAGACTTGACCTATAATACATGCTACCGGGTCTCTTTCAGGCTGAACTGAAAGGACACACAACAGTAACTTATATTCATATGAAGAAATAAAAAATACTGATAAAAGTAACCACATAAGTAAATATAAGACATATGTATGAATGTAGCCAGGCATGGTGGCTCATGCCTGTAATTCCAGCACTTTGGGAGGCTGAGGCGGGAGGATCATCTGAGGTCAGGTGTTCTAGGTCAGCCTGGCCAACATGGTGAAACCATGTCTCCACCAAAAATACAAAAATTAGCTGAGTGTGTGCCTGTAATCCCAGCTACCAGGGAGGCTGAGGCCAGAGAATCACTTGAACCTGGGAGGCAGAAGTTGCAGTGAGCCGAGATCTCGCCATTGCACTGCAGCCTGGGTGACAAGAGCAAGACTCCGTCTCAAAAAAAAAAAAAAAAAGTGCTAATTCTCATCACTCATAGTCAACATTGTACTGGATGTTATTCTCAGAAAAATTAGGCAAAAAAATTAATAAAATACATCTGTCTAGGAAGTACAACTATTTTTATCTGCAGATGATATCATGTTAAATATAGAAAATCCTAAAGAACACAGACACACACGCACACACAGACACACACATGTGCACACACACACTTAAAGCTAATAAGTTTAACAAAGTTGCAGAATATAAGATCAAGACACAAAAGTTAGGTATATTTCTACATACTAGCATTGAAAAATGAATGTAAAGATGAAATAAGGAAAAAGTTCCATTTACACTACCACCAAAATAATAAAACATTTAGGAATAAACATAACCAAGGATAACTTTGGACTTAGTTTGTTCTTTTTTTCTTTTTTTTTTTTTTAAGACAGAGTCTCACTCTGTTGCCCAGGCTGGAGTGCAGTGGCACGACCTCGGCTCACTGCAAACTCCACCTCCCGGGTTCAAGCAATTCTTCTGCCTCAGCCTCCCAAGTAGCTGGGATTACAGGCGCACGTCACCATGCCTGGCAATTTTTGTATTTTTAGTAGAAACAGGGTTTCACCATGTTGATTAGGCTGGTCTTGAACTCCTGACCACGTGATCCACCCGCCTCGGCCTCCCAAAGTGCTGGGATTACAGGCATAAGTCACCACACCCGGCCTGTTCTTTTTCTAGTTCCTTGAGGTGTAATGTTAGGTTGCTTATTTGAGATCTTTCTCTTTTTTTGGATGTAGGTGGCTTTTGCTATAAACTTCTCCTTTAGAGCTGCTTTTACTGCATTCCATAATTTTTGGTATGCAGTGTTTCCATTTTCATTTGGCTCAAAATGGTTTTTATTTCTCTTTTAATTTCATTTTGACCCATTCATTATTCAGAGCATCTTATTTAATTTTCACATATTTGTGATTTTTCCAAAATTCCTTCTGTTATTTTCGGTTTCATTCCATTATGTTCAGAAAAATATTTGATATAATTTCAATCTTCTTAAATTTGTTAAAGACTTGTTCTGTGGCTTAACATGTTATTTATCATAGAGAATGTTTCATGTGCTTTGAGAACAATGCAGCTATTGGATGAAATGTTCTGTATATGTCTTAGGTTCACTTGGTCTAATGTATTTCAAATCGAGTGTTTCCTTATTTATTTTATGTCTGGATGGTCTCTACATTGTTGAAAATGCAGAATTGAAGTCCACTAATATTATCATATTGCCAGATGGCAATCTTGCAATCACTTTTTTGATTTATTAATATTTACTTTATATATTTAGGTATTCTGATGTTGGGTACATATATATTTACAATTACTATTTGCTCTTTATTAATTCACCCCTTTATCCTTATATGATGACCTTCTTTGTCTCTTTTTATTGTGTTTAAAAACCTATTTTTTCTGATATAAATATAGCCACATTTGTTCTCTTTTAGTTATACTTTTCACGGAATATCTTTTTCCATTCCTTCACTCTCAAGTCTATGTGTGTCCTGAAGTCTCAAGTGGGCTATTTTAGACAACATATTGTTGGATCTTGTTTTTTCTTTTTTCAAAATCATTCAGCCACTCTGTGTCTTTTGATTGGAGAATTAAATCTATTTACATTTAAAGTAATTATTTACAGATAAGAACTTACTACTGACATATTGTTAAGTTTTTTACTGTTTTGTAGTTCTTTTGTTCCTTTTTTTTTTTTTTTTTTTTTGAGACGGAGTCTCGCTCTATCGCCCAGACTGGAGTGCAGTGGCGCGATCTCGGCTCACTGCAAGCTCTGCCTCCCGGGTTCACGCCATTCTCCTGCCTCAGCCTCTCCAAGTAGCTGGGTCTACAGGTGCCCACCACTACGCCCGGCTAATTTTTTTGTATTTTTAGTAGAGACGAGTTTCACCATGGTCTCGATCTCCTGACCTCGTGATCCGCCCGCCTCGGCCTCCCAAAGTGCTGGGATGTTCCTTTCTTATAATCTTGCTGTCTTCCTTTGTAATTAGTAGTATTTTTTAGTGCTTTGCTTTCATTTCTTTCTTTATCTTTTGGGTATCTGTGGAGATTTTTTCTTTGTGGTTACCATGAGACTTACAAAAAATATTTTGTAGTTATAATACCCTAATTTAAGCTATAACACCTTAACTACAATACAGTACAAAAACTTTACACTTTTGTTTCTCACACACATATACAGTTTATGATATTGATATATTTATATGATGTATCTGCAAACCAATTACTATAGCCATAGTTATTTTAAATACATTTGTTTTTTAACTTTTGTAAGAGTGATTATACACTACCTTTACAATATTAGAGTATTCTGAATGTGGTTATATATATACACTTACCATTGGGTTTTATACACTTACCATTGGGTTTTATACCATTGGGTTTTATAAATTTGGAAAATTTTCAGACAATATTCCATTGATTGAGCTTACTGCCCCTTCCTCTTTTTCTTCTTTTGGTACTTCCATAATTCATATATTTGTATGTTTGATGGTGTTCCATAAGTATGCATAAAACACTTATGGAAAAATAATCTCAACAATTTTGAGATTATTTTTGGCAGGTGGAGCATCCTAAAACTAGAAGGCATCACCTTCCTCTTCAAGTGACTGACTTCTTAACTTAGAAATCACCACCACAGGATGCATAGAAGACTGAAACAAATTGTGGCTTTGTGAATACAGTGTGGGCTTTGGAGTTAGAAACTCTGCCATTTGTTGGCTGGGTAACTTCTAGTGTCTCTCTCCATCTCAAAAAATTTCAATGTACAGTTTATTAGGGATTAAACAAGTTTGTGCTTATAAGGTACCCACTATAGAACTTTGTAGTCAATAGACACTCAATAACGGGTGTTTATTACTCTCCTTGTTCTCCACAGTGGCTTATGAGATCCCATTTACTGGCTCACTCTTCCTAGCACCACAGACCTCTGGACTGGATTTCTTCTTGCTTTCTAACTCCAACAACTTGACTTCCTTTGTTCACCTTCATTTGTTTCAAGGCTCTTCTTTTTTTAACTTTTAGTTTTAAGGGTACACGTATGTAATTGTTTGTTATATGGGTAAATTGTGTGTTGTGGGGGTTTAGTGTATAGATTCTTTAGTCACCTGGGTAATAAGCATAATACCCAAAAGATATGTTGTCTCCCTCCTCCTAGCCTCCACCCTTAAGTAGGCCCCAGTGTCTGTTGTTCCCCTCTTAGTGTCCATGTGTTCTTGTTGTTTAGCTCCCACTTATAAGTGAGAACATATGGTATTTGGTTTTCTCTTCCTGCTTTAGTTTGCTTAGAATAGTGGTCTCCAGCTCCAACCATGTTGCTGCAAAGGACATCATCTCATTATTTTTTATGTTTGTGTAGTATTCTATGGTGTATATTTACCACTTTTTCTTTATCCAGTCTGCCTCTTTTTAAATATAGTCATTTTTCTCATTTTTAATTATCAAATATTTATAAAATGCTTATTCTGTGGAAGGTTCTCTGCCTCAAGAGTTACAAACATTAGGCCGGGCATGGTGGCTCATGCCTGTAATCCCAGCACTTTGGGAGGCCAAGGCGGGTGGATCACCTGAGGTCGGGAGTTTGACACCAGCCTGACCAACATGGAGAAACCCCATCTCTACTAAAAATAAAAAATTAGCTGGGTGTGGTGGCGCATGCCTGTAATCCCAGCTATTTGGGAGGCTGAGGCAGGAGAATCACTTAAACCCAGGAGGCGGAGGTTGCAGTGAGCCGAAATGGCACCACTGCTCTCCAGCCTGGGCAACAAGAGTGAAACTCCGTCTTCAAAAAAAAATAAAAAAAAAAGAGCTACAAAGATTAATGATATACAATCTCTGGCCTTAAAAATCTCTGAAAAACTAGAAATAATTCTAAAGCCCAGATAGAGTGAGTTCCCTTCCAGTATCCTATACAAGTTCAAGGTCCTCCAAAGTATTATTAAATCTTCCTAGCCTTTTGATCCTCCTCTGCCTTTTCTCCTGCCTCGCTAATGTTCTAAGTCTCTGTTATGACACAGATTCTAGAACCTTCACAGGCCAAACTCTCATCATTTGCTTAGGTCTGATCAATCTGCTCCACACAATTTCTCAGTGATCCTCTGCATCTCTGCCTACAAGGGCCTCCCTGACACCCAAGTTCATATTGCTCAGAAACAGTGAACTTGAGTTTTTCGTTTTATCTTGATCTCTCTCTGACAAAGAAATCCAGATGATGCGAGACCTGCTGAAGACAATACGTGGAAAATGACAGTCTTGGGTATGGACTAACTCCCTCTTTGAGGCTTCTTCGACTCTAATAGTTCAGGAGTCTCCTCTTAGGGACTTAGGGACTTTAACACAACTGCTTTATCTTCCTTGCCTGCTTCCTTTTCAAAATCAATATTTTTTCTTTCACTCTTATTGATTCCTCCGGAAGCCTGGGGGAAACAACCCACAGTTAACTAAGCTCTAGGCTGATAGTGCTGGTTTCTCCTTTGGTTTCTAGAGTTTAAACTGAACAAAGAAAATAACCATCCTCCGTAGCACTAGGAAAATTCCTTAGCCCATTATCTCACTTCCTGTAGTATGGTCACTCTATAATCTGCCTCAACTCAGAAATAATGATTTCCTCTCATTTTCCCTATTAATAGGGTGGACCATCTTCTAACTGCCCTATAGACAGGGCATTTCAGACACTAAAGGAAGAAAGGGAATATACAGTAGTACTGAGTACACCATCTAGTTATCCCTTCCTCCCCGATGAGTTATTTAACACTAGAAAAAAAATTCACATAATAGAGGGCATATTGACTACTTGCTGTTCATTTTAGAGGTACATTAGAAGAAAATCTCCAAAAGTTGATTTGGCAGGAGAATTTTCTCACAGGACCAAACACCTAGAAGATTCAGTAGACAAATGCCTAATCTGCCCTGGTTGGAGGTGTGTTATTACATCTTGAGATGGATTCACCTATTGTTTGCTTGAAGTAGTCTTAATCTGGGTGTAATCTACTTTCCTAGTCTTTCAGAGCTCAATGTTCTCCAGAGTTTTTACTTTCACAGGCAGATTTATGGTTGTTTTTTTCTTCTTTCCTTTCTCTCTCTCTCTCTCCTTTTTTTTCTCCCCCGATCCTTCGTAGCCACTGCCCTTTATAACCATATGATATTGTCTGAGATTTTTCTCTCCTATGACTGCAAGACTCTATCTTACATCAATTGAACGCAGATCAATGACACATAAACAAACACAAGTTAAGCAATCCCAGCATGTTTTATCCTACCAACCACAATAACAAACCTCGCAGATATCCATCTTATCATGAGCAGGTTGGTGAGTGATGACTGAAAGGTTTTTCTGTGATAAGAAATTTCTGTCCTTTGCTGTGGCTTTCATTAATAAAGCCACCTTCAGTCAGCATCCTTCAGTCAGGGTGCTGAAAGTTTTTGATCACTCACTCATAAAGATGTTTTGAGTATAGATTTCCTATACAAGTATATTTTTAAATGTTATGACTTTATAGCTATATATATATATAAAGAAAATCTTGCAACTTTAAAGGTATGAGCTAAAATTACACAGAAAATAGAAGTTCTAATATTTTCCCCATACCCCAGTGGATAGCTTTGTAGACCACTGATTCCCTTTAACATTCTTCCTGCCTGGGGAATAAAGGGTTCAGTTAAGGAGGAAATCTGTCAGATTGTGCCAACTCTAAACCAAGTGTACACAGCATCTGAGCTTCTTAGTACATGGCCAAAGAACCAGTGTAAGAGCTAAAAATGGGCAGGGGCGGGAATGTGAAGACAGTAATATGAGGCAAATAAAAGAATAAAGAAGTTGAAGTAGCAGAAAGGGGAAAGAAAAAAAGTCTATCTGGTGGATAGTAAGAGGTGATCAGAAGTTGTTTTCGGTAATTTCCTGGTCTAAATAAGCATGTTTACAGGTGAGTTTTTGTTTTCAGAAATAACTTTGGCTGTCATCCTGACACTATTGGGACTTGCCATTCTGGCTATTTTGTTAACAAGATGGGCACGACGTAAGCAAAGTGGTGAGTAACAATGAGTCAAAATGAAGATTTCCTGTGAAAACCATGGAGGGAGGGATGCCAAGATTCAGTCCAAGTTCATCTCTACTTATCAAACAGCTAGCCACTTTGCCAATATTCTGGGAATCTGTTTCAATACTTGAGTCAAAGAATCTCTGACCTATTAGTGATTCTCTCTGCACTTTTAACTCCCAAAGTTTACATTATCAATAATGTCAAACAAAAAATCACAGATAGGCCTGGAGCATTGGCTCACACCTGTAATCCCAGCACTTTGGGAGGCCGAGGCGGGCGGATCACAAGGTCAGGAGTTCAAGACCAGCCTGACCAACATGGTGAAACCCCGTCTCTACTAAAAATACAAAAATTAGCTGGGTATGGTGGCAGGTGACTGTAATCCCAGCCGCTTGGGAGACTGAGGCAGAAGAATTGTTTGAACCCAGGAGGCGGAGGTTGAAGTGAGCTGAGATCACGCCATTGCACTCCAGCCTGGGTGACAGGGCAAGATTCCGTCTCAAAAAAAAAAAATCACAGAGTTTAGCAAAAGTAATAAGAACACTTTAAAAGAAAATTACCTGAGCTCCAAGGGAAATTACCCGAGTTTAAAAAAAAAAAAAATAGAAGTGAGAAGGCAGTATGTTGCTAAATACCAGTGTCTAGTATTATATAAAAAGAATTGGAGACTTTTAGTGACTTAATTTGGGGAGATGATAAGAAGAGACAAATACAGAGTAGTACTTGTCGATGAAACAAAGATGGAGCTTATAAAAGCTAAGACCTATTTCTGTGCTATAAGGTCTGCCTTTCCTGAATTTTTCTGTTTCTCTCCCACAACTTTCTAATCAGCTATATTCCCTCCCTGTTTCCCACCCTCAATGCCTGTGAGCCCTCAAAGCATAAGTAGTGTGAAAAGATAGGTAAAACAGGGCTGATGGGAGATGTGGAAAATGGGTGAGAACAACAATGCATTATATCAGGAGGACCACCTTGGTAAACAAGAAGCACAGCTTAGAGTGAGAAGAGTTTGATCAGAGGAAGAACACTTCTCCTAAGTAACTAATAAAAACATTTTGCCTAATTCTTCCACAGAAATGTATATCTCCAGATATGATTCAGAACAAAGTAAGTACTTATACTCATGAGAAAAATATAGTATTTATAGAATTTTCACAAGTCAGGAATGAAATCTGTCTTGTTTACAGTTGTTTCCAGAACCTTGCATAGTGCACCATTGCATGAACTGAACTGCTTCTAAGTGAGTGGGAGAAATCTACCAGAGATTTCTGAGCAGTACTGAATGCCAAACTGGAGTTGGGGAGAATTAATTAATACTGGGTAGGCCCGCATAATTCTGAGGCTCTCTTCAGATGCTTCCTGTGGTCTGAGAGCAGCAACAGAGATATTAACCCATGGAAATAGCAAACTCCTCAGGCACTGGAACAGATGGTTCAGTAAAAAGCCTAAATCCATTTGTGAAGACGGCTTTAGTGAAGTGGCCGGACAGAAAAATATAATGTATCCTAGAATAACGAGAGTGAACACAGAGTAATTATGATTGAGAAGAGTACCAACTTCAGGATGTGAAGAAGTGAAGAAGACTTTCCATGGAAAGGTCTGGAGAGATGCCAAAGTTGCTAAGAAAGATAGCACAGGATTGGTATAAGGCAAAAACTAGGAGACTATTTGCTGAAGTATCAAGAGGTAAAAGAAACTCTGAAACTCCTTCTGACTATCATTTAGCCTGGCTAATATTATAAAATTGGTGATTGACACAGTCACTTATCATCATCAGCTCTTGCAGCTTATGCACAATTCCTAGTTCCTGCAAAGTAAATTAATTCACATCATTATTCACCATTAGGAGTTCATGTTTACATTAGTTCTCAGAGTCTTAAATAAAGCCTCATTAATAATCAAGAAGCAAAATCATGTGCTCTCCCTTTGTTTCTAGGTGCTCGACTTCTGGACTATGAGGATGGTAGAGGTAAATAGACTAGGAACTACTAGACAGTTAATGAAGGAATATACTCTTTAGAGTGTGAATCAACTCATCTCCCTTTGAGCATGATTTGTTGAGTCAGCATATCTTTCATTTTTATAATATCCAAATGTTTATCACTCCTCTCTCTCTAAGAAAAATTGTGTATTTTTCTCAGAAAAGGTAAATAATTCTCCTTCTTAAGACCATAAAAGAATTCATTTCCATCTTCTGTTTACTTCCAAGATATTAGAAAGGTTAAGGAACCTCTCTGAAACAATTTCCTGGATGTTTAAAATGTGGATAAAATGAATATGAAATGGAATAGTATATGTGAAAATACACTTTGAAAGCCATACAGTATAAGAGGTAAACAAAGCTTATCCCCATTTAAGATGAAATTTATGCTCAAAAGATTGAGACTTACTCGAGTTCACCTAGCTGAGGAGGGAGCTGGAGATCAAATTCAGGTTTTGAAATGTGATAGCTATGGGAAGACGGCAATGCGCTGTCTACTTTTTTGAAGGGACACACCAGTACCACTAATTTCAATGTACCATGGCTATCCCTAACCCTCACGCCCCAACACTCAATGTTCTCTTTCAATATCCACTCACTAGGGTTGCCTATAAATGTTCCCTCGGCTCTCTCTCTCTTTCTCTCTCTCTTTCCTTCCCTCTTTCTCTCTCTCTTTCCTTCCTTCTTTTTCTCTCTCTTTCCTTCCTTCTTTCTCTCTTTCTGACTAGTCCTATCTCCAGAGCTCAACAAGAACCACTAGAGAGCTACCTCTCATTCTTGCTGGAAGCCACTAAAGTTGTCCATACCAGGCCCACTAGCTACACCAGAGCTATAAGGTTATGAGATTGTGGATGTGGAAATAATTACACACACACACACACACACACACACACAAGCTACAAGCATATAGATCCCTGAGAGTTGAGGAAAGAAAAGGGAAAGTAACTCAGTCACTTCGGTTGCTGTCCATGCCCTACACTTGGACTCTTGGTCCAACCTCCGCCTTCTTACCTCTATGATTCATCTATCATGAACAACAAGAGTGAGGAGCACAGTGCCATGGCATTCCCTCTTTATTTTCTGAAATGGAACTTAAAGAAAATGGGAATATCTGGGAAACTAGCAAATCTCTTAGTAGTTGGATTAAGACTAATGAAAAACTTATTATTTTTTTTTTTTTTTTGAGACAGAGTCTCGCACTGTCGCCCAGGCCGGAGTGCAGTGGCGCAATCTCGGCTCACTGCAAGCTCCGCCTCCTGGGTTCACGCCATTCTCCTGTCTCAGCCTCCCGAGCAGCCGTGACCACAGGCACCTGCCACCACACCTGGCCAATTTTTTTTTTGTTGTTGTATTTTTAGTAGAGACGGGGTTTCACCACGTTAGCCAGGATGGTCTCGATCTCCTGCCCTCGTGATCCGCCCGCCTTGGCCTCCCAAAGTGCTGGGATCACAGGCATGAGCCACCACTCCCAGCCCGATAAACTTATTTTTTAATGAACTGTTAGTAAAGTTAGTATGTTTTTTTCTTTCCTAAAAGATTTTTCCTCTCAGAGATCTAAAAGAGGAAGAGGTAAACATTTTTATCTAACAAAAAATAGTACAGACTTACTTGTTGAAGTAAAATCTCATTATGTTTTTATCTTCTCTTTTAGGATCCCGACATGCATATTCAACAGAAAGTGGTAAATTATTGTATTGCTAAGAAATTAATATAGGAGTCTGTTTATGAGAAATTAAGAATCTTATAATTTTTCTTCAATTCTCTAGACACTTCGTATGATAACCGAGGTAAGTATATGTAGAGATTTTTGTAAAATTAAAGGAAAACCAGTGCTTCTTCCCGCCACAACATAAAAGGCTATAAAAACTGACCAAAATTTTAAAAAGAAGAAGAAGAAATCAAAGTAGTTACAGAATATTCTGAGAAATTTCACAAATGTTCACCATCACGCTATGAGGCACCATTTTCCCCAAAGCTATGCAATTCCTCTCCTATCCAACTCCTAATTATTTAACAAAAGTAATATGAGAGAAAGGCATCAGCAAAATAGTAGAATAGGAGCTTTCTTCCCACACAGAAGCATCAATTTAGACAACTATCCACAGATGAGACAATAGGGGTAGTCTAGGAGTCCAGCAGAGAAGTTCCAGCACACTGTCAGGTTATAAAATCCTAGAACAGATGTATTCAAGAGGGTAAGAAGAACAGTTTCACTTTACCCACATCACTCCTCCCACAAGGTGGCACAACTCAATGCTGAGACAGACCCACTTGGCCTACAATTTCTCCCACAGAAAAAACGTGCAGAACTTAATGAGTGCCCACATCCCCCAGACATTCAGGATGCTGTCCAGTAAGCCTACTTATTTCTCACTCCACCCAGAACATTGAGATGATCAGCATAGTTGAATGGTTAGGAGAGGCTGGGAGCAGGGAAAAGAGCCTGCAGAATCCACTCATCAGAAAGCCTCATCAAGAAGCCTGCCATTCCAGATGCGTGACCTATGCCCCTTGCACTACTGACCCATAGGCACGCCTTTCACACATTTCACTCTCCCATCTAGGCTGAGTCCCCAAATGAGCCACCATGGACAACAAAAGGAAACATCTCACAGTCAGTTTGACTTCGTGGGATCGGAAAAAAGGACACAAACTTGAGAAGTCCAGAGCACCACCCTAGGGAAAACAAAGGAAAGGCTCTCAGAACCTGGACTGGCTTTGCAGGATTGAGAGAAGGCACAATCTTAGAAATCCCATCTAGCCTGGATGTGGTGGTTCATGCCTGAAATCCCAGCACTTTGAGAGGCCGAAGCAGGAGGACTTCTTGAGCCTAGGAGTTCAAAACTGGCCTGGGCAACATAGTGAGACCCTGGCTCTAAAAAACAAAAATCAATCAGTTGGATGTGGTTGTGCACACCTGCAGTCCCAGCTACTCAGGAGGCTGAGGTGGGAGGATTGCTTGAGCCCAGGAGTTTGATGCTGCAGTGAGCCACGATCATGCCACTGCCCCACTCTGGGTAACAGAGTGAGATTTTATCTCAAAAAAAGGGAAAACATCCCATCTGTGAAGTAGGCACAAACAAATACTGAACAGGGTGACTGTTTCTTCAAATGTGAAAAAGCAAGACAAGATTTCAAGGACATAAAAATCAAGGAAACATGACACCACTAAAAGAACACAATAATATTTCAGTAACTAACCCCCAAAAATGAAGGTTTGCCTAAAAATCAATCCACCAGTTGCCTGACAAAAAATCCAAAACAATTGTTATAAGAAAGCTCAGTGAGCTACAAGACAACGCAAACAATATAATGACATCAGGAAAACAACACAAGAACAAAAGTAGAAGTTCAACAAAGAGAAAAAAACAAAACAAAACAGAGCCAAACAAATTTTGGAGCTGAAGGGTGCAATGACTAAACTAAAGAAAAAAGGGAATAGAGAGCTTCCAAGATGATGGATCAAGTACAAGAAAGAATAAGAGAAGTCAAAGACCAATCATTTAAAATTATATGGTCAGAGTACAAAAAAATACACAAAGAAATGAAGAAATATGCACAAGGTTTATGGGACACCATCAAAGAAGCTAAATTTTTGCATTATTGGAGTCTCAGAGGAAAAGAGAAATAAAATAGAACAAATGCTTATTTAAGCCATAATTGCTAAAAACTTTCCAAATCTGTGAAGAGATATAGACATCTCGATATATGAAACTCAAAACTCTCCAATCGTATTTAACCCAAAGAAGACTTCTCCAAGACATTATGTCAAATTGTCAATAATCAAAGTTAAACAGAGAATCTTGAAAGAAGCATATCACATTTAAAGGTACATCAAAAGGATATTAGCACTTCTATACAGACATTTTCTAGGCCAGTACATAGTGGGATGATATATTCAATTTGCTGAAAGAAAAAAACTGCCAACCAATAACTCTTTACCCGTAAAGCTGTTTTTCAGATCTGAGAAAGAGATAGTCTTTATCAGACAAACAAAAGCCGAGGGAGTTTATCACCAATAGATCTGCCTTACAAGAAATGCTAAAGAATGTTCTTCAAGCTGAAATGAAAGGCCAATAATTAGTAAAATGAAAACATATCCAAGTATAAAATTCGATGGTAAGGTAAATATACAGTCAATTCAGAATATTCTAATACTGTAATGATGGTGTATAAATAACTTTTAATGCTAATACAAAAGTTAAAAGACAAAATATTAAAAATATATAATTTGTTAATGGATATACAATTTTTTTAAATGTAAATTTTGACACAATGTAAAAAGTAGAGAGAATAATATGTAGAGTTTTTGTATGTAATCTATTTTAATAATCTAAGTTATTATTAGCTTAAAATAGACTGTTGAAACCATGTTTTATGTAAGCTTATGGTAACCACAAACCAAAAACCTATACTAGATACACAAAACAGAAAGATATTAAAGCATACCACTACAGAAAATCAGCAAATCACAAAGAAAGACAGGAAGAAAGGAAGAAAGGATATACAAAACAGCCAGAAAACAACCAAGAAAATAGCTATATTAAGTCCTTAACTATCAATAATTACTTGAATGTAAATGGATTAAATTCTCTAATGAAAAGACATAGAGTAGCTAAATGTATTTAAAAACAAGTTGCAACTATCTATGCTGCCTATAGCAGACACACTCCAGCTCTAAGGATACATGTAGAATGAAAGTAAAGGGATGAAAAAAAGATGCTCCATGCAAATGGAAAACAAAAGAGTGTAGGGGTGGCTATACTTATATTAGGCAAAATAGACTTTTAGTCAAGAATTATAACAAGAGACAAAGAAGGTCATTATATAACTCTAAAGGGGCCAATTCATCAAGAGGATATAAAAATTATAAGTATGTATGCACATAATGTCAGAGCACCTAAATATATAAAGCAAATATTTACATAACTGAAGGGAGAAATAGACAGCAATATAATAATATTAGTGGACTTCAGTAACCCATTATTGACAATGAATAGATCATCCACACAGAAAATTAACAAGGGAGAAAATAAAGTTACCAAGAATACCCAATAGGGAAAGGATAAATGTTATTGGGAAAACTGGATATCCATATGCAAAAAAAAAGAAATTGGCCCTTATCATATACCACACACAAAGATCAATTCGAAATGGATTAAAGATTTTAATGTAAGACTTGCCACTATAAAACTCCTATAATAAAACAGTGAAAAGCTCCATGACATTGGTCTTTGCAAGTTGTTTTATATGACACCAAAAACACAGTAACAAAAGCAAAAATAGGTGGTATCTCATCAAACAAAGTTGTTTCTGGACAACAAAGGAAACAATCAACAAAATGAAAGCCAACTCACAGAATGGGAGAAAATATTTGCAAACCATCTATCTGATAAGTGGTTAATATTTGTCTTAATCTGTTTCTGTTGCTTATAACAGAATATCTGAAACCGGGTAATTTATAAAGAAATGTATTATTATTTCTTACAGTTATGGAGGATGGAAAGTCCAAGGCTGAGGGGGCGCATGTGGGTGCAAGAGAGCCTTCTTGTTAGTGGGGACTCTCTATAGATTCCTGAAGTGGTACAGGGCATAACATGGCAAGGAGGCTAACATGCTGTGCTTAGGTCGTTCCTCTTCTTATGAAGCCACCAGTTCCACTTGCATGACAACTCATTAATCCATTAGTGGATTAATCCATTTATGTGGGTAGAACCCTCATGATATAATCACCTCTTTAAGGCCTCACTTCTCAATGCTGTCACATTGAGGATTAAGTTTCAACATGAGTTTTGGAGGGGACATTCAAACCATAGCAATATCCAAAATATATAAGGAACTCATACAACTCAAAAGCAAGATACAACTCAAAATACAGCTGAAACAAATAAGTTGATTTTAAAATGGACTAAGGTTCACATCTGTTCATGAACCTTAGTCCATGAACAGACAATTCTTAAAAGAAGACATTTATGCAACCAACAGACATATGAAAAAATGCTCATCATCACTGGCCATCAGAGAAATGCAAATCAAAACCACAATGAGATACCATCTCACACCAGTTAGAATGGCGATCATTAAAAAGTCAGGAAACAACAGGTGCTGGAGAGGATGTGGAGAAATACGAATGCTTTTACACTGTTGGTGGGAGTGTAAACTAGTTCAACCATTGTGGAAGACAGTGTGGTGATTCCTCAAGGATCTAGAACTAGAAATACCATTTGACCCAGCGATCCCATTACTGGGTATATACCCAAAGGATTATAAATCATGCTACTATAAAGACACATGCACACGTATGTTTACTGCGGCACTATTCACAACAGCAAAGACTTGGAACCAACTCAAAAGTCCATCAATGATAGACCAGATTAAGAAAATGTGGCACATATACACCATGGAATACTATGCAGCCATAAAAAAGGATGAGTTCATGTCCTTTGTAGGGACATGGATGAAGCTGGAAACCATCATTCTGAGCAAACTATTGCAAGGACAGAAAACCAAACACTGCATGTTCTCACTCATAGGTGGGAATTGAACAATGAGAACACTTGGACACAGGGTGGGGAACATCACACACTGGGGCCTGTTGCGGAAGCAGAGAGGGATAGCATTAGGAGAAATACCTAATGTAAACGACGAGTTAATGGGTGCAGCACACCAACATGGCACATGTATATATATGTAACAAACATGCACGTTGTGCACATGTACCCTAGAACTTAAAGTATAATAAAAAAGAGAGAAAATAAAATAAAACAAAATAAATAAAATAAAATAAAATAAAATAAAATGGACTAAGGACCCAACTAGACATTTTCTCAGAGAAGACATACAGCCAACTAATAAATAAAGGTGCACAACATTACTAATCATCAAGGAAATGCACCTCACACCAGATAGGATGCATTCAAAAAGTCAATGAATAACAAGTGTTGGCAAGGATATGGAGAAAAAGGAACCCTTGTACACTGTTGTTAGGAATGTAAAGTAATACAGCCATTATGGAAAACAGTATTGTGGTTCCTCCAATAAATTAAAAATAGAACTACCATATGATTCAGGAATGCTACTTCTGGGCGTATATTCAAAGGAAATAAAAATCATTATATTGAAGAGATATTTGCATTCCCATATTCATTGCAGCATTATTTACAATACCTGGGATACAGGAATAAACTAGGTGTCCATCAGTGGATGAATGGATAAAGAAAATGTGATACACAGACACACACACACACACACACACACACAAAGAAATATTATACAGCCTTAGGAAAAGAAAGAAATCTTGCCATTTGTGACAACATGGATGAATCTGGAAGACCTTAGGCTAAGTATAATTAGCCAGGCATAGAAAGACAAGTACTACATGATCTCATGTATATATGGAACCTTAAAAAGTTGAACTCAGAGAGCAGAAAGGTGATTACCAGAGGTTAGGGGGTGGAAGAAATGGGCAGAAGTTGGCCAAAGGGTACAAACTTGCAGTTTTATAACAAATACATTATGGAGACCCAATGTACAGCATGGTGACTATAATGTATTATATACTTGAAATTTACTAAGAGAGTAGGTCTTACATATTCTCATCACAAAATGAAAAATAGAAGTAAGTATTTGAAGTGGTAGATATGTTAATTAGCTTGATTGTGGCAATCATTTCACAATGTATACATATATTAGAATCGCACATTGTAACACCTTAAATATATATAATTTTTATAATTATACCTCGATAAAGCTAAAGAAAAGAAAAAAATAATCTGAGTAGTCAAGAGAAATTCAACATCCCAGATCTCACAAATGCTAACTACTCATTGAATTAATTCAAGATGGATTAAAGACTTAAATATTAGACCTAAGACCATAAAAACCCTAGAAGAAAACCTAGGCAATACCATTCAGGACATAGGCATGGGCAAGGACTTCATGTCTAAAACACCAAAAGCAATGGCAAGAAAAGCCAAAATTGACAAATGGGATCTAATTAAACTAAAGAGCTTCTGCACAGCAAAAGAAACTACCATCAGAGTGAACAGGCAACCTACAGAATGGGAGAAAATGTTTGCAATCTACTCATCTGACAAAGGGCTAATATCCAAAATCTACAATGAACTCAAACAAATTTACAAGAAAAAATAAACAACCCCATCAACAAGTGGGCGAAGGATATGAACAGAACTTCTCAAAAGAAGACATTTATGCAGTCAAAAGACACATGAAAAAATGCTCATCATCACTGGCCATCAGAGAAATGCAAATCAAAACCACAGTGAGATACCATCTCACACCAGTTAGAATGGCAATCATTAAAAAGTCAGGAAACAACAGGTGCTGGAGAGGATGTGGAGAAATAGGAACACTTTTACACTGTTGGTGGGACTGTAAACTAGTTCAACCATTGTGGAAGTCAGTGTGGCGATTCCTCAGGGATCTAGAACTAGAAATACCATTTGACCCAGCAATCCCATTACTGGGTATATACCCAAAGGACTATAAATCATGCTGCTATAAAGACACATGCACACGTATGTTTATTGTGGCACTATTCACAACAGCAAAGACTTGGAACCAACCCAAAAGTCCATCAATGATAGACCGGATTAAGAAAATGTGGCACATATACACCATGGAATACTATGCGGCCATAAAAAAGGATGAGTTCATGTCCTTTGTAGGGACATGGATGAAGCTGGAAACCATCATTCTCAGCAAACTATTGCAAGGACAAAAAAGCAAACACCGCATGTTCTCATTCACAGGTGGGAATTGAACAATGAGAACACTTGGACACAGGAAGGGGAACATCACACACTGGGGACTGTTGTGGGGTGGGGGGAGGCGGGAGGGATAGCATTAGGAGATATACCTAATGTAAATGACGAGTTAATGGGTGCAGCACACCAACATGGCACATGTATACATATGTAACAAACCTGCATGTTGTGCACATATACCCTAGAAATTAAAGTATAATAACAAAAAAAAGAAATCAAGGAATAAATTCTTAAAAGTTCATCACATTAAGGTATGACTTGTGCAATAAAATTCCAAGGGTGCAAAGAAATGCTGCTGTTGTCTACTGTTGTCATTTACATCTCATATTTCTTGGGAAAAAATCTCTTCAGTAACAGTCCACCAGAACACCAGATTTAACCAGTGCAAGAAGCTACCTCAATGTTAGGAATTTAAGGGTACACAGATAAGCAAAATAAAACTACACACCATAAGAAGGGAGGAGAATTAACATGTACTCAGCACCTACTATATGTTAGTCACTCAGGTGAGCATTTTTTTCATTTTATTAATATTTAATATCTACAAATAACCCTGTCAACCACACAAAGATGAGCTACCCAAAAATCCCTCCCTGGTTGTCCAAGGCCTCCAGTAGCCTACAGGTTGCTTTGGTGCATATTAGGAAAAGGTGTTCCTTCCTGCAAGTGAATGCAGCCCCACCCCAGAGACACTGCTGGGGATTTCAGTTCCCTTAACCCTTTGTGCAGTGAACCAACCTATATAATCATAGCACACGTGTCCTGAAGATATATGAAAGGCATCTCACTCTTAGCATGTCTAAAACCCAAGCCCTAATCCCTTCTACAGACTGGTGCTAGCACCTGTATTCACCTAATTGTCCAGACTATCTACCTTGGAATGATATTTAACTCCTTTCCTACTCTCTTCATCCAATCCACCATCAAATCCCATCTCTGATGCTTTCAAATTATACTCCAAATCAAACCACCTTCCACCACCATGAAAATCCTTGCCCAAACACCAATATCTCTTGCCTCCTACCTTGTTTCCTTGATACTCCTCTTGCCTTCTTATAGTCTATTCACCTCACCACAGCGAGGGAGATCCTTAATAAGTAGCTCTTAAATGAATAAAGTAATTTACTATTGTTATCCCTAATTTACAGAAGAGAAACTTATGCTTAAAAAACATTAATGACTTGCCCAAGGCCACAGGACTTGCAAGTGACGACCTGGGTAGGAATTTAGAATTGTCTAATTCCAAATTTTAGGCAATTAGGGAGTTTATTCTTATGTAATTTAGTAATATCTTAATTTTTAATTTCCTGTTTACAGATCTTTAGTGTACAAGCCTACAATCTTAGTATCTTTCTAATCTGGGCTCCCTTGCGTTCTTAAGGAAAAACTTGAATCAGTAAACATTTTATTGTTGTTTTAATAAGTCATACTTTAAAATTCATAAACCCAAATGACCATTTCTGTGACTTTCCAGTCCCCCTAACATAACCTATAAATCTCAGTCATCCTAAGTTTCTAGGTTCCCATGCCCTACTAGTCTTCCCTCTATTATTTCTAGACATAGGAATATAAATGCACTGGTCAACTTGAGACTATAGAAATCTTCTGGCAGGAAGATATTAATATTAGGTAAGGTCATTATGTTAGTTTAGGTACATGAAATTTAGTACTCAAAGTTTAGTTTAACTTAAATATATCACATATAAAAGCTGCCACGGTTATTCCAAAATTTTTTTGAAATTAAATTTATTCTTAGTATTTTTCTAGCAAATGTAAGTGCAGCACATGAAAGTTTTTATAACAAATTTCAAGTGCAGCATATTAAAGTGTTCAGCATCTCAGTGGTATTTTCCATTTTTGTGGCAACTCTATTAACATCTTGATGTAGTTTCCCTTTTTTTTTTTTTTTCGTTGAGACAGAGTCTTGCTCTGTAGGCCAGGCTGGAGTGCAGTGGCACGATCTCGGCTTACTGCAATCTCCGTCTCCCGGGCACAAGCAATTCTCCTGCCTCAGCCTCCCGAGTAGCTGGGATTACAGGTGTGCACCACCACGCCCGGCGAATTTTTGTATTTTTACTAGAGACAGGGTTTCACCATGTTGGCCAGGCTGGTCTCGAACTCCTGACCTCAGGTAACACACCCACTTCGGCCTCCCAAAGTGCTGGGACTACAGGCGTGAGACACCATTTTTAAAATCCCCATAGAACCATGAGAAACAAGAAACATTATTATAAAACAGAGAATGTGTTTTATACTTAATTCCCATCACAATGACTGCCAAGTATGGATGGAGAGCACTCATTTTCAGAAAAGAAGCAGAAAAAAAAATACTATTGTCTTTACATTTCTGAGTAGATCTTTAACTATAGTGAAATATCAAATGATATTATGATTCAACATAATTTAAATCAACTATAAAGCATCAATATTACTATTTACTTTTATACTTTTATGAAAACAACAGTGATAACATGACTAGTTTTTCATGTAATTTGCTTTGTCTCCAGATCTTTTAGAAAGTCTGTTTCCATGACATCACTAAGAAACAAGTTTTAGATCACAGGATGCACATTCAGTCGCAATCAATATGCACATTTGCATTCATTATAATTTGCCATATTGTCACTGAACTTGAACTCTCAGTCAGCTGAGTAAATATTTTGCCATTCCTTCTTTTATTTGACCTCAACTTACCTTATAACTATACATTCTTCTGTTTTAATGTTTGCATGTATAGTTTATTATTTCTTCTCACTACATGTATTAACCTTAATTAATCTTTGCCTGGTTTTTTTATGTCATTAAACTTATAAATTAAGCCATGAGGAGATTTTGTCTCCAGTTTCTTGCCTAATTGGATATTTGAGAGTGTTGATTGGGTAATCCTCTGTAGTGATACCAAAACTACAGAAATAGAATATCCAAATTGATTTTTCTTTCGTTTGTGTTTTCAGAGGGATCCAAAAGAGATCACAGTAAGTATTATCTTGCTTCTCAACAAAAATTTGCTTCTTATTAGCAACATTTCCCTAGATTGTAAATGCTTTGGAGGAAAGAGAAATCCTGTCATATAACAAGTCATATGAATACTAAGCAATAGATAAAGTGTTCTAGTGCTGGTTTAGAATGATCTGGCTGGGAGAAAAGGAAAACAATAGAAGAAGTGATGAGCAAGAGAAAAGGAAAGTAATAAAGATAAAAGGGAGAGAGAGAAGAAAATAGAGAGGGAAAAAAGGGAGGGAGGTATTAAGGCAGTAGGAATGGCATCAGCCTACTAAAAATTAAACCCATTTTTAGAGATGGAAAGCATATGCAGTAGCTGGTGGGAGTGGCCGTCAGTACCCATCACCAGATCAGTGATGACTCCCAGGGCCTAGACTTCAACTCCTGAGAAGGGGGTGACAGCGACTGAAGCTGATATGTAAAGATTAGGGATCCAAATTCTCATGATTCACCTCATGTTTTCTGTGTGTATTTTAGCACCATCAGCCAACTCTCTAGGTAAGTGCTTTGTAGTTTTCTTTCAATTCTACTGTCATCTGGTTTGCAAGCCCTATTTTTTCTGTATTTTTTCTTTTAAGAAAGTTTTTAAAATTAAGTATAAAAATAATTAACACTTGTATATCCACAACTTAGATACGACAAATTGATAATATTCTTGTCATATTTCTCAAGTTATCATAGACATATTCCACTCCCTTCTTCCCAAAGGCTTATTAATATATTTTAAATATTTAAGTCTATTTACATATATTTATAGTCTCTATCACTGAACAAAATATAGTATCTTTTTTTAATGTTTAATTTTACAAAAATGGCATCTGTCCGACAGTATCATTATGATTTCCATTTTTCTCCCAAAATGTAGTTTTGAAATCCAGGTTATACACTTTGTTGAATAATATTCCACCTTATGAATATACAATATTTTTCTATTATTTCTCCTACCGATGCATTCTCAATGTTTCCAATTTCTGCTATCACAAATAATGCTGCAAAGATAGTCCTTAAGTAGATGGAAAAGAGTTTATCCAGGGTACATACACTGAAGTAGGATTAGTGTTCACATTGTATATGAGCATTTGTGTAATTTATGCATATTTTAAATTTTACTAGCTATTAATTAAGCTCCTTGGTAGTTACATAGAGGCATACAAAAATAAATAAATGTTTCCAATTTCTCTGCATTAGTAACAATCCCAGATTTTGTCATATTTTTCTATTATTGCCACTTGAATACATATACAATTTTTAAAATCTGCATTCCCTGCTCACTCCTGAAATTGAGTGTCTTCTCATAGGTTTACTAGCTAGTTAGGCTTCACCCTATATAAATTGCTTGTTCATTTACTTTACCCGTTTATCTATTAGTTATTGATCTGTAGGAATTCTTTATTATTATGAAAGATCAACTTTTATATGTTAAATATTTGCAATTATCTCATCCAAGTCTGTCTCCTAGCTTTAAATTTTTATGCTGTCTCTTGACTTTTAGAAGGCCTCTACTCACTCTCCCCCAACACCACACAATTTATTGTAATAAAATTTGTCAATCTCTTGTTTTCTTTTAGAGTTTCTGCTTTTTTGTTTCTTTGGCCTTATCTGGGTATCACAAAGATTTTATCTAATACTTTCTCTCAATAGTTTTAAAATTTCCCTTTCTACATATAGGCCTTTATTCCAAATGGGGCTTTGTTAATTGTTTTTTGGTTTTGGTGAGTGATTTTAGAAATAATACAGGTGAGATCTAATTTTCCTTTCATCTGGAAAACCAACTAGAGGGATTTCTTCTCCTCTTGTTCCAACTAGATTTATTGACTGGTGCATTCTTTCTCTGCTGATTTGTAATGCCATCTTCATCTTATATATTTCGTTTTTCCACGGATTTTATTTTCTGTTCCAGTGATCTTTTGTCTTTTACTGAACCAATACTACATTGCTTTCACTACTAAAACTTTATAACATTTATTATAAAAAATAGCACATTATCTTTGTTCTTTTTCAGAAATGTGTTGGCTATTCTTTGACCTTTTCTCTTACAAGAGAATTTCATAATTTCTCAAAATCCATAAGAGTCATATTAGGATTTCATTGAAATTTCATTGAGTCTGTAGATTAATTTGTAAAATCAATTATTCCCATGTATTAACATGTATTAACATGGTTGCCTACTATTCAAATTTTCTCATATAATCTTCAGTAATGTAATATAATTTTCTTCAGAAAGGTCTTGCATGTCTTTTGTTGGATTAGTTCTTATACGCATACTTGTTTTTTGTTTCGGATGTGAATACTATCTCTCTATATGGATTTTACAAATAATTATTGTTGGAATATAAGTTATATGTTGTATATTTGAGAGTAGATTTTGTATCTAGCCACCCTGCTGTGCTCTTAGAGTTCTAATAATTTTCAGATTCTCTTGAGTTCTATATGTAAAAAATCATGTCATCTGCAAAATCTGATAATCTCGAGTTTCCTTTTCCAATTCTTAAAACCATTTTCTTGTCATAGCTTGGGCTATGTATATCTATGGGTAAAATTCCTTCTCTTTACTTTTGCTTTATTTTTGTTCCTTTTTCTAGCTTGCTATATGAAACTCTTAATTAATTTCCAGACTTTCTCATCTTCTTTTTTTATTTTATTTTTATATGGGACACCACGAGTTTTCATGACATCCTTACACATGGGCCACACTAATCTTCTCTATATCATTCCAATTTTAGTATATATGCTGCCAAAGTGGGCGCTCTTATTTTCTGATATAAGTATCTAAGTAACTTCTAAATGCTGCTGAAACTCATATCCTCATATCCAGTCATATCCTCATGACTATTTTTTTACTTCAATTCTACACTGTCTGATATTAACATTGTTCTAACACCTTTGTTTTAATTAGTATTTGCCTATCTTTCATCCTTTTATTTTGAACCTTAAGAGTTTGTTTTTGTCTTGTGTCTTTTTTAAATGGCATATTGCTTGACTTTGTTCATGTTAACAATGTAAAATTTTCTGTTTCCAAGTAGATGAATTTAGTTCATTTTATATTGTGAATTATATATGTTTATCTAAATGTTTCCAACTTATATTGTGTTTTCAACTTACAGTACTATGCTCTGTTCTTTCACTTTTAAATCTTCTTTCCTACCTTCTGCTGGTATATTAGATTTCCTTGTTTCTTTTGTTTTACTTAGTGTTTTTCTGGATTTTGTTTTATGTATCCTGATATTTGTAACATGCGTACTATTTAATTTTTCTTTAAAACTTAAAGATAATCAGTATCTTCTTCCAAGACTAGATAATAACCTTTATTTGACCATCTTCCCCCCAAACTATTCTTTCCACATTCTCCATCTTGTTTGTGGTATTCTTTTTAAAGACAAAATAATCATTTATTTTTCACAATTAATTATTACTTAGACTTACAACAATATTTCAGCATTGTTTTTGCTTAACATTATTTGCTACATCTTGTGTCTTTTCTCTTTTATTTCTTGCCTAAATACAATCCTTTAGTGGTTCTTTAAACTCTACATGTATGTGAAAAATTTTCTAAGCCTTCACATGGCTGAAAATAGCTTTACTTCACCTTCAGTCTTAAATGAAAATTTAGCTAGGTATAGAATTGAACATTATTTTCCCTCAGTACTTTGAAGATTTATTCCATTTGCTTATTGTTTATTATTTATTATTGTTGATAAGAATCTATTACTAGTTTGATGTTTGTTCCTAAGTAAATATATTTTCAAGATTCTCTTTATTTTTGTGCTCTGCATTTTAATTATAATGTTTATAGGTGTGAGATTAACTTTTTATGAGTGTGAGATTATCCTGAGCAGGATAAATGAAGTGAATCTCACACCCACAATGGAAAATCCTGAATGCTTCCATTTATTCTGAGCAGGATAAATGAAGTTAATCTCACACTCATAAACATTGAAGAGTTTCCATTCTGTGGACTCAATCTTTCTTTAATTACAGAAAAATTTAACTTTAATTGCTATGAATTTTGCCCATATTTATATCTATATCTATCTAACAACCAACTGTAGTCTCTACTTCTAAAATTACTATGTATGTAAAGATTTTCCTTCCATCTTTCAGATCTTGCAACTTCTCTTTTATATTTCTTATCTGCACTGATTTAGCCCCAGATCTTAAAATCTCAGTGGTTTTCCCTAATATAATTTTATTTCTTACTCATGAGAAGTCCAAAACAAGAATTCCAGATTGGCAGATGGCCCTTCTCTCAGCAATGTCTTAGGCACTCAAATTCATCTTAACTAATGACTCCACCATCTTCAAATAATGGCTTCTAAGTTCATCATGTTAGTCCACATTAAGTGAACAGAAAGAAAAAAGCTTGAAGATCATGAGTGGCTGACTTTACAAACAAGCCTGGATGACTTTCATATCACTTCTAACAACATTAGATTGGCTAGAACTCAAGCATATAGCCACACCTAACTACAAGGGAATTTTGGAGAAATAGTCAACCATGTTGTATTAGTTTTCTATAGCTGCTCTAACAAATTACCACAAACTTAATGGCTTAAAACAACACAAATTTATCATCTATCACTTCCATAGGTTATAAATCTGTCATATATGTCTCACCGGACAACAATCAGGTTGTCAGCTAGACTGCATTCTTTCTGGAGGTTCTAGGAACAAATCTGTTTCCTTGCTTTTTCAGCTTCTAGAGGCTGGCCACATTCCTTGGTTCATGGCTCCCTTCTTCTATCTTCAAAGAGAACAAAAATGAGTCAAGTCCTCACATCACACCATTCTGCCCTTCTTCCACTGTAATACCTCTTTCTCTTACTCTCTTTTATCTCCCTCTTCCACTCTTAAAAATATTTGTGATTATATTAGGCCCACTGAGATATATCAAAATCATCATCCTATTTTAAGGTCAGCTGATTAGCAACTTTAACTTCATCTGCAATATTAATTCCCTTTTTCCATGTAACCTAACATATTAAACAGGAAGATAATCCCAGGTTCTTACAATGCATGAGGCCTATGGCCTTGATTTCTGCTGATGATCAAGTATTTAAGCCTCAGTCCCCCAATAAGGTATCACATGAGTGGTGAAACTTCTCATTCATTACCAAGAATATGGGTTCCTTCTTGATATATTTTTCTTGAATATATTACTTCTCTTTTTAGTTTTCAAGCTCAGCCCTACTTTATAAACTTTAAAAAATACCGTGTTGAAAGTAATCACTTAAAGGAGAGGATGAAATATTCCCCTCAATAGCAAGCACCCTTTCAGTAAGCCCCGAGGTTCTAAATACTTTCACTACTTTGACTCTTTAGCTTCTAATATTATTCAAGAACTTCCTGATTTGGTCTCTTGCTATTCTTCATCTCCATAGGGCACAAGTGAGTTTTGGAAAGTGGAAACCCCTGTTGAAGCAGTTAGGTGGTAGTTGTTTGGTGTAACAAAAAATCTTTTTGAACAAAGGGAAAAAAGAAAAAAAATTAAGGAGAGAGAGGAAGAGGTGGAGGAAAGGTAGAGAAGGAAAGAACAGAGCAGCAGCATCACCAATGAAAGAAGACTTATAGGGACAGAAAAATGTCCTTAGATTGAGAAACTAGCAATCTCCAAAAATATTTTTTATTCTCTTACCAAAATTGAAAGACAGTTTGCATAGATCTTGTAGTCCCACCTTATCACAAAAGTATTGCAATCCATATGTAGATATCCAGCTGCTCACCACATTGCATTGCAATTGATACCAGGAAATGAGTTGTGACTCATTTCTATCCTCTTTCCCACAATCTTTCTGCAATATAGTGTCTATGGCATCTAAGTTCTCCCTGGGACAAACAGAACTCATTCTTCTTTTGTTGTGTTTTATTTTAGCACTGTCTCGATCAAGTATTGGTAAGTTCCTTTACTTTTCTTCAATTCTGCTGACATTTAGCCCCATTTAATCAAGAGGATATCTTCCTAAACTTCCCAGACTTCTTCGCTGCAGCACAGCAGAAGCTTAAGCTTCACATTTCTCCAATTTCTTTGTTCTCCATAACCAGACACTTCAATAATCAGTCAAAAGTAAATGCAAGTTTCTAGTGGTTTATTATGATGACATGAAGAGAGCAATTTCCAAACCTGAAGTGTTGGAAAAGCAGAGTAAATAAAGGATAAGAGCAAGAAGTTAGTAAGGAAAATAAGATGAGGATGAAGATAATATAGAATGAGGGATAAATGATATTAGCTGTGTCCTCAGAATTTTAAAGCTTTACATGGCTAGCAGGAAAGGGCAGCCTTCCCTGAGGCATCCCCAAGTCAGGCTGGCAGCAATGGAAGAGATGGCTAATTCCCTATCTCCCTGAGCTGCAACCAACACTAAGGGTTTGGTGCTCCCAGGCATTCCTGGTTCTGATACTCATTCCTGCCCTGTCCCCTGCAAAAAAAAAGAAAGAAATGGATAGTTTTTGAGCCAGACAACCACATGAATTTTTTGTTTGTATTTACCTTTAGGAGAGCGAGCGGGGAAATTTCGTATTTCCAAATTCTAAGTCTCTTTAGTGTGTCACAGAACTAAGGAACATTCCCTAACCCTGCTGAGCTCTTGTCCCTCACCTCCTTTTCCTTCCCCATCATTGAGTATTTTCTCTAAAATTAATGAGACCTTCGAAGAATGAGAAGTCCACCGATTAAACAACAAAGAGAGGATTAAAATGGTTTTAGCTGGCAATCATAGTTTCAGCAAAACAGTAATAAATTCATTAACTTAGGAATAGGAGGGAAGAAGAGAGAGGTTTGTGAGGAGACCAGGGAACGGGAATAGGGGACAAGGAGAGGGTCGTAATTAAAGTAAGTCATGTTTCTTGACTATTTACAGATATTACACATGAGGAAAAAATGAAATTTAAAGATATTATTTAACTTGACAAAGGTATATAGCTAGCAAAAGAGTAAAACTGAGGTTCTAAACACTGGCCTTTGGACTCCAAGTCCTGAGGTTGTCCAACTACCCCCAGGACATCATTAAATGTATTTACTCTTCCAATCCAAAGTATTGTTTGGAAATAAAATGTTTGTTCCAAGGAATTTAGAAAATCATGCATATGTTAAAAATATATTACTTCAATTTTTAAAATGTAATTTGAAAATCTTAAAATGTAAATTAATATAAAATATCAGAATTAGTGTGCTAATCCAATACTGTGCCATAACCTTATCCCATGAACAGGGCCGTTTTGTTGTATATACAACTGTTAACAGGTGCCCTTAGAGAGCTACCAAGCTCAATATTTTATTACTTTTGTAATTAAAACATGTTTTATCTAGTTTTACTTTGTTTTCATCTAACTTACGGAAAGGGTAAAATATTTGGGAGTTGAAACATGCTAAACAATAAACTCAAATCTTCAGTTTCTTCAGCAAAATCTGCAGAGGACCCATGTGAGACAGGCTTGCCATAAAAACCCTCCAAAGGGGAAATCATTTAGAGCACTGCAGCTGCTATACCTAAGACAATATAAGTATTTCATAGGCAGCATAGATTCTAGTGAGGTAAGACAGAAAATAAACACGTAAGCAAACAAATACAATGATTTCCCTTTCTAGGTAATTCCTACTATGATTACTAGACTATCATAGTAAATTCTACGGAGAAAACAAATTAAGATAATATGATAGAGCAAGACCAAGAAGTGAGGGCCTTTAGCTAGGAGATTAGAAGAAATTTCCCTGAGGAGATATCTGAACTGACTCTGAACGGTGAAAAGGTGGCAGCCACATGAGGATCTTAAGGAAGAGTATCTCAGGCAGAAAGAACACCAAGTTCCTGAGAGGGGAAGAAGAGTAGCATGTATGAGAGATTGCAGGAAGGCCAGTTGTGAAAGATGGTGGAGGAGTTTGAAAGGTAGGGAGAGGCCAGATCACAAAAAGTCTTTTAGAATAAAATATGGAGAACAATTCTGAGCACCACAATAAGCCACTGTTTTCATCAAGGAAGGGGTAAAGCCACATTTATGCTTTAAAAAAGCAACCCTGGCTTCTGGTAGAGAATGAAATGGGAGAGAATGACCATCATACTTATTTATGATGGCAAGAAGGAGAGAGGTACAGAGTAAAGTCTCATCTGTGCTTCAAAGACAACAGGAGTTTCTACTGGAGAAGACATTGTTTGGAAACAGCAATGGCGAGCAAAAATGACATTTACTTACATTCAGGCATGTATATGGGTATGGTTTTTTCTAAAAAACAAGCAAACAAACAAACAAACAAAAAACCAGACATCACAGCCTCAACAACAGAGTGAGACCCTGTCTCTACAATGAATAAAAAATTAGCCGGCATGGTGGTGTGCGCCTGTGGTCCCAGCTACTTGGAAGGCTGAGGTGGGAGGATCGCTTGAGCCCAAGAGGTCAAGGCTAGGGTGAATTGTGATTACGCCACTGCACTCTGGCCTGGGTGACAGAGTGAGATCCTGTCTCAAAAAAAAAAAAAAAAAAAAATCACTAAGAGGGCTGTAAGAGACATGTTTTTTTAAAAATGTTATCATTTTTAATTGACAAAATTGTATATATTTATCGTATACAACATAATGCTTTGATATATGTATACATTGTAGAATGACTAAATCAAGCTGTTAACATATCCATTTCCTCACATACTTTTTGTGATGAGAACACTTAAAATCTACTCTCTTAGCAAATGTCAAGTATAACACATTATTAGCTATGATCACCATGTTGTACAATAGATCTTCTGAAAGTATTCCTTCCGTCTAACTAAAATTTTGTATGCTTTGAGCAACATCTGAGATACAGTATTAAAAAAAAAATTGAGATAGAATCTCATTCTGTTACCCAGGCTGGAGTGCAGGGTGCAACATCGGCTCACTGCAACTCCACTTTCTGGGCTCAAGCGATTCTTGTGCCTCAGCCACCCAAGCAGCTGGGATTACAGAAGTGCGCCACCATACCCGGCTAATTTTTGTATTTTTAGTAGAGACAGGGTATTGCCATCTTGCCCAGGCTGGTCTTGAACTCCTGGCCTCAAGTGATTTGCCCTCCCTGGCTTCCCAAATTGCTGGGGTTACAGGCATGAGACACCACACCCAGCCTTGAGATACAGTATTTTTAAAAGACAGCCAGGCACATTAAAGCAAGATGGTGAAGAAAACATTTGGAGAAGTTAAAGATATAGGAAAATTTGCTGATATGAATTTCAGACAGCATGGTGTGTTTAAGGGAGTAAGGAGAGGTGGAAGGAACATCCAATTAGCAATTATAAAAAGCATTATGATAATAAGCATCCTTAAGATGAGGATTGTCTTCAGATGGTGAGTAAATTGAATGAGGATATGACACATTTTGGGATTAATCTCAAAGGATGATGAGTAATTAGTTATATATTTAACTGAAAGATGCATAGGGCCACCAGGAAGCTATTCATCCCTGAAGCTCAAGATGATGCGTGGTCCTACAGAATGGATGAGGCCCTCTTGAGAGATAAGTCTCATAGGCAATTCACTGGACTGTGGTAACTTGAGAAAGGGCCTCTCAAACCGGAACCTCAAAGGACTTGATCCTATTATTTCCTTGAAAATCTTGAACTAGCGTAGTGCCCAAGATAGAGGAGGCTATGGTCCCTTACCTATACATGTATAAACAGATAAGGATTGCAATCTGAAATGATGATATAATAATATGTGTTGAGCATTATGCTCCAGGCTCTGTCCTAAACACTTTTTCTTCATAATAATCCTAGAAAGTAGATATTATTATAAATCCTATTTTTAAAATGAATAAACTTAGGCATAAAAAAAAAACAGGCAGAGTAACACAGCTAGTAAGTAGAGGAACAAGGATTCAAACCCAAGCATTCTAGTAGTTGATGGCCCATTGTACTTACTGAGACCTAATCAACGGTCCCCTTTCTAAAATGATTTCGGTGAGAATTATATACTTTATAAACCAATTAACTCAGACTGATGTGGATTTTTATTCTTATTCCTCAGTGCCAACTCCAGGAACCATATTTCAGTTTATTTTCTATTTCTCAATTTAGGAAAGGGAAATTAGAGCAAACAGATAATAAGAAGGGAGTACATAGGAAAACTAAGGAAAGTTTAATCAAGACTAAGGTCCTCCAACTCCTCAAAGCAAGTAGAGGAAAAAGAAAAAAAAAAAAAAAAAAAAAAAGACTAAGGGCCAAGCATGGTGGCTTACACCTGTAATCCCAGCACTTTGGGAGGCCGAAGTAGGAGATCCTGGAGGCCAGGAACTCAAGACCAGCCTGGACAACATAGTGAGGCTTTGTCTCTACAAAACAATTAAAAGAATTAGTAGGGCATGGTGGCATGCCTGTAGTCCTAGCTACACGGGAGGCTGAGGTGGGAGGATCACTTGAGCCCAGTAGTGACAGGTTATAGTGAGCTATGACAACCACTGAACTTCAACCTGGCAGCAGAGTGAAACCCTGTTCCCCAAACAAACAAACAAACAAACTAAGGTCTTCCAAGTTCCCTTAACAGTTTCAACCTTTACAAAGGCTGAGAAGAAAAGGAAAAGGGAATCACCTTCTCTGCTCATCGTCAGTCTAACATGTCATTCTGGGCCTTGACCACACCATCAAAGTATAAGATGCCTAAACAATCCATGAAAAAATCACACTACAGCTGGCATAGAGGATTTGATGCTCCCTGGGGAGGGTAGTGTGGGATTTTTTTTCTGATCTTCTTTTCAAAGGGGGATTAACGCTGATGCTTTTAAGCAATTGACGTGCACTTAGAGATGCGGGTATCTAGCACAATTTACAAGGGAATTGAGCAAGTTCTTGGTTGTTTCAGTACCATAAACCCTTGTTTGTCTAGGGATCTTGTCCTCCTTATTTGCCTCTTTCTAAGCAGGCCCTGTTTCTAGAAAGTCAGCCTTTTTGCTTCTCCTACCAAAACTTACCCTGAGGCTAAAAGGCCCAAGAACACAGGGCTTTAGTTTGTGAATTTAGCCTCATTGAATCATAAAAGTTGAGCAGAAGAAAAATTATTAAACCCTGTCATAGATCAGTTAAATGCAGTTCCAAAAGATGGTTAGAATTATCAAACTTTGCATAGTCACTTAACAGTCAATGTAAGACAAATAAGACTAATGCCCAGATTTTCTCCACTGAATATAGTGAAGGTTCATTCTATGGTAGCTTGTACAAATTACTATTAAAGTTAATATCATTAAACCTTCTACAAGCCTTGCCCTAGAATTTAGGTTATTTTACAAGAGAAACATTTTAGAGCTGAACAAACAGAATAGAAAAAAAAATGCTGGAGAGGGAAGATGGTCAGTATATTAAAGAAAAAAAAATTTAAGGAATATTCAGAAAGAAGAGACAATTGTAAAGAATATGAAGGAAAACGTGCTGAACTTAAAGTCAAGCAAACTGGAAGCTAAAACTGCCTTTAATTTTTTGCATACTCAGGCACAGCCCTTCCCTTTCTCAATCTCGATTTTCTTTTCTTATAAAACTAGAACCTTTGTAACATTGCCTTTCTTTGGTTCTTGAGGCTATCACATTAGGGAAAGAAGACTCTCCAAACTGAAAAGATGAAAGAAAGAGGGAGGGAGAAACGGAAAAGACAGGAGAAAGGTGGTGAATGAAATCAGAATATTGGAAATAGAGTAAAGCTGAATATTCCCCTGAAACTTTCACTCCTGCATAGTGTCTAAGGGGGAAAAGACATGGGACCACTTTCAAGTGTGGCCACTTTATGAGCCTACCTACAGGGTAATGGAAAGTCTAATAAGTTTCCATTAGAAACTTTCCATTAGGTCCCATCCATGGGACCACACTTTATGAGATCACTTTATGAGCCTACCTACAGGGGAATGGAAAGTCTAATAACCTGAGAGAGGACACGATTTCTGGGAAGAGTTTTGGGAAATTGATGGATTACTGAAACTTTAGACTGACTTGAATAATTGTTATTGTTCTTTAGCTTTACCTCGAGGATCCATGAGTAAGTTTATCTTCTTGTTTCAAACTCTGGTGGTGTTGGGCTCCTATACTAGGCAGAGGACTTCTCTCTGTCTTAATATTTCCTGTTTCCTGCTATGTCAGGGTGACAGGGCTTAAGACTCACAATTCTTCACCTTCATTAGCCATCTTAACTGGATCATGCCCACCTTTCTCACCTTTCCCCCTCTCTAAGACAATGAGACCTCTCACCTTGCTTAAGCAAATTATTTCATTCTTGCCTTTGACCACATCCTCTCACCCCCTTATTTCCTCAGAAGTCATTGCTTCTCTCTTCTACATCTTTAAATATTTTCCTTCCTTTAACTGCTTCTCCTTAAGGTATAGAACAGGTTTGATTTTCTTCCATCTCAAACAGATCCTCCCTTCGACTATGTCCCTTTCTAATCACAGCCTACCTTCAAGGGAGGAAATTATGCTGTTCATTCTAACTGTAGGCTTAGGAAAAAGTTATTGCTCACTTCTTATCTGAACTATACACTATTTCTCCATGAATTGAGAATAATATAATAAGACCTACTAAAAATCACTTTTAAAATAAATTTGCTTGTTAATTATTTTCAATTTACAGAGGACTATTGCCTAGCAGTTAAGCATGCAGACTCTAGAGCCAGGCTAACTGGAGTTTCATCCCAGCTCCCTACTTACTATTTGTTTGAACATAGGCAAGTTATTTAATCCCTCATTAAAATTTCAAGTCAGTTACATAATTAATTTCAACAACCAGTTGAAAATTAATCAAATAAAAGAACAGAGAAGAGGCTGGGCACCATGGCTCACACCTGTAATCATGACACTTTAGGAGGCTGAGGCAGGTGGATCACCTGAGATCAGGAGTTCGAGACCAGCCTGGTGAAACCCCGTCTCTACCAAAAATACAAAATTAGCTGGGCGTGGTGGTGCGCGCCTGTAATTCCAGCTACTCGGCAGGCTGAGGCAGGAGAATTGCTTGTACCCGGGAGAGGAGGTTGCAGTGAGCCGGAATCGCAACACTGCCCTCCAGCCTGGGTGACAGAGTGAGACTCCATCTCAAAAAAAAAAAAAAAAAAAAGAACAGAGAAGTGAGGGAAGCTGGAAAAAATGAATGGAGAAGGGAGGAAAACCAAAGAGGTAAAGTTTAAATAAACCTTCTGGAACTGATTTGAACTGATTGTCAAAAAAAAAAAAATGAACACATTTTCTAAATGAAGGGAAGACTGTGACAGGAATGAGGAGCAGGGAAGTGAGGAAATCGGCAAAAAATCCAAAACAGATAATCCTGGCTGGACAGGGTTTTTTTTCTGATCTATGTGCTTTTCCTACAAAAGTTTTCATACTGACTATTACATTTGTGGTTGCATATTAGGGTCACATTTCCTACTAGCAAAGTTGTTTCTTGTTCAAAGATGGAATTAAATATATCATATTTCATTATTTTTTCTAAAAGGTATCAAAACTTCCAGATGCTTCACAATCTGAACAAGTTTATTACTCACAGGTTTTAATTAAATGTGATCCAACCAATACCTATCCTTAAAATAACGAAAAGGAAGGGATTCACTTGCCCTATCCCAGCTCAGGCCACAAACCATATGATGCTGATCTCAAACTGCACTGTTGTTGAAGTATAGATGGTGCTCACTTAAATCATCTCTTCTTATCTGAAAATAGAGCTCCCAAATTAGCCAACACTAGCCCAGTGCCACCTGTAGATGTGTTTTGTTTGGCCAGGACGGCATTATTTTAAATTTTGAATTTGAATGCCTCTGGGTAGGGCATGGACTTTTCACCATCTCTATCCCTTATAACTAGCAGATTCACAATCATGAGACCTGCTGAGCCGCTTAATGCAACTGAGTTTGTGATCCCGACAGAGATAATCAGGAATTCTGTCTGGTATGGAAAATGTGGTACTCTCTAAAAGAACTAACTCTGATGCTCCCATTAGGAAGAATATCCACAGAGACAGTGTCCTTAATCCAAAACACACAATATTCAGTATTTTGGCAGGATATGTACATCGTAAGTTTTTTTATCTTCTTCTGTACTCTGTAAGGCAACAGGTAAATACCTTCCACTGCCCTGCTTATTTGTCTTCAGCTGGGAAATGCCACAAAATACTCAGCTCAAGAATTTCCTTTCTTGGCCCAGTATGGAGGCTCATGCCTATAATCCCAGCACTTTGGGAGGCTGAGGTGAGGGGATCACTCAAGGCCAGGAGTTTGAGACCAGCCTGGCCAACATGGCAAAACCCCATCTCTACTAAAAATACAAAAATTAGCCGGGCGTGGTGGCACATGCCTGTAATCCCAGCTACTCAGGAGGCTGAGGCACAAGAATGACTTGAACCCAGGAGGCGAAGGTTGCAGTGAGCTGAGACTGTGCCACTGCACTCCAGTCTGGGTGACAGAGAGAGATTGTCTCAAAAAAAAAAAACAAAAAAAGAAAGAAAAATTCCTTTCTCCTCATTATTCCATATTACTTTAGGTCAGGAATGGAATATATATGACCTGTGTTACATTTCTGCTCATGCCTTTGCCTATGGCAGAAATCAGTAATTGATCATGATTCTCTTTCCTGCTCAGCCCACATGTATCCTAAAATTCTTCTCATCTCCAGATAGTCATTAATAATTGATCAAAATTAAATATGCATAACTCAAGTATACTTATCACTCCTAACATAGGTTAATATCTTAAATCTTAAAAAATCTTAAGTATATGAAAACTGTCCTTTTAAAATTATCTTTATTTGGTGGTAGGAGTGGCTTCACCTTCTCAAGAAACTGACAGTTCAGTGATTGACGGCCTAAAATACCACATAGAAAAACAGACATCTCTTCCCAAATGCTGAGGGCAGATCCTGTCATTTCTGGAGAAAGCCACTATTTCCCTCCCCAAAACAGCAAAGTAACAAATAAGCGAAAAATAATTATACACAAAGAAGGAAACAAATTATTCAATTATTTTAAGAGAAAAAAAAACTGCAAATTTTTCAACATCTTAAAATATGATTGGTTATTTCTCAACAGAAGCAACAGAGATTAAAATGATATAATTAAGGTACTAAGGTACACAAGAAGATAGGGTTATTTAAAAGATTAAAATAACACAAATTAATAAATCAAAAATAAAAACACAATTAAGTGCACACTATAATGCTCTGTTGTCAGGACTCAGAACTTTCCAAATGACAGTCAGAAGTAAGAGGAAAAATTAAAGCAGAAAAAAGTAAAATATAGTAGCTTACTACTTTGCCGAAGTGTTTCATTCATTTATAGTTACTGAATATTTCTTTCCATAACATTTCTAATACAACTTTTCAGCTTTCCCTTCTGTTATTACTCCTGATTTTTCACTGCAATTTCACAAAATAAGTAAGACAGGGGACACAACTTCTGTTTTAGAGATGAGAAAATTAATGTTCAAAACATTTAGTGATTTGCCCAAAATCACAGAGCTAGAGAATAGCAAAACTGGGACTCAGGTTTTTAACCTCAAGACTGTTTATACCACACCTGGGGAGGGGGAGGAGGGAATGGGATTGTCTATCTCCATGCCTTCTGAAAGTCTAAATCTAAGTAATATTACACTTTTTCAATTTTTATTATAGGTGGTATAAAATGTTTAAAAACAGCTGAAGAACCTCCATGTAAGTTTCCCATATATACAACTCAGTCCTTTTTTTACTGACACCTAATAATTGCACAAATGTATGGGATACATGTGATATTCTGATACATGCATACCATGTGTAATGATTTTCATCTTCTATAACGTGCCTGCTACCAGAGGAATGGGGAGGGTGGTGAGAAGGCACATAAAGATGGAAGAAAGGAGAAAAACTTGCAATTTTACTGTTCTCTCTTTCTTTTACCAGTGTGAGGAATTTGAGGCTGATTTCAAGATCCTCTAAGCGACTGATTAATTTTTTCATTTAGCAAAGTGGAAATTCTTATAATAAAAACTAGATTAATTAATGAAATAGTGAAAAAGATTCTAGGGCCAGGGAAAATTATCTATAACCTTTAGAAGGATTTGACAGCAGGAAGATAATGAAAATTAAGAATAAGAAAAATAACTGCAGGGAGTATGATTTTAACAGTCTCCTAAGGAGAAAAGGAAAATGCCTACTTACCTTCTTGCTGCCTTTCCACGTAAATCAAATATGTAGTAAATGCTTGATCTGAAACTCCCTGAGATAAACACCCTTGAGTCATGCTCTCTCCAAACTCACCTTTTTTGTTTGTATTTTAGCCAGAACTGCAGGAGCCATTAGTAAGTTCTTTTTCTGCTCTTTAATTCTCATGTGCTTTGCTTTACTAAACTGTTAGAATATTTAAGACATTCATATTCCTAGATTTTTTTATTTGTTTCACAAATGGTCCATTCCTTTCCCCTTCTTTATTCCCTATTCTTATCTTAATAAACTGGGGTGCCTCTGTAAGAAAGTACTATTACCTTTAACTTTTCCAAAATCTTGAGATTCAACAGCAAAGGGAAAAGGGTTAAGAACAAAAAATGGTCAAGTGAAAGGAAGAAAGATTGCCCTGTGAGAAAACGCAGTAACACTCAAAGAAAGAGGCTTGATGGTGGGCATTCTACTTAAGACCCACCAAGAAAATTTCAGTGACATGCAGTGAGTCCCAGCTAACTGACCGAGCATCCCAGACTGTCACTGATGTTTGTGTGGGATGTATATCCCCTGTTATGAACAAACAATAAATCTGAAAGAAGTATCCAGATAGAATTTTAAATGAAACTGTAGCATATATCTCTGGAAGAAGCACTGGTTGGGAATAGAGAATAAGGGATAAGTGAGAGGAAGTTGATTTAAAAAAGAAAAAAAATGGTAAATGGAAACAATGACTTTTATATGATCTGAGATTTTACCAGCCCTTTATGGCCTTGATGCTTAAAGTGGGTCCAAGGACCTGCATCAACATCACCCTGGAGTTTTAGATATGCAGAATCTCAGCCTATTGCCCACCCCTGACCTACTAAATCAGACTTTGCATTTTAATAAGATCCCCGGGTGATTTGCGTGCATACCAAAGTTTAAGAACCATTGCTCTACAGGATTTGAATTCTCTGCCCTGAGAGAGGAAATAAAAAGATGAATGCACTTGGTCCAAATTTAACCAGCTTTTCCAGCCCTGCAGATTGACCTTAAAGCCAAAGACAAGAAAGATGAAACTCATCAGGGTTTAATTCACTTCTTAACATATTTCTATCCTTCATTTTTGAGGATGTTCAGAGCTTGAGCCCCTGAGACAGGACTAACTCTGACGGAAGGAGAAAAAAAGTGATTTGATAATTAAAGCTCATGGTATATCACATCCTGTGTCTACTCCTCTTGGAGTATTTACACAAATGAAACATTATTAAAATAACGAAGTCAAACTTTGAGAGCAAATACTGGGTAGGTATCATAAAAGCACATATTAGGCCAAGCACAGTGGCTCATACATGTAATCCCAGCACTTTGGGACGCCAAGGTGAGAGGATCACTTATAGCCTATGAGGTGTAGAGAGGTGTGGTGGGGTGTGTGTGTGTGTGTGTGTGGTCATAAGGAAGAAGACTGTTACTGCATTATTAACAAGTATGTGGGTCTAGTGTCTCAATTCCTTTGCCCACTACTCATACCTATAAATGTCTTAAGTCAACCTAGCAGTTTCTATTCCATCTTACATGGCAAGCCAAGTTACTCTGTTGAATAAGGGCCAAAATCACTACAGAGACAGCAATTCCCACTGTCTCCTTCAGATGAGGCTATAGATTCTAGCTAAGCAAGTTCAAATTAGCCAGCTGGAAGACAGGCAATGGCCTGTGTAATCTCCTGAGATACAAGCAGGACACCCGTCGGGAAAGGGGAAGGAACCCTGCCTGACCAAATGTGCGTCCCCACAGTTCCAGCTGGCAGATTCCAGCAGTAACTGGGGTCTTCCAAGACGAAGAAAGAAGCATTTATAAACTTTATTTGTTCCTCCGCTGAAGTGGAAATTTTGCTCCTGGTGTCTACATTTGTGATGTTTTCCCAGAAAGAATTTTAATGCAAACAGTATTTTCTCATTAGTTCTATTTTGTTTTCTCCATATTTTAGCTCGAACTATTAGACCTATAAGTGAGTTCCTTTTCTGTTTCTCTAACGTTCTTTGGCCATCTGTAGGATATGGGGTCCCCTCCACATCCTAACTGTTACCATTTCTACCCCTGCAGGATTTCTCACTCATACTTCTTAATTGTATTCAAATCTTCTGACACCTTCTGATGCCCAAGCAATCAGACACAATATCCTGAATTGTTACTGAGTTTAGGACAAGGGAAAGCCAAATAATTCATGTTTAAAATTGTATTTTAATTATTTATATTTATTATTTTTAGTTACTTAAATTTCTCATTTAAGATGGATGCTGAATGATTTGATCTGGCAGGAGGGTTATGCAGCTTCCAGGCTAAGATTATCTGCAGTCCCACAGTAGTTGTTCTCCTCTGGTTGAATTGCTTCATAGTTTCTTTAGAAACAATACTGGTAAAATGAAAATTCTGTTAATATCAAACCACACTTTCCTCCTTTTTGTATTTCAGTGCAATTCACAGCCCCTATTCGTAAGTATCAAGTTTGTTTTTCCACTCTGGTCCTTTTGATATCTGACCTACAAGGTCTTGGGGCCTGATCTGCCCTGCATTTTTTTAAATAATTTCAACTTTTATTTTAGATTCAGGTGGTGCATATGCAGGTTTGCTAATGGGTATATTGTGATGCTGAGGTTTAGGGGTGACTTGCTTTTTTAACACTGTCTTTCTCAACTCCCCTGGCATTCCTATTACATAGTTTCCAAAGAGGCCATGCACGAAATGTTAAGAAATCTCACAGGCTAACATTTAAAAATATAAGCCAAAACAGCCCTCTTATGATCCATCAGCAAGGGAAGGTACACCTTTCAAATAAACCATGTCTCTAAGGAAACTAGGGGCAAGGGGCAAGAAAATGTAAGAAGAAAAATAGAGGCATAACAGATTAATATGGAGTGAGTCTTTCCCAACCCTCTGAAGATTTTCAACCATCACTGAAAGCAGGAGGAGGCCTCCATTCCTGTACATCCCTTATATTGTGCAACAGGGAGCCTGCCTGAGGCTCGCCATACAAGCAACTCTTGATCTTCCCGTTGTTTCTATTTATGATATTCCCTAGAGCGAGTGTTGGGAAATGGGAATTTCCTTCACAGTGGTGAAGCATACTGATATCTTTTTCTTTCTCCCTCTTTCTCTCTCACAGCCGGAGCTACAGGACCTATCAGTAAGTTTGCTGTCTGATTCTCACAGTGAGCATTTTACTTTCCTGCAGTATCTTAGGGATCGCTACCTGGTTTCCATGTAGGGATTTCAAGGGTTTGGAGTTCACATTTTCTTCAACCCTTATTTTTCTTCAACCTAGCATTTCAGTAAGTCATGATTAGCTCTGTGAATGTACACTTCACCAATAAAAACAAACTACAAAGTGGAGAATGAACCCTTGCAGATTTCCAGTGGCTTCTCAGCATCACCCAAGGGATTTTTAGATGAGGAGGCCCTTATATGTACTAGTTTGCCATAGAAAGAAAGTCACCACTTCTACTACTCAACTGCAGCTGAACTTGACAATAGTGATGCAGATTCCTACTAGGGAAAGTATACAAATGAAAGTATATAAATAAAAAGTATATATAAAATATATATATAGCTACTGATTTCTTTTCTCTTTTTTTTTTTAGAGCTCTCTCAAAAAACCATTGGTAAGTCATCTGATTCTCAATTATAATGCCTTTTGGTACTTTACTTAGAACATCAATCTATTTTTATTTCAATTATTCATGCCCAAGGACTCAAGGATCAAGTCCTTCTGCCACCTCATAATCTCACCCAGTACTCCAGATTGGACTCATCCAGTTTCTGCAATAAAAATATATTAACTATGAAGCTGAAATGCAAAGTGAAAAATATCCCGCTAGAGATGGTCCTAAGCTGTTTCCACTTCAGCATATAATCTAGCTCTGTAGAGCCAATACTTAATAAAGACTTAGAACCCAGCACCTAAACTTCCTGCTTTGCTTTCCATGCAAATAATTTTTCCATTATTAGATTATCTTCACTTTGTAAAATAATGGAAATTTTAAGTTTCCTTTCTTTTTTTTTTTTTTTTGAGATGGAGTCTCGCTCTGTCATCCAGGCTGGAGTGCAGTGGCATCATCTCTACTCACTGCAAGCCTCGCCTCCTAGGTTCATGCCATTCTCCTGTCTCAGCCTCCCGAGTAGCTGGGACTATAGGCACCCACCACTATGCCCAGCTAATTTTTTTGTATTTTTAGTAGAGATGGGGTTTCACTCTGTTAGCCAGGATGGTCTCGATCTCCTGACCTCATGATCTGCTCGCCTCAGCCTCCCAAAGTGTTGGGATTACAGGCGTGAGCCACCGCACCCGGCCTTCCTTTCCTAATTGCCCTGAAAAGTTCTCTCCAGAAGAGTTAGGCTCTATTTTCAGCAACTTTTAGCAACCTAGTCACATCCTTTGATCATCCCTATAATGTCTACTACTGTTTTTTTAACACTCGTGTACATTACTTTGTTGCATCTAAACAACATTCAAATGGCAATGGGTAAGGCAGTTATTATACCCATATTTAGAGATGCGGAAACTGAGGGTCAGGAGTCATTTCTCAAAAAAATAAGAGGATGGGTTAGTTAATAAAATTAAGACTGAAGTTTTACTAACTCTTCATTCTTTCCACTATCATTTTTCGGTGTTATAACAGGTTATTAACAATGAATAAAATGAACTTCTAATATTGAGATTAAAGGGTAGTAAAGGCCTAGAGGAGATAAAGTGAGAGAATGAGTAACACAAATAGTAACAGATAAAGAATGAAGATGCAGTTTAGAGCAAGATAAATAGGAGAAAATTTAAAAAGAATAAAAGTAGGAAGAAAATTGGAAGTAGAAAGAGTAAGTGAATTGGCACATAAGAGAATAAAGAAGAGAAATGAGTATGTTGAGAAAGAGAATAAAAATAAAGGTACAAAAAGTCACAAATTGAAACGGAAAGGGAGGAAGAAAATAGAGAAAAACTGAAGAAACAAAATTTTGAAGTGATCACCTATCCAAGGATTTAGTAACTTATGTCAAGAGGGCAGGTATCCTAAGAGTTCTACTTCAGAATCAAAGATACATATTTGTAGATACAGGCAAAGCAACTATTAAGTTAGCATAATATCTAAATGTGTAACTGGTTTACTGCTCATAGCCAAGGGTATCCAGATCTGGAAAGCCATCTTCCAGGTGTTTTACACAGGAAAAAAAAATTCAGAGTTAAAAGTTCGAGGATTATTGATCAAAACTTGGATATTTCTCATTCTGAGTGACACTGAAGTGAAGGATTATTAACTGCAGTGCCCACTGGGTGAGGATATGGTCTTTTTAGATTCAACTAACCATGCAGACTTACAAGATTACCATAGCTCTCATCTGGGAACAGTCTACTCAGTAGGACCTAAGGCAGGAAGCACAGCTTGCCAGCAAGGGTATTATCAGCTATCCCTCTGCTGTGGGAGTAGTACTCGCCATGATCTATGCAGGTGTCCACATAGCCACCTAGGACCTATTCTGTTTGGTCTTCTGTCAGTTGAGTTGGGAGCTGACCTGGCTTAGAAACCCCGCAGGTCCACCAGGAACTAAAATCTCCTATAAGAACCCCACACACATTACCTGCAGGGATCCCGTAAGGAACATGACCAAATACATGGGTCACTACACTCAGGGAAGCCCAAAGTTATGGCTTCTTAATACATATTTACAATTCTCCCAGTTCAGATGCAGTCTAACATCAAGGATCATTCTTATGTAAGCAGTGTTGCTAAATAACATAACAGGCTTTCGGCCGGATGCGGTAATATCAGCACTTTGGGAGGCTAAAACCAGCGGATCACAAGGTCAGAAGTTCAAGACCAGCCTGGCCAACATGGTGAAACCCCATCTCTACTTAAAAAAACACAAAAATTAGCTGGGTGTGGTGTTGTGCGCCTGCAGTCCCAGCTACCCAGGAGGCTAAGGCAGGAGAATCGCTTGAACCCAGGAGGCAGAGGTTGCAGTGAGCCGAGATTGTGCCACTGCACTCCAGCCTGGGCGACAGAGTGAGACTCCGTCTAAAAAAAAAAAAAAAAAAAAAACAAAAAAACATAACAGGCTTTCAATATTTATCAGGTCACCAGGCGATCAGAGCTAGAAAATCAACTGAAGACCAAATTCTTATTAAAAACTGAAGGTTTTGGCCAGGCATAGGCTCACACCTGTAATTTCTGCACTTTGGGAGGCTAAGGCAGGAGGATCACTTGAGACCAGGAGTTCAACATCAGCCTGAGCAACAACAGAGCAAGACCCCATCTCTACAAAATTTGTTTTAATTAGCCAGGAATAGTGGCATGCAGCTGTAGTCCTAGCTACTCAAGAGGTTGAGGTGGGAGGATCACTTGAGCCCAGGAGATTGAGACTGTAGTGAGCTAGGATTGCACCACTGCACTCCAGCCTGGGTGACAGAGTGAGACCTTGTCTCAAAAAACAAAACAAAACAAAACGAAAAAACAGAAGGTTTTGTTGACTCTTTGCTCATAGACTCTAAAGCTAATCAAAGCAGCAGTCACTGCTCTATCACTCTCCAATAAGCTGGAAGCTGTGAGAAGAAGAAACTAGATTCTTACCTCCTATTCTAATGTCTACCTCTGGAACATATTAGTTGATCAGAAATAAAGATTTTGGCGAAAGAACAGTCCCTTGAGAAAGAAATATCTTCTACTCTTACTGACAGGAAGTGTTTCACCTTTCCCTACTGTCAGTAATGTTAATACCTAATAACAAAGTGTTGCCTTTCCCTAGTGTCTCTTAGGTTGGCAAGGATCCTATAAAAACCTTCACCTTGGGCTGAAATATTGCAGTAAATGCTAAATATCCTTTTTCCTTTTTTCTATAGTTAACATAGTTGGATTAAGTCTCCCTAATGATCTCATAACTGATATCACTTCCTCTCCCCTGCTCTACCTCTCAAAGCCTCACTTCTAGGATAAAATTAGTGAAAAATACACTCTCCAGTCAAATAACCGTACTAATATGCCAATTTGAATTTCTTTTTAGTGCAAACTCCAGGACCTATTGGTAAGCTGCCTGTATATATCAACTTATCTCTACTGTCTTCTTACTATGTCTGAAGGAGACTGGCTCCAACTGTTTAAGTATCCGGGTTAAAGAAGCTGAAAATCGTATTTCGTAGACTTTGATTTCCCCATATCCTATCTGTTAGGTTTTGGAGGGAAGGCGAGGGTTAAAGAAAGACACAGAGAGAGTGGCAGCTCTACAGCAAATGTAGGCTTTATGTCCAGCATTAGACCTACAGAAGTGGAGAACCAGCCTAATGCCAGTGCCCACCGCTGCTTACAGGCTGGGGGTACTTATAGGTATAGGCGGCAGGGGTCTGGGTAGTATGGCTTGCTGGCTGGCAGGATATTGATAAGATGTTCCCATGATGAGGGGGTTCTGGCCCTTGTTCCTGCAGAATGTAGTGTTCCTTGCACTTTCTCCCAGCTGAATACGATAGGGATGTTTCTTTAGTTGGCCCTTTGTCCACCTTGTGGTCAGGTGGTTTGGCAGAATGTTTCTCACAGCCCAAACCCCCGTGGAATGTTTCACTTTGACCAAGGTCTTCGAAATAGCTGGAGGCTTACAAAATGGTGCACTTTGGATTAACACTAACCATCTCTCTGGGCAACAAATTATATTTTAGAAAATGGAAATTCCATTACCTTAAAATTCATAATAGGCATTGTTCTAATAATGATTATAGTGACTTGTCAATAATCATTAGAATAACTTCCTAAGGCAAAGGTGTAATTGAATCTGGAAAAGAATATAAGAAATGAACAAGAACATAAAAGAAAGATAGCTGAGAGTGAAACAGAGTGATCTGAGGAAAAAACACTGGGGGAATATGGGGAAAGGAATGCAATTAAGGATCTCATCTCCAACACCTATAATGAAAAGCAAGAATGAAGTGGTTATGCTAACTAAAACAGGGTTAATAATCTCCTAAAAGAAGATCTGGTTCTTATGGAGAGGCTACATACAGTACAGCAGCAGTGCAATGAAAAATATTTAATCCTGAATACTGAGATTTAGTAATTCCTGAGAAAATCATTTTCACTGCTTGCCTTTGGAAAACATCACTAATAGAGGTGTTCTGGGGCCAGGCGCAGTGGCTCACACCTGTAATCCCAGCACTTTGGGAGGCCAAGGATCACCTGAGGTCAGGAGTTCAAGACCAGCCTGGCCAATATGGTGAAACCCCATCTCTACTAAAAATACAAAAAATAGCCAGGCACGGTGGCAGGCACCTGTAATCCCTGCTACTCAGGAGGCTGAGGCACGAGAATCACTTGAACCCGGAAGGTGGAGGTTGCAGTGGGCCAAGATCACCCTACGGCACTCCAGCGGTAGTCCCAGCTACTCGGGAGGCGGAGGCAGGAGAATGGCATGAACCCAGGAGGCAGAGCTTGCAGTGAGCCGAGATCATGCCACTGCATTCCAGCCTGGGTGACAGAGCGAGACTCCATCTCAAAAAAAAAAAAAAAAAAAAAAAATTACAAAAATGAGCCAGACTTGGTAGCAGGCACCTGTAATCACTTGAACCCAGGAGGCGGAGGTTGCAGCGAGCCGAGGTCATGCCACTGCACTCCAGCCTGGGCAACAGAGCAAGACTCTGTCTCAAAAAGAAAAAAAAAAGAAAGAAAATAAAAGAAAAAGAAAATGAGACTGACAAAAGTGACAGAGAGATGTGGTCACTGGTGCCATGGAGTTTACAGTCCTAAAAGATAACTTGGGAAAACAAACCCAAAATGTGTAGAGGGCAGGCAGCATCCCACACAATCACACTATGACCATTAAAACTGGATATTTACTGCCTTGAATTCTGGTTCTAACTATCCTTTTTGTGAATGAATAAGAGCCATTTGTTATTGACTATTCCCCTGAATCAAGACTGCTTTTCTCAATACTCACAGTTATTGCCAAGACTTACAGCCTTGGAAGTTCTCATAATTATTACAGGGAGGATAAACATAAGCCAGCTCACCTCAGAGGATCTCACTGGGGCCAAAGGAAGGGTCACATCTGGTCCACAGTTCCCTAAAAGCCACCATGTGCCAGAGAATCTACATGGATACATGAATTCCCTTTCCCTTTTCTCCCCTGCTTGACTCCCTCTCCCTTATGTGTAAACACTTTAAAAATATGATAGTGTATAAATGAAAATTATATTGCTATTTTATTCCTTCCTAGCTTTCCCCTAAGTTATAAGCGATTTGGAGAAAGTGCAAAATGAACTGATTAAAATTTAAATGACTTTAACAAAAATTAGTGGCTCCCAACAGCCCTAGTAAAGAAGAGTAGAAAGAAAACTTTTCAAGTCAATAAAAATTGTTGGGTAGAATATTCACTATTTGGGTAATGGGTACACTAAAAGCCCAGACTTCACCACTGTGCCATATATGACATAAGAAATCTGTACTTGTACCTCTTAAATATAATTAATTAATTAAAAGGTTAGTGAAAAAGAGTGACTAAAGAAAATGAGGCCGGGGTCAGGCACAGTGGCTCATGCCTGTAATCCCAGCACTTTGGGAGCCCGAGGCAGGTGGATCACGAGGTCAGGAGTTCGAGACCAGCCTGACCAACATGGTGAAACCCCATCTCTACTAAAAATACAAAAATTTGTCCAGGCACGGTGGCTCATGCCTGTAATCCTAGCACTTTGGGAGGCTGAGGCAGGTGGATCACTTGAGGTCAGAAGTTCAAGACCAGCCTGGCCAACATGGTGAAACTTCATCTCCACCAAAACTATAAAAAATTGGCCAGGCGTGGTGTCACATGCCCATAGTCCCAGCTTCTTGGGAGGCTGAGGCAGGAGAATCACTTGAACTTGGGAGGTGGAGATTGCAGTGAGCCGAGATCGCACCACTGCACTCCAGCCTGGGTGACAGAGTGAGACTCTGTCTAAAAAAAAAAAAAAAAAAAAAAAAATACTAAAGTTAGCCGGGCATGGTGGCACACGCCTGTAATCTCAGCTACTCAGGAGGCTGAGGCAGGAGAATCGCTTGAACCTGGGAGATGGAGGTACCGTGAACCAAGATCATGTCACTGCCCTCCAGCCTGGGTGACAGAGCGAGACTCTGTCTCAAAAAAAAAAAAAAATGAAGCTGGGCGCAGTGGCTCACGCCTGTAATCCCAGCACTTTGGGATGCCCCGGGGGCCAGATCACTTAAGGTCAGTAGTTCAAGACCAACCTGGCTAACATGCTGAAACCACGCCTCTATTAAAAATACAAAAATTAGGCCCTGCGCGGTGGCTTACACCTGTAATCTAGCACTTTGGAAGGCGGAGGAGGGTGGATCACGAAGTCAGGCGATCAAGACCATCCTGGCTAACACGGTGAAACCTCGTCTCTACTAAAAATACAAAAAAAAAAAAAAAAAATTAGCCGGGCGTGGTGGCAGGTGCCTGTAGTCCCAGCTACTCAGGAGGCTGAGGCAGGAGAATGGCATGAACCCAGGAGGCAGAGCTTGCAGTGAGCCGAGATCATGCCACTGCATTCCAGCCTGGGTGACAGAGCAAGACTCTGTCTCAAAAAAAAAAAAAAAAAAAAACTACAAAAATGAGCCAGACTTGGTGGCAGGCACCTGTAATCACTTGAACCCAGGAGGCAGAGGTTGCAATGAGCCGAGGTCATGCCACTGCACATCAGCCTAAGCAACGGAGCAAGACTCTGTCTCAAAAAGAAAAAAAAAAGAAAGAAAGAAAATAAAAGAAAAAGAAAATGAGACTGACAAAAGTACATATAAGTACAAGTTTAAGACATTATGAACTTCTAGAAGTGTTTCAAGCATTTACTGTCCCTAAATGAAATGAGAAGGAAGAACAAAGCCTCACTTTATCACTTTATAACCACTCTCCTGCCTCAGACCAGCAGAAACAGGTCTGAGGCTACAAAGCACAAAGTAAGGCACGTAACGCCGGACATGCACTGAACTGTCAGATTTTAGAGCCCCCCATATCCTCTCTGCAGTTACCCTCTTTAAGCCTATCAAGGGATAACTGAATTCACTTGGTTCTACACATGTTGATTTCTCCATTTTGTGTTCCTTCCATTTTTTACCACCAGATGAAACTTCAGAAATGACTGGTTAAGTTCCATGTCTATTGTATGATAGCTGCCTTTGGCTTCCTATAGGGCCTGGCATACTTTTCCTCTCTGCTCATTTCTGTCTTGCGTATGTAGAAACTCATATTTCTTCATCTCTTTTGCTTATTCCACTATTTAGCTGCTGCTCCACTCCTATAAGGAGTGAATAAAGGAGAATACCAAACCCAAAATAGAGAGATAAACTTCGGAAACTACCCGACGTTTATAGTGACTTGTCAACCAGGGAAATGAAGGATATTTGTATGAATAAATGAAAGCTTTCACAGGATGGCAGAAATAGGGAGAAGAAAGGTAAAGGCAGCACAGTTTAAAGAAATTACCAATCCCCTGCAGGATTTCCAGCAGTAACTACTCACTGCAAAAAGGGAAGGGATCAATCATCTCCCTTTCCTGCAGCCTCCTATACTAAGCAGAAGGCAGAATCCCCACAAGCCATGATGGCAGGTATATTCCCCAGCACAGCACTCTATGCCCCTGCCCTAAGAAGGATGTTTCTTCCATTGCCATTTCTGATATTTCCTTTCAGGAAAGTAGTACGAAAACTAGCTCCTCTTTCAGCAGCCTGTACACATTGATTTATCTTTGTTTTTCAGCTACAAGATCCTCTTGTAAGTTTGACCATTTCCCTTCATGACTGAAACTCAGCTGTCTCCAGCAGTGTCTAACATATCTTAAGCCAAAATGTATGCATCCACATTGTGATATGATAATGTTCCAATTTCCTTGGTCCCTTATTTTTCCATTACTCAGAACACAAATAGATTTTTTTTTCAACATCATGATCAGACTATTACACTTAGCAATCAACAGCATTGGTGCAAAAAAAAAAATCTACATTAAAACCCTTTGTTGGAATGCATTACACTTTCCACAGAACAGAAACTCAAATAACCTGTTATACAAGTAGTCACAAATATAGTCCTTGAGTTTTTTGCCCATACACATGAGTATTAGTCTAAAACATGTCTTCTTTGTACCAGCTAGGTCCTGCCACCACTATGCTTGGCTGAGTTCACAAATCTGTTGTAACCTGTAGCTTCCCTGTCACTTCTCTGGCTCTCCTCTCCTGCTAACCTTTGTTTCCTAATTAAAATCTTCTGCCACTGCCATAGCTGCTACTGCTACTGGAACCGCAATAGCCACTTTGGTTTCATGGTTTGGCAAAGTATTGGCCTCCACCACCATAGAGGCCAGAGCTTCTGCCTCCAAAGTTTCCTCCCTTCATGGGTCCAAAATTTGAAGACTGATTGTTGTAATTGCCAAAATCACTGTAGCTTCCACCACTTCCAAAATTGCTCCCATCATTACCAAATCCATTATAGCCATCTGCACTGCCACCATATCCACCACCACCACAGCCGCCACCAGAGCCACCACGACCACTGAAGTTTCCTCCATGATCAAAGTTGTCATTCCCACCAAAACCACCTCCACGACCACCACCAAAGTTTCCAGAACCACTTCGACCTCTTTGGCTGGATGGAGCACTAGCCATCTCTTGCTTTGACAGGCTTTCCTAACTTCACAGTTGTGGCCATTCACAGTGTGGTATTTCTGAATGACAGTCTTATTCACGGAGTCATGGTCATCAAAGGTTACAAATGCAAAGCCCCTTTTCTTGCCACTGCCTCCGTCAGTCATGATTTCAATCACTTCAATTCTTCCATACTACTCAAAATAATTTCTTAGGTGATTTCTTCAGTGTCTTCTTTAATGCCGCCAGCATATATCTTTTTACAGTTAAGTGGGCACCTGGTCTTTGAGAATCTTCTCTTGTGACAGCTCTCTTTGGTTCCACAACTCTTTCATCCACCTTGTGTGGCCTTGCATTCACGGCTGCATCCACCTCCTCCACAGTGGCATATGTGACAAACCCAAAGCCCCTGGAGTGCTTGGTGTTTGGATCTCTCATGACCACACAGTCTGGGAGCGTTCCTCACTGCTCAAAATGGCTCCTTAGGCTCTCATCAGTTGTTTCAAAGCTCAACCCTCCAATGAAGAGCTTCCTCAGCTGTTCCGGCTCTTTAGGAGACTCTGACTTAGACAAGACGGCTGGGAGAAGAGAGACTTTAATGATGCTTCTTCCGTGGCATCCATGGGCAGAAAGGCCTAAATACATTATAAGTTTATAGAACATTCACTGACTTGCATAAAAAATAAAGACCAAAGAAAAAAGTTTTTACATGACTCTAAAGAATGTTAATTAGGAACTTTCCATGCAGAGGGAAAAAAAATGAGAGAAAAATGATATAGATCCATTTCTGCTTTCTAGATAAGTCATCTATACAGGCAATTAGTCAGTTAGTTCTTTGTTTCTCTGTGGTACACTTATCAAAGTCCACTGATGTCTATTGGAACTTGAGTTGCAACATGGAACTTGAAGTTCTATTTTCTCAGCCTTTTGTTTTTCCATTATCCAGAATTCAACCAGCTGATAATTAGTTTTCTGGAAATTTCTAGTGCCTTTGATTAAAAAAAAAAACTGTTCAAGCAAGTATATCACTAGTAAATTTACCAATAGAAAAAAAATGAGTAAGAAAAGAAACAAGAAGGGGGTAACAAAAAGTATCTTTGCTTGTTTTTCAGTCAGATAGCATCCTCACACAATCACTAAGTCTATGTGTTCATTTAATTCTCTCCTTTAGGACTCAGTTGGTCTCTAGTGGAGTCCATGAGTCTTTATCTGCCCATATTGGGATACAAAGGGCTTGAGATACATCTTGGCCTCTCGCTGTCTCATTATCAAAACCTCTCTGGATTATTAATGATGTACTGGAAAGTTTTAAGACTACCAATTTACAGTCCCCTGCAGGATTTCAAGCAGTTACCAGTCACTGCAAAAAGGGAAGAGATAAGTCAGAGCAGAGAAAAAAATTTTACAAAATTTCAAAGCCCATCAACAAGAGACTATCTTAAAAAAGGAAAAAATGGTAGGAGAGATAGGAGTAGATAAGAAGTTTCTATAACCCTTTTTCATTTGAACTCCTGCCGTATCTGGTCTCTTTTTCCACATTTAAATTCTAAAACATCTACGAAAAATTTATATCATTTTTTAGAGACTTTAGAGGATTTACACCTAAACTTTAAATAACAACTTTAAGTTGTTATTTCCTCCATGTTTTGCTTTCACGTGACACCTCATTCTCTCACCTTTTAAATAACTCTATGGAAAAAATCAAACTTACTATTTTATTAAAAATAAAGGGCAGGGGAGAAAGTTTATCAGCAGGTCAAAATGATACATTACAAGGGACTTAACAAATTGAAAGACAATTTGAGCAGAGGGGAAAGAAAAAGGAGATAATTGTCTCTGGTCTATTTACAAGCTGGATTCATTTCACTTGCCATCAGTAAGTCCGTGTTTTCACCACTGTTGGATTCTAGAATCTCTCCTTTCCCTGGTACTGCTAAGATTTCCAGGCTTGGGGTGCATACTACTTTAACCATTTACTTTCCCATCATCAAAATTCCATGAAGTTATTCATGATTTTTTGAAAGTTTACATTCTGCTGATTCATATTAAAAGTAAATGAATACCAAAGGGAAAGTTTTCCCTATTGTTATAATGACCTACCAAGAAGAAACTCTCTACATAGAAAGCAAAATATCATGGGAGAAAAAGCAGTTGCTAAGATACCTGTCTGTTTTTCAGCTGGTCCACCTTCAGCACCCCACGGTAAGTTCAATTTCTTTTTATACTGTTTTCTGTTGTTGTTCTTGTTGTTTCCTGCAAGGCTTAGAGACTTGTTTCTACCTTGCTCATTTCTAACTCTGTGTGCAGCTACCTGACTCAAAGCTTCCAGTTTCCTCTGCCTTCTGCTCATCTAGCTTCTCCCTGAGAAGGAAGTTATATTTACATAATTTCAAACATATATTTACTTTGTATCTCCTCTAGAACTATTTAAGTGCTTTAATTACATTATCTCATTTAATCCTTAGAATATTTCCACTAACCCTTTTGTAAGAGATAAGAAACTGAGCCAAATACTTACTCAAGAATACATAGTCATAGAATCATAATTTGGACCCAGAAAGGTGTCCAAGATTCTCCCCTACACAAATATACCTCCCTAGAGGGAACCTTGTTTCTTTCAAAGAAATCTTCACTGATATCTAATTTGGTTTTTAGGTCCACCCGTGGCACCCATAAGTAAGTATAACATCTCTTTTTCTTCTTTGGTTCTCTATGGTCCCCATCATTTCACTTCTGTCAAAGTGATTTGAGTTTCCCATTCTTCTCTTGCTTCCTTATTACCCTGCTTCCCCTATAACTTTTTTAAAATGCTAATTAAAAGCGGGACTAAGCTAGCATTCATCAACAATAAACTGAACAATACTATGAAATAACAAGTAGGAGGAATTATCGGGGGGTGGAGAGAGAAAGAGAGAGAGAGATGAAATCCAAAATGATATCTAAATGGAGAGAGACTTTCAGTGTTCTTTCAAACATTATAGTGCAAGGATCCAGTGGTCTTTTCCCAACACTATGCCCAAAGCTGTTCAGGTCCAGTAAGTGGAGAGGGCCTTTAAGGAAACTCTACCTTTGACTTCATCATTACATCATCACTGCTAAATCTTACATCTAGTTTTGCATTATAAAACTAATCTAAAACCAAATAATCTATAGGGTGGTTTGGAATACCTCCTTCATTGCCCACCCAAGTCCTCCCCTCATGGACTCCAGCAAAATATATTAGATAATACTATGTGTTTTCTATTTGAGAAAAATTAAATGGATTTCTGTTTGCTTATTTTTCAGTAATTTCGCAGAGAACCGCAAGTAAGTACTTTACTTCTCAGCTGGTCATATGTGGAGACTTTTCTTATCTTAGATGTTTCTATTTCTAAGTGCCTCATATTTCTCATATTCATTTGCTTCTACATTACCCAAAGTCTTCAAGATTAGGACTGCAAGTCAACCTTTTTGATTCGTAACTGTAGTATTTCCCATTATTTTAGTTCTAAACTCAACTTCCAAGGTAACACATACCAACAGTGACTCAATATTTAAACCAGGTCAAGCACTGACAATGATGATATTTAATATAGAATTCATGAAACCACCTTTCACACTACATCCTAGTTTTCCAAAATGCAAATTTGGTTCTCATATCTCAGTTACAAATGATTTAAGCAAACCCAACATCGCTGGGATTCCTCAGCCTGAAATTAAATCACACTAATAAAACCCAAAGTTCCTGTCAAGGTTAAAAACGCAGATGCCAAAAGAGCCCAGGCAGGTCAGTAAATGCGTGATATGAGGTGAGTCTCCTGGGAACTGTGTAAAACTGGGAGGACACATATAGTCTGAAGAGGGTAGCTGCTGCCCTGCTCCAGCCAACCTCTTCATGCAGGAATTCAGATCCAGAGTTGCCAAAGCATCTCACTTAATCCAGATAGTAGGTAAATTTTTCCAAGTTTTAAACATGACAGACATCTGGGTTACTCTAACAGATTGCAAACATACTTATATACTCCCCTCTAGTTCCATCTAAACACACTCTGGATACAGTTTTCATAATAACATTTTACTCATTTCAGTAATGTTAGGACAAAGGCATTGGTATTTGAGAGAGGAAAATCAGAGCTATTAACACAGAATTAGCCAGTGTCTCTCCAAAGTCCTCATCCACACATCTTTCTGAAGCCTGAGCAAAGACGCTGATCAGCTAAGTATTCCCAATGAACAGATGAAAATACAGAGACAGTGGCTCCGACCCAGGGATGAGGCTGCAAAATCCATATGCCCATGTTTGGACATAGGCCCTATAATTGGGTACAGGGACCAATGCCCACCTGAGGTCAGGAGAAGGGATTACTGGTCTCACAGCTAGAAATTACAAGCCAAAATCCAAATTGAATGCCTAGTGTCCTTTTCAGAGAAGTCATCAGAGAGTATGGGCAGGAAAAAGATGTAAAAATCCAAGACTGAATAGATATGTAGGGTCTTGGATCCTATATATCATCCTAGTAGAGAGGATGAAAGAAAACATGCCAAAGGAACTAGGGATTATACCACCTGCTTTTTGGATAGCTAAGTGTTGGCTGGCCAATCCCATTATTGGGTATAGACTCAAAGGAATATAAACCATTCTGTCATAAAGACACATGCATGGTTATGTTAAACACAGAACTATTCAGAATCGCAAATACATGGAATCAACCTAACTGCCCATCAATGGTAGACTGAATAAAGAAAATGTGATACATATACACCATGGAATACTATGCAGCCAAAAAAAGAATGAGATCATGTCCTTTGCTGGAACATGGATGGAGCTAGAGGCCGTTACCCTTAGCAAACTAATGCAGGAACAGAAAACCAGATACCGCATGATCTCATTTATAAATGGGAGCCAAATGATGAGAACACATGGACACACAGAGGGGAAAAATAGACACTGGGGCCTGTCAGAGGGTGGAGGGTGGGAGCAGGAGAGGATGAGGAAAAATAACTAGACTTAATATCTGGGTAGCAAAATAATCTGTACAACAAACCCCCATGACACAAGTTTACCTACAAAACAAACTTGCACATGTGCCCCTGAATTTAAAATAAAAGTTTAAAAAGTGTTACCTGGCAATATCTTTAAATGAAAAATATACAGCCAAGCTTAAGCATAAAAAAGGTGGGTAAGAATGATTTCCAAGGAGCAGAAATTGAATATAGGAACACATTGTAAGAAGAAGCTAAAGTTAAGCTCTTGGTGGGAACGGTGAGGGGATGAAAAAATAGAGGTGGCAGCTTTGCCTCAGGAGCAAAGGTAGGGTTTCAACATCTGCTCCCAAATGACAGCAAAAGCCTCAAGATCCAACATGCAGAAAACTGAAATTAGGCCCCTCTGAGTAAAGCCAGTAGCAGAAAATACACTGCCTCCCCATGCAGAGAAGCCAAAATATCTTCACCCATCTGCCCCAGGCATGAAAACAGAGCCACCCACACAGGTCCAGAGTTAGATCTGTCCAGGGTGCAGAGCCCTGCTGGAGGTGTGCTACCCATGCAGTGTGCATAATATTCCAAGTCAAAACAGCTAAGATCTGGTTCAGGGACAGTGTACCCAGGAAGTTAGGACAATAGCCACCAAGAGGGGATCCACAACCCAGGGTATTTATATCATAGAACAACCACAAAAGATAGCCCCCAAGGAATAAGAAACTACTAGAAGTTATGAAATCTATGAGGAAACCCAGCACCATGTGAGTGATACCTCACAAGCCCCCAACAAATTGGAGAATTCCAACCCAGAGAAATATAACTAGAGCAATCTGAAGAAGACTAAAATAAGAAACCTAACAGCATCGAACCAGTCAAACACTAAAAGAAAAAAAATAAAAAGTCTTCAAAGATATTAATGCATTTTAAAAATATATGTATTCAACAAATATATATTGGCCTATTGTAGGCCAGAGATTATCCTAAGCACCGGAAATATAGCCATGAGCAAGGCAAAGTCCTTGTACTTAAGGAGTTTATATGTTGAGATAAAACAGGCAAATAATGGCAAGTAAACATATAGTAAATGTCAGGCAGATAAATTCATGTAGAAAAATAAGAAGAGTAACACACTAAAGAAAGATGGTATAGAAGGGAAAGTGTGCTTCAGGCAAAAGGAACAAGTACAACATGCAGAGGCCTGCTATGGGGATGCAAAACAGCCAGCCAGGCTAGAAAGTAGGAGGCAGAGCAGGAGGTAGGGCCAGAGCGACAAGAGCCAGATTATGTTGGGTCCTGTAGTCCTTAATAAAAATTGCAGATTTCATTCTAGGCGTCATGAAAGGCAACTGAAGGGCTTGAACAGGGAAATGATAGGGTCTACTTTATAATTTTAAAAGATCACTCTATTATTGTGGAGGATTAACTGGGGTGAGAGTGAGGGCTCAAGAGAGCAAGCAGGAAGACCAGTTAAGAGGCCTGAAACTAAAGGTGAGTGTGGCAAGGAAAGAGTGATCAGAGTGGAAGTGGGAAGAAGGTCTTCAGATTTTATTTATTTTGGGGGCAAAGCCAACAGGGCCTGCTGTTGGACTGAATGTGATTTTAAGGGAAAAAGAAGACACCAAGCGTTACTCCTAGATTTGGGGTCTAAGCAACTTGACGAATGAGACTATTTATTGATTTAGGTAGCGGAGAAGAGCAGATTTATAGGATGCTATTGTGAGTTCAGTTTTGTATATGTTAGGTTCTAGATGCCTGGGATATTTAGGACTAATTAATTAAATAGTCTGACCTTAGCAGGCTTCAAGCATGTTTTCTGGAAAATATCTCCTCTCTGTCCCTTGATGATGCATTAGAACCCATAATTTTATCTTTTTTATCTTTGTAAATAACAGCTTTATTGAGATAATATTCACATATGACACAATTCACTTATTTAAAGTGTGGAATTTAATGCTTTTTAGTATACTCACTGGGTTGTGCAACCATCACCAGAATCAATTTTAGAACATTCTCATCACCCCTCAGAAAAACTCTGTTTAGCAATCACTTCCCAGTATCCCCCAACCCAAAACCCTCTCCACACCATAGCCCCAGGCAACCACTAATCTTCTTTCTGTCTCTATAGATTCAGCTGTTCTGGACATTTCATATAAATGGAATCAAACAATAGGAGGTCTTTTGTGACTGGATTCTTCAATTTAGCATAAGGTTTACCAGGTTCATCCACATGGTAACATGCAGCAGTACTTCAGTTCTTTTTATGGCCAAATAATATTTCATTATATCTTTGGTTGGCTTTTTTTAGCTTTCCTTTATTTACTTGTAAGGAAATATTATGATAAGTAGTATCAACTTGCTTTCTTTATTTTTATTTAAGTTTTAAGTTCAGGGGTACATGGGCAGTTTTGTTACATAGGTAAACTTGTGTCATGCAGGTTTGTTGTACAGATTATTTCATCACCCAGGTATTAAGCCTAGAACCCCTTAGTTATTTTTCCTGGCCATCTCCCTCCTCTCACCCTCCACCCTTCAATAAGCCCCCAGTGCCCGTTGTTTCCTTCTGTGTCCATGTGTTCTCATCATTTATCTCCCATTTGTAAGTGAGAACATGCGGCATTTGGTTTTGTCTTCCTGCATTAGTTTGCTAAGGATAACGCCCTCCAGCTCCATCCATGTACCTGCAAAGGACATGATCTTGTTCTTTTTTATGGCTGCGTGGTATTATATGGTGTATATGTACATTTTCTTTATCCAGTCTATCGTTGATGGGCATTTAGGTTGATTCCATGTCGTTGTTTCTGTGAACAGTGCTGCGATAAACACACGTGTGTTTCTTTATGATAGAACAATTTTTATTACTTTGGGCATATACCCAGTAATGGGATTGCTGGGTCTAATGGTAGTTCTGTTTTGGGGTCTTTGAGGAATTGCCACACTGTTTCACACAATGGTTGAACTAATTTACGTTGTCACCAACAATGTAAAATTGTTCCTTTTTCTCCACAGCCTCCCCAGTATCTGTTATTTTCTAACATTTTGATAATGGCCATTCTGCCTGGTGCGAGATGGTATCTCATTGTGGTTTTGACTTGCATTTCTCTAATAATCAGTGATGTTGAGCTTTTCTTCATATGTTTGTGAGCTGCATGTATGTCTTCTTTTGAAAGTATCTATTCCCTTTTTTTGCCAATTTTTTAATGGGGTTGTTTGTTTTTGTCTTGTAAATTTGTTTGAGTTCCTTACAGGCACTGGATATTAGACCTTTGCCAGATGCATAGTTTGCAAAAACTTTCTCCCATTCTGTACGTTGCCTATTTACTCTGTTGACAGTTTCTTTTGCTGGGCAGAAGCTCTTTGGTTCAATTAGATCCCATTTGTCAATTTTTGCTTTTGTTACAGTTGCTTTTGTTGTGGTCATCATGAAATTTTTGCCCATTCCTATGTCCAGAATGGTATTGCCTAGGTGGTCTTCCAGGGTTTTTATAGCTTTGGGTTTTACACTTAAATCTTTAAACGATCTTGAGTTAATTTTCGTATGTGGTGTAAGGAAGGAGTCCAGCTTCAATCTTCTGCATATGGCTGGCCAGTTATCCCAGTATCGTTTATTGAATAGGAAGCTCTTTCCCCATTGCTTGTTTTTGTCAGCTTTGTTAAAGATCAGATAGTTGTAGTCATGTGGCCTTATTTCTGGGCTCTCTATTCTGTTGCATTGATCTATGTGTGTTTCCTACTAGTGCCATACTGTTTTGCTTACTGTAGCCTGGTAGCATACCATAATTTTCTAATCATGTTAAATTATTAAAGACACTCAGGACCAGGCACAGTGGCTCATGCCTGTAATCCCAGCACTTTGGGAGGCCGAGGCGGGCAGATCATGAGGTCAGGAGATCGAGACCATCCTGGCTAACACGGTGAAAGCCCATCTCTACTAAAAAGACAAAAAATTAGCTGGGCGCGGTGGTGGGCGCCTGTAGTCCCAGCTACTTGGGAGGCTGAGGCAGGAGAATGGTGTGAACCTGGGAGGCAGAGCTTGCAGTCAGCCGAGATAGTGCCACTGCACTCCAGCCTGGGCGAAAGAGCAAGACTCCGTCTCAAAAAACAAACAAACAAACAAACAAACAAAAAACAGTCAGGCGAACCCCTCTGAAAACCCTCTCCTCTCCTAGTGGCCAGTCTCAGGCACACTGACTCAGAATAGGGAGGAGAAATACAATGTGCTTCCCCTTCCTGCCCACTCTCCTTGTTGTTATAATTCCCACTGTTGTTATAATTCCCACTGTGTTGAGGCTGAGAGGATGGATTTCGGGCATGCAATCGCCTTCCTCTGTTAGTTGCAGGTTCTTTTCTCTGAGAACCTGAGACTGACTGTCCTTTGATGTTATCTAGAGCAGACACCCAAATGTCTTGCAGAATACATATTTGAGTTCTTTGGAGGAACCTACAAGAACTTGACCAGTTCTGAGATTCCACTGCATAGTCCCTGATGTGGGAGTACTGAGTCTAGTCTTGCCCATTCCAGAGCCCCTCAGCTCCCTCTCCAGCAATATACTTCATAGCCTGTACTACAAAGATGCCCTTACCAAGTAGGTCACCCACTTGAGTGACATACTAGCAAGAAGGCTCAAGCCTGTGAAATGGGAAAGGTTCCTCTGTCCCCCTTGCAGTGCATGTGATGGGGAGTGGCTCGCTTCTTCAGTGTCCCACTGCTCAAACCTCTAGGGGAGCATGCAGATGGGCAGGCTGTGGGGCTTTGATCCCATGGCAGTGTCTAGGTGGGAGTTTTTACAGCTCCTGAAGCCCCAGTGGGCATGTGTTACAGGATGCTCTTTTAGTTTTGCTGTTTTAATTTTGCCATCTGTAGGTGGCTTGTGTTAAGCAGCTCAATTAGATCCCCTCCCTTATCACAAGGACAGAGGAATTTCTGTATCCCCGGGTTTCTTGCCTTTGGTGTACCAGAGGAATCAGATCGCACCTGGGCTTGGAGAACACAAGATTTTATTGAGTAGAAGTAGCTCTCAGCAGATGAAGGAGCCAGAAGGGAGATGGTTTACCCCTGGAGTCCAGCTGCTCTGTGGCCCGACTCTTCTCCAACCGCTCCAGACAGATGCCCCATCATTCCGCCGGTGGGTGGGCTGCTGGCCTCCCGGTGCCTATTGGTGTGCTCTTTCACTGGCATGCTCTTGACGGCCAATGGCTTGTGTCTTCTTCCACAGAAGTGTTCCTCATGACATTCAACTGCTTGTGTGTGTGCCCCCTAAGGTCTTGGGTTTTTACAGGCCCAAGATGGGGGTGTGGTGAGCCCGAGTGGTCTTGGGAAATGCAACATTTGGGAGCAAAAGCGGGAGTGCCTGTCCTCACCTAGGTCCTTGGAGGTGGAGCCTTAGCCAGGGACCCGCCTTTCTCTACCCAGCACTTCCCCAATTCCTGTATTATTTAAAGAGACCAAGCTCTTCCCTTCCCAGCACTCATGTGACCTGGATGTCTGTTGCACTGCTTACTGAACCCTCAGCAAGCTCAAGCATCCTTATCACAGAACAAGGACACTGCACTACTGTCTCTCTCCAATTTTACTTTCTTTCATTCAGATAGGCACAAAACAAATCAACAAATCCACTATTCAACCAGGAGATGGGTTGCCACACATCCTTTCTCACAGATACTCCCAATCTCTGTAAGCAAACCTCAAAGTGCTACTCATTTGCCTTCAGAAAAAGAAAGCACTATTCCTTCCTCCCCTACAACATCTCATCCCTTTGTTAACTACTCACAACTCCAAAGACTCTTAAATTTCCTGCCCTTTACAGTTGTTTGCTTATGTTGGCTTGGAAAAAGGGTGACATTTGAGATAGGAGATAGTTTGGTCATCATCCATCAAGGCCTGCCAGCAGCACCTCTGCACTGCACAGCTTCAAGAATCCTCTCCCTTTTAATTATGGAATTGGCAACCCTGCAATCCCTCCTGAGGGCTTGTCTCACCTCAGTTTGCTGAGGAGGGGAATGGGAAGTTACAGCCTCCTTTTCCTCAGCTCTGTGATCCTGCTTGTCAATTTGGAGATAACAAGAAAGTCTCACTCGACATTCTGCCCCCCATCCAAGCATATACTCTATATCAAAAAGCAATTAAATATTTGAGTCTGAAGATTTAGGGAGAGACTGGGTGGGAAATAAATTAGACAGTAATCAGCATATAGATAATATTTAAGACCACTGGATTAAATTAGATAACCAAAGATGTATGTAAAAATGAAGGGGTAAGGATTAATCAGTTTTAGAAGTTTAGAATAAGGGAAAAATCTAACTAAGCATATAGAAAAGGAGTGAGCAGGGAGAAAGGAGACCAGTAAAGGGGGGAAGGGTCTCACAGAACTCAAGAAAGATGTATTTCAATATGGAAAGAATGAACAACAGCATCAAAAACAGCTAAGCATTAAATTTTTGGAGTAAGAATTGATAATGATTTTTGCATAGATATCTGAGGAAAATCTCCCTGATCATTTAAGGATTTTAGTGGCTTGAAGTTGCTATTTCCTTGATGTCTGGCTTTCACGTGACTCATCATTATCTCAATTTTTAAATAATTATATGGTGTATTAGTCCGTTCTCAGACTGCTATGAAGAAATATCTGAGACTGGGTAATTTATAAAGAAAAGAGGTTTAATTGACTCACAGTTCCACATGGCTGGGGACACCTCAGGAAACTTACAATCATGGTGGAAGGCACGTCTTCACAGGGCAGCAGGAGAGAGAATGAGTGCAAGCAGGGGAAATGCCAGGTACTTATATAAAACCATCAGATCTCGTGAGACTCACTCATTATAATGGGAACAGTGTGAAGGAAACCACCCCCATGATTCAATTACCTCCACCTGGTCCCGCCCTTGACATGTGGGGATTATGGGGATTCAAGGTGAGATTTGGGTGATGACACAGAGCCAACTAATATCATATGGAAAAAGACAAAACTTTACTATTTAATTTAAAAATAGAGAGCAGAGGGGAAAGTTTCTCAGTAGTTTAAAATGCAGCATTATGAGGGAAATCACAAATGGAAAAACAAGTTGAACAAGCAAGTAAAGAAAAAGATAATTTTCTCTCTTTTATTCACCAGCTGGATCCATTCCACTTGCCATCAGTAAGTCCATATTTTCACAACTGTGGGGTCCTAAAATCTCTCCTTTCCCTGTAGTGTTAAGATTTCTGGGATTGGGGTGCATACTTTTCTTTTCTAATACTTTAACCATACTGTCATCAAAATTCCATGAAGTTATTAGTGATTTTTTGAAAGTTCATATTCTGCTGATTCATATTAAAAGTAAATGAATACCAAAGGGAAAGTTTTCCCTATTGTTATAATGACCTACCAAGAAGAAACTCTCTACATAGAAAGGAAAATATCATGGAAGAAAAAATGGTTCCTAAAATACCTCTCTGTTTTTCAGCTGGTCCATCTTCAACACCCCGTGGTAAGTTCAATTTCTTTTTCTACTGTTTTCTGTTGTTGCTCTTGTTGTTCTCTATAAGGCTTAGAGACCTGTCCCTACCCTGCTCATTTCTTTTTTTTGTTTTGTTTTTGAGACAGAGTCTCGCTTTATTGCCCAGGCTGGAGTGCAGTGGTGTGATCTTGGCTCACTGCAAGCTCTGCCCCCCGGGTTCATGCCATTCTCCTGCCTCAGCCTCCGGAGTAGCTGGGACTACAGGCGCCCACCACCAAGCCCGGCTAATTTTTTTGTATTTTTAGTAGAGACGGGTTTTCACAGTGTTTGCCAGGATGGTCTCAATCTCCTGACTTCATAATCCGCTTGCCTCGGCCTCCCAAAGTGCTGGGATTACAGCCGCGCCCAGCCTGCCCTGCTCATTTCTAACTCTGTGTGCAGCTACCTGACTCAAAGCTCCCAGTTTCCTCTGCCCTCTGCTTATCTAGCTTCTCCCTGAGAAGGAAGCTTACATTTACATGATTTCAAACACATACGTACTTTGCACTTCCTATAGAATTATAAAGGTGCTTTAATTACATTATCCCATTTAATCCTTAGAATCACTCCACTAACCCCTTTGTAAGAGATAAGAAACTGACCCAAATACTTACCCAAGAATGCATAGTCATAAAGAATTGGAGCTGTTAACAGAGAATTAGCCATTGTCACCCAGAGCTGTGTGACTACCAAGATTCTCCCCAACACAAATATCTCTCCCTAGAAGGAAACTTGTTCCTTTCAAACAAATCTTCACTGATATCTAATTTTTTTAGGTCAGCTGGCAGCACCTATAAGTAAGTACTACATGTCTTTTTCTACTTTGGTTCTCTTTGGTCCCCTTCACTTCACTTCTGTCAAAGTGATTTGCGGTTCCCCTTCTTCCCTTGATTCCTTATTACCCTACATGGTCTATACTACAGAGAATCTTTTTAAACACTAATTAAAAGAGGGACTAAGCTAGGATTCATCAATAATAAACTGAACAATATTATGAAATAACAGGTAGGCAGAATTATTGAGAGATGAAATCCATAATGACGTTTAAATGGAGAGAGGCTTTCAGTGTTCTCTCAGATATTATGATGCTATTCAAAGGAAACAGAAAGATATGGCTGTCTCTACCTGAGACTATACCCAAAGCTGTCAGGTCCAGTAAATGAAGAGGGCCTTTAAGGAAACCCTACCTTTGACTTCATTACATCATCACTGCCTAATCTTACATCTAGTTTTGCATTGTACAACTAATCTAAAACTAATCTATAGGGTGGTTTGGAATGCTTCCTTCTTTGCCCACACAAGTCCTCCCCTCACAGACTCCAACAAAATATGTTAGATAATGCTATGTTTTTTCCATCTGAGAAAAATTAAATGGATTTCTTTTTGCTTTTTTTTAGTAATTTCACGGAGAACTGCAAGTAAGTTCTTTATTTCTCAGCTGGTCATATTGGAGATTTATCTTAGATGTTTCTACTTCTAAGTATCCAAAAGATTGAGACTCATATTTCTCATATTCATTTGCTTCTACATTACCCAAAGTCCTCCAGATTAGGACTTCAGGACAAACTTTTTGATTCATAACTGTAATATTTCCCATTATTTTAGGGTTGCTTTGTTTTGTTTTGTTTTGAGACAGAGTCTCACTCTGTCACCCAGGCTGGAGTGCAGTGGCGTGACCTCAGCTCACTGCAACCTCCACCTGCCAGGTCCAAGCGATTCTCCTGCCTAAGCCTCCCAAGTGGCTAGCAATACAGGTGCAAGCCACCCCGCCCAGCTAATTATTGTATTTTTAGTAGAGACAGGGTTTCCTCATTTGGCCAGGCTGTTTTTGAACTCCTGACCTCAAGTGATCCACCCGCCTCTGTCTCCCAAAGTGATGGGTTTATGGGTGTGAGCCACCACGCCCAGCCCCATTATTTTAGTTCTAAACACAACTTCCAAGGTAACACATACCAACAGTGACTCAATATTTAAACCAGGTCAAGCACTGACAATGATGATATTTAATATAGAATTCGTGAAACCACCTTTCACACTGTGTCCTAGTTTTCCAAAATGCAAATCTGGTTCTCATATCTCAGTTACAAATGATTTAAGCAAACCCAATATCAGCTAAGATTCCTCAGCCTGAAATTAAGTCACATTAATATTAAAACCCAAAGTTCCTGTCAAGGTTAAAAACGCAGATGCCAAAAGAGCCCAGGCAGGTCAGTAAATGAGCGAGATGAGGTGAGTCTCCTGGGAACTGTGTAAAACTGGGAGGACACGCATAGTCTGAAGAAGGTAGCTGCTGCCCAGCTCCAGCCAACCTCTTCATGCAAGAATTCACATCTAGAGTTGCCCAAGCATCTCACTTAATCCAGATAGTAGGTAAAATTTTCCAAGTTTTAAACATGAAAGACATCTATGGCATTCTAACAGATTTCAAACAGTTCCTTCTAAACACACTCTGGATATAGTTTTCATAATGACAACATTTTACTAATTTCAATAATGTTAGGACAAAGACATTGGTATTTGAGTGAAGAGAATTGGAACTGTCAACAAAGAATTATTAGTGAGTGTCTCTCCAAAATCCCCATTCACATACCTTTCTGAAGCCTGAGCAAAGAGGCTGATCAGCTAAGTATTCTCACTGCACAGATGAAAATACATACTCAGTGGTTGAGACCCAGGACTGAAGCTGGAAATTCCAGATGTCTATGTTTGCACATGGGCCCTATAATTGGGAACAGAGACCAAGGCCCACCAAAGTTCAGGAGAAGGGATTATTGGTCTCACAGCTAGAAATTACAAGCCAGAATCCAAATTGAATGCATAGTGTCCTTTTCAGAGGAGTCATCAAAGAGGATGGGCAGGGAAATAATGTAAAAATCCAAGACCCAAGGAGTAGGGAGAGAGAAAAAAGGAATGCCAAAGTAACTAGGGGTTATAACACCTCATTTTTGGCTGGCTAAGTCTTGGCTGGAAATATTTTTAAATGAAAAATACACAGCCATACCTAAGCATAAAGAAGGAGGGTAAGAGTGATTTCCAAGGAGCAAAAATGGAATATAGGAACACATATAAAGAAAGGAAAGCTAAAGTTAAGCTCTTGGGAAGAATGGTGAGGGGATGAGGAAACAGAGGTAGCAGCTTTGCCTCAGGAACAAAGGTAGGGTTTCAATGCCTGCTCCTAGATGGTGGACAAAGCTTCAAGATACAACACGTAGAAAACTGGAATTACACCACTGGGAGTAAAGCCAGGAGCAGAAAATACACTGCCTCCCCATGCAGAGAAGCCAAAATATCTTCACCCATCTGCCCCAAGCATGAAAACAGAGCCACCCACACAGGTCCAGAGTTAGATCTGTCCAGGGTGCAGAGCCCTGCTGGAGGTGTGCTACCCATGCAGTGTGCATAATATTCCAAGTCAAAACAGCTAAGATCTTGTTCAGGGGCAGTGTATCCAGGAAGTTAGGACAATAGCCACCAAGAAGGGATCTACAACCTGGGTATTTATATCATAGAACACCCACAAAAGATAGCCCCCAAGGAATAAGAAACTACTAAAAGTTATGAAATCTATGAGGAAATTCAGCACCATGTGAGTGATACCTCACAAGCCCCCAACAAATTGGAGAATTCCAACCCAGAGAAATATAACTAGAGCAATCTGAAGAAGACTAAAATAAGAAATCTAACAGCATTGAACAAGTCAAACACTAAAGGAAAAAAAAGAAAAACCTTCAAAGATATTAATGCATTTTAAAAATATATGTATTCAACAAATACATATTGGCCTATTGTAGGCCAGGCATTATCCTAAGCACTGAAAATATAGCCATGAGCAAGACAAAGTCCTTGCCCTTAAGGAGTTTATATGTTGAGATAAAACAGGCAAATAATGGTAAGTAAACATGTAGTAAATGTCAGGCAGATAAATTCATGTAGAAAAATAAGAAGAGTTAACAGACTAAAGAAAGATGGTATAGAAGGGGAAGTGTGCTTCAGGCAAAAGGAACAAGTACAACATGCACAGGCCTGCTATGGAGATGCAAAACAGCCAGCCAGGCTAGAAAGTAGGAGGCAGAGCAGGAGGTAGGGCCAGAGCGACAAGAGCCAGATTATGTCGGGCCCTGAGTCCTTAATAAAAATTGCAGATTTCATTCTAGGTGTCATGAAAGGCAACTGAAGGGCTTGAACAGGGAAATGATAGGGTCTACTTTATAATTTTAAAAGATCACTCTATTACTGTGGAGGATTAACTGGGGTGAGACTGAGGGCTCAAGAGAGCAAGCAGGAAGACCAGTTAAGAGGCCTGAAACTAAAGGTGAGTGTGGCAAGGAAAGAGTGATCAGAGTGGAAGTGGGAAGAAGGTCTTCAGATTTTATTTATTTTGGGGGCAAAGCCAACAGGGCCTGCTGTTGGACTGAATGTGATTTTAAGGGAAAAAGAAGACACCAAGTATTACTCCTAGATTTGGGGTCTAAGAAACTTGATGAATGAAACTATTTATTGATTTAGATAGTGGAGAAGAGCAGATTTATAGGATGCTATTGTGAGTTCAGTTTTGTGTATGCTCGGTTCCAGATGCCTGGAACATTTAGGACTAATTAATTAAATAATCTGACCTTAGCAAGCTTCAAGCATGTTCTCTGCCATGTGTCTCCTTCCTATCATTTAATGTCTTAGAACCCATAATTTTCTAGTTATGCTAAATTATTTAAAACGCTCAAGCCACCCCCTTTAAAACCCTCTCCTCTCCTAATGGCCAGTCTCAGGCACACTGACTCAGAATAGGGAAGAGAAATACAATGTGCTTCCCCTTCCTGTCCACTCTCCTTGTTGCTATAATTCCCACTGTTGTTATAATTCCCACTGTTGAGGCTGAGAGGATGGATTTGGAGCCTGCAGTCTCCTTCTTCTGTTAGTTGTAGGTTCTTTTCTCTGAGAACCTGAGACTGACTGTCCTTTGATGTCATCTAGAGCAGACACCCAAATGTCTTGCAGAATACATATTTGAGTTCTTTGGAAGAACCTACAAGAACTCGACCATGCATAGTCCCTGATGTGGGAGTACTGACTCTAGTCTTGCCTATTCCAGAGCCCCTCAACTCCCTCTCCAGCAATATACTTCATAGCTCGTACTGCAGAGATGCCCTTACCAAGTAGGCCACCACTTGAGTGACATACTAGCAAGAAGGCTCAAGCCAGGATGTATTTTGCACTGCCCACCGAACCCTCAGGAGGCTCAGGAATCTTTATCACAGAACAAGGACACTCTGCACTGCTGTCTCTCTCCAATTTTACTTTCCTTCTATTCAGATAGGCACCAAACAAATCAACGAATCCACTATTCAACCAGGAGATGGGGTGCCACACATCCTTTCTCACAGATACCCCCAATCACTGTAAGCAAATCTCAAAGTGCTACTCATTTGCCTTCAGAAAAAGATAGCACTATTCCTTCCTCCCCTACAACACCATTCCTTTGTTAACTACTCACAACCCTAAAGACTCTTAAATCTCCTGCCCTTTATAGTTGTTTGCTTATGTTGTCTTGGAAAAAGAGTGACATTTGAGATAGGAGAGCTAATTTGGCCATCATCTGTCAAGGCCGGCGAGCAGCACCTCTGCACTGCACAGCCTCAAGAATCCTTTCCCTTTTAATTATGGAGTTGGCAATGCTGCAATCCCTCCTGAGGGCTTGTCTCACCTCAGTTTGCTGAGGAGGGGAATGGGAAGTTATAACCTCTTTTTCCTCAGCTTTGTGATCCTACTTGTCAATTTGGGAGTAACAAGAAAAATCCCACTAAACATTCTGTTCCCCATCCAAGCATATACTCTATATCAAAAGGCAATTAAATATCTAGTCTGAAGATTTAGGGAGAGATTGGGTGGGAAATAAATTAGACAGTAATCAGTATATAGGTAACATTTAAGACCATTGGACTAAATTAGATAACCAAAGGTATATGTAAAAATGAAAGGGTAAGGATTAATCAGTTTTAGAAGTTTAGAATAAGAGAAAAATCTAACTAAGCATATAGAGAAGTTGTGAGCAGGGAGAAAGAAGGAGAACCAGTAAAGGGGAGGTCTCACAGCACTCAAGAGAAGATAGTATTTCAGTACGTAAAGAATGAACAACAGCATCAAAAAAGGCTAAGCAATAAATTTTTGGAGTAAGAACTGACAAGGAATTTTGCAAAATTAATGTCATAAGTAACCTTGATAAGATAGGAGGGAAGAAATGCCTAAATGGAGGAAGTGAAGGAGATAGTAAAATTTTAAACGGTAAGGCAGCTGATATGGCATATGACAGCTAGTATAGCATGAAAAGGCCACCAAAGGCTGGAGTTCTGACAGGTTGTGGCTTACCTATTGGAGAATAAAAGAAAGACTATCCTTTCTAAAAAGATACAAAAAGAAATATATATGTATATATATATTTGAGAGAGAGTTTGAAGAAAGAACAGGCATATTTAAAAAAGAACCAAGCTGAAATCTTGAAAATAAAAGTTATTAAAATTGAAACAATAGTTAGATAATATATAAATTCTAATGTAACTATATGTAAATAATATTTAAATATTATTAATCACAGTTAAAAAGAGTAAACTGGAAAATAGAACTGAGGAAATCTCAGTTCAAAATAGTACATGGAAAATATTGAAAATCTCAGCTCAAAATAGTACACAGAAGATATTGAAAATATGAAAAAGAAAAGCTGTAAATAGAATGAGGTCAAGTATAATAGGAATTTGATAAGAAAGAATTAAAAGAATAAATGTCAAGTAATACTTTTAAACATAATAATTAATAATATTCCAGAAGAAAAGAGACATAAATCCTCAGATCAAAATGGTTCACTGAAAGGTGAAATTAGATAACTTTAAAACACAGATATATATGCACACATACACACACACACACTTACATGTGCCAAAACTCATTGTAGTAAACTGACAAACAGACATTAAAAAGCAAATCATAAAGACAACCAGAGAAGTAGATCACCTGCAAAAAATCATGTTAACACTAGACATCTCATTAGCAATAATATGTGCCAGAATACAACAGAACGAGAATGAGATCCAAACAAGAATGAGATCCTATCATTTGCAACAACCTGGGTGGAAATGAAGGTCATTATGTTAAGTTAAATAAGCCAGGCATAGAAACACAGACTTCGCATGTCCATACTCATTTGTGGGAACTAAAAATTAAAACATTGAACTCATGGAGATAGAGAGTAGAATGATGGTTACCAGAGCCTGGGGAGGGTAGTCAGGAGAGAGGAAAATTGGGAATGGTTAATAGGTATAAAAATAGTTAGACAGAATGGATAAGATCTAATATTCAATAGCACAACAGGGTGACTATGGTCAAAGGAAATTTATTGTACATTTTGAAACAACTAAAAGAATATAATTGCAATGTTTGTAACACAAAGAAATGATAAATGCTTAGGGCGATATTCATTTAACCCTGATGTGATTACTACACATTATTACACATTGTATGAGTGTACCAAAATATTTCATGTACCTACTTGCACCTATTATATACCCATAAAAATTAAAAATAAAAAAGTTTTAAAAAGAATACAACAGAACAATATCATCAAAAGACGGAAGGAAAATTACTATAAACTCATATGATACAATCAGCAAAATTATCATTTATGAGTGAGACTGAAATGAAGTCATTTTCATATATTCAAGAACATAGAAACTCATTAAACACAGGTCCCCAATGAAAGAATTATCAAAGGGACATACTTCAGGGAGTTTACTTTTGAGTGAAAACTCAAAAAGAAGTTAGAACCAAGAAACATATGTAAGAAAACAAATCAACAAAAGATGATAGTAAATCTAAAATGTTGACTATAAAGAAAAAAAAGAGAAGGAAGAGAAGGAGAAGGAAAAGAAGCAGAAAGAGGCTGAGCACAGTGGTTCACGCCTATAAGCCCTGCACTTTGGGAGGCCAGGGCAGGTGGATTGCTTGAGCTCAGGGGTTGGAGACCAGGCTGGGCACCATGGTGAAATCCTGTCTCTACAAAAAATGCAAACATCAGCTGAGTGTAGTGGTGCATGCCTGTCGTCCCAGCTACTCAGTAGGCTGAGGTGGCAGGATTGCTCGAGCCTGGGAGGTCAAAGCGGCAGTGAGCCGTGATCATGCCACTGCACTCCAGCCTAGGAGCAAGACCCTGTCAAAACACACAAAAAAGCAGGAAGAAGAAGGAGAGAGTGAAGGAGAAATATATTAGTGTGCTTTAAAATGAGTAGACCTAAAGCATTAGGAAAAAAACCCTTAGAGACAAGGCTAATGATTATGAACTAAGGTAATTTGACAAAAGGTCAGATGTACTGATTAACTTTTCATCTTACTAAATATATACATTTGAATATTTATGGCAAAAATAAAAGACAACTATTAATATAATAGAAATGTGACATACACCTTCTGAACCCATAAGGAAAATAAAAAGAAGAAAGAAAACTATATTAGTCCACAAGAAAGCAAGAAAAAAGAAAAAGAGAAAGCAAATAAAAAGCAAATTTTTTAAAATGAGGGTTAAAAAAGTCTAAATATATTGCTTAGCACAATATTATACAATAGTAGATTAAACTCACATATTAAAAGCTAGAAACTCTCAGATGTAATTAAAAGAGTTAAATTTTTTTTAATTTTTCTATTTTCCAGTAAAAAAAAATAAGAAATATAGCTAAACTCAGGACAAAAAAACCAAACACTGCATGTTGTCACTCACAGGTGGGAACTGAACAATGAGAACACTTGGACACAGGAAGGGGAACATCACACACCAGGGCCTGTTGTGGGGTGGGGGAGGGGGGAGGGATAGCATTAGGAGATATACCTAATGTAAATGACGAGTTAATGGGTGCAGCACACCAACATGGCACATGTATACATATGTAACAAACCTGCACGTTGTGCACATGTACCCTAGAACTTAAAAGTATAATAAAAAAAAATTTTTTTAAAAAGAAAAATAGCTAAACTCTATTAAGAAATATACCTAAAATAAGGTGACACACAGAAAAATTTAAATGAAGGAATTTTAAAACATACCAGGCAATTGGCCGGGTGCAGTGGCTCATGCCTGTAATTCCAGCACTTTGGGAGGCCAAGGCGGGTAGATCACTTGAGGTCAGGAGTTCCAGACTTGCCTGGCCAACATGGTGAAACCCCGTCTCTACTAAAAATACAAAATTAGCCAGGCATGGTGGCACATGCTTGTCATCCCAGCTACTTGGGAGGCTGAGGCCGGAGAGTCACTTGAACCTAGGAGGCAGAGGTTGCGGTGAGCCGAGATTGCACCATTGCACTCCAGCCTGAGTGACAAGAGTGAAATTCTGTCTCAAAAAAAAACAGGCAATTAACAACAAAACAAAACTTGATATAATTGTGCAAATATCAGATAAAACATAAGTGAAAGTTGTGAGCTTATAGCATAGCCTTTGAAATACATAAAACAAAAGCTGACAAAATAGCAAAGACATATGTAACTAAAGATATTTTAATAACATTTCTCTCATAAAATAAATAAATAAAACAGACAAAAATTAGTAAGGCTAGAGAGGCTTTGACATAATTTTAGAAAGCTTTATCTAGTAATGTACACTGAACATTCCACCCAGCAAGCACAGATGGAAAAGTTATTAACTTGACCACCAATTCCTTCAACTAGAGCAAGCCTCAACTAATTTCAAAGTACACTTCAACATAATATAAATCACATTTTCTGAGCACAAGGCAACAAAATAGAAATAAATAACAAAAAATATTAACATATACATATTTAGAAACAAAAAAGCATACATCCAAATAATCCACAGGTTACAAACAAAATTGTGAGAGAAATTACAGAATATATAGAAATAAGTGAGTATAAAATCAATACTTATCAAAACACTTAGGATACAGCCAAAATATCATTTAGAGAGAAATTATTAGGGTAAATGGTTTTAACAGAAATTATTCATTAATAAAAATAGATGAACAAAACATGAGCTCCAGATGATTAAAAAAGGAAAAATCTCAAAAGTAGGACACAATAATAAAAATGTCCTACTTTTATTAGGCAAAAATTAATGAAATTAAAAGTATTTAAAAATAATCAACAAAATAATTTTGATTATTTTGAAACAAAATTAAAGAAAAGGAAAAGCACTAACAATACAAGGAACAAAATCGAAATGTAGAGAGACCGCAAAATTTCCTCAAAATCATAAGAAAATGCACTAAAAAAATGGAAATACTGCAAAATGAATACTTTGTTAGCCTAGCCAAATCATCCATTTTGCCTGAGCATATGACATTAAACATGACAGTCAGAAAAACCTTGTATCATGAGATAAACTGAGGATGGCAGCAGGTGAAAAAAGAAGGAAAGAAAACCAGAAGGAAGGGTAGGAGAGAAGGAAGGAGGGACGGAGGGACAGACAACTAGCCTTATATGTTCTTAAATTGAATAATAGTTCCATTTAGCCCTGGAACCTAAAATAAAGGCTTAAGTTCATATGTTTTACATTGCTGGCTTTCTAATGGAAACAATTTTAGTGCTGATTTTTACAATATTGATACATATAAATGTAAGTAACCAAACCCAGGTTTGGCTGCTTGCAGCTGAAAAGCCAGATATGAGAGACAAGGGTTGGTGGGATGAAAAGCAGATTATATTGGAGAGTCAGTAAACCAAGAAGGTGGAGAACCAGCATTCTAAAATACCATCCTTCTAATGTCTTTCAGGCTGGCTGGGGGTTTCTATGGGAGGGGGGATATGGGAAACTATGTGCAGGAGTTAGAATCAAGAGATGACTGAGGAACACAGAGATCTGGGTGCTAGCAAGAGTCAGAGGAGGTTGGGAACGTCTTTGCCCTTGGTCAGGTCACAATGCTCCCATAAATCTTTAACAAAACATAATTAGTTGTTTACATAATTCCCCCTTAGTCGCACAGTTAGTTTCAAAAATTACATGATTGCTGTTTTTGCATTTTATCTCAGTGTTCTAAAATTGTCCTAACTTACATGCAGGAATGGGTAAAGGTCCTTTAAACAAAAAAAGAGTTCATGTTAGTTATTTTGCTGTTTCACTGTCATACAAATGTGTTATGACCCTTGCCAATATATAATTATGATGGAGAATTATTTTTCCACCAATGAGAATAATCGGCAAACTGACTAACTTTATAGATTATGCCCCTTAAACTCCTGCTACGTCTCTTATTAAGTGAGCCAGTTCTTCTGAAGACAGGACTTGCTTGCAAGCACTGCAACTTAAAAAAGAAAAGAAAAATGTTTCTCAGTCCCAATTTGCCTGCAGTTTTTATTGACAATACAGACCTTTAAAAAAACATATGACCTGGCCAGGCTCGGTGGCTCATGCCTGTAATCCCAGCACTTTGGGAGGCCAAGGCAGCTGGATCACCTGAGGTCAGGAGTTCGAGACCAGCCTGGCCAACATGGCAAAACCCCATCTCTACTAAAAATACAAGAATTAGCTGGGTGTGGTGGCGCACACCTGTAATCCCAGTTACTTGGGAGGCTGAGGTAGGAGAATCGGGCTGCTTTTCTTCATGGCCCAATAACGAGATGCAGATGAACTGAGAAATAAGACAGTTTTTATTTATATAAGTAGGTACAGAGAGAAGGCCTGGAAATTTTTGCCAGACCAACTCAAAATTACAAAGTTTTCCAGAGCCGATATACCTTCTAAGCTATATGTCTACGTGTAAGTGTGCATTCATCTAAAGACGTAAGTGATAAACTTCTTCTAATCTATGACTAAGATGTGAGTCCTGAAGACTTTCCTCTAGAGCTTCAGAAAATTTACTTAATCTAAATGGGTCTAGGTGCTGGGGTGATTACCCTTGTCTTGTCTCCTGCTAAATCATGGAGGTTTATGGAGTTCCTTCAGAAGACCCCCAATAAACTTGTTTGCGGAGGCCTGGGGAGTTTCTTCAGACCCCCTAATAAACTTGTTTTAATCCTAAACGGGTCCTGTTAAGAATTCCTTCATAATCTTGTCATGCTTCAGGGCCCAGGAGAGGCCTAGGCAAACTCTTGATGGGCTTGTTACATTCCAGCCTGGCTCTATCAGCTTTTAATATTTACCTTAACCACTCAGTCAGTGCTGAAACAGTTGTTATGGAGGCCTGCGTTAGTGAGACCCGCCCTGCCACAGTAAGGCAAGGAGTAAGTAAACTTAGTAACGGAAATCTAGGAGAATACAATGAACGGTGAAGAAGAGAACAGATATTTTGAGATTAGAGACTGAAATAGGAAAAAAAGTAAAAGAAGCAAAACTTAAAATAACTCTTGAAGGGTTTTAAATTCTCATAAAAACTGAAAAGAAAAAGAAAAGGTGCTAAACTCAACTACATTTTAATTACAAATAAACTTTCTGTACTGTAAAAGAATAATACAATGACAGCTAGTATAATGGTAGAGATTTGAAAACATGAAAAGACAAAAAAGACGATGAAGAGATAACGTAAATTAGTAACCTTTAACTATTAGCCAGTCTCCTGAAAGAATGTGACCTAGTTTAAGAATGTTTAAAAAATATTTTATTTCATTAGAAAAAGTGGCCTTCACTCATATAACCCATCATACATGCCATTCAAAATGGCCTGGATATTTAAGTTATTAAAGTGGAGTTAAAATTGACTTAATAAGAGATAGCGTATTCCTAGAAGATTTAATGTTTCCCAAAGGTCTGTTTTCTGGTGTTCCAAGTGGATTTTCAATAAGAACTCAGTACATAATTTAAAAAAAACTGATTTGTTTTATTTTATTTTTAGCAATTGGTCCAATAGCAACCAGTAAGCTCCTACTGTTTTTCTCAGTTTCCTCTGGTCTTTTGTAGCATCTCGATTCTTTTATTTGCACTGACACTTTTGTTGTTTTTGGTCTCTATTTTGGTTTAGTTTGGGTCTTTCTTTCTTTCTTTCTTTTGTCCGTTCGCTCGTTCTTTCTTCTTCCTTCCTGTCTTTGTCTTTTAAATAAATCAAAGGCCCACAGAAACAAGAAACCACATAGAAAGGACTAAAAACAAGTTGTTCTTCTGCTTAGAGAGTTAAGTTGCAAAAGAGAAGCAAGAGGAAATAATGCTGGAAAAATATGCTGGGAAGACCATGGAAATAATACACTAAGAAGTTTGTATCACAGTCTGAAGCCACAGGGTCACAAGACGAAACTCCAAAAGATAAAAGGTAGAAATAATAAAAATGAGAAGAGGTAGCAAATGGGAGTAGAAGAAGGGACAGACTGCAAAATGCAAACAGAGAAAACACTAAAATAGAATTCAAGATAAAAAAGAAAGATTGATCTTTGCCTTTTCCTCCATAAAGTTTATTACATCTAAACTTGGAGCACTACTGCTGCAGAGATTAAGCCTTTTCTGACTTCCCCTCCTTGAAAGAATTGGGACTTGCCTCTCATAACAATCAGGCAAATCACATAAATTTATTTTATGTAGGTCTAAATACACCAAATTTTTTAAAAGATTACCAGAGTACACTGAAAACATGACCTAACTATATCCTATCTACAAGAAAGTCACTTCAAATTTAACAATAAAAGTAAAAAGAAGGAAAAATATATGCCATGAAACATTAATTTTTATCAAAAAAAAAGGCAGAAGTGGCTACATTAATATCACGTAAAGTGGACCTCAATGCAAAGAAATTTACCAGGGACAAAAGAGGGACATTATATCATGATAAAAATATCAATGCATCAAGAAGATATAGAAATCCTACATATGTATGCACCAAACAACAGTGCTTCAAAACACACTGGAAAAAAAAAAAAAAACACCTACTAGAACTGAAGAGAAACACAAAAACCCACAACTACAGTTGGAAAGTTTAATGCTTCACTCTCAGCAATTGCTATAACTACTAGACGGAACATGAAATAGGTGAGAGAATTAGCCAGGCAATATCTGAGGGGGGAATATTTCAATCAGAGAAGACAACAAGTAAACCACCCTAGGGTAGGAACATTTCCAGACTATTTGAGGAAAAGCAAGACAGCAAGTACCATATAGCTGGAACAGAATGAAAAGTGACATAAAAAGAAGCTATAAGAGAGATTTGGAGGGACAGATCTTCCAGGGCCATCTTTGAAAGCCACTGTTGTGATTTTGACTTTTGTTAAACCAAGATGGGGAACCACTGGTGGCTCTTAAGCAGCAGTCTTGCTGGCACTTTAAAAGGGTCCCGCTAACTGCTGTACTGGGAACTGACTGGGAGGCAAGCGTGAAAGCAGAGAGCTCAATTAGAGAGACAACAATAAGTTGGACCACATAAAGGTGGTAAAAACTGTCAGGTTCTTATAACACACTAAGGGATCTGTTGTCTCATCATATTTCATTGTATTCTGCTAGAAGTCTTTATGGTACCCTAGAAAAAAGAACTAGGGAATTGGGAGTAGGAAAGAACTGTATTTCTGTTCCAAAAATGCTACCATTAACCTATTTTCTTGTTTTGATTTTCAGGAATACCTCAAGTTCACACTAGTAAGTTCCTAATATATTTTTAATACATTAGTTTCTTGTAGGGCTGGGGTGAGCAAATTTTTTCTATAAATATTTTTAATGTTTTGTGTTTGTTTTTGTTTGTTGGGTTTTTGTGTTTTTTGGTTTGTTTGGTGTTTTTGGTTTTGTTTTGTTCTGAGACAGGGTCTTGCTCTGTCACCTAGCCTGGAGTGTAGTGGTATGATCATAGCTCACTACAACCTCCACTCCTGGGCTCAAGCAATTCTCCTGCCTCAGCCTCCTGAGTAGCTGGGACTACAGATGTGTGCCAACATGCTTGGCTAACTTTTTTTTATTTTTTGTGGAAACTGAGTCTTGCTATGTTGCCTAGGCTGGTCTCAAAGTCCTGGCCTCAAACGATCCCCTTGCCTTAGCCTCCTAAAGTGCTGGGATTACAGGTATAAGCCACCATGCCCAGCCAAATATTTTAATTTTTATAAACCTTAAAGTCTCTGTCACAACTACTCAACTCTGCTGTTGTAGCACAAAAAGAGTCATAGACAATATATAAAAGAATGAGCATGGATATGTCCCAATAAAATACTATTTTAGACATTGAAATTTGAATTTCATACAATTTTCATGTGCCACAAAATATTATTATTATTATTATTATTTCAACTATTTAAATATGTAAAATCCATTCTTACCCCACAGGACATGCAAAAATAGCCAACATACTAGATTTATTCCATGGGCTGTATTTTGCCAACTCCCATTCTATGGTTTAAATACCCTAACTCCACATATGTATCTCTGGTAAACAATCCTGGTATTATGTGTCTTACAATTTCATGCTTTCTTATTATTCTGTGCTTTTTTTTTTTTTAAGACAGAGTTTCACTCACCCAGGCTAGAGTGCACTGGTGTGATCATGGCCCACCGCAGCCTTGACTTCCTAAGCAATCCTCCCACCTCAGCTTTCCGAGCAGCTGGGACTACAGGCGCTTGCCACCATACCCAGCTAATTTTTTCTATTTTTTTCCAGAGATGGGGGTCTCATTATGTTGCCCAGGCTAGTCTTGAACTCCTAGGCTCAAGCCATCCGCCTGCCTCATAGCCTTCCAAAGTGCTGGGATTACAGGCATGAGCCACTGCACCAGCCTATTTTCTATGTTAGGTTTATCAAGTAACATCAACACAAGAGATAGACCTATATTTCAGTACTTGGTAACAACTGTATCTTAAATATTTCGTACCAGGCCAGGCATGGTGGCTTACACCTGTAATCCCAGCACTTTGGGAAGCCAAGGCAGGTGGATTGCTTAAGCTCAGGGTTCCACACCAGCCTGGGCAACATGATGAAACTCCGTCTCTACAAAAACATACAAAAATTAGCTGAGTGTGGTAGCACACACCTGTAGTCCCAGCTACTCAGGAGGCTGAAACTGGAGGATCGCTTGAACCCCGGAAGTGGAAGCTGCAGTGAGCCATGTTCATGCCACCGCACTGCAGCCTGGGAGACTGAGACCGTCTCAAAAAAATATATTAAAAAAAAAATTCGTATCAAACAATGTCAAAAAATAATGTTAGCACACGTCTTCTAAGCAAGACCATTATATGTCCTATATTTTATAAATTGTAATCTTGACATTCTAGACAAAATTGCTAATGATCAATGATAAGTAAAGTTGATTTAAAGTAGCTTATCACAAGGTCTTTGTAAACTACACCAGGCAAAGAGAAGGGGGAAGGGAAATGAAGTTTCTCCACATTTAAATAAATGAAATTTAGTTGTTAATGACACAGATCCCACTCAATGCAGAGGCTTGAGGACTGGGAAGAAGGGAAAGCCCAGTACCTACTGATGTGTTTGCCTTTGTCTCTTTCAGTGGACAGTTCTGGAAAAATCAGTAAGTTTGGATCATTTTCTTGCCTTACCTATTTCTGTGCCTAGGACCTTTAAGTTCTTTTTCCCAAATGTTCTTGTATTACAAGTTCCTCTACCTTACAGCAGTCAATATTTCTTCAATAAGTGATTTCCTCATATTTCAATTTTAATTCTTCTTATTTTCCTTTTGTAACAAAGTATAATGGTCTTGTGTTTGATTCTAGTTATTTACTACCAAAGATTATTGGTAGCATATATTCCCAGCTAATCTATCAGAACAAAGCCTATTTCCTCTGTGCTATAATCGGGCAACTAATAATTTTTACTAAAAAACAAAATCCTCTAAGATTGACAAAAAGAATATGTGTCAGGACAAGATGTGATTTTGGTAATTGACCAACAATACACATTTTTCAAACTGACCAGAACAGTGAGCAAAAAACTGTTGTGCAGAAGACATATGAAAGACTTATCAAAGAACGAAGAACGGCAGGAAATGCAATAGTTTGTATTTCAGTAGAATTGATATTACCTACCCAAGATTTCAAATCCCTATATTAATTAAATGGCATCCTAAAGATAACCCTCTGTGTGGAGTGGGATATGGAGCATTGGCCAGCAACACTCCTGAGGATGAAACAGAGTTTTATGCTCCCTCCAAGTCCTGTTTCTAAATTCACCTAGGAAGGACACTATTGGAAGGTGGGTTTCTCTTGAGTTAGAAAATCCTCACTGATCTTTCTTTTGTGTTTTGTTTTTAGCACTGACTCCTGTGGGTAAGTTCCATATCTATTCTCAACTCTGATATTTTACATTGCTTTTAATTCTTTTGTGACCTGTCTGTTTCCACTCCCAAAATAGAGGCCTGTGCTTCTAAGGCCAATTTGAATGTTCCTATCTTCCAGAAACTTCCAAGGCTCCCCCCACCCTCCACTTTTCTTTTTGAGACAGGATCTCACTATGTTGCCCAGGTTGGTCTTGAATTCCTGGGCTCAAGTGATCCTCCTGCCTCAGCCTCCCAAAGTGCTGGGATTGCAGGTGTGAGCAACTGTGCCAGGCCCCAAGTTTTTAAATAACTACAATTTAAGAGATTGTTGTAGAGAAGATGAAGCTCATATGAAAGGGTGCCACAATCTCTGGCCATCTTCTAGGCTCTGAAAAAGAATCTCCTCCCTGATTCTCAGGAAAACATAATGAAAGGAAGATTGGTTTCTGAATTCCATTAGTTATTTGCTAGGAATTTAGAACTCTTTTTTAGTTATAGGTGAAGTCCCTCTGAATCATATTAATGGGGGAAAAAAACTAGTTAAAAACAAAATACCATCTCCTTTCTGTTGCCTTCTAAGTAACTACCTTTGAAAGACAGTAGGTATTGAGCATTGACTATGTATTGTGCACTGTGCTAGGCGCTTACAAAAGTAGCATCTCTTATTCTTACCATATCCCTGCCTGGTAGCTATTATTATTCCCCATTTTACAGATTAGGAAACTAACTCAGGTATTTACCCAAGGTTAAAGAGTTGGTAAACATTGGTGTCAGGATTTAAACCCAGGATGTCCTATCTCCAAAATACACACTCTTCCCACTCTTCCCATACTAACACATTGCCTCCTATACTGAATCACAAAGGCATTTTTTGTGATTAGTCATGAAACCTTGTGGAATGTTTGTAAATACAAATATACATCTACAGAAAAGCTGGATAACTAAATGTACACAAAAGGGTCCTTTTAAAAATAGAAGACCACATTTAAATCAATGTTTGACTTTTTTAACTGTTTTCTGGATTCAGTTTTATCTCTATTAGGATTACTTAATATATGGCTCAGCTCTTCAAGCAAGGAAACCATACAAAACAAAGTAGAGTAATAACTTTTGTTTAATTCTGTAAATATATGATCAAAAGAAGCAAATAAGACTTAAACCTAGTGAGACATGTTTCAAGCATTTCAAACATTCCAAACACTGACAAAAACACAAAATATGTCCTTATATTTAATCATGTTTAAGCCTCATTCTTCTTTCTCAGTTCACACTAGAAAGAGAGTGGGTTTGGAGGGAAAGGAAGGCAGGGAGATGAAGTTGAAAAGGGCAATTAATTTCTTTTTTTTTTTTTTTTTTTGACAAAGTTTCATTCTTGTCGCCCAGGCTGGAGTGCAGTGGCGCGATCTTGCCTCACTGCAACCTCTGCCTCACAGGTTCAAGTGATTCTCCTGCCTCAGCCTCCCAAGTAGCTGGGATTACAGGCGTGTGCCACCATGCCCAGCTAATTTTGTTTTTTTTTTTTTTTTTTTTTTTTTTGAGACAGAGTCTCGCTTTGTCGCCCGGGCTGGAGTGCAGTGGCGCAATCTCGGCTCACTGCAAGCTCCGCCTCCCGGGTTCACGCCATTCTCCTGCCTCAGCCTCCGAGTAGCTGGGACTACAGGCGCCCGCCACCGCGCCCGGCTAATTTTTTTTTTGTATTTTTTAGTAGAGACGGGGTTTCACCGTGGTCTCGATCTCCTGACCTCGTGATCCGCTCGCCTCGGCCTCCCAAAGTGCTGGGATTACAAGCGTGAGCCACCGCGCCCGGCCTAATTTTGTATTTTTAATAGAGACAGGGTTTCACTATGTTGGTCAGGCTGGTCTCGAACTCCTGACCTCAGGTGATCCGCCCGCCTCAGCATCCCAAAGTGCTGGGATTACAGGCGTGAGCCACCGCACCCAGCAGGGGAAATTAATTTCTTTTGATTCATGGTACAAGAAACGGTATGCATTCAGAATAATCATAATGTGCCAACAATCCCTCAAATGCTCTCCTCACATAGAAAAAGTGATAGGACTGTGATCTTGTGAGTTTCTCTTACAAAAAAAAAGAAAGGTGGGCTCTGATGATTGATGTTGTATGTCAACTTGACTCAGAAGAACCCTGACTAATACAAGGGCTCTGAGAAGGGATCACAGGCCAAGTCTCTTCCCAGAGGTAATAAATTTTTAATGAATACTAATTTTTTAAGTTGCCAGAGAAAAATCTGTTTAATCTTTTAAAAAATTTTTTGTAAAAGATATATTCTTATTGATATAATCTTTCAAACACATTTTTCCCAATTGATTTTTTTCCATTTCTTTTAAAAAATAGAGATGGGGGTCTCACTATGTTGCCCAGGCTGGCCTCAAACTCCTGGCCTCAGGTGATCCTCCCATCTCAGCCTCCCAAAGTGCTAGGATTACAGGTGTGAGCCACTGCATCTGGCCCCAGTTGATATTTTTAGAAAAAGGAGGTTAAGGTTTAATTCAATGTTCAAAGAAAGGTTTAAGATAGATTAAACCAACAAATATCATCATCCCAGCAAACTGAGTCTCTTATTTCTCACCTCCTCATTCAACTAATAAGTATATGATCTTTTAAAATGTAATTCATAGCCTGAGAACTATAATGATTCATCCCTCTGATACTGAATAGATCTTTTACAGTCTAGATCCAGTTGTGCTCTCCCTGACAACCACTGGATTAAGAACCTAAGATTAGTTTCCTAATAAAGCCCACATTTTATTTTCTACGTTAAGTATCATTTAGATAGAATTGTTAATGTGATAGCTATTTCATGATATCTTTTAGCTTTAACAAAAATTAATCCAATTTAAAAATTTTAATAATTACTTTTTAATCAGCTTGAATATATTATGATGATCCCCAAAGTCTTGATTAAATCTTTTGATTGTATTAAAATTTTGTAGTATGGGCTACTGCCTGCAATAAATGTACTTGCAGCCAGGGCTTCCAAGTCTTTATATTATGAAGATTTACACTGTACGTGTTGGATGATTATGAGGTCCAAGAGAAGGAAAAGATGTATGAACTATCTTGAAATCTGGGAGAAGGAAGAAAAGAACTTAGAATGTGGTGGAATAATGATTTGTGGCTTACTTCTGCAATGCAAAGTTGAAATAAAAGTGAACCTCACTTTATGGGATAGCTGGATTCCTCAAAAATAAATCTTGTAAATCTAATCTATGTTAATTAAATTCAAGATTTAAAAGATGACAGCAAATATATTAAAATAAGGGTATGAAGATTCTATTAGAAGTAACTAGAGATATTTTTCAGTGTAGTGGGAGAAAGAATAAAAAGTTTTTTAATTCTGTGAAATTAGGAAAGGTGTAGCTAGAATAAACACTGGGTGCTTCAGGAAATCCTATGATACTTAATTTTGGTTTACAAAGCCTGTATAATTTAGAAGGTAAATTCAGGTTAAAATGAGTCATGAGGTATTACACACAGTAGCAAATAATTACCCCCAAGGGATAGTAAAACTAAAAATATTCATAGCTTAAGGAAAATCAGCTTATGTGAGGAGTACATTCCATGAAATTCTTAAGGTTAGAAGCTTCAGTGGAGCATGATCTTACCATTCTACACCACCATACCCCTAAACAAAACAAAATAAAACAGTGTCCACTAGTAGCACTGTCGAAGATCAAAATACTCTGAACTATTTTTCTCAATTTAGCAATGCTTGAAATATATTACCACTGATTTTCATTAGGAAACTGAAAATTGTCTAGAATAAAATGTCAGTAAGCATATTTTAATGACGAACTCTAGGTGGGGACATATACAAAAAGGTTCAGAAAACATTACTGCAATTTTCCTAATGTTATTTTTATTTGGATGTCAACAGCCGAAAATAATAAAAGAAAACACTGAACTACAACAACTCTTTTGATTTATAATTAGTTTCTTATCTAATACAGGTGTGCCTCATTTTTATAATTGATAAAATTCTGAAGTTACGTGTATGCCAATTTTTCAAACATCAAACCCTAAATGTAAAAAACGAAAAGTCCAATAATTCATTTTTAAGAGAGAAATTTTCCTGTAATTGGCTGGGTGTGGTGGCTAATGCCTGTAATCCCAGCACTTTGGGAGGCCGAGGCAGGCGGATCACCTGAGGTCAGGAGTTCAAGACCAGCCTGACCAACATGGAGAAACCCCATCTCTACTAAAAATACAAAATTAGCCGGGTGCGGTGGCACATGCCTGTAATCCCAGCTACTTGGGAGGCTGAGGCAGGAGAATCCCTTGAACTCGGGAGGTGAAGTTTGCAGCGAGCCGAGATGGTGCCATTGCACTCCAGCCTGGGCAACAAGAGCGAAACTCTGTCTCAAAAAAAAAAAAAAAAATTTTCCTGTAATACAATTAACCACTCCTGTAAATTATTTGTTGGAAACTAAGAATGCCTTGTCTTGATTGAATTAGAGAGTTTTTTCCTGTACTATCTCATTGGGAAGTAGTAACGGCCAATATTTATTGACTACTTATTATGTCCCATGCACTGTACCAAGTGCTTTTATTTAGATAACATTATTTAATCTCATAACACCTCTTTGAGGTAGCTACTACTATTGCCCCCATTTTACAGACAGAAAGTAAAGTTTGCCAAAGGTTACCCAGCTAGGCAGGTGTGGAGGCAGGATTTGAACCAGTCTGTCTCCAAAGGCTATGTTACTTTAACATTTGTCTACAATATTTAGTAACTCTACAAACTGAGCAGATCAAACTAAATATAAAAACAGTGAATCTTTGAGGATTAACTGATTTACCTTAATAAACCCATTAAACCGAACTAGCAGGAATAGTAAACCTAAGTCTTCTTTTTTTTTTTTTTTTTTTTTTTGAGATGGAGTATCGCTCTGTCACCTAGACTGGAGTGCAGTGGTGCAATCCCAGCTCACTGCAACCCCTCCCTCCCGGGTTCAAGCGATTCTCCTGCCTCAGCCTCATGAGTAGCTGGGGTTACAGGTGTGCGCCACCATGCCTGGCTAATTTTTGTATTTTTAGTAGAGATCAGGTTTCACCATGTTGGCCAGGCTGGTCTCCAACTCCCAACCTCAAGTGATCCGCCCACTTCGGCCTCCCAAGGTGCTGGGATTACAAGTGTGAGCCACTGCCCCCAGCCCAAGTCTTCTGATTCAGCTTTTATAATCAGTATTCTTTCTACTGTTGTAAATATTAAATATTAGATTTTCTCAAAGCAAGACATCCCTCTGCTCCATGGCAAGAACCCACACAACTCCTTGGTGGCTCAGATATTTTTTACTTAATTCAGGAAACCATATTACTTAAAAAAAAAAAAAAAAAGGAAATAAAAAATACCTAGCAGAAGCCAATAAATTCAGGTTTGTTAAATCACACAGGAATTGAGACATAACAGCTGATTTACCTGAACACGATCAAGGGACCTGAAATTTTTGCAGAGTTTGCAGATATTGCAAGAAGTAGTCTACAGTAATGATCAAAACTGAACACTGGAGTCTGACTACTCAGGTGCAAATCCCAGCTCCACCACCTACTGATTACATAACCTTATGCATATTCATTTAAGCATTCTGTGCCTCAGTTTCTTCATCTGTAAAATGAGGTTAATAATACCCTACCTGGTTGTTGTGAGTATCAAATGATTTAATACATAAAGTGCTTAGAGCAGTGAGTACTTGGTATGTGGTAAGCACTTGATAATTATCAGCTAGTACTGTTATTACTTTTGCATAATAAGATATGCTTTTATTCAATATGGAAAGCATTTTTGAGTTTCCTTTTTCTGTCTTGAGAAATATAATTATTGCTTCCTCCCACAATTTTTCCTTAAATAAATTCTATTTCTTTTCAGAATACATCCTCTGTTAGCCACTAAGCATTATTCATTAGCCATAATCCACTGAACAAATGTCAGTTCATTTACAGTACATTTTACCTTTTCTCCCATTAATCTTCCAAATTATTGAAAATAGTCCAGAATTTTATCGATACTTTTATAATTTTATGTATAGAGAATCATCATTTTAGATAACTTGAGATTGAGAAAAATTTCAGTTTGTCAGTTTTAAGACAAAAAAAGGAACCAGTATCAAGGGGAAAAAAATAGAAATAAAGAGAAAATACTTGATATCTAAATCATGCCCTTTTGTTGTATGCTCAGTTATATTAACAGGTTACATGGATGAAGAACTTGCAAAAAAATCTTGTTCCAAAATCCAGATTCTAAAATGTGGAGGCACTGCAAAGTCTCAGAATAGCCGAGAAGAAAACAAGGAAGCACTAAAGAATGACATCATATTTATGAATTCTGTTGAATCCTTGAAATCAGCACACATAAAGGAGCCAGAAAGAGAAGGAAAAGGCACTGATTTAGAGAAAGACAAAACAGGAATGGAGGTCAAGGTAGACAGTGACGCTGGAATACCAAAAAGACAGGAAACCCAATTAAAAATCAGTGAGATGAGTGTACCACAAGGACAGGGAGCCCAAATAAAGAAAAGTGTGTCGGGTGTACCAAGAGGACAGGAGTCCCAAGTAAAGAAGAGTGAGTCAGGTGTCCCAAAAAGACAAGAAGCCCAGGTAACGAAGAGTGGATTGATTGTACTGAAAGGACAGGAAGCCCAGGTAGAGAAGAGTGAGATGGGTGTGCCAAGAAGACAGGTAGCCCAAGTAAAGAGTGAGTCGGGTGTCCCAAAGGGACAGGAAGCCCAGGTAAAACAGCATGAGTCAGTTGTACTGAAAGGACAGGAAGCCCAGGTAGAGACGAGTGAGTTGAAGGTACCAAAAGGACAAGAAGGCCAAGTAGAGAAGAGTGAGGCAGATGTGCCAAAGGAACAGGAGGTCCAAGAAAAGAAGAGTGAGGCTGGTGTACTGAAAGGACCAGAATCCCAAGTAAAGAACACTGAGGTGAGTGTACCAGAAACACTGGAATCCCAAGTAAAGAAGAGTGAGTCAGGTGTACTAAAAGGACAGGAAGCCCAAGAAAAGAAGGAGAGTTTTGAGGATAAAGGAAATAATGATAAAGAAAAGGAGAGAGATGCAGAGAAAGATCCAAATAAAAAAGAAAAAGGTGATAAAAACAAAAAAGGTGACAAAGGAAAGGACAAAGTTAAAGGAAAGAGAGAATCAGAAAAATCGAAAGACTCGAAAAGGGCGAAGTCAAGTAAAGGAAGGAAGTACAACAAAAAAGTGGAAGAGTAAGGATAAATTTTTTAAAGGCCCATAAGACAAGTGATTATTATGATTCCCATCCTCCAGATACAAACCATATCCCAGCCATTGCCTAAGCAGATTATAATTATAAAATCCCTTTCATCTTCATATCACAGTTTCTGCTCTTCAGAAGTTTCACCCTTTTTAATCTTCTAGCCACAAACTTCAGTTTCCAAATATTTGTTTTATAAGTTAAAACATATATGATTCCGTCAAGAAAGACTGGATACTTTCTGAAATAAAACATTTTAATTAAAGAAATATACAGTAATTTCCTTTGACAAGTATGTCTATGATAGCCTTTCCAACGAATCCACCAGTAACTCCTCATAGCAGGCCTAATGTTTGCAAGGCACTGGTCTAGCAATAAGGGGTGTACAGAAAAACACAAGTCAGAGCTCCTGCAATCAAGTAGCTTATAACATATATAGTGATATATGTATACATGGCAATTTTTTAAGTAAAATCTAAGTTACAAAAAATAGTTTAGATGGACAACATAATCCATCGCAGGATGAGAAAGTAGAGGTGGTAACTTCATGGGGAAGGGAGTAGTGGTGTACAATGTCACAGCAGATGGATAAGATGTTGACATGCTGAGTGAATTACAAAGAGTAAAAGAAAGGCAAAGGGTTAAAGGCTGTTGTGTCATGCTCCAGGTGCAGTAGGCAATTTTGCTGTTACAGCAGACTCATGGGAGGCATCCTGGGATATAATTTTGAAAAGGAGAATATAAAGGGATTTGAAAAACAAGCCAGGAATTTATATTTTACTCTTCAGGCAGCTGGAAGTATTCTACAATGTTTGAGACACAGAGTGAAATGAATAAGGTTGTATCATTTTATTTATTTATTTTTTTTTCTTAATTTTTTTATTTTTAAAAATTTCCTGATAATGTCTCCTTCATAATTATTTTTCCTTTTAGAACAAAACAAACTATGCCTTTAATTGAGATTACATTAATATACCCTACTTTTACTTTACTATGAAGCTGACGTTTTCAACTTTTTTTTTTTTTTTTTTTTATTATACTTTAGGGTTTTAGGGTACATGTGCACAATGTGCAGGTTTGTTACGTATGTATCCATGTGCCATGTTGATTTCCTGCACCCATTAACTCGTCATTTAGCATTAGGTGTATCTCCTAATGCTGTCCCTCCCCCCTCCCCCCACCCCACAACAGTCCCCGGAGCGTGATGTTCCCCTTCCTGTGTCCATGAGTTCTCATTGTTCAATTCCCACCTATGAGTGAGAACATGCGATGTTTGGTTTTTTGTCCTTGCGATAGTTTACTGAGAATGGTGTTTTCCAGTTTCATCCATGTCCCTACAAAGGACACGAACTCATCATTTTTTATGGCTGCATAGTATTCCATGGTGTATATGTGCCACATTTTCTTAATCCAGTCTATCGTTGTTGGACATTTGGGTTGGTTCCAACTCTTTGCTATTGTGAATAGTGTCGCAATAAACATACGTGTGCATGTGTCTTTATAGCAGCATGATTTATAGTCCTTTGGGTATATACCCAGTAATGGGATGGCTGGGTCAAATGGTATTTCTAGTTCTAGATCCCTGAGGAATCGCCACACTGACTTCCACAATGGTTGAACTAGTTTACAGTCCCACCAACAGTGTAAAAGTGTTCCTATTTCTCCACATCCTCTCCAGCACCTGTTGTTTCCTGATTTTTTAATGATGGCCATTCTAACTGGTGTGAGATGGTATCTCACTGTGGTTTTGATTTGCATTTCTCTGATGGCCAGTGATGAGGAGCATTTCTTCATGTGTTTTTTGGCTGCATAAATGTCTTCTTTTGAGAAGTGTCTGTTCATGTCCTCTGCCCACTTTTTGATGGGGTTGTTTGTTTTTTTCTTGTAAATTTGTTTGAGTTCATTGTAGATTCTGGATATTAGCCCTTTGTCAGATGAGTAGGTTGCAAAAATTTTCTCCCATTGTGTAGGTTGCCTGTTCACTCTGATGATAGTTTCTTTTGCTGTGCAGAAGCTCTTTAGTTTAATGAGATCCCATTTGTCGATTTTGGCTTTTGTTGCCATTGCTTTTGGTGTTTTAGACATGAAGTCCTTGCCCACGCCTATGTCCTGAATGGTATTGCCTAGGTTTTCTTGTAGGATTTTAATGGTTTTAGGTCTAACATATAAGTCTTTAATCCATCTTGAATTAATTTTTGTATAAGGTGTAAGGAAGGGATCCAGTTGCAGCTTTCTACATATGGCTAGCCAGTTTTCCCAGCACCATTTATTAAATAGGGAAGCCTTTCCCCATTTCTTGTTTTTGTCAGGTTTGTCAAAGATCAGATAGTTGTAGCTATGCGGCATCATTTCTGAGGGCTCTGTTCTGTTCCATTGATCTATGTCTCTGTTGTGGTACCAGTACCATGCTGTTTTGGTTACTGTAGCCTTGTAGTATAGTTTAAAGTCAGGTAGCGTGATGCCTCCAGCTTTGTTCTTTTGGCTTAGGATTGACTTGGCGATGCGGGCTCTTTTTTGGTTCCATATGAACTTTAAAGTAGTCTTTTCCAATTCTGTGAAGAAAGTCATTGGTAGCTTGATGGGGATGGCATTGAATCTATAAATTACCTTGGGCAGTATGGCCATTTTCACGATATTGATTCTTCCAACCCATGAGCATGGAATGTTCTTCCATTTGTTTGTATCCTCTTTTATTTCATTGAGCAGTGGTTTGTAGTTCTCCTTGAAGAGGTCCTTCACATCCCTGGTAAGTTGGATTCCTAGGTATTTTATTCTCTTTGAAGCAATTGTGAATGGGAGTTCACTCATGATTTGGCTCTCTGTTTGTCTGTTATTGGTGTACAAGAATGCTTGTGATTTTTGTACATTAATTTTGTATCCTGAGACTTTGCTGAAGTTGCTAATCAGCTTAAGGAGATTTTGGGCTGAGACAATGGGGTTTTCTAGATATACAATCATGTCATCTGCAAACAGGGACAATTTGACTTCCTCTTTTCCTAATTGAATACCCTTTATTTCCTTCTCCTGCCTGATTGCTCTGGCCAGAACTTCCAACACTATGTTGAATAGGAGCGGTGAGAGAGGGCATCCCTGTCTTGTGCCAGTTTTCAGAGGGAATGCTTCCAGTTTTTGCCCATTCAGTATGATATTGGCTGTGGGTTTGTTGTAGATAGCTCTTATTATTTTGAGATACGTCCCATCAATACCTAATTTATTGAGAGTTTTTAGCATGAAGGGTTGTTGAATTTTGTCAAAGGCCTTTTCTGCATCTATTGAGATAATCATGTGGTTTTTGTCTTTGGTTCTGTTTATATGCTGGATTACATTTATTGATTTGCGTATGTTGAACCAGCCTTGCATCCCAGGGATGAAGCCCACTTGATCATGGTGGATAAGCTTTTTGATGTGCTGCTGGATTCGGTTTGCCAGTATTTTATTGAGGATTTTTGCATCAATGTTCATCAAGGATATTGGTCTGAAATTCTCTTTTTTGGTTATGTCTCTGCCAGGTTTTGGTATCAGGACGATGCTGGCTTCGTAAAATGTGTTAGGGAGGATACCCTCTTTTTCTATCGATTGGAATAGTTTCAGAAGGAATGGTACCAGTTCCTCCTTGTACCTCTGGTAGAATTCGGCTGTGAATCCATCAGGTCCTGGACTCTTTTTGGTTGGTAAGCTATTGATTATTGCCACAATTTCAGAACCTGTTATTGGTCTATTCAGAGATTCAACTTCTTCCTGGTTTAGTCTTGGGAGGGTGTATTTGTCGAGGAATTTATCCATTTCTTCTAGATTTTCTAGTTTATTTGCATAGAGGTGTTTGTAGTATTCTCTGATGGTAGATTGTATTTCTGTGGGATCGGTGGTGATATCCCCTTTTTCGTTTTTTATTGCATCTATTTGATTCTTCTCTCTTTGCTTCTTTATTAGTCTTGCTAGCGGTCCATCAATTTTGTTGATCTTTTCAAAAAACCAGCTCCTGGATTCATTAATTTTTTGAAGGGTTTTTTGTGTCTCTATTTCCTTCAGTTCTGCTCTGATTTTAGTTATTTCTAGCCTTCTGCTAGCTTTTGAATGTGTTTGCTCTTGCTTTTCTAGTTCTTTTAATTGTGATGTTAGGGTGTCAATTTTGGATCTTTCCTGCTTTCTCTTGTGGGCATTTAGTGCTGTAAATTTCCCTCTACACACTGCTTTGAACGTGTCCCAGAGATTCTGGTATGTTGTGTCTTTGTTCTCGTTGGTTTCAAAGAACATCTTTATTTCTGCCTTCATTTCATTATGTACCCAATAGTCATTCAGGAGCAGGTTGTTCAGTTTCCATGTAGTTGAGCGGTTTTGACTGAGTTTCTTAATCCTGAGTTCTAGTTTGATTGCACTGTGGTCTGAGAGACAGTTTGTTATAATCTCTGTTCTTTTACATTTGCTGAGAAGAGCTTTACTTCCAACTATGTGGTCAATTTTGGAATAGGTGTGGTGTGGTGCTGAAAAAAATGTATATTCTGTTGATTTGGGGTGGAGAGTTCTGTAGATGTCTATTAGGTCCACTTTATGTAGAGATGAGTTCAATTCCTGGATATCCTTGTTAACTTTCTGTCTCGTTGATCTGTCTAATGCTGACAGTGGGGTGTTAAAATCTCCCATTATTATTGTGTGGGAGTTTAAGTCCCTTTGTAGGTCACTGAGGACTTGCTTTATGAATCTGGGTGCTCCTGTGTTGGGTGCATATATATTTAGGATAGTTAGCTCTTCTTGTTGAATTGATCCCTTTACCATTATGTAATGGCCTTCTTTGTCTCTTTTGATCTTTGTTGGTTTAAAGTGTATTTTATCAGAGACTAGGATTGCAACCCCTGCCTTTTTTTGTTTTCCAGTTGCTTGATAGATCTTCCTCCATCCCTTTATTTTGAGTCTATGTGTGTCTCTGCACGTGAGATGGGTTTCCTGAATACAGCACACTGATGGGTCCTGACTCCTTATCCAGTTTGCCAGTCTGTGTCTTTTGATTGGAGCATTTAGCCCATTTACATTTAACGTGAATATTGTTATGTGTGAATCTGATCCTGTCATTATGATGTTAGTTGGTTATTTTGCTCGTTAGTTGCTATAGTTTCTTCCTAGCCTCGATGGTCTTTACAATTTGGCATGTTTTTGCAGGGGCTGGTACCGGTTGTTCCTTTCCATGTTTAGTGCTTCCTTCAGGAGCTCTTTTAGGGCAGGCCTGGTGGTGACAAAATCACTCAGCGTTTGCTTGTCTGTAAAGTATTTTATTTCTCCTTCACTTATGAAGCTTAGTTTGGCGGGATAGGAAATTCTGGGTTGAAAATTCTTTTCTTTAAGAATGTTGAATATTGGCCCCCACTCTCTTCTGGCTTGTAGAGTTTCTGCTGAGAGATCAGCTGTTAGTCTGATGGGCTTCCCTTTGTGGGTAACCCGACCTTTCTCTCTGGCTGCCCTTAACATTTTTTCCTTCATTTCAACTTTGGTGAATCTGACAATTATGTGTCTTGGAGTTGCCCTTCTCGAGGAGTATCTTTGTGGCGTTCTCTGTATTTCCTGAATCTGAATGCTGGCCTGCCTTGCTAGATTGGGGAAGTTCTCCTGGATAATATCTTGCAGAGTGTTTTCCAACTTGGTTCCATTCTCCCCATCATTTTCAGGTACACCAATCAGATGTAGGTTTGGTCTTTTCACATAGTCCCAAATTTCTTGGAGGCTTTGTTCATTTCTTTTTATTCTTTTTTCTCTAAACTTCCCTTCTCTCTTCATTTCATTCATTTCATCTTCTATCAGCGATACCCTTTCTTCCAGTTGATCACATCTGCTACTGAGGCTTCTGCATTCTTCACGTAGTTCTCAAAACTTGGCTTTCAGCTCCATCATCTCCTTTAAGCCCTTCTCTCCATTGGTTATTCTAGTTATCCATTCTTCTAATTTTTTTTCAAAGTTTTTAACTTCTTTGCTATTGTTTTGAATTTCCTCTCGTAGCTCAGAGTAGTTTGATCGTCTGAAGCCTTCTTCTCTCAACTCATCAAAGTCATCCTCCATCCAGCTTTGTTCCGTTGCTGGTGAGGAACTGCGTTCCTTTGGAGGAGGAGAGGTGTTCTGTTTTTTTAGAGTTTCCAGTTTTTTTGGTCTGTTTTTTCCCCATCTTTGTGGTTTTGTCTACTTTTTGTCTTCGATGATGGTGATGTACAGATGGGTTTTTGGTGTGGATGTCCTTTCTGTTTGTTAATTTTCCTTCTACCAGACAAGACCCTCAGCTGCAGGTCTGTTGGAGTTTACTAGAGGTCCACTCCAGACCCTGTTTGGCTGGGTGTCAGCACCGGTGGCTGCAGAACAGCAGATTTTCGTGAGACCACAAATTCAGCTGTCTGATAGTTCCTCTGAAAGTTTTGTCTCAGAGAAGTACCCGGTTGAATGAGGTGTCAGTCTGTCCCTACTGGGGGGGTGCCTCCCAGTTAGGCTGCTCAGGGGTGAGGGACCCACTTTAGGAGGCAGTCTGTCCGTTCTCAGATCTCCAGCTGTGTGCTGAGAGAACCACTACTCTCTTCAAAGCTGTCAGTCAGACAGGGACATTTAAGGCTGTGGAGGTCCTCGCTGAGTTTTTGGTTGTCTGTGCCCTGCCCCCAGAGGTGGAGCCTACAGAGGCAGGCAGGCCTCCTTGAGCTGTGGTGGGCTCCACCCAGTTCGAGCTTCCTGGCTGCTTTGTTTACCTAAGCAAGCCTGGGCAATGGCGGGCGCCCCTCCCCCAGCCTCGTTGCCGCCTTGCAGCGTGATCTCAGACTGCTGTGCTAGCAATCAGCAAGACTCTGTGGGCATAGGACCCTCCGAGCCAGGTGCGGGACACAATCTCCTAGTGTGCCATTTTCCAGGCCCGTTGGAAAAGCGCAGTATTAGGACGGAACTGACCCGATATTCCAGGTGCCGTCTGTTTCCCCTTTCTTTGACTAGGAAAGGGAACTCCCTGACCCCTTGCGCTTCCCGAGTGAGGCAATGCCTCGCCCTGCTTCGGCTCGCGCACAGTGCGCTTCACCGACTGTCCTGCACCCACTGTTAGGCACTCCCTAGTGAGATGAAACCGGTACCTCAAGCAGAAATGCAGAAATCACCCGTCTTCTGTGTCGCTGGGGCTGGGAGCTGGAGACTGGAGCTGTTCCTATTCGGCCATCTTGGCTCCACCCCGGTTGTATCATTTTAAAAATAAGGTTGTATCATGTGATTGTGAAAAATAAGATTAAAAAAAGAAACATCATAGGTAGTAAATATAATTAAGAAGTACTTGGAGTAAGTAATGGAAAGAGAATAAATAGAAAAAAATTCAAAGAAGAATCATTACTTCATGATGACTGACTGCATAGGAGTAAGGAAAAGTGAAAAAAACAATGGTTTCGAAACTTTTGAAACTAGGTAACAAACAAACTAGGAACTAATTTGGGGGACAGGGAGGGAACAACAAATTGTTGTTTTAAGGGGATAAGCAATAACATTTGTCATTCAAGAGATATCTGGAATTAGCTGAGTACAGGTAACAATAGAAGCAATGAGTAAGTTCTTCAAAGGAGAAAGTACAGGACTAACAAAAGCAGAAGTCCAAGGACTGAGTTTGTTATACGTAACATATTGAGGAAATTTAACTAAGGGATAGGAAGACAGAAGAAAAACCTGTATAGTGGAATGTTCCTATAATTAAGGAAGATTAGAGTTTTGAGAAAAAAATGACTGAGACTTCAAGGAAAATAAGGACTGAAAGAACACTGTAGTTGCTATTTGGAGATGACTAATGAACTTCTTTTTTCTTTTCTTTTTTTTATTATTATTATTATACTTTAAGTTTTAGGGTACATGTGCACAGTGTGCAGGTTTGTTACATATGTATACATGTGCCATGTTGGTGTGCTGCACCCATTAACTCGTCATTTAGCATTAGGTATATCTCCTAATGCTATCCCTCCCCCTCCCCTCACCCCACAACAGTCCCTGGAGTGTGATGTTCTTCTTCCTGTGTCCATGTGTTCTCATTGTTCAATTCCCATCTATGAGTGAGAACATGCGGTGTTTGGTTTTTTGTCCTTGCGATAGTTTACTGAGAATGATGATTTCCAGTTTCATAAGAGCACTTTCCAAAAAAAGGTAGCTAGGAGAAGGAAGGTAAGCAGGAAGAATATAGAGATACAAGTAAGTAGTTGTGGGATGTGCCTTTCAAACATCCAAAAGAGTTAATTTAGTCTATTTTAAAATAATCATTTTTAGAAATTTTATTTTTATACTGTTCAATACTGTGCTGGTTAGCCCACACCCTGAATATTACATTTAGTCCAATCATAGGATGTGGATAAACTAAATGCCTTCAGGAGAGAAAGACTTAAGTGTGCAGGAAGTTGCAGAATTCCCCTGGGAAGACAAATATGAGGAAACAATGAGAATTACTTTCAAATAGTGAAAGTTCATAAGGGATTAGAATATTTTGTATAGCCCCAAAGAAATGAGATCAGTGAATGGAATGTACAAAGTAACAAATTTTGTCTTAGTAATAAGGAGAAGTGGAGGCCCAAAGAGTTTAAGCAAGAGTTTAAGGCTCATTCAGTGAGAATGCCATAGAGGAGACTCTCAGGAAACAGCTGAGTAATTGGAATAAGTTATCTTTATGGTCCCTTCCAAATAGACTTCCTGAGAGTCTATAATTCTAGTTGTCAAATTCTTTGGACTAACTAGATGTCTTCCAAGGAACCTTTTCATACTGATATGCTATTCTTTGGAGACGTTTGATGAAAAAAGGAGAGAAACCAGACATTAGTCTCTGCCCAAAGTGTAAAATGTTTCATAAATGTTTCAGGCTACCCAACCACTGTAGGGACCAGCCCCACAGGGTCGGTGGGTCTCTCCCCGTGTGCAGAGACGAGGGAGTGTAGAAATAAAGACACAAGACAAAGAGATAAAAGAAAAGACAGCTGGGCCCGGGGGACCACTATCACCAATGCGCGGACACCGGTAGTGGCCTCGAATGTCTGGCTGCACTGTTATTTATTGGATACAAAGCAAAAGGGGCAGGGTAAAGAGTGTGAGTCATCTCCAATGATAGGTAAGGTCATGTGGGTCACGTGTTCACTGGACAGGGGGCCCTTCCCTGTCTGGCAGCCGAGGCACAGAGGGAGAGGAGACAGAGAGAAAGGCAGCTTACGCCATTATTTCTGCATATCAGAGACTTTTAGTACTTTCACTAATTTACTACTGCTATCTAGAAGGCTAAGCCAGGTGTACAGGATGGAACATGAAGGCGGACTAGGAGCATGACCACTGAAGCACAGCATCACAGGGAGACGGTTAGGCCTCCGGATAACTGCGGGTGAACCTGACTGATGTCAGGCCCTCCACAAGAGGTGGAGGAGTAGAGTCTTCTCTAAACTCCCCCAGGGAAAGAGAGACTCCCTTTCCCGGTCCACTAAGTAGCCGGTGTTTTTCCTTGACACTGAGGCTACCGCTAGACCTCGGTCTACCTGGCAATGGGCGTCTTCCCAGACACTGGCGTCACCACTAGACCAAGGAGCCCTTCTGGTGGCCCTGTCTGGGCATAACAGAAGGCTCGCACTCTTGTCTTCTGGTCACACCTCACTATGTCCCCTCAGCTCCTATCTCTGTATGGCCTGGTTTTTCCTAGGTTATGATTATAGAGCAAGGATTATTATAGTATTGGAATAAAGAGTAATTGCTGCAAACTAATGATTAATGATATATATAATCATATCTAAGATCTATATCTGGTGTAACTATTCTTGTTTTATATTTTATTATACTGGAACAGCTCGTGTCCTCGGTCTCTTGCCTCGGCACCTGGGTGGCTTGCCACCCACAAACCGCAACCTTAAAAGAGTATCTCCATAATTTCTAGCACAATCTAATCCACTGTATGGCTATCTAATGTGTTCTCACAGCCCTGCCACAGGTATGGAAGCCTATGTTAATTTTAGAAGTCACAGAACCCTCAGGTCTTTGATGAGCTGCATAGGTTTAGCAAAACTGAGTTGCCAGAGACAGAGAGAGAGTGAGAGGGAAGAGGATAGAAGACAGATATTAAACATGGATTTTAATATTGTAAGTTGCTTTTGTCATCTGTGGAAAATACACATTTAGAGATTTTACCAGCCTTCGTTGGCATATTTTTTACACACATTATGCTGTTATCAGGGAAAATTTTTGACCAGAAAGATTTTCACATAGTTAAAAGTATTAGATTTTCATCATTCTCATGTCATTTTTTCTATAGCCCCTCTGGTCCATCTGACAGCTAACTAGTAGGTTGTTTGTTTGTTTGTTTTTCCTCACTCTTCACCCAGGCTGGAGTGCAGTGGCATGATCTTGGCTCACTGCAACCTCCTCCTCCTGGGTTCAAGTGATTCTCATGCCTCAGCCTCCTGAGTAGCTGGGATTACAGGAGTGCACCACCAAGCCCAGCTAATTTGTGTATTTTTTAGTAGAGACGGGGTTTCACCATGTTGTCCAGGCTGGTCTCAAACTCCTGACCTCAGGTGATCCACCGCCTCAGCCTCCCAAAGTGCTGAGATTACAGGTGTGAGCCACTGTGCCCGGCCACTACTAGGTTTTAGAAGGGTATGACTAATGCAACTTCTCTCAGATTTCTGGTAAGAAGCAGGGACCTTGTCAAGGCAATTACTAAAAAACAGTAGATAGGCTTCAGCAACCCAGCTCAGCTGACTCCATATCTGTGTGTATGTCCCACTGAAGCAAGAATTCAGAAGAGATAGATCTATAGAAACCTCCCTGTATCTTCTCCATAACTTCTAACTTGGGGTCAAAACATTTGCACTCCCACTAGGTCTTTGAAGGCAAGTAAATCATACAATAGAATACTCCAACTATAAAAATTTTGTGGACCATTTTCTAAAGGCCACTGAAACACTGACAAATTTAAAGCAATTGTTAACCCTCTTGTAAAGATACAGATGTGGAAATCTTAAAGGACCCCAAAAAAAGGAAGGGAAAAAGGACAAGCTATCAAAATGACACCATGTTTAACAAAATGATGAAAATTTTAAGAAAACACATAAATATGTACTTCTAAGATAGTGGCAATATAAAAGTAGGAATGTGAAACTTACCTTAAGAAATCAATAGTAAATTTTGTTTTGCAAATAAACTAATACAAATGTCAAATGTCCTGTTCACAGAATGGAATGGAAGTCAACTGAATTAGTCATTTTTCATTTAGGAGCAGAACATAGGAAAGAAAAGCAGAAAAGTGAGTTTAGAGATAATGAAGCTGAGTGAGAAACACAAAATATTAGGAAACAAACAATTTATGTAAAATCAGTTAATGCGGCTATCCCAATTAAAGACTCCCTGAGTTAGTAGTGCATTAAAAATGCAATTTCCTGGCTGGGTGTGGTGGCTCACACTTTGGGAGGCCAAGGCGGGTAGATCATGAGGTCAGGAGTTCAAGATCAGCCTGGCCAACATGGGGAAACCCCGTCTCTACTAAAAATACAAAAATTAGCCAGGCGTGGCGGTACACAGCTGTAGTCCCAGCTATTCAGGAGGCTGAGGCAGGAGAATTGCTTGAACCCAGGAGGCAGAGGTTACGGTGAGCCGAGATCATGCCACTGCACTCCAGCCTGGGCGACAGAGTGAGACTCTGTCTCAAAAAATAAAAAGAAAAAAATGCAATTTCCCATTTTCCCCTAAATATCTCTCACCCTAGGTTATAACTGACATATCAAGGAAGTGAATACAGGGAACTGGGAAAGGGGACAAGATATAGAAGGAAAAAACAGGATCCAAAGGAATAAAAGAATAAGCTGAAAAATTGATCAAAATATTCAGTTTTATATTTGATGAGATTCCTTTACTCTCCCCCTTAAAAACAATCAGGAATAGAAAAAAACAACTAGTGTTCCTACACTCTACTTGAGAAGTTCCAATTGTGGTTTCGAAGAAATACAAGCCTGTAATCCTAGCATTTCAGGAATAAAGACACTCTTATCTATCATCATCCAGAAGCTTGAGCACTTGCCAAGACTGGGAAGTCAAACCTGAGATGCCACACTACAGATTATACACATTGTAAGCTAGGTCTCAATAAATTTTCTATTCAAATCTTTATTAAGTTTCTCTCTTCAAAAATTAAAAACTCACAGTGTTAATTTTCTATGAATCTCTCCACATCTTAATCTAGGTTTATATAAAAATATATGCAAATATGAGTATATGTAGGAATTTTTTTCTAAAAATGGGGTCAAACTATAAACATAATTCTGCAACTTGTCTTCTTCGCCTAACAATACATCATGGACAACACATCAATCTAACGTTTTAATAGCATAGCATCCAGTAGTGTGAATGAATTACTGCTTATTCAACCATTTCCTTAAAGATTGACATTTAGCTTGTTTCCAACCTTTTGCCTTTGGCTAAATGATTCTGCCATTGCCAAATAATACTGCAATAAACATCTCTATATGTGATCAGGATTTTATTTCTCTAGGACAGATTTCCAGAAGTAGAACTGCCAGATCAAAAGAAATGTGTATTTTAATATTAATAGATATTACCTAATTCCTTTTCCCCAAATTTGTAATAATTCACATTCCTATAGGAATATATGAGAGTCCTATCTTCCCCATACTTGCACTGGTGCTGGAAGCGGTAGCTATTTTTAATCTTTGTCTATTGAGAAAAGTGATATCTAACTGTTCCTTTAATTGTATTTTCCTGACTACTAGCGAGACTGAACATTTTTTCATAAGTTTAATGGTATTTTGAATTTTCTCACGTGATTTAATTGCTTTTCAAACTGGTGGTTTGCCCTTTGTCTTACCCAGTTTTATGTGTTTTTGCATATTAAGTTTTTATCTGCCATTTGTGTTGAAAATATGTTTTCCCAATCTACTCATTCTTTCTCTACATCCAATTCATCAACCTGTACCCTAAAATTATATCTTGAATCTGACTACTACACATCTCCTTCATCAAGAAGTCCAAGCCATCGTCATATCTCACCTGCATTGCTGTGCCTGCTTCCAAACTGAGCTTCTCCATCCCACTCCCCAGTCCCAACAGAATCGTGCTTTCAAAATGTAAATCAGATGAGGTCACTTCTCTACTCAAAACTCTCCAAAGACCAACCCCTATCAGTGTAAAAATTCCAAAGTTGTTTTTTGTTTCTTTGTTTGTTTGTTTGTTTGTTTGTTTGAGACAGGGTCTCGAGCTGTTGCCCAGGCTGGAGTGCACTGGCGTGATCACAGTTCCCTGCAACCTCAACCTCCCAGGCTCAAGCAATCCTTCCATTTGGCCTCCTGAGTAGTTAGGACTACAAATGCACGCCACCATGCCCGACTAATTTTTTATTTTTTAGGTTTGGTAGAGATGAGGTCTTATGTTGCCCAGGCTGGTCTCAAACTCCTGGGCTCAAGCAACCCTCCCACCTCAGCCTCCCAAAGTGCTGGGATTAGGCTGAGCCACCACGCCCAGCTTCACGAAAGTTCTTATCATGGCCTTCAAGGCCTTACAGTATCTAGCTTCTGGCTTCTCCTCTAGCCTCATCACCCACTCTCCATCTCCCTTCCACTGCTGCAGCCACACTGGCCTCCTCATTTCTCCTCATGCCTGCCAAGCATGTTCTTGCTTCAGAATCAGCCTGAACACTCCCCCTCAAACATATGCATTACTCAATTATTTTAAGAAATATGCTTAAATTTGACTACCCTAACTAAAACAGTACCCCCCATTCTCTATCTCTTTGCCCTGATGTATCTTTATTCCTAGCATTTATCACCTGACATCATATATTTATTTTTGTTTATTGACTTTCTACCCCACAAGAATGTAAACTCTAAGGGACTTTGTTCACTGCTGAATCTCCAGTGCTTAGAAAAGTGCCTCACACATAGTAGATGCTCACCAAAGATTTTTTAACTGAAATGAAGTAAATTAAACAAAGGTACATTTTACTATATAAAAATATATTTCATTTAGTCAAATGTGTCTGCCTTATGCTCGGTAACTTCTGGGCTTTCTAAAGGGTCTCTTTGGAATGCATATACACGATTAGTGAGAATGTAAGTTAGTTCAGCCACTGTGGAAAGTAGTTTGGATATTTCTCAAAGAACTAAAGGTAGAACTACCATTTGGCCCAGCAATATATACTTTGAGTATACATATATATATATATACTCAAAGAAAAATTATTCTACCAAAAAGACACGTGCATTCATATGTTCATTGCAGTGCCATTCACAATAGCAAAGACATGGAATCAACTTAGGTGCCCATCAGTAGTGGACTGGATAAAGAAATGTGGTACATATATACCATGGGATACTACTCAGCCATTAAATAGAATGAAATGTCCTTTGCAGCCACAAGGATGCAGCTGGAGGCCATTATCCTATGCTAATTAACACAGAAACAAAACCAAATACGGCATGTTCTCACAAGTGGGAGCTAAACATTGGGTACACATGAACATAAAGATGGGAACAATAGATACTGGAGACAAGAAGAGAGGGGAAGAAGGGAGGAGGATGAGGGTTGAAAATCTACCTATTGGCTACTATGCTCACTACCTGAGTGACAGGATCGTTCATATTCCAAACCTCAGCATTATACAATATACACAGGTAACAAACCTGCACATGTACTTGCTGAATCTGGAAGATGAAAAAATAAATAAATAAATAAATGGTCTCCTTGACTACTATGGTACACATATTTATATTCACTTAATTTTTTCTCTTTTACAATTTTTATTTTCTATTTCTCTTCTACAATTCAATATTTAATCCATTTTGTTTATGGTGTGAATGGAGGTTTCACTTTTTTTCCTTCTTGACAGATATCTAATTATGTCAGTAGCATTTGTAGAATCAACTATTCTTTTTCCCCTAAATCATGCATTCTCAACAGGGGCCACATTGCCCTCCAAGGGTCAAAAACGAGTTCTAGGTGGATCAAGAAATCCAGTGATTTATTGTGATTTTTTCTTTTCAGGTACATATCACAGATGTTCAGTATCCTAAGACTTTGCTGAAGTTGCTTATCAACTTATGTATAAAGTACATAAGCAGATATATAGACAATAAAATACACAAGCAGATATACAGTATATTGGTAATATTACAATTTTGTAAAGTGAGGCAATTAGGATAAAAATGTCATATCATACTGCTTTGATTATACAGGGTATATAGAAAATTTGAGTATCTATTAAGCATGGCTTATTCTGCTCTTTTTTCATTGTTTTCTTGGCTCTTTTGGAATATGTTCTGCCATACAAACTTTAATTTTACCTGACTCCCCTCGAAAAAAAATAGCATTCTGGCTGAAAATGAGTTAACTATTTGGAGATATTTGACATTATTGTTATTGTTGAAGTCACTTCACCCAGAAATGTTGTATGAGTCTTCATTGGTTTAGGTCTTCATATTGGTGCTTTCACAAGACTTTACAGTTGGTGCTTTCTCGAAAGTTTACAGAACTTCTTCATATTAGTTTTTGTTATATTTACTCCTAGGTACCTATAATGTTTTGTTGTCATTGTAAGTGTGATTTTTACATTTATTTTTTTAATTAATTTTAACAAGTGTAGAGAAAAGTAATTAATCTTTGTATTTATCTTGATTAATGTGACATCAGACTCTCATATTATTACTAATAGTTTTCTGGCCATTTCTTGAATTTTTTAGCATACTGTGTAAAGAGATACGATTTTGCTTTATACAATTTACATTTACGCATTTTTAGTATGTGTTCTGTGTATATAGAATCCAGATTTTTCCAGGAGGATAATTTCTTTTATTAACTTTAATGATATTCTTTCTTTCTTTTTTATTATTATACTTTAAGTTCTGGGATACATGTGCAGAACGTGCAGGTTTGTTACATAGGTATTCATATGCCATGGTGGTTTGCTGCACCCATCAATTTGTCATCTAGGTTTTAAGCCCCACATGCATTAGGTATTTGTCCTAATGCTCTCCCTCCTCTTGGCCCCCACACCCCGACAGGCCCCGGTGTGTGATATCCCCCTCCCTGTGTTCATGTGTTGTCATTGTTCAACTCCCGCTTATGAGCAAGAACATGCAGTGTTTAGTTTTCTCGTCCTGTGTTAGTTTGCTGAGAATGATGGTTTACAGCTTCATCCATGTCCCTGCAAAGAATATGAACTCATTCTTTTTTATGACTGCATAGTATTCCATGGTATATATGTGCCACATTTTCTTTATCCAGTCTATCATTGATGGGCATTTGGGTTGGTTCCAAGTCTTTGCTATTGTAAATAGTGCTGCAATAAACATATGTGTGCATGTGTCTTTATAGTAGAATGATTTATAATCCTTTGGGGGTATACCCAGTAATGGGATTGCTGGGTCAAAAGTATTGCTGGTTCTAGATCCTTGAGGAATCACCACACTCTCTTCCACAATGGTTGAACTAATTTACACTCCCATCAACAGTGTAAAAGTGTTCCTATTTCTCCACAGCCTCTACAGCATCTGTTGTTTCCTGACTTTTTAATGATTGCCATTCTAACTGGCGTAAGATGGAATCGCATTGCAGTTTTGATTTGCATTTCTCTAACAACCAGTGATAATGAGCTTTTTTCATATGTTTCTTGGACACATAAATGTCTTCTTTTGAGAAGTGTCTGTTGATATCCTTTGCCCACTTTTTGATGAGGTTGTTTTGTTTTCTTGTAAATTTGTTTATGTTCCTTGTAGGTTCTGGATATTAGACCTTTGTCAGATGAATAGATTGCAAAAATTTTCTCCCATTCTGTACATTCTGTAGGTTACCTGTTCACTCTGATGATAGTTTCTTTTGCTGCGCAGAAGCTCTAGTTTAATTAGATCCCATTTGTCAATTTTGGCTTGTGTTGCCATTGCTTTTGGTGTTTTAGTCATGAAGTCTTTTTTGCCCATGCCTATGTCCTGAATGGTATTGCCTAGGTTTTTTCCTAGGGTTTTTATGGTTTTCGGTTTCCTGTTTAAGTCTTTAATCAGTAATTTTGTATAAGGTATAAGGAAGGAGTCCAGTTTCAGTTTTCTGCATATGGCTAGCCAGTTTTCCCAACACCATTTATTAATTAGGGAATCCTTTCCTAATTAATCCTTTCCTAAAAACATTGCTTGTTTTTGTCAGGTTTTTCAAAGATCAGATGGTTGTAGACATGTGGTGTTATTTCTGAAGCCTCTGTTCTGTTCTATTGGTCTATATATCAGTTTTGGTACCAGTCCCATGCTCTTTTAGTTACTGTAGCCTTGTAGTATAGTTTGAAGTCAGGTAGCATGATGCCTCCAGCTTTGTTCTTTTTGCTTAGGACTGTTTTGGCTATACGGGCCCTTTTTTGTTTCCATATGAAATTTGAGGCTGGGCGCGGTGGCTCACGCTTGTAATCCCAGCACTTTGGAAAGGCCGAGGCGGGCAGATCACGAGGTCAGGAGATCGAGACCACGGTGAAACCCCATCTCTACTAAAAACACAAAAAATTAGCCAGGTGTGGTGGCAGGCGCCTGTAGTCCCAGCTACTCGGAGAGGCTGAGGCAGGAGAATGGCGTGAACCCAGGAGACGGAGCTTGCAGTGAGCCGAGATCGTGCCACTGCACTCCAGCCTGGGCAACAGAGCGAGACTCCGTCTCAAAAAAAAAAAAAAAGAAATTTGAAGTAGTTTTTTCTAATTCTGTGAAGAAAGTCAATGGTAGCCTGATGGGAATAGCATTCAATCTATAAATTACTTTGGGCCGTATGGCCATTTTCACAACACTGATTCTTCCTATCCATGAGCATGGAATGTTTTTCCATTTGTTTGTGTCCTCTCTTATTTCCTTGAGCAGTGGTGTGTAGTTCTCCTTGAAGAGGTCCTTCACATCCCTTGTAAGTTGTATTTCTAGGTATTTTATTCTCTTTGTAGCAATTGGGAGTTCACTCATGATTTGGCTCTGTTTGTCTATTATTGATGTATAGAATGCTTGTGATTTTTGCACATTAATTGTGTATCCTGAGACTTTGCTAAAGTTGCTTATCAGCTTAAGAAGTTTTGGGGCTGAGACGATGGGGTTTTCTTTTTTTTTTTTTTTTTTTTTTTTTGAGACGGAGTCTCGCTCTGTTGCCCAGGCTGGAGTGCAGTGGCGCGATCTCGGCTCACTGCAAGCTCCGCCTCCCGGGTTCACGCCATTCTTCTGCCTCAGCCTCTCCGAGTAGCTGGGACTACAGGCGCCCGCCACCACGCCCGGCTAATTTTTTTTGTATTTTTAGTAGAGACGGGGTTTCACCGTGGTCTCGATCTCCTGACCTCGTGATCCGCCCACCTCGGCCTCCCAAAGTGCTGGGATTACAAGCGTGAGCCACCGCGCCCGGCCCGGGTTTTCTAAATACACAATCATGTCATCTGCAAACAGAGACAATTTGACTTCCTCTCTTCCTATTTGAATACTCTTTATTGCTTTCTCTTGTTTGATTGCCCTGGTCAGAATTTCCAATACTATGTTGAACAGGAGTGGTAAGAGAGGGCATCTTTGTCTCGTGCCAGTTTTCAAAGGGAATGCTTCCAGCTTTTGCCCATTCAGTATGATATTAGCTATGGGTTTGTCATAAATAGCTCTTATTAGTTTGAGACATGTTTCATCAATACCTAGTTTATTGAGTGTTTTTAGCATGAAGGGGTATCAAATTTAATCAACAGCCTTTTCTGCATCTATTGAGACAATCGTGGTTTTTGTCATGGGTTCTGTTCATGTGATGGATTATGTTTATTGATTTGCGTATGTTGAACCAGCCTTGCATCCCAGGGATGAAGTCAACTTGATCATGGTGGATAAGCTTTTTGATGTGCTGCTGGATTCGGTTTGCATGTATTTTACTGAGGATTTTTGCATCAATCTTCATCAGAGATATTGGCCTGAAATTTTCCTTTTTTGTTGTTGTTGTGTCTCTGCCAGGTTTTGGTATCGGGACAATGCTGGGCTCATAAAATGAGTTAGGAAGGAGTCCCTCTTTTTTTATTGTTTGGAATAGTTTCAGAAGGAATGGTACCAGCTCCTCCTTGTACCTCTGGTAGAATTCGGCTGTGAATCCATCTGCTCCTGGGCTTTTTTGGGGGGTGGTAGGCTATTAATTACTCCCTCAATTTCAGAACTTGTTACTGGTCTATTCAGGGATTCAACTTCTTCCAGGTTTAGTCTTGGGAGAGTGTATGTGTCCAGGAATTTATCCATTTCTTCTAGATTTTCTAGTTTATTTGCGTAGAGGTGTTTATAGTATTCACTAATGGTAGTTTGTATGTCTGTGGGATCAGTGGTGATAACCCCTTTATCATTTTTTACTGTGTCTATTTGATTCTTGTCTCTTTTCTTCTTTGTTAGCCTGGCTAGCTGTCTATCTATTTTGTTAATCTTTTCAAAAAACCAGCTCCTGGATTCATTGATTTTTTTGAAGGGTTTTTTGTGTCTATATCTCTTTCAGTTCTGCTCTGATCTTAGTTATTTCATGTCTTCTGCTGGCTTTTGAATGTGTTTGCTCTTGCTTCTCTAGTTCTTTTAATTGTGATGTTAGGGTGTCGATTTTAGATCTTTCCCGTTTTCTGATGTGGGCATTTAGTGCTATAAATTTCCCTCTAAACACTGCTTTAGCTGTGTCTCAGAGATTCTGGTACATTGTGTCTTTGTTCTCATTGGTTTCAAAGAACTTATTTCTGCCTTAATTTCGTTATTTACCCAGTAGTCATTCAAGAGCAGATTGTTCAGTTTCCATGTAGCTGTGTGGTTTTGAGTGAATTTCTTAATCCTGAGTTCTACTTTGATTGCACTGTGGTCTGAGAGACTGTTACAATTTCCGTTCTTTTGCATTTGCTGAGGAGTGTTTTACTTCCAATTATGTGGTCAATTTTAGAATAAGTGCTAAATGGTGCTGAGAAGAATGTATATTCTGTTGACTTGGGGTATAGAGTTCTGTAGATGTCTATTAGGTCCACTTGGTCCAGAGCTGAGTTCAAGTCCTGAATATCCTTGTTAATTTTCTGTCTCATTGATCTGTCTAATATTGACAGTGGGGTGTTAAAGTCTCCCACTATTATTGTGTGGGAGTCTAAGTCTCTTTATAGGTCTCTAGGAACTTGCTTTATGAATCTGGGTGCTCCTGTATTGGGTGCTATATATTTAGGATAGTTAGCTCTTCTTGTTGTATTGATCCCTTTACCATTATGTGATGCCTTTCTTTGTCTTTTTGATCTTTGTTGGTTTAAAGTCTGTTTTATCAGAGACTAGGATTGCAACCCCTGCTTTTTTTTTTCTTTCCATTTGATTGGTAAATATTCTTCCATCCCTTTATTTTGAACCTGTGTGTGTCTTTGCACATGAGATGGGTCTCCTGAATACAGCACAGTGATGGGTCTTGACTCTTTATCCAATTTGCCAGTCTGTGTCTTTTAACTGGGGCATTTAGCCCATTTACATTTAAGGTTAATATTGGTATTTGTGAATTTGATCCTGTCCTCATGATGCTAGCTGGTTATTTTGCACATTAGTTGATGCAGTTTCTTCATAGTGTCATTGGTCTTTATATTTTGGTGTGTTTTTGCAGTGGCTGGTACTGGCTTTTCCCTTTCCATATTTAGTGCTTCCTTCAGGAGCTCTTTTAAGGTAGGCCTGGTGGTGACAAAATCCCTCAGCATTTGCTTGCCTGTAAAGGATTTTATTTCTCCTTCCCTTAAGAAGCTTAGTGTGGCTGGATATGAAATTCTGGGTTGAAAATTATTTTCTTTAAGAATGTTGAGTATTGGCCCCCACTCTTTTCTGGCTTACAGGGTTTCTGCAGAGAGAGCCAGCCACTGTTAGTCTGATGGGCTTCCCTTTATAGGTAACCTGACCTTTCTCTCTGGCTGCCCTTAACATTTTCACCTTCATTTCAACCTTGGAGAATCTGACGATTTTGTGTCTTGGGGTTGCTCTTCTCGAGGAATATCTTTGTGGTGGTCTCTGTATTTCCTGAATTTGAATGTTGGCCTGTCTTGCTAGGCTGGGGAAGTTTTCCTGGATAATATCCTGGAGCTTGTTTTCCAGTTTGGTTCCATTCTTCCTGTCATTTTCAGGTACACCGATCAATCATAGGTTTGGTCTTTCCACATAGTCCCATATTTCTTGGAGGCTTTGTTCATTCCTTTTCATTTTTTTCTCTAATCTTGTCTTCACACTTTATTTCATTAAATTGATCTTCAATTTCTGATATCCTTTCTTCTGCTTGATCAGTTTGGCTATGGATACTTGTGTACACTTCACAAAGTTCTTGTGCTGTGTTTTTCAGCTCCATCAGGTCATTTATGTTCTTCTCTAAACTGGTTATTCTAGTTAGCAGTTCCTGTAATCTTTTATCAAGGTTCTTAGTTTCCTTGCATTGGGTTTGAACATGCTCCTTTAGCTCAGATGAGTTTGTTATTACCCACTTCCTGAAGCCTACTTCTGTCAATTCGTCAAACTCATTCTCTGTCCAGTTTTGTGCCCTTGCTGGAGAGGCGTTGTAATCATTTGGAGAAGAAGAGGCATTCTGGTTTTTGGAATTTTCAACATTTTTGCGCTGGTTTTTCCTCATCTTTGTGGATTTATCTACCTTTGATCTTTGATGTTGATGACCTTGGATGCAGTTTTTGTGTGGGCATCCTTTTTGTTGATATTGATGTTATTGCTTTTTTTTTGAGACACAGTCTCTCTCTGTTGCCCAAGCTGGAGTGCAGCAGCATGATCTTGGCTCACTGCAACCTCCACCTTCCAGGTTCAAGTCATTCTCCCACCTCAGCCTCCCAAGTAGCTGGGACTACAGGTGCACACCACCATGCCCGGCTACTTTTGTATTTTTAGTAGAAACAGGGTTTCACCATATTGGCTAGGCTGGTCTCAAACTCCTGACCTCGTGATTTGCCCACCTTGGCCTCCCAAAGTTCTGGGATTACAGGCGTAAACCACCGTGCCCAGCTGATGTTATTGCTTTCTGTTTATTGGTTTTCCTTCTAACAGTCAGGACCCTCTTCTGCAGGTCTGCTGGAGTTTGCTGGAGGTCCACTACACAGCCTATTTGCCTGGGTATCACCAGTGGAGGCTGCAGAACAGCAAAGATTGCTGCCTGCTCCTTCCCCTGAAGCTTCATCTCAGAAGGCACCTGTCTGATGCCAGCCAGAGCTCTCCTGTATGAGGTGTCTGTCAACCACTGCTGGGAGGTGTCTCCCAGTTAGGAGGCATGGCGGTCAGGGACCCCTTGAGGAGGCAGTCTGTCCCTTAGCAGAGCTCGAGCACTGTGCTGGGAGATCGGCTGCTCTCTTCAGAGCTGGCAGACAGGAAAGTTTAAGTCTGCTGAAGCCGCTCCCACAGCCACCCCTTCCCCCAGGTGCTCTGTCCCAGGAAGATGGAAGTTTTATCTATAAGCCCCTGACTGGGGCTGCCTTTCTTTCAGAGATGCCCTGCCCAGTGAGGACGAATCTAGAGAGGCCATCTGGCCACAGTTGCTTTGCTGCACTGCAGTGAATTCCACACAGTCCGAACTTCCCGGTGGCTTCCTTAACACTGTGAGGGGAAAACCACCTACACAAGCCTCAGTAATGGCAGGCGCCCCTCCCCCCCACCAAGCTGGATTGTCCCAGGTCGACTTCAGACTGCTGTGCTGGCAGAGAGAATTTCAAGCCAGTGGTTATTAGCTTGCTGGGCGCCGTGGGAATGGGACCCACTGAGCAAGACCACTTGGCCCCCTCGTTTCAGCCCCCTTTCCAGGGGAGTGAATGGTTCTGTCTTGCCGGGGTTCCAGGTGCCACTGGCATATGAAAAACAAAACAAAACAAAACAAAACAAAAAACTGCAGCTAGCTCGGTGTCTACCCAAACAGCTGCCCAGTTTTGTGCTTGAAACCCAGCACCCTAGTGATGTAGGCACACAAGGGAATCTCCTGGTCTGTGGGTTGCAAAAACCATGGGAAAAGCACAGTATCTGGTCCAGATAGCACAGTCCCTGGTCTGAATAGCACAGTCCCTCACGGCTTCCCTTGGCTAGGGGAGGGAGGTCCCCAGCCCCTTGCACTTCCCAGGTGAAGCAACAACCCACCCTGCTTCTGCTCACCCTCCATGAGCTGCACCTACTTTCTAACCAGTCCCAATGAGATGAACCAGTTACCTCAGTTGGAAATGCAGAAATCACCCGCCTTCTGCACTGGTCTTACTGGGAGCTGCAGACCAAAGCTGTTCCTATTCGGCCATCTTTCCCAGGAACCTCCGATAGTCTTTATTTCAAATAATAATTTCTGATTTAAATTTTATTTTAAATAATAGCTTTTTGGTTAATATTTTCCTCTGCTTTGTCTTTCTCTATTATTTTACTTTTCAGATTCCAATACATCTTGTGAATAGAAAATAACTGGATCCTTTTTCCCTGTCTTAAAGTATAGGTCTTTTAAGTGGCAAGTTTAAACCGTTTATATTTATGATGATTACTGATTTATTCAGTTTTGTTTATGATACCTCACCTAGTGCTTTCCATATTGCATAGTTTTACAGTACTATTCCACTGTCTTTGCTAATGTTGTCTGATATTTTCATTCTGCTACATTTATGCACACCAAAATTAGTCATGGTAAAATTACTTTTATAGTCTGTGTTTTTCAGATATATTCATATGTTTACCAATATTGCTCACTATTTCTCTTTGTATCTTAATCCTTGCTTTGTGGTTTGATTTGTTTTTTGATTTTTAGTTTTTTTTTTTGTGAGACAGGGTCTCTCATTCTGTCACCCAAGATAGAGTGCAGTAGTGTGATCTCAGCTCACTGCAACCTCCACCTCCCGGGTTCAAGCAGTTCTCGCACCTCAGCCTCCTATCTGGGACTACAGATATGTGCCACCACGCCCAGCTAATTTTTCTATTTTTAATAGAAACAGGGTTTCACCATGTTGGCCAGGCTAGTCTCGAACTCCTGACCTCAAGTGATCCGCCCGCCTTGGCCTCCCAAAGTGCTGAGATTACCAGTGTCAGCCATCACACCCTGACTGTAATTTCATTTTTAAATGAGGATCTGTGAATAATAAACCCTTGGGCTTTTGCCAGAAAAATTAACTTCGCCTTCATTATAAAATAATAGTTTTGGTGAATAAGGAACTCAACGTATTTTCTCAGCTAATTGAAGATGTTATCCATTGCCTTTTGGCCTTTGTTTTTGCTCTTAAGAAGTCTGCTTAATACCTAGTTAGTTTGCAGGTTATTTTGTCTTTTTCTGTCTGGTAATATTTAGAATTTTGTCTTTGCCTTGGCGTTACACAGTTTCACTACTACATGTCCAGTCCATTTTCATTATTCCTGCTCTAGAAGTGCGCATCTTAAAACTTTAGAGTAATGTCTTTCATCAATTTTGAAAAATTCTTAAGCATTCTTTCTTTGAACTTTGCTTTTCCTCCATGCTTTCTATATTCTCTTTCTGGAATTCAAATGTATTTTGGATCTTCTCCTTCTAGTTTCTACTTCTGTTAACCTTGTTTTTATGTATTTTTAAGTCTGTCTGCAATGCAGTATAGACAACTTCCTCAGGTCTACCTTCCAATTCACTGACTTTCTCTTCAGTGTCTAATGTCCTGATTAGCCTATTGAGTTTTAGCCAATTACTAATATTTACTGTTTCTAAAAGTTCGATTTGCTTCTCCTAATATTTGTTCACAGTCTCATCTATGTGTATGTGTTATTATCACCCAAAGTTCATAGTTTAAGATTTATATTTTAAGATATCTTTATAGCAATGCCCCACTTCCCAGTACCAATTTTCTATATTAGTCTGTTCTCATATTGCTATAAAGAAATGCCTGAAACCTGGGTAATTTATAAAGAAAAGAGGTTTAATTGGCTCACAGTTCTGCAGGCTGTACGTGTTCTGGGAAGGCCTCAGGAAACTTACAATCATGGTGGAAGGTGAAGGGGAATCAGGCAATATCTTACATGGCTGGAGCAGGAGGGAGAGAGAAGGGGGAGGTGCTGCACACTTTTAAACAACCAGATCTCGTGAGAACCCACTTTCATAAGAACGGCAAAGGGGAACTCCACCCCCTTGATCCAATCACCTCCCACCAGGCCCCTCCTCCGACATTGGGGATTAAAATTTGACATAAGATTTCGGCAGGGACACAAATCCAAACCATATCAGGGCCTATGCCCATAAAATCAGCAGGAAGCAGTTACAGAAGATGGACATCCACCCTTCTTCAGCCCCCTTAAGATTAAGGAGGAGTATCTAATATCTGAGGGGGGAATGAAGTAGGAGACTGGCAGGACTTATTTCCTGGTACTGAGAGGATAAGTGAAAAAAAACAGCAGAAACTAGCAGATGGTAACAAAAGCAATCCCTAGTTGCCCTCACTACTCATTAGTATAAGACACCAGCACCATGACAGTTTTCAAATGCCATGGTAAGGACCCAGAAGTTATTGCCCCTTCCCATAACAATGACCGAGAAGTTACCACCCCTTTCCTAGAAAGCTTTAAAAAAACTACTTCCCAATTTGCATTAACCCACCGCTGATTGGCATATGATTGAAAGTGGGTATAAGTGGGTATAGAGTTGCCAATAGTCCATTCATTGCCAACTTGGCACATTATCTATGAGTTAGCCCTGCTCTGCAAGGAGCAGTAAAGTTCAATAAAAGATTGCTATCTAAAACCACTGGCTTGTCCTTGAATTCATTCCTGGGCAAAGTCAAGAACTTTTCTGGGCTAAACTCTAATTTTGGGACATGTCTGTCCTGCTTCAAATGGATAAAGAAAATGTGATACATATACAGCGGAATACTATTCAGCTTTTAAAAAACAAGGAAATCCTGTCATTTGTGACAACATGGATGAACATGGAGGACATTATGTTAAGTGAAATGTAAGTCACAGAAAGATAAATACCACATGATCTCACTTATATGTGGAATCTTAAAAAGTTGAACGAAGAAGCAGAGAGTAGAATGGTGGTTACCAGGTACTGGGAGCAGGGAAATGGAGGACAGAAAATGGGGGAATTGGGGAGTTGTTTGTCAAAGGATACAAAATTTAGTTTCATAGAAGAAATAAGGAAGTCAGAATATCTATTTTATAACATGGCGACTATAAAAACAACGTTATTGTATTCTCGAAAAATCACTGAGTAGATTTTAAGTGTTCTCATCATAAAAAAGGATAAGTATATGAGCTAATATGTTAATTAGCATGATTTAGCATTCTGTGATGTATACATATTTCAAGACATCATGTTATACATGATAATTGTATACAATTTTTATTTGTCAGTTTAAATAAATAAATTTTAAAATAAAGTACTCACATCAGGGATATATTTGTATTTGCTAAGGTAACAACAATAACAATTTAAAATGCATAATACAAAACTAACAAAGGCTGATCATAGCATAATTTATAAAAATCATTCCAAAAGGAGGCCAAGAGGCCAGATGCAGTGGCTTATGCCTATAATCCTAGCACTTTGGGAGGCAGACGCGAGTAGATTCCTTGAGCCCAGGAGTTCAAGGCCAGCCAAAGCAACATGGCAAAACCCCATCTCTACAAAAAATACAAAAATTAGCTGAGCATGGTGGTGTGCACCTGTAGCCCCAGCTACTCAGGAGGCTGAGGTGGCAGGATGACTTGAGCCTGGGAGGTGGAGGTTGCAAGAGAGACCACACCACTGCACTCCAGCCTGGGCAACAAAGCCAGATGCTGTCTCAATAAATAAATAGGAGGCCAAAAACATAAGAAAACATATAATACAAAATAGGTGAAAAAAATAGAAAACAAGCAATAAAATAATCTTAGACCCATATATATCAATCAATAATTCCATTAATTATAAATGGACTAAATGGTCACATTTTATTTGTTTTAAGATTTTATTTATTTCCATAGGTTTTAGGGGGACAGGTGGTATTTGGTTACACTAGTAAGTTCTTTAGTGGTGATTTGTGAGATTTTGATGCACCCATCACCCAAGAAGTACAGTGAACTTAATTTGTAGTCTTTTATCCCTCACTCCCTTCCCACCTTTTCCCACTGAGTCCCCAATGTCATTCTTATGGCTTTGCATCCTCATAGTTTAGCTCCCACTTATGGGAACATATGATGTTTGGTTTTCCATTCCTGAGTTACTTCACTTAGAATAGTCTCCAATCCCATCCAGATTGCTGCAAATGCCATTAATTCATTCCTTTTTATGGCTGAATAGTATTCCACCATATATATATGTCACAGTTTCCTTGTCTACTCATTGACTGATGGGTATTTGGGTTGGCTCCACATTTTTGCAGTTGTGACTTGTGCTGCTATAAACGTGCATGTGCAAGTATCTTTTCTGTATAATGACTTCTTTTGCTCCGGGTAGATACCCACTAGTGGCATTGCTCAATCGAATGGTAGTTCTACTTCTAGTTCTTTAAGGAATCTCCAAACTGTTTTCTATAGTGGTTGTACTAGTTTACATTCCCACCAGCAGTGTAAAAGTGTTCCCTGTTCACTGCATCTATGCCAACATCTATTATTTTCCGATTTTTTTTAAAAGAACATGAAACTTTATTAAGAACATCTTATACTGTCATCAGATACAGCCAAAGAAAAACGGGTAAACAAACAGGGAAAGTTCATCTTCCCATGTGCTATTGCCACCTCAGAACAGACTCCTGTGTAGATGGCTGGAACAACAGTTGGCAACAAATGCTCTGTATAAATAATTCATTAAGTAACACGTTTCCTTTCCATACAGAGAAGAATTGGGCTTACATTTAAAGCTTTGATACAGTGCAACAACTATGAAACAAGACTACATCTTTAGGAGCTATTTCTTAATAGAATACAAAGCAGTTTAGTAGCTGTATGTTATTTCAGATAGTGTAATTTTTTTAATGAAAAATTCAGAAAGGACATTCTAACTTTCCCAATTAATTTGTACTGTTGAGTTTTTTCTCTCTAAAGATTTCTCAGAATCAGTTCAGTAACTATACTTTAAAAAGATGAGTTGCTTATCTACAGTGATAATTGACAACTTAGTTTTGCGACTTTGCAAATCAAGATGCCTGGGTCATCCCCACTTTTGCCGATTCTGAAAGATTTCTTTAGAAAAACCCTGATTCAGAGAAACAGGAGCAAGGTGTTATCGCATTGTGGTTTTGATTTGCATTTCCCTGATCCTTAGTGATGCTGAGCATTTCTTCATATGTTTGTTGGCCATTTGTATATCTTCTTTTGAGAATTGTCTCTTCATGTCCTTAGCTCACTTTTTGATGAGATTGTTTCTTTCTTTCTTGATAATTTGCTTGAGTTTGTTGTAGATTCTGGATATTAGTCCTTTGTCAGATGTATAGATTGTGAAGATTTTCTCCCACTCTGTGGGTTGTCTGTTTATTCTGCTGACTATTCTCTTTGCCGTGCAAAAGCTCTTTAGTTTAATTAAGTCCCAGCTATTTATCTTTGTTTTTATTGCATTTGCTTTGGGTTCTTGGTCATGAAATCCTTGCCTAAGCCAATGTCTACAAGGGTTTTTCCAATGTTACCTTCTAGAATTTTTATAGTTTCAGGTCTTAGATTTAAGTCCTTGGTCCTTCTTGAGTTGATTTTTGTATAATGTGAGAGATGAGGATCCAGTTTCATTATCCTACACGTGGCTTGCCAATTATCCTAGCACCATTTGTTGAATAGGGTGTCCTTTACCCACTTTTACTTTATGTTTTTGTTTGCTTTGTCAAAGATCAGCTGGCTGTAAGTATTTGGGTTTATTTCTGGGTTCTCTATTCTGTTCCATTGGTCTATGTCCCTATTTTTATACCAGTACCATCCTGTTTTGGTGACTATGGCCTTATAGTATAGTTTGAAATCAGGTAATGTGATGCCTCCAGATTTGTTCTTTTCGCTTAGCCTTGCTTTGGCTATTTGGGCTCTTCTTTGGTTCCATATGAATTTTAGGATTGTTTTTTCTAGTTCTGTGAAGAATGATGCTGGTATTTTGATGGGAATTGCATTAAATTTGTAGATTGCTTTTGGGAGTATGGTCATTTTCACAATATTGATTCTACCCATCCATGAGCATGGGGTGTGTTTCCATTTGTTTGTGTCATCTATGATTGTTTTCAGCAGTGTTTTGTAGTTTTCCTTGTAGAGGTCTTTCACCTCCTTGGTTAGGTATATTCCTAAGTTTTTTTGGTTGTGTGATTTGTTTGTTTGTTGCAGCTATTGTAAAAAGTGGTTGAGTTCTTGATTTGATTCTCAGCTTGGTCACTGCTGCTGTACAGGAGAGCTACTGATTTGTGTACATTATTTTTGTATCCAGAAAATTTGCTGAATTATTTTATCAGTTCTAGGAGCTTCTTGGAGGAGTCTTCTGGGTTTTCTAGGTATACAATCATATCATCAGCAAATAGTGACAGTATGACTTTCTCTTTACCGATTTGGATGCCTTTATTTCTTTCTCTTGTCTGATTGCTCTGGCTAGGACTTCCAGTACTATGCTGAAGTGGCGAAAGTGGGCATCCTTGTCTTGTTCTGATTCTCAGAGGGAATGCTTTCAACTTTTCCCCATTCAGTATTATGTTGGCTGTGTGTTTATCATACATGGTTTTTATTACATTGAGGTATGTCCCTTGTAGGCTGATTTTGCTGAGAGTTTTAATCACAAAAGGATGCTGCATTTTGTCGAATGCTTTTTCTGTGTCTATTGAGATGATCATGTGATTTTTGTTTTTAATTCTGTTTATGTGGTGTATTACATTTATTGACATGCATATGTTAGACCATCCCTGCATCCCTGCTGTGAAACCCACTTGATCATGGTGGATTATCTTTTCGATATGTTGTTGGATTTGGTTAGCTGGTATCTTGTTAAGGATTTTTGCATCTATGTTCATCAGGGATATTGGTCTGTAGTTTTTTTTGTTGTTGTTGTTATGTTCTTTTGTTCTTTCCTGGCTTTGGTACTAGGATGATACTGGCTTCATAAAATGATTTAGGGAGGATTCCTTCTTTCTCTATCTTGTGGAATAGTGTCAGTAGGATTGGTACCAATTCTTCTTTGAATGTCTGGTAGAATTCAGTTGTGAATCCATCTGGCCCTGGACTTTTTTTTTTTTTTTTTTTGAGACGGAGTCCCGCTGTCACCCAGGCTGGAGTGCAGTGGCACAATCTCGGCCCACTGCAAGCTCCGCCTCTCGGGTTTACGCCATTCTCCTGCCTCAGCCTCTCCAAGTAGCTGGGACTACAGGCGCCCGCCACCACACCCGGCTAATTTTTTGTATTTTTTAGTAGAGACGGGGTTTCACCGTGGTCTCGATCTCCTGACCTCGTGATCCGCCCGCCTCAGCCTCCCAATGTGCTGGGATTACAAGCGTGAGCTACCGCGCCCGGCTGTAATTTTTTTATTACCATTTCAATCTTGCTGCTTGTTATTGGTCTGTTCGGCGTATCTAATTCTTCCTGATTTAAGTTAGGAGGGTTTTCTCCTCCCAGGAATGTATCAATCTCCTCTAGGTTTTCTAGTTTATGCATATAAAGGTGTTCATAGTAGCTTCATATGATCTTTTGTATTTCTGTGGTGTCAGTTGTAATATCTCCCATTTCATTTCTACTTGAGCTTCTTTGGATTTTCTCTCTCCTTGGTTAATCTTGCCAATGGTCTATCGAGTTTATTTATCTTTTCAAAGAACCAGCTTTTTGTTTCACTTCTGTATTTTTTTGTTTCAATTTCATTTAGTTCTGCTCTGATCTGGGTTATTTCCTTTCTTCTGCTGGCTTTGGGCTTGGTTCTTGTTTCTCTAGTTCCTTGAGGTGTGACCTTATTGTCTATTTGTGCTCTTTCAGACTTTCTGATGTAGGCATATAGGGCTAAGAACTTTCCTCTTAGCACCGCCTTTGCTGTATCCCAGAGGTTTTAGTAGGTCATGTCACTACTGTTATTCAGCTTGAATAATTTTTTTAATTTTCATCTTGATTTCATTGTTGACCCAATGATCATTCAGGAGCAGGTTATTTAATTTCCATGTATTTGCGTGGTTTTAAACATTCCTTTTGGAGCTGATTTCCAGTTTTATTTCACTGTGGTCTGAGAGAGTGCTTAACATAATTTCAGTTTTCTTAAATTTATTGAGACTTGTTTTGTGGCCTATAATGTGGTCTATCCTGGAGAAAGTTCCATGTGCTGAAGAATTGAACGTATATTCTGCAGTTGTTGGGTAAAATGTTCTGTATATATCTGTTAAGTCTATTTGTTCCAGGGCAGAGTTTAAATTCATTGTTTTTTTGTTGGCTTTCTGTCTTAATGACCTGTCTAGTGCTGTCAGTGGCGTATTAAAGTCCCCCACTAGTATTGTGTTACTGTATATATCATTTATTAGGTCTAGTAGTAATTGTTTTATAAATTTGGGAGCTCCAGTGTTAGGTGCATATATATTTAGGATTGTGATATTTTCCTGTTGGACAAGAAATGCCACATTTTAAAAACAAAAATTATCAAACTGGATTAAATGGCAATATAAATGTCAATTGATAGGACAGTTAATACTATACTCAACAATGTAATAAAGAGTAAGAAAGGGCTGGGCATGGTGGCTCATGCCTGTAGTCCCAGCACTTTGGGAGGCCCGAGGCAGGTGGATCACCTGAGATAAGGAGTTCAGACCAGTCTGGCCAATATGGTAAAACCCCCTCTCAACTAAAAATACAAAAAAATTAGCTGGGTCTGGTGGCGGGCACCTGTAATCCCAGCTACTTCGGGAGGCTGAGGCAGGAGAATCGCTTGAACTCAGGAGGCAGAGGTTGCAGTGAGTCGAAGTCATGCCATTGCACCCCAGCCTGGGCGACAAGAGCGAAACTCTGTCTCAAAAAAAAAAAAAAAGGAAGAAAGAACTCAAACTTATATGTAGTGATCATGACAATAAGGAATTTTGTCTGTGTGAGCTCTGAAAATTTTATAAAGTTTTTAAATATGGAGTTCATGCTCAGTGATTGAGTTATTTAATGTCAAATGATATCTAAGCATTTATCATTTCATTAATCAAGTACACAATATGTATTTAAGGAATTATGATAAAGTAAACCAATCTTCTACCCATATCACTGTACCTATTTGATTCATCAAAATTTGTCCTCCCTAAATTCCATGTTCTGAAATGTGTTTAGAAATAAATAGTAAGGCATGGTGCCACGCACCTGTAATTCCAGCTACTCAAGAGGCAAGGCAGGAGGATCACTTGAGCCTGGGAGTTTGAAGCCAGCCTAGGCAATATAGTAAGACCTTGTCTCAAAAATTAATTAATTAATTAATTAATAATAACAAGTGGTAGCCTTGCTCTTGGTCAAAACATTGACTTTGGGCTGGGCGTGGTGGCTCATGCCTGTAATCCTTGCATTTTGGAAGGTCGAGATGGGCAGATCACGAGGTCAAGAGATCAAGATCATCCTGGCTAACATAGTAAAACCTCGTCTCTACTAAACATACAAAAAAATTAGCCAGGCATGGTGGCGGGGGTCTTTGGTCCCAGCTACTCAGGAGGCTGAGGCAGGAGAATGGCATGAACCCGGGAGGTTGAGCTTGCAGTGAGCTGAGATCACACCACTGCACTCTAGCCTGGACGACAGAGTGAGACTCCGTCTCAAAAAAAAAAAAAAAAAAAAATTTTGGCAGGGCACAGTGTCTCACGCCTGTAATCCCAGCACTTTGGGAGGCCAAGGTGGGCAGATCACAAGATCAGGAGTTCAAGACCAGCCTGGCCAACATGGTGAAACCCCATCTCTACTAAAAATACAAAAATTAGCCGGGTGTGGTGGTGCATGCCTGCAATCCCAGCTACTTGGGAGGCTGAGGCAGAAGAATTGTTTGAACCCAGGAGGCAGAGGTTGCAGTGAGCCGAGACCACGCCATTGCACTCTAGCCTGGGCGACACAGCAAGACTCCATCTTAGGGGAAAAAAAAAAAAGATTGGCTTTGGTTTATTATTTGATTGTGTTTTTTCCATTAGTACATTACTTATCTATTTATCATTTATTGGATACAAAAGTTTCTGGAACTGAGTTCCTCACAATTGTTCCTCATAATTGTTTGGATGTAGTCCATTCCAAATAATAACTATCTATTTAAGTCTAGTATGTCTATTTTTTTAAAAAAAGAAAACACCCCTGAATAGCAAAATGACTAAAGAAAAATAATAAAATTATCTAAGATTAGTCATAGATTTTTATCAGCTAAAAACAGAAGGAATTTCCAAACCAACGAAGAGTAAACAAAGGCAAAAATAAAATAGAATAGAAAATGAGATGAAAAAAGAAGAAAAATTATAGCAGCCAAGTTTAATGAGGTGCTTTGCCAATCTCTGAAATGTGTCTGTCCAGTCTAAGAAAAGTTGAAAAGAAAAAAATGGGCCTGACGCGGTGGCTCACGCCTGGAATCCCAGCACTTTGGGAGGCCAAGGCAGGCAGATCACGAGATCAGGAGATGGAGACCATCCTGACTAACACGGTGAAACCCCATCTCTACTAAAAATACCAAAAAAAATTAGCCAGGCATGGTGGCGGGCGCCTGTAGTCCCAGCTACATGAGAGGCTGAGGCAGGAGAATGGCGTGAGCCTGGGAGGTGGAGCTTTTAGTGAGCTGAGACCATGCCACTGCACTCCAGCCTGGGTGACAGAGCAAGACTCTGTCTCAAAAAAAAAAAAAAAAAAAAGAAATCAGATGCATATCAGTGAACTTTACACCTTTCAGATCTATTCAATGGTGGACTGAACAGCTGTGGAAAGGAACATCTTCTTTATCATATTGTTGTTTCATAGGGTATCATATCATATCATACCCTATGGTCCAGTAGCAATTCTGATGAAACCACACTGCTTTGTAACTTATGGACATTTTCATACACTAAATAAGAAAAATTACGTTAAAACTAACCACCATCCAATCACTTTTGACTAGGTGTTAAAAGGACTCACATTCTACCTTTTGCCAGCGCATCTGACAAATTCCTACTTATTTGCGATTCAGCTCAAATGTCATCTCATTTGTAAAGTCTTCCTAAACACCTACTAAGGGAGACTGCCCTCCACACAGTTCCCAAACCACTTTTATAAACCTCAATTATTCTCTGTTTATACGTTTACCCCCTTTACTAGATTCTGTGCACCTGGAGGTGAGAAACCAGATGCTTTTCATCTTCGTTTCTCCAGAGTTAAGCTTAGCTGGTTCATGAAAATCATTCAAAAATTACTGAGAGAATCTCAGTCTTAAGAGGAAAAAAGTAAACAACTATCACATACAGTAACAAACAGCTTAGGAACAAAATATTACAGGAGGAATGATAATTTCACCCTAATAGAGTGCTGGGATACTTCACAAAAAGATGATATTTGATCTGCTTTGAAGAAGTCATAAGTTAGATGAAGCAAATAAAAGTGGATTTTAAAAGGTGAAATCAAGTCCATTCCAAGGAGTGAATATGAGCCAATGCTCAGAGGTAGGACAGCATGAAGGGTCTAACGAGAGTGAGTGGACAGGCCTTGCTGGACTGTAAGTGAAAAGTTGTATCAGAAATGATATCAGAAAAGTAGATTGGGGCCCAATTGAGAAGTCCCTTGAACGCGGTAGTAAATACAGCTTTTATTATTTATCTTACAGACAATGTGGAGCCATTGGTTTTAAAGAAGAGCATCAAAATTAAATTTCTTCTTTCAAAATTTTATTCTCCCCAGATTAATGAATATTATTCAAGTTATAGCTTCAGTTTCACCAAAGGTCATGTCTCAATCCTTCTCCTCTACAGGAAAGCAATTCTAAAAAAATGGAAAAGAAAAACTTAAGATAAAACTGGTTTTGGTAGGACTACCCTCAGGCAGGACAGCACAGGATACAAGAATCAAATGATTGGCAATAAAAGACTTATTTAAGATTAAAACTGTACTGATCATCAGACAAGTGACTAGATCTGATTTGTTCAAATTAGGGTTTGTAATACAAAGCAAGGTATGGTCATTTAAAAACAGACAATACTAAAAAATTTAAAAAAAAAAGAGGGAAATGAAAATTACTATAACCATCCTCATCCCTTGAAATGACTCTGCTATTAACATTTAAGTTAAATCATTAACTTTCTTCAAAGCCTGAGTATACATACAGATAGATACTTCATTTTTCCAAGTAGATTTCAAACTTACATACCTTCATCTTTTCACTCAATATACCATTAAAATTTTTCCATAATATGTATCTATATAATAATTAATCACTGCATAATTTATTTAAACACTCCCCTGTAAGTGGACTTTATCTTTTTATTTAAACCAACGCTACAGTAAATGTATGTCTCTTTACACATTTATCTAAATTTTTCCTGAAGTTAAATTTCCAAAAAAGTAATTTGTGAATCAAAAGGTATCTGGTGCAGCAGCTGTAGAGACAGGGCGCAGAACCTCTGCCCTGCAAAGAAGAAACAAGGCAGTTTCTTCTCTATCCCAACTAAAGAATGTGGGGCTGGTAAAATTACAGAGAAAACAGAAAGGAATATTCTGAATCTGTGTATGAAATTCTTGTGAGCAGTACATGTAAGAAACTGATCAGAGGCCGGGTGTGGTGGCACATACCTGTAGTCCCCGCTACTTGGGAGGCTGAGGCATGAGAATCACTTGAACCCAGAAGGTGGAGGTTGCAGTGAGACAGTATAGCGCCATTGTACTCCAACCTGGGCAACAGACTTTTGCACTCAGTCTCTGAATAAATAAATAGGCCAGGCACGGTGGCTCACGCCTGTAATCTCAGCACTTTGGGAGGCCAAGGCAGGCGGATCACGAGGTCAGGAGATCGAGACCATCCTGGCTAACATTGTGAAACCCTGTCTCTACTAAAAATACAAAAATTAGCCGGGTGTGGTGGCGTGCGCTTATAGTCTCAGCTACTCAGGATGCTGAGGAAGCAGAATCACTTGAACCCAGGAGGCAGAGGTTGCAGTGAGTCAAGATCGCACCACTGCACTCCAGCTGGGGTGACAGAGAAAGACTCTGTCTCAAAAATAAATAAATAAATAAATAAATAATTTTTTAAAAACCTGATCAGAAATGACATCTACAAAACCTGAGAGCTTAACAGTGATGTGAAACATCACCAGGCTTCAGATTGACCTCTAAGTAGCACACAGGTAGGGTAAGCCAGAATAGCACTATAAAGACTTTGAACACTAAATTGATATTTGCATCATGGCGCATAAACATAGGTCAAGACACGTGTTCTGAACCTAAACAAGTTGACTGCCTACTAGAACAGAAATGTTAAATAGAAACCAGGCCTCAATGCACCATATTCAAACTGCCCAACATATAAACAAAAAATCACTTGTCATTATCAAGAACCACAAAAATCTAAATAAGAAAATTCGAAGTGTCAACACCAAGATGACACAGGTATTGCAATTATCTCACAAGCATTTCACAGCAGCTATCATAAAAAATGTTCCAACAAGCAATTATGAATAACTTTGAAATTATTTTTAATAGAACATCTTAGCAACAAATATAAAATATAAGAAAGAAGAAAATGGAAATTTTACAGCTGAAAATAAAATAACCAAAATGAAAACTCACTGGATGGATTCAATAACAGAACGAAGATGACAAAAGAATCAGTGAAGTCAAAGAGCAATTGAAATTTTCCAGCCTGAACTGAGAGGAAAATACACTGAAAGAAAAAATGAACAGGAGAGATTCAAGATGGCCAAATAGGAACAGCACCAGTCTGCAGCTCCCAGTGAGATGCAGGCAGAAGGTGGGTGATTTCTGCATTTCCAACTGAGGCACCCAGTTCATTTCACTGGGACTGGTTGGACAGTGGGTGCAGCCCATGGAGGGCAAGCCGAAGCAGGGTGGGGCATCACCTCACCTAGGAAGTGCAAGGGGTCGGTGAATTTTCCCCCATACCCAAGAGATGCCATGAGGGTCTGAGCCTGAGGAACTCCAGCACAGATACTGTGCTTGTCCCACAGTCTTCGCAACCTGCAAACCAGGAGATTCCGTCCAGTGACTACCCCACCAGGGCCCTAGGTTTCAAGCACAAAACTTGGCGGCCAACTGGGCAGACACTGAACTAGCTGTAGGAGCTTTTTTTTTTTTTCCATACCCCAGTGGCGCCTGGAACACCAGCAAGACAGAACCGTTCACTCCCCTGGAAAGGGGCTGAAGCCAGGGAGCCAAGTGTTCTGGCTTTGCCAGTCCCACCCCCATGGAGCCCAGGAAAGTAAGATCCACTGGCTTGAAATTCTCACTGCCAGCACAGCAGCAATCTGAGATCCACCGGGGACGGTTTAGCTTGGTGGTGGAAGAGGCATCCGCCATTGCTGAGACTTGAGTAGGCAGTTTTATGACCACCACATAAACAAAGCTGCTGGGAAGTTCGAACTGGGCAGAGCCCACTGCAGCTCAGCAAGGCTGCTGTGGCCAGACTGCCAGATTGCTCCTCTCTGGACAGGGCATCTCTGTAAAAAAAGGCAGCAGCCCCAGTTAGGGGCTTACAGCATACTTAAACGTCTCTGCCTGATGGCTCTGAAGACAGCGGTGGACCTCCCAGTACAGCATTTGAGCTCTGCTAAGGGTCAGTCTGCCTCCTCAAGTGGGCCCCTGACCCCCTTGTATACTGACTGGGAGACGCCTCCTAGTTGGGACCTACAGACACCTGATACAGGAGAGCTCTGGCTGGCATCTGGCAGGTGCCCCACTGGGTCGAAGCTTCCAGAGGAAAGAACAGGCAGCAATCTTTGCTGCTCTGCAGCCTCCGCTGGTGATACCCAGGCAAATAGCATCAGGAGTAGACCTCCAGCAAACTCCAGCAGACTGGAACCAAAGGGGCCTGTTAGAAGGAAAAGAAACAAACAGAAAGGATTAGCACGTCCACTCAAAGACCCCACCCAAAGGTCACCAACATCAAAGACCAAAGGCAGATAAATCCACAAAGATGGGGAAAAATTAGTGTAGGAAGTCTGAAAATTCCAACTAGAATGCCTCTCTTCCTCCAAAGGATCACAACTCCTAGCCAGCAAGGGAACAAAACTGGACAGAGAATGAGTTTGACGAACTGACAGAAGTAGACTTCAGAAGGTGGGTAATAACAAACAGCTCCAAGCTCAAGAAGCATGTTCTAACCCAATGCAAGGAAGCTAAAAACCTTAAAAAAAAGATTAGTCAAATTGTTAACTAGAATAACCAATGTAGAGAAGAACATAAATGACCTGATGGAGCTGAAAAACACAGCACGAGAACTTCATGAAGAATACACAAGTATCAATAGCCAAATTGATGAAGCAGAAGAAAGGATATCAGTGATTGAAGATCAACTTAATGAAATAAAGAGAGAAGACAAGATTAGAGAAAAAAGAATAAAAAGGAATGAAGAAAGCCTCCAAGAAATATGGGATTTGCTGGGCATGGTGGCCCACGCCTTTGGGAGGCCGAGGTGGGCGGATCACGAGGTCAGGAGATCAAGACCATCCCGGCTAACATGGTGAAACCCTGTCTCTACTAAAAATACAAAAAATTAGCTGGGCATGGTGGCAGGCGCCTGTACTCCCAGCTACTCGGGAGGCTGAGGCAGGAGAATGGCGTGAACCCAGAAGGTGGAGCTTGCAGTTGGAGCCAAGAACACGCCACTGCACTCCAGCCTGGGCAACAGAGCAAGACTCCATCTCAAAAAAAAAAAAAAAAAAAAAAAAAAAAGAGAAATATCGGACTATGTGAAAAGACCAAATCTACGTCTGATTGGTGTACCTGAAAGTGACAGGGAGAATGGAACCAAGTTGGAAAACACTCTTCAGGATATTATCTAGGAGAACTTCTCCAACCTAGCAACACAGGCCAACATTCAAATTCAGGAAATACAGAGAATAACACAAAGATAATCCTTAAGAAGAGCAACCCCAAGACATATAATCATCAGATTCACCAAGGTTGAAATGAAGGAGAAAATGCTAAGGGCTGCCAGAGAGAAAGGTTGGATTACCCACAAAGGGAAGCCCATCAGACTAACAGCGGATCTCTCTGCAGAAACCCTACAAGACAAAAGACAGTGGGGGCCGATATTCAATGTTCTGAAAGAAAAGAATTTTCAACCCAGAATTTCATATCCGGCCACACTAAGCTTCATAAGGGAAGGAGAAATAAAATCCTTTACAGACAAGCAAATGCTGAGGGATTTTGTCACCACTAGACCTGCCTTACAAGAGCTCCTGAGGGAAGCACTAAACATGGAAAGGAACAACTGGTACCAGCCACTGCAAAAACATACCAAATTGTAAAGAACATTGACACTATGAAGAAACCGCATTAACTAATGGGCAAAACAACCAGCTAGCATCATAATGACAGGATCGAATTCACACATAACAATATTACCCTTAAATGTAAATGGGCTAAATGCCCCAATTAAAAGACACAGACTGGAAAATTGGATAAAGAGTCAAGACCCATCACTGTGGGTATTCAGTGTATTCAGGAGACCCATCTCATGCGCAAAGACACACATAGACTCAAAAGAAAGGGATGGAAGAATATTTACCAAGTAAATGGAAAGCAAAAAAAAGCACGAGCTGCAATCCTAATCTCAGATGAAACAGACTTTAAATCAATAAAGATCAAAAGAGACAAAGAAGGGCATTACATAATGGCAAAGGGAACAATGCAGCAAGAAGAGCTAACGATCCTAAATATATATGCAATCAATACAGGAGCACCCAGATTCATAAAGCAAGTTCTTAGAGACCCAGACTCCCAAACAATAATAGTGGGAGACTTTAACACCCCACTGTCAATATTAGACAGATCAATGAGTCAGAAAATTAACAAAGATATTCAGGACTTGAACTCAGCTCTGGACCAAGCAGACCTAGTAGACATCTACAGAACTCTCCACCCCAAATCAACATAATATACATTCTTCTCAGCACCTCATCGCACTTATTCTAAAATTGACCACATAATTGGAAATAAAACACTCCTCAGCAAATGCAAAAGAATGGAAATCTTAACGGTCTCTCAAACCACAGTGCAATCAAATTAGAACTCAGGATTAAGAAACTCACTCAAAACCACACAAATAAAAGGAAATTGAACAACCTGCTCCTGAATGACTACTGGATAAATCATGAAACGAAGGCAGAAATAAGGATATTCTTTGAAACCAATGAGAACGAAGACACAATGTACTAGACTCTCTGGGACACATTTAAAGCGGTGTTTAGAGGGAAATTTATAGCACTAAATGCCCACAAGAGAAAGCAGGAAAGTTCTAAAATTGACACCCTAACATCGAAATTCAAATAACTAGAGAAGCAACAGCAAACACATTCGAAAACTAGCAGAAGACATGAAATAACTAAGATCAGAGCAGAACTGAAGGAGATACAGACACAAAAAACCCTTCAAAAAATCAATGAATCCAGGAGCTGGTTTTTTGAAAAAATCAACAAAATAGACTGCTAGCCAGACTAATAAAGAAGAAAAGAGAGAAGAATCAAATAGATGCAATAAAAAATGATATAGGGCATATCATCACTGATCCCACAGAAATACAAACTACCATCAGAGAATACTATAAACACCTCTACGCAAATAAACTAGAAAATCTAGAAGAAATGGATAAATTCCTGGACACATACACCCTCCTAAGTCTAAGCCAGGAAGACGCTGAATCCCTAAATAGACCAATAACAATTTCTGAAATTGAGGCAGTAATTAATAGTCTACCAACCAAAAAAGTCCAGGACCAGATGGATTCACAGCCGAATTCTACCAGAGGTACAGAGGAGCTGGTACCATTCCTTCTGAAACTATTCCAAACAATAGAAAAATAAGGACTCCTCCCTAACTCATTTTATGAGGCCAACATCATCCTGATGCCAAAACCTGGCAGAGACACAACAAAAAAAGAACATTTCAGGCCAATATCCCTGATGAACATCAATGCGAAAATCCTCAATAAAATACTGGCAAACCGAATCCAGCAGCACATAAAAAAGCTTATCTACCATGATCAAGTTGGCTTCATCCCTGGGATGCAAGGCTGATTCAATATACACAAATCAATAAATGTAACCCATCACATACACAGAACCAATGACAAAAACCACACGATTATCTCAATAGATACAGAAAAGGCCTTGGAAAAAATTCAACACCCTTTCATGCTAAAAACTCTCAATAAACTAGGTATCGATGGAACATATCTTAAAATAATAAGAGCTATTTATGACAAACCCACAGCCAATATCATACTGAACGGGCAAAAACTGAAAGTATTCCCTTTGAAAACAGGCACAAGACAAAGATGCCCTCTCTCACCACTCCTATTCAACATAGTATTGGAAGTTCTGACCAGGGCAATCAGGCAAGAGAAAGCAATAAAGAGTATTCACATAGAAAGAGAGGAAATCAAATTGTCTCTGCAGATGACATGATTGTATATTTAGAAAGCCCCATTGTCTCAGCCCAAAACCTCCTTAAGCTGATAAGCAACTTCAGCAAAGTCTCAGGATACAAAATCAATGTGCAAAAATCACAAACATTCCTATACACCAATAATAGAGAGTCAAATCATGAGTGAACTCCCATTCACAATTGCTACTAAGATAATAAAATACCTAGGAATACAACTTACAAGGGATGTGAAGGACCTCTTCAAAGAGAACTACAAACCACTGCTCAAGGAAATAAGAGATGACACAAACAAATGGAAAAACATTCCATGCTCACGGATAGGAAGAATCAATATCATGAAAATAGCCATATGGCTCAAAGTAATTTATAGATTCAATGCTATTCCCATGAAGCTACCACGGACTTTCTTCACAGAATTAGAAAAAACTACTTTAAACTTAATATGGAATCAAAAAAGAGACTGTATAACCAAGACAATCCTGGGCAAGAACAAAGCTGGAGGTATCATGCTACCTGACTTCAAACTATACTATAAGGCTACAGTACCCAAAACAGCATGGTACTGGTACCAAAATAGATATATAGACCAATGGAACAGAACGGAGACATCAGAAATAACACCATACAGCTACAACCATCTGATCTTTGACAAACCTGACACACACAAGCAATGGGGAAAAGATTCCCGATTTAGTAAATGGTGTTGGGAAAATTGGCTAGCCATATGCAGAAAACTGAAACTGGACCCCTTCCTTACACCTTTTACAAAAATCAACTCAAAATGGATCAAAAACTTAAACGTTAAGACTTAGGACCATAAAACTCCTAGAAGAAAACCTAGGCAAAACCATTCAAGACAGAGGCATGGGCAAAGACTTCATGTCCAAACACCAAAAGCAATGGCAACAAAAGCCAAAATTGACAAACGGGATCTAATTAAACTAAAGAATTTCTGTGCAGCAAAAGAAACTATCATCAGAGTGAACAGGCAACCTACAGAATGGGAGAAAATTTTTGCAATCTATCCATCTGACAAAGGGCTAATATCCAGAATCTACAAAGAACTTAAACAAATTTACAAGAAAAACAACCCTATCAAAAAGTGGGCAAAAGATATGAACAGGCACTTCTCAAAAGAAGACATGTATGCAGCCAACAGACATATAAAAAAATGCTCATCATCACTGGTCACTACAGAAATGCAAATCAAAACCACAATGAGATTCCATCTCATGCCAGTTAGAATGGTGATCATTAAAAAGTCAGGAAACAACAGATGCTGGAGAGGATGTGGAAAAATAGGAATGCTTTTACACTGTTGGTGGGAGTATAAAGTAGTTCAACCATTGTGGAAGACAGTGTGGCAATTCCTCAAGGATCTAGAATGGGAAATACTATTTGACCCGCAATCCCATTACTGGGCATATACCCAAAGGATTATAAATCATTCTATGATAAAGACACATGCACACATATGTTTATTGTGGCACTATTCACAGTAGCAAAGACTTGGAACCAACCCAAATGTCCATCAATGATAGACTGGATTAAGAAAATGTGGCACATATATATCATGGAATACTATGCAGCCATAAAAAAGGATGAGTTCATGTCCTTTGCAGGGACATGGATAAAGCTGGAAACCATAATTCTCAGCAAACTATCACAAGATCAGAAAACCAAACACCACATGTTCTTGCTCATAAGTGGGAGTTGAACAATGAGAACACATGGACACAGGGAGGGGAACATCACACACCAGGGCCTGTCAGAGGGTGGGGAGTCAGGGGAGGGATAACATTAGGAGAAATACCTAATGTAGGTGACAGGTTGATGGGTGCAACAAACCACCAAGGCCCATGTATACCTGTGTAACAAAACTGCATGTTCTGCACATGTAACCCAGAACTTAAAGTATAATAAAAAATTTAAAAAAAAGAAAAAATGAACAGAGCAACAAATATCTGTGGGACAATAACAAAGTCTCTAACATTCCTGTGACTGGAATTACAGAAGGAGAAGGCATAGGGTGCTAAAAAAAAAAAAAAAATTGAGACAGGCTCTCACTCTGTTACACAGGCTGGAGTGCGGTGGCATGATCACAGCTCACTGCAGCCTCAAACTCCCAGGCTTAGGTGATCCTCCTGCTTAGCCTCCCGAGTAGCTGGGACCACTGACACGTGCCACCATGTCCAGCCAATTTTTTTTATTTTTATTTTTGCAGAGACAGTATTTCATCATGTTGCCCAGGCTGGCCTGAAAAAACTTTTTAACAAAATAATGATTGAGGACTTCTCAAACTTAATGAAAGATAAATGTGTAATTCAAAAAGCTAAAACCACTTCTAATATAATAAACCCAAAGAAATCCATGCTCAGATATATCATAATCAAATTTCTGAAAACTTAAAAAAATCTTGAAAACATTCTGAAAGAAAAAGCATTATTTATAGGAGAACAACAATTAGAATTACCGTGGATTTCTCACCAAAAAACACAAAACAGGAAGAAAGTAGCACAACATTTTTCAACTGCTAAAAAATAAGACCTATCAGCCCAGAAGCTTATATCCAGAGATAATACTCCGAGGAATCTTCAAAAACATTTTTAGCAATATTACAGAATAGTAATCAATTGTATTCCTCTATGCTAGCAATAAAAAATAGGAAGCCAAAATTGAAGCACAATACTATTTACAACCACTCCAAAGAAAATTAAATACTTAAGCATAAATCTAACAAAATATGTACAGAATCAGCAGGCTGAAAACTACAAAATGCTGACGAAAAAATAAAAATAGATCTAAACAAATGGAGAGACATATAGTGTCAGTTAACTGGAAGACAACAAAGATGTCAATTCTCTTCAAATCTTTTCAAATAGATTTAACATATTTCCTATCAAAAGCTTCCTTTTGTAGATATAGACAAACTGGTCCTAAAATCTATATGGAAAGTCAAAAGAACAAAAATTGCCTTCCTTCCTTCCTTCCTTCCTTCCTTCCTTTCTTTCTTTCTTTTCTTTCCCTCTCTGGCCCAGGCTACAACCTACTCTGCTGCCCGCGCCGCAAACTGCCTGGGACTGCCGGCGCGCGCCACCGCTGCCTGCCTTTTCTCCTTTGGATGCAGGCACGCGTTCGCCATCTTGGACACGCTGGTCGCCAGCTCCTGACGCCGAGTGCTCTGCCCGCCTCAGCCTCCTGAGGTACTGCGACTACAGACAGAGTCTCGCTCACCCAGTGCTCGGTGTTGCCCGGGCTGGAGTGCAGTGGCGTGGTCTGGCCTCGCGGCAGCCTCTACCACCCGGCCGCCTGCCTTGGCCTGCCAGGGTGCTGGGATTGCAGCCCCTGCCCGGCCGCCGCCCCATCTGGAAGGTGGGGAGCACCTCTGCCCGGCCGCCCCGTCTGGGAGGTGAGGAGCACCTCTGCCCGGCCGCCCCGTCTGGGAAGTGAGGAGCGCCTCTGCCCGGCAACCCACCGTCTGGGAAGTGAGGAGCGCCTCTGCCCGGCCACCCACCGTCTGGGAAGTGAGGAGCGCCTCTGCCCGGCCACCCACCGTCTGGGAAGTGAGGAGCGCCTCTGCCCGGCCACCCACCGTCTGGGAAGTGAGGAGCGCCTCTGCCCGGCCACCCACCGTCTGGGAAGTGAGGAGCGCCTCTGCCCGGCCACCCACCGTCTGGGAAGTGAGGAGCGCCTCTGCCCGGCCACCCACCGTCTGGGAAGTGAGGAGCGCCTCTGCCCGGCCGCCCCGTCTGGGAAGTGAGGAGCGCCTCTGCCCGGACACCCATCGTCTGGGAAGTGAGGAGCGCCTCTGCCCGGCCACCCTGTCTGGGAAGTGAGGAGCGCCTCTGCCCGGCCGCCCCGTCTGGGAAGTGAGGAGCGCCTCTGCCCGGCCACCCATCGTCTGGGAAGTGAGGAGCGCCTCTGCCCGGCCTCCCATCGTCTGGGAGGTGAGGAGCGCCTCTGCCCGGCCACCCCGTCCGGGAGGAACTGAGAAGCGCCTCTGCCCGGCCGCCCCGTCCAGGAAGAGGTGAGGAGCGCCTCTGCCCGGCCGCCCCGTCCGGGAAGAAATGAGGAGTGCCTCTGCCCGGGCGCCCCATCCGGGAAGAAGTGAGGAGCGCCTCTGCCCGGCCGCCCCATCCGGTAAGAAGTGAGGAGCGCCTCTGCCCGGCCACCCACCGTCTGGGAAGTGAGGAGCCCCTCTGCCCGGCCGCCCCGTCTGGGAAGTGAGGAGCGCCTCTGCCCGGCCGCCCCGTCTGGGAGGTGAGGAGCGCCTCTGCCCGGCCGCCCCGTCTGGGAAGTGAGCAGCGCCTCTGCCCGGCCGCCCCGTCCGGGAAGAAGTGAGGAGCGCCTCTGCCCGGCCGCCCCATCCGGGAGGAAGTGAGGAGCGCCTCTGCCCGGCCGCCCCGTCCGGGAGGAAGTGAGGAGCGCCTCTGCCCGGCCGCCCCGTCCGGGAGGAAGTGAGGAGCGCCTCTGCCCGGCCACCCCGTCCGGGAGGAACTGAGAAGCGCCTCTGCCCGGCCGCCCCGTCCAGGAAGAGGTGAGGAGCGCCTCTGCCCGGCCGCCCCGTCCGGGAAGAAATGAGGAGTGCCTCTGCCCGGGCGCCCCATCCGGGAAGAAGTGAGGAGCGCCTCTGCCCGGCCGCCCCATCCGGTAAGAAGTGAGGAGCGCCTCTGCCCGGCCACCCACCGTCTGGGAAGTGAGGAGCCCCTCTGCCCGGCCGCCCCGTCTGGGAAGTGAGGAGCGCCTCTGCCCGGCCGCCCCGTCTGGGAGGTGAGGAGCGCCTCTGCCCGGCCGCCCCGTCTGGGAAGTGAGCAGCGCCTCTGCCCGGCCGCCCCGTCCGGGAAGAAGTGAGCAGCGCCTCTGCCCGGCCGCCCCGTCCGGGAGGAAGTGAGGAGCGCCTCTGCCCGGCCGCCCCGTCCGGGAGGAAGTGAGGAGCGCCTCTGCCCGGCCGCCCCGTCCGGGAGGAAGTGAGGAGCGCCTCTGCCCGGCCGCCCCGTCCGGGAGGAAGTGAGGAGCGCCTCTGCCCGGCCGCCCCGTCCGGGAAGAAGTGAGGAGCGCCTCTGCCCGGCCACCCCGTCTGGGAAGTGAGGAGCGCCTCTGCCCGGCCGCCCCATCCGGGAAGAAATGAGGAGCGCCTCTGCCCAGGCGCCCCGTCCGGGAAGAAGTGAGGAGCGCCTCTGCCGGGCCGCCCCATACGGGAAGAAGTGAGGAGCGCCTCTGCCCGGCCACCCATCGTCTGGGAAGTGAGGAGTGCCTCTACCCGGCCGCCCTGTCTGGGAAGTGAGGAGCGCCTCTGCCCGGCAACCCACCGTCCGGGAAGTGAGGAGCGCCTCTGCCCGGCAACCCACCGTCCGGGAAGTGAGGAGCGCCTCTGCCCGGCCACCCACCGTCCGGGAAGTGAGGAGCGCCTCTGCCCGGCCACCCACCGTCCGGGAAGTGAGGAGCGCCTCTGCCCGGCCACCCACCGTCTGGGAAGTGAGGAGCGCCTCTGCCCGGCCGCCCCGTCTGGGAAGTGAGGAGCGCCTCTGCCCGGCCACCCATCGTCTGGGAAGTGAGGAGCGCCTCTGCCCGGCCACCCATCGTCTGGGAAGTGAGGAGCACCTCTGCCCGACCACCCCGTCTGGGAAGTGAGGAGCACCTCTGCCCGGCCGCCCCGTCTGGGAAGTGAGGAGCGCCTCTGCCCGGCCACCCATCGTCTGGGAAGTGAGGAGCGCCTCTGCCCGGCCTCCCATCGTCTGGGAGGTGAGGAGCGCCTCTGCCCGGCCGCCCCGTCCGGGAGGAAGTGAGGAGCGCCTCTGCCCGGCCGCCCCGTCTGGGAAGTGAGGAGCGCCTCTGCCCGGCCGCCCCGTCCGGGAAGAAATGAGGAGCGCCTCTGCCCGGCCGCCCCATCCAGGAAGAAGTGAGGAGCGCCTCTGCCCGGCCACCCATCGTCTGGGAAGTGAGGAGCGCCTCTGCCCGGCCACCCACCGTCTGGGAAGTGAGGAGCGCCTCTGCCCGGCCGCCCCGTCCGGGAAGAGGTGAGGAGCGCCTCTGCCCGGCCGCCCCGTCCGGGAAGAAGTGAGGAGCGCCTCTGCCCGGCCGCCCCGTCCGGGAAGAAGTGAGGAGCGCCTCTGCCCGGCCGCCCCGTCTGGGAGGTGAGGAGCACCTCTGCCCGGCCACCCATCGTCTGGGAGGTGAGGAGCGCCTCTGCCCGGCCACCCACCGTCTGGGAGGTGAGGAGCGCCTCTGCCCGGCCACCCACCGTCTGGGAGGTGAGGAGCGCCTCTGCCCGGCCACCCACCGTCTGGGAGGTGAGGAGCGCCTCTGCCCGGCCACCCACCGTCTGGGAGGTGAGGAGCGCCTCTGCCCGGCCACCCACCGTCTGGGAGGTGAGGAGCGCCTCTGCCCGGCCACCCACCGTCTGGGAGGTGAGGAGCGCCTCTGCCCGGCCACCCACCGTCTGGGAGGTGAGGAGCGCCTCTGCCCGGCCACCCACCGTCTGGGAGGTGAGGAGCGCCTCTGCCCGGCCACCCATCGTCTGGGAAGTGGGGAGCACCTCTGCCCGACCACCCATCGTCTGGGAAGTGAGGAGCGCCTCTGCCCGGCCACCTATCGTCTGGGAAGAAGTGAGGAGCGTCTCTGCCTGGCCGCCCCGTCTGGGAAGTGAGGAGCCCCTCTGCCCGGCCGCCCCGTGTCTGGGTAGAAGTGAGGAGCTCCTCTGCCTGGCCGCTCCGTCAGGGAGGTCTACCACGGAGGCCAGAAGCAATGTGGGGGCTGGACGTGGTGGCTCACGCCTGTGGTCCCGGCACTCTGGGGGGCGAGGCGGGTTGATCACTTCGGGCTAGGAGTTCGAGACCAGTCTGGCCAACTTGGCGAAACATGAAGTATACAACAGACAAACCAACCAACCAACTCAATGACAACAAAACAGGTCTACCCTGGAGTCATACTCTAATTTTTTCTATTTTCCTCCCTTTCTGATCCTTTATCACACTTTCTTTTTCTTCCTCTTCCTTCTCCCTCTTCTTTGTCAAATAGAGGATTGAGTTATTATCACTGATCCATATAAAGTCCCTCTCTCATTTATTTTAACTCCCACCCCCATTTCTATTCCCCGACTTCCCATGTGCAACCTTCCTAATATGTTTGATACGCATCTTTTTTTTTGTATGTATTTTTAGAAAATCTTTATTGTTTTTGTATGCAAAAATTAATAAAAAAAAAAAAAGAACAAAAATTGCTAAAACAATATTAAAAAAGAATAGTAAGGTAGGAAGAATCACACTATCCAGTATTAAGATTTACTTCTGTAGATTGCCAGGCCAAGATGGCTGATTAGAAACAGCTATGGTCCACAGCACTCACAGAGAGGAAAAAAAGAGGCAAGTGAATATAGCATCTTCAACTGAAATATCCAGGTACTTGCATTGGGACTGATCAGGAAAACAACTCGACCCACAGAGAACAAAGAAAAGCAGAACGGGGCGACAGCTCCCCTGGGAGCGACACAGAGCCAAAGGAACCCCCACTCCCAGCCAAGGGAAGCAGTGAGTGATTGTGCGACCTCAGGAAACCATGCTTCTCCCACGGATCTTTGCGACTGGTGGATCAGGAGATTCCCTCATGAGCCCATGCCACCAAGGCCTTGGGTCCGACACACACAGCTGTGTGGAGTACTTGGCAGAGCAGCTGCTCAGGCACACACAGAGACGCACGAGCTTTACATAATTCTGGCCCAGGAGGGAGCACAGGAAGGGCCCCAAAACAGATCATATCACACCTGTTGTTCTGGGAGAAAGTAAAAGTCAAAAAAGCATTGCATTTAGTTCAGGTTTCCCAAACTGCGAGACACCACGTTATTTAAGAGGCGGGCGGAGGAAGGAAACCTACCGCTTTGGAAGAGGCGGAGGAAATCGCTTTCTTCCTTGTGACTCAGCCCTGGAGGAATTTCCCTTTTGAAATCTTGCGGTGGTGAGTAGGACCGCCAGGCCGGCAACCAGGAGGTGGCCTCCTCGTAACCGCCAGGCGGAGACACCTAGGGCGGCGCGGCCGGGAGGCGGGACCCCTTCTCCCCTCGCGGTTCCCTCTCGCGCTCCTTCTCCCCTCGCGGTTCCCCCTCGCGCCACTTCTCCTCTCACATTTCCCGCTCACAAGCCTTCTCCCCTCCTGGTTCCCCCTCAAGCGCCTTCTCCCCTCAAATCTCCCTCAGGTTCCTTCTCTCCCTCCCATTTCTCTCCCCATTCTTTTACCTCTCCTAGTCCCGCCTTCCCCAGCACGATGGCACCTCTCTCACCCTAAATCTCCCCACTCCTCTCAACCCGCTGACCGCCCTCGCCTCCCCACCCCCATCCCCTCTTCCCGCACGCACTGTCTACCTTTCTGCCCCTCCGCACTCCCTGACTTCTCAAGCACATACACCCAGCCTCATCTCACCCAACCTGGCCTATTCACTCCCTGAACCACCCCACCCCATCATCCTCTTTCTCCCCCATCTTCCTCCTCCCCAGTAGTTCTTCCCCCTCTTCCTCCTCACTTCCCCACCCCGTCACACCCCCCTCCCTCTCCCTGCCCTGGGTCTCTTCACTCCATCTCCTCCTCCCTTTCACTGTGCTCTGTTTCGCGATAGGAAGAGTGGTTATACCTGAGGAATAAACGGTATAACTCCCTCCCCAAATACTGCTAAAATGACTCTGAAAATAAATAATCAGGCAGACAAGGGGAACAGGGAACAGCAACAGACTGTAATGCTTTTCTGGAAAATTGGTGAAAAGCGGAGCTGATGAAAGTGGAACCTATTGTGCATCCAAAGAAATGCTACGGAGAAGGAAAACCACTGTTTAGACAGAGCCCTAAATCTCTAGAAATGGAAAGCTAAAAACTAACACAGTCTAGGGTAAGAGGGTAAACCTGAAAAAGGTGGACCTATTGAAAATCTGTATAAGAAGGAGTTAGGGCTGAGATCTTTCCCTTATTCTTGGTCTGCACATCCATGAACCTAACTTTCCCCCAATACCATTTTTGACTTAAAACAAGAATCAGTAAACTTTTTCTATAAAGGGCCAAATATTTACTTTGGCTTTGTAGGTCCCTGTGGGCTCCATCACAACTACTCAACTCTGCCTTTATAGCACAAAAGCAGTCATAGACAATACATAAATGAATGAAGAACATGGCTATGTTCCAATAAAGCTTTATTTATGGACACTTAAATTTGAATTTCATATAATTTTCACGTCACAAAATATTATGTGACATTTTACATAAAATGTAAAAATCATTCTTAGCTCATAGGCGATAAAAAAAGTGGCAGACTGGATTTGGCCCACTGGGTGGTAGTTTGCCAATCCCTGGCTTAAAGAAAAAAACAATTAATACACCAGGAATAAGGCTGGGTGCGGTGGCTCACACCTGCAATCCCAGCACTTTGGGAGGCTGAGGTGGGCCAATCACCTGAGGTCAGGAGTTCGAGATTAGCCTGGCCAACATGGTGAAACCCCCATCTCTACTAAAAATACAAAATTAGCTGGGCATGATGATGCCCGCCTGTAATCCCAGCTACTTGGGAGGCTGAGGCAGGAGAATCTCTTGAACCCTGGAGGCGGAGGTTGCAGTGAGCCAAGATCACGCCATTGCACTCCAGCCTAGGCAACAAGAGCGAAACTCCATCTCAAATAAATAAATAAATAAAATAAACAAACAAACAAACCAGGAATAGAAGGGAACTTCTTTAACCTGATAAAGGGTATCTGTTTTTTTTTATTCTAAAACACATCTTCCAAAAAGAGAAAGTTGGGATGCATTCTCTTTAATATTATGAAGACAAGGAGACTACTGTCATCACTTTTATTCAACACTGTATTTTGGTCATTACCAGCATAATGAGATAAAAAGAAACCAAAATATTGGAAAGGAAGACATAAAACTCAACATTTACAGGGGACATGATTACACCATAGAATCTAAAGACAAATTAATCTAAAGACAAATTACTATAAATAATAGGAAAGTTTAATGAAGTAACTGATATAAACTCAATCGTCTATTTTCACATCTTTGTTTTTCCTATTGCCTGTGTTTTTATGTTTTTGTTATACTTGCTGGGATATTTCTTCTCCTTTACCTTCCCAAACCTTTATTAAATACTTATTCTGAGTTCTCATATTTTAAGTTTTCAGGAGCTGTTTACTTGTTAATCCTTCCCTTGTTTAAGTGTCTTGTTCTTTCATAGATGTGATACCTGCTTTTATTTCTTTGAAGACATTGATTATAGTTGTGTTTTAAAGTCTCTTCTGAATTGTCTCTGTTCTTCCAAGTTCTTCCTTGTTTTGAACTCTGCCTTTGTTACTGGGTACTTTCTTTGCATTTTAATCAGACTAAGAGGTCCCTTCTGAAACCTGACACATCAGCATCTCACTCTCCAACCAAAACCCAACATCTTTGCAGCTCTAGTGCTCTAGAGTTCCCACTGCCTTTCTTCTTTGACCTCACTAGTACCTTCAGGCACTTCACCCTTTTGTTTCCAGTCAGTCAGCTTCCTTCCCTTACCGACTGCATTACCTGAAACTTTCTGGCCTAAACCATGATCAGTCAATTCAGTGGCACCCACAATTCAAACATCCCCTTACTAGATCAAATTAACTCTGCCCTCTCAGTTGTCACAAGATTAAAAAGCCTGCCTATTGGACTCCCAATTATTCATCTCTATGTTCCTCTGAGCTCCCAACATGCTCACTTAAGCATGTCCTTCTATTGACCAAGGCAGCTTTTGCAGACCTTCAGGCATATTCTTAAACCACTTCCTAGTCCTCATTCTCAGCAGAAGATCATACCTTACATCCTTATCTCATATCTCAGTGGAAGTGGCATTCCTGCTTCCATACAAATTTTCCATACAAATTTTCTCACTTCACCTGTGCTCTAGCCAAGCGATTCTCAAACTTAAGCATGCATCAAAATCACCTGGTACATTCCTAAAGCCCCCCCCCACCCCACCCCCCACTCTCACAGATACTAATTCACTGTATCTGGGATAAAGTCTAACAATTTTGTGTTATGACTCAGGTACTAAACCCAGTAAACAAGGTTTTTATTTTTCTTGATGCTGTTGGCCTTAATTCTTTCCCTAGTTCTAGAAGACACTACATGTTTTATGGCCTGCTGAAATTAGGGCCATCCTCCTCACCTCTTGAAAAGACATTATTATTTTGAATATTTCTCTCTCACACACACACACAGAGAAAATTAAACTAATCAACTCACAACTCTATTAATTGCCCCAGAGATCTATCCTCACATCCTTCTCTCATATCTCAGTGGAAGTGGCATTCCTGCTTCCATACAAAGGTTTTCCCTTCACCTGTGCTCTAGCCAAGTGATTTTCCAACTTGAGCATGCATCCAAATCACCTGGTGATTGCTAAAGTCCCACTCCCACAGATTCTAATTCACTGTATCTGTGATGAAGTCTAACAATTTTGTATTACTAACAAGCTTCCAGGTGATGCCAATGCCACCCATTTGTGGACCATCCTTTGAGTATCCTGCTCTAGATTCCATCATCTCCTGTCTCCCAGAAGCCCTTGCTTCATCTTCAACCTCTTTCCTATTTCTCATGCCCATACCTTACCCCTCAAACACATATGAACGCAGTCAAGACTCTCCAATCTTCAAAAAAGAAAAAAAACCTTTCAAAATATCCTATTATTCGCACCTTTTTTTTTTTCTTGAGACAGAGTCTTGCTCTGTCACCCAGGCTGGAGTGCAATGGCGCGATCTAAGCTCACTGCAACCTCCGCCCCTCAGATTCAAGCAATTCTCCTGCCTCAGCCTACTGAGTAGCTAGAATTATAGGCACGTGCCACCACGCCCAGCTAATTTTTTGTATTTTTAGTAGAGATAGGGTTTCACCATGTTGGTCAGGCTGGTCTCAAACTCCTGCCCTCGTTGATCCGCCCACCTCAGCCTTCCAAAATGCTGGGATTACAGATGTGAGCCACCACACCTGGCCTGCACCTTTTCTTTATAACCAAGCTTTTCAGAGGAATCATGTCCATACTCTTTACTTCCTCGCCATCAATTGCACTTTGCAATTTGGTTTCTATTCCAACTAAAGCATCAAAATGACTCATGTACTAAACCCAGTAAACAAGGTGCTTATTTTTCTTGATGCTGGTTGGCCTTAATTCTTCCCCTAGTTCTAGAAGACACTACATGTCTTATGGCCTGCCGAAATTAGGGCTATCCCCCCACTTCTTGAAAAGGCATTATTATTTTAATCTTTCTAACCACAGCACAGATGATATAGTACTAACAAGATACAATTTTTCCCCTTTATTTTCCATTAAATGCAGTGCAAAGTAAATCTCAATATTAACTACACTGCTCTTGCCTTTTCCTGGAGGTGGGAAGCCTTTTATGATTCAAACTATCCTGTGCCTTGAGCCTCCTGCCTCCCATGTAGTGGTCCTCATTGTCCCTGGGAGGCTCCTCTTCCTTAAGTGATGATGTCCCCAAGGTTCTGACCTATTGTCTTTTCACTCTCACTCCCTGCCTGGGCCATATCTTTCCTCCCATGGCTTAGGCCCAATAATATAACTGCATCCTTGATGTCTAGGCTTGCAAAACCTTTGACTAATTTAGACCAAATGCATACATTTCGAAGATGTTATTTGATTTTATTAATAATCTTTAAAACCATCTTTATTTACCAAAGATCACTGAAGTCACATGAACTAAAAGGCCTTAAAATTTCTATTTCTCGGCCTGGCACAGTGGCTCACACCTATAATCCCAGCACTTTGGAAGGCCGAGGTGGGCAGATCACGAGGTCAAGAGATCAAGACCATCCTGGCCAACATGGTGAAACCCCAGCCCTACTAAAAATACAAAAATTAGCTGGGCATGGTGGCATGCACCTGTAGTCTCAGCTACTCGGGAGGCTGAGGCAGGAGAATTGTTTGAACCCGGGAGGTGAAGGTTGCAGTGAGCCGAGATTGTGCCACTGCACTCCAGCCTGACAACAGAGCAAGACTCTGTATTAAAATATATATATATAAATATATATGTATTTCTCTCATAAAATATTTAAGTGCCTATTTTCCTAAAAGCCATTAATTACAGCTTTTTCATATATTTTGGTAGTGAAAATATCACAAACACGACATGTATAAGCACACAGACATACAAACACACAGAAGCAGATTTTATAGATTTGTAAGATTCTTCATGTGCCAGTTTTTAAAGTTTCTCTTCCTCATTTTGGACATTCTCTTGATTACCTGTTCCCTGCCCTAAATAATTGTCAGCTATGCCACTCCAAATCTGCATTTCTAAAGGCACAATTCTTAAATGAAATGAAATAGAAAATTCATATTTTATTTAAACCAAGGAAAAATGATATGAGTAAAAGTTCAGTTAAGATGGCCAGGAAGCTGTGTGTGGTGGCTGATGCCTGTAATCCCAGCACTTAGAGAGGTCAAGGCAGGAGGATTACTTGAGCCCAAGATCTCAAGACCAGCCTGGGCAACATGGCAAGACCACACCTCTACAAAAACATACAAAAATTAGCTGGGCATAGTGGTCTCAGCTGCTGGGGAGGCTGAGATGGGAGGATCGCTTGAACCCAGGAGGTCAAGGCTGCAGTAAGCTATGTTCTCGCCACTGCATTCCAGCCTGGGTGACAGAGCAAGACCCTGTCTCAAAAGAAGAAAAAGAAAAAAGATGGTTAGGAAAACAGACACATTTGCCCATTGAAATTTTTTTAAAGATGTTAGTTTCTTAATTGAATTACTAGCTTTAAGGTGGAGCCCTTTAAGGAACAGGGCCAGGAAAGCATGCAGTTTCTAGGCCCTAATAAGCAGGCACAGCTGGAAGGCAAAACAGATCTCCAAAGTTAAGGATCCAACTTTTACAATGAATCCCGGGTCCTCAAAAGAGGAGAACACCACAGGACAAGACAGTGCAATGCTTTTACAGTGCACTTCACTGCAAGGACATTCCCCTGAGGCTGGTGGGCAACCCAATAACAATCAGCCTATTCTGTAATCACTTAATGCTCCATGGGAGTCTTAGCCCTCATTCCATACCTTCTAGGTGCCCCAAAGCATGCTTTTCTTATCTAAATGTGCAAAAAAAAAAGCAGTACCACCCTGCAATAATAAACTACTCACTGTAAACAACTGCCAATAGCCATCTCTACAAGTATATTTCTTTCCTAGCTTTTACATACCAAGATTAAAATTTAAGCAGACAGAATTCAGTTGCTTAAGAAGTTTTTACAGAGAGAGTGAGCAGAGGCTTTAAAACAATATCTGTACACATATATTCTAAATCAGTTTTAATTAAGTTGACTTTTAACTATAGAGCTCTTGAAGAAAATTCTTTCAGATCTCTTATTACCAGTTTTTAGCTGGGACAAACAGCTGATATTTCTGGCTTTTGAACTCTCTACCAAGGATAACCTCCCACCTGAAACCAATGAGCCTTAACTAGGGTTATGAGTTAACCACAGATGCACAAGGATCTCCAAAGAGATGCCAAGCAGTTTTTACAAGATCTAGAATCACCCCAAAAGTATCTCAGAGAAAGGAAAATTCAAGACAGGAAATCAGAAGCTGTCCATCAATTAATGGCAAAAAGTCCCACAAATACAAAACCAGAAAGGACGCATTCCCTAAGCTGGGAAGTGATCCCAGGCCACCATAGTGAAAGGGCAGAGATTTAGCTACTGTGCTACAGCATAGGGTGGTTGCCAGTGCTCTTCCCAGAAAGAATCTAGAGCAGTCATTTTCAAGCTTGCTAATGATTTTAACTGCTCAAGAGCATTTTTAAGGCTACCTATGACACTACTGTTTAATCTTCCTTCAATTGTTTTAGATAAGAGATCTCTAAAATCCTTTTTCTTTCAATGGTGTACTTAGTTCCAATAGAGACTCAAACACCTTTTTTAAATTGCAGATGGTAATTTTCCAGGTTTTTGCCATATAAGCAGCAAGAGGTATTCCTAGAGGAGGCATCCCCAACTATTCCCTCTTAGAAATGGGTTTAAGATAGCAAAATACAACAAAAGTCTTGTAGAGATAGGACTGTTTTTTTGTCCTAATAAATCCAACCAGCAGAGATGGGACCTTTTAAGACAAAACTCACCTAAGGGCTCGACACATTCAGGACGAAGAGTATGCTAATGTGTCTCAGACTCCCAGTCCTCTCAGACCAGCCACCTGACTTGAACCCAAGAATTTCTACCCTCCAGATGGCAGAGATCAAGAGAGAGAGTACCCCTACATGGTTACAAAGTCGAGCTCTCAACCACATAAAACAAGGCGCAAGGGAAATCTCATCCAGTTTTTGTTTCAAGGACCTGCAGCAAAGTTTGTAACCAACCAGTCTGCATGGCTGGCTTGAACAGCAGGCTTACAGGGATCCTAGGCCTGTGTTCTATCCTGTGGTATCCTTCTCCATGACAGAATGACACAAGAAGGCAAAGACAAAGGAAGATGGCAAAAAAGGTGATTTCTGAGAAGGGGCCAAACAATACAAATATTTATAGTTCAAAGTACCAAAAGTACACAAGATTCACTACAACCTAAGACTAGTCACACAAATCTTCTTCCCTATTAATCAAAACTTTGCAGAGGAGACAAACTGATTTTTATTGTTCACTCAACTCATTTGCACAGAGAGAGAAAGGCCAGAGGCTAGCTGGTAAGAAATTAGCTTTTTACCAGCTTGTCAGGTTTCTGGCTTCCCTTTCTCAGCTGCTTCCAGAAGAGCAGAGTGGCTTTTGATGACCCTGCTTGCTGCACCATAGCTGTGGGGGCCAAGCCACGTTACAAAAGAAAATCATTCCTTTTCTTTTCATGGAACCACAGGCAAAAGACCCCCAGTTTTGCAAGAGGCAGCCCAGCAGGTTGTGTGGGGGAACTAAATTAACGTTTCCCATTCCAACAGGAGTTATACACAAATGTCAAAACACAGACACTAGTCACCCTGCTCAGTTCCCAAGTAGTAACCTGGCAAGGCTCAAACCTGCCCCCATTGGCCCCTATCTGAGTCTCCTCCCGAATATAAGCTTCATGGTGGTAGGGCATATTAAGAAAGCCTGGCAGGCTAGGCGCAGTGGCTCCCGCCTGTAATCCTAGCACTTTGGGAGGCCAAGGCAGGCAGATCACCCGAGGTCAGGAGTTCAAGACCAGCCTGGCCAACATGGTGAAACCCTGTCTCTACTAAAAATACAAAATTAGCCAGGTGTGGTGGTGTGCGCCTGTAATCCCAGCTACTCAGGAGGCTGAAGTAGGAGAATCGTTTGAACCTGGAAGGCAGAGGTTTCAGTGAGCCGAGATCACGCCACTGCACTCCAGCCTGAGTGACAGCGAGACTCCATCTCAAAAAAAAAAAGTACCAGAACTAGAATGAAGCTGTTTTCTCTGCTATGTCTTGCAGTATTCCTTCCAGCGCAATTTACTATCAAAGTCTAACATTGTGCCCAATGGCAAAGAAGAAATGTTTGTAGGGTCCAGCTCCAGAACCACAAGGCAGGACAAAGATGGAGTGGATTTGGAACAAAGATGCAATAAAATAATATTGAGCACCATTCACACCTTTGACTGCACAGTTTTCATATTACATATATTTGAACTTTTTTTTTCTTTTTTTTTTGAGACAGAGTCTTGCCCTGTTACTCAGGCCAGAGTGCAGTGGCACCATCTCAGCTCACTGCAACCTCTGCCTCCCAGGTTCAAGCGATTCTCCTGCCTCAGCCTCCCAAGTAGCTGGGATTACAGGCACCCACCATCACATCCAGCTAATTTTTGTATTTTTAGTAGAAATGGGGTTTTGCAATGTTGGCCAGGCTGGTCTGGAACTCCCGACCTCAGGTGATCTGCCCGCCTTGGCCTCCCAAGTTGCTGGGATTACAGGCATGAGCCACTGTGCCCAGCCTGAACTTTTATACAACAATGAAGACCAATCAAGACAAAGCCACCTTATAAGTGAAGAAATTCTCACTCTGTCCCCAAAATAAAGAGACAGCCCTAGTCATTATATAGCTCAATACAGAGCTATATTATTTACTCTTCAAATTCACAGTATCCTTGACTATATATACTCTTACCAAAAGGACTATATTACGACATAACTTCCAACAATTTGTATGTAAAATCATAAGTGTCAGGAGAAGAAACAGTTGCCGAGAGCAGCACGTGTACTGCCCAGGTAGGTGACCCAGTCAGTGGTGGGGACGAATTTACTGACACTCTCAATCCCATGTAGGTCAGGCCCATCCATGGTTAAGGCTGAAACACGCAAGTCCTAGTGGGAGGAATTTGAAAACCAAGTTATGTGAAAAGACCTAGAGGTCTCCAACCTTGGCCTCCGTCCCTGATAGAATCAGAGGAGAGAGGCCTGAGGTGCTGGAGGCAGAAGAGGCCCTGCCCTGTCCAACCCTGAGAGGCAGATTCTCAGTCCCCAGGATGCCAGACACTTTTTTCTCTCTTGTCACTGAGTCTCCTCTCCACAGGCAGAACTGTGGGCTGAACCCTGAGGCCAGCGCCTCTGCTATCTAATGACCACCGCCAAATACTCAGGGCCACTGTTCACTAGGTGGCATCTTACTCTGAACATTACATATTTATTTCCGTGAATGTTTTAGCATAATACCGTGAGATGGTCCTTACTGTCCTCACTTTACAACTGAGAGACAGAGGCTCGATGATCTGAGGAAACCTGCCCAGGGTCACAGGTCGTGTGGCCAAACCCTAACAGGGGCCAGGTCTACGTCAAAGCTCAGTTGAGCTGTAAACAGGGGGCCACCAGATTAGGGGCACCAGCCCTAGGGGTCCTCCAGGGATCTGGAAAGACAGGAAAGAAGGCAGAGAACATATTAGAACTATTATAAAATCTTTAATCTTATGCCCTTTTAATGTGATTTGCGTTTGTTCTTTCAACCTGCATAATGTTTGCACGTTTGTTAGCTGCATGTTCAAAATATATTACTGAATGGAGTGTGTGATCAAAAGAGTTTGGAGATCCTTGCTCCAAATCTCTGCTCCAGAAATCTTCTCTAAAGCGGCGGGTCTCGGAGAAGGAGGCAGGACCAAGAAGCAGCAGCTGCCTGGGAGGCGCCAGACAGAGGGTGCTCCGTGGACAGGGGGAGTAACTCGAACTCGTGGGCCCGGTCAAAGGCCCCCAGTCTGGTCTCACCGGATTTTCCTCAGCCTCTGCTGCCCCCTTGTGGCCACCACGTGGCAGACAGAAAGAGCAGTTCCCAGCAGGAAGACACCGAGGGAGGGGTACGGAGGATGCAGAAAACAATCTTAGAACCGTGGAAGGGAGCGAAGAAAACTAGACACTAAAGACCTCACGCTGTATCCTCATTCCAAACATGCGAAGTTGAAGAATAGCAAAACCGGCGCGGTGGCTCATGCCTGTAATCCTAGCACTTTGAGAGGCTGAAGCGGGCGGATCACTTGAAGTCAAGGGTTCGAGACCACCCTGGCCAACATAGTGAAACCCCGTCTCCACTAAAAATACAAAAATTAGCCGGAAATCGCTTGAACCCGGAAGGCGGAGGTTGCAGTGAGCCAAGCTCATGCCACTGCACTCTGGCCTGGGCAACAGAGTAAGACTCTGTCTTAAAAAAATAAAAAAGAAAAGAAATGTCTTTTCTCACAGTTCTAGAGGCTAGGAAACCTGAGATCAAGGCACTACTGTCTGGTGAGGGCTGTTCTCTGTTTCCAGTATGGCATCTGTTGCTTCATCCTCTGGAGGGGAGGAACACTGTGTCATCACGTGGCAGGGGGTGGAAGGGCAAAAGGGATGAACTCTTTCCATCAAGTCCTTTTATAATGACATTAATCCATTCATGCAGGCTCTGCCAAAAGGCCCTCCCAAAAGGCCCCACCTTCCAACAGTTGCATGGGAATTAAATTTCCAACACATGAATTTTGGGAGACACATTCACACCATAGTCCAGCGTAAGCAATGCGCTGTGCCAGGATTGCGGGGAGGGAAGGAGTAGCTGCAGAAGCAGGGAATAAAGAATTTGGACTGAGACATGTTTCAGTTGACATCCTGGTGGGGAGTGGAGGAGGTGGCTGATGTGAAGAATGTGAAGAAAACAGTGATTCCACTGAAAACACATCCGACAGTCCTCTGTCCTTACCAGGTGCTCCATATAGTTTGGCGAGAGAGGCAGAAAGGTCTGAGTTCCAAGGAGAGGTCAGGGCTGGAGACATCCATTGTGTGGCCACAGCTTCTTCCCAGAGCTTCCAGGAGACGTGTTCACACCACCTCCCACCACCCTCAAGATGCTGTTTGTTCTGTATGTCTCTCCCACCTAGACTGGGAGCCTTGGAAGCCGGGGCACTGGGGGCCAGAGAGCCTTCCAGGCAGACAGACTCTCCTAATGCCCGAAGCAAGGCTAGGCTCAGAAGCCCCGTGAGGAAGGCAGGTGAGGAACAGGCAGCCCTTGACCCATGACTGTGCCAGGTTGGGGACCTGGGACCCAGGGAAGCCTTCTCCGCCTCACCGTCGGCACAGGCCAGGATTGGAGAGTTTACCTCCTTTGGTGTTTACCAAACACACAGGGAAGACCAGTTGTGAGTAGACCAGGGCAGCCCAGCTGGGTGATCAGCAAGTCTCACCACCTCAGGCTACCCTCGTCACACACCGCAGCCTGTCCCCTGCCCACACTGCGCATCTTGAGTGCTCTGACCCCTTCACTACCCCTTCATCCACCCGCCCCCCTGGACAGCAGCCCCTAGACAGGTCCTGAACCCCCAGCCAAGTACCTGCTGTCCGCCCCCAGTGCCACACCCACCCTTACTAGCTCTCACCCACCCTCCCATCCTAAACCTCAGCCCTCCCACCCCCCATGCCCACCTGAGCCCCCACTTTCAGCTGCCTAAGAACTTCCCCCTGATGTGAAGAAAACAGCGATTCCACTGAAAACACATCCGACAGTCCTCTATCCTTAGCTGGGGCTCCATATAGTTTGGCGAGAGAGGCAGAGAAACAGCAACAAAATACACACACACACACACACACACACACAGATTCACAAACACTTTGGATCCCTGGGGCTTCGAGACATTTTCTAAAGGGCAAGCAGTTGTTTTGCTTATTTAATTTTATTGACAATCATCTTGTCATTCACTCTTGTAATTATAAATTTTTGGATTTACCTTTTTAAATATATTTTAATAGATTCCTTCCCCATACTAGACCCCAGCACACAACTACTTTCCTTGTCATGAAAAAAAATAAAATAAAAAATTCATTTGTGATATCTTTACTTTCGCCTGTAGTTTCTAAATTTAAAATGGAAGATTGTCAATCCGTAATTATATGTGTCCAGTAAAAATTTTAAAGACTGTTTCCAGGGTTAATTGTCAATGTCCCCAGGAAAGGGATAACCGGTAATGCCGCCCCAGCCCAGAGTCTCCTAGGACAGCGGCTGACACTGGCCAAGTCCGCCAGGTGCCTCCTGTCCGTCTCCTTCCCTCTTCATCCAGCACCCACTCACTCACCCACGCCAGCCCCAACCTCTTTCTTTATAGATGAAGGAACCGAGTGAGACTAAGAGAGGTTAGCTAGTCTGACCACCGTCACACTGTGTCAAACTCCTAAGCTAAGTGTTTTCTCCACTATTATATACTCTTCTTCTCTGCCCACCAAAAAATTTCTTATCATGCCTTTGTTGAGAAAGAGGAAGGAAGGAAGGAAGGAAGGAAGGAAGGAAGGAAGGAAGGAAGGAAAGAAAGAAAAGAAAAGAAAGAAAACCTTTTGTCCCCAAAGTTAGAAAAACAAGTGAAAAAGGCCCAAGGCTATCAGTGAGGGCTCCAGAACCAAGGCAGTGCAGCCCTGCCCTTTCCTCCCACCTCACCCCTGCTCTGCTTTCCTCAGCTGCTCCTGACCAGCAGGCAGGACACTGGACATGGGTCCCAGGCCTGTGTCACCTTGGGCAGGTCGCTTCTCCCCTCTGGGTCTCAGTAAAAGAAGAAATGGGACCAAGTAAATGGTTCCAGGCTGTGTTCCCCAGCATCCTACATCCCATGGCAACCGTGAAAGGGCACTCTGGGTAGGGGTGGGGTCTCAGGAGGGGAAAGACTCAGCCAGAGCACTGATCCTATATGTCTTCTCTATTTTGGGATTCTAGATATGAGTTTGATGGACAAAATTCCTCTACATTTGACGTGATGTAAAGAAAAAGTTTGAAAGCCAGAGGCAAGACCATCCTGAAGATTCCTTTCAACTTCGAGGTCCTTTCACTTCCACAGGTGATCTGACATCACCACCTCTCTCACCACGCTGACAGCACTTTCATTTTGACCTCTTCTGATGAGGTCACCTGGTATCCACACAGGATGGGGTTTTTTTGTGGAAAATGAAGGATTTCCATACCTGCAAATTTATTACACAAGAGTTTTAATATGGCTGGGCACAGTGGCTCATGCCTGTAATCCCAGCACTGTGGGAGGCCAAGGCGGGCAGATCACTTGAGGTCAGGAGTTCAAGACTAGCCTGGCCAACATAACAAAACCCCATCTCTACTAAAAATACAAAAATTAGTCAGGTGTGGTGGTGTGCACCTATAGTCCCAGCTACTTGGGAGGCTGGGGCAGGAGAATCGCTTGAACCTGGGAGGCAGAGGTTGCAGTGAGCCAAGATCGCACCACTGCACTCCAGCCTGGGCAACACAGCAAGACTCTATTCTCAAAAAATGGAAAAAAAAAAAAAGAATTTTAATCCCAGAGGTTTTATTCATTAGAATTCACTGCTAAACAAACAACCAAAAAAATGTCAGTTAACCAGAAGGATTGACAGAGGTGTCTGATTAACTGGAAGTGTCCTGAAGATGTCCTGACTTTATAAAGACAATTTTGTAATGAATACATATACATTCTGTGAGGGCAGGGAGGGTTTTGCTAAGCACAGGGTAGATAGTCAAGTTTGGTTGACTTACTGCTTGAATAAATGAATGAATACATGAACTTTTTCTCTGGTGGTCAAGAGTAATGCAGGGCCTTAGCTGCTTTGCAGTACATGTGGCCTCCAACGTCACCCTCAGCTGCTTCTGTTGCCAGCATTTAACAGCCTTCTAGTCACTCCTCACTCTTCACAATTCATTAAAACTTTCAGACCCTGGGTCACTGTCTTTCCCTTCATCCCACTCCTGCTACCATTCTTTGTGGCTTCTCTGTCAACCAAGACACTCCACCCAACACACTGGCCTCTCACCTTGACCTTTTGACCTTCTCACCTCCAGTGATCTTGTCCTCCCCCCACTGCAGCCACTTACTCCACAGTCATACCTAGACCTTGTCATTACCTGTACCTGTACCTGCAACCTCTCCATAATCTCAGTTTTAAGTATCCCCCCCTTCCTGTCTTTGCAGATCACTCCCTCTGGTGTCCACCTCCAAAGATCAAACAATATTTTCACTCTCCAGACCTCCAGCCCCTTTGACCCTGACATTATGATATCCTGTGCCCTCCCAACCTTATCCCGCTTAGGTTTCATGACCCATTGTTGTAAAAGCTATCTTGCATCTCAACTCCTATTCCCTCATTCCCTCCATCATGCCTACCTATCAAAAGCCTAGCTCTGGCTACATCCAACTTCCCACCTACTCCATGCCTGCATCCAAGCAGCTGAAGTGGTTGGATAAAAATACTCAACCATGCTCATCAAACATTTACAAACTTCAAGTTGGCCATTAGAAACGCCCAGCAGATAACCTGTCATGGAATTAGAGTAAAGAAAAGAAAAAGAAGTATACAGCATTTTCCTGGCCACTCACTCACAGAATTTCAAGGCAACTATTTCATACTTTCTTGTATTTCATTACACAGCCTCCATCCTCCTCACTTTCTTTTTTTGTTTTGTTTTGTTTTGTTTTGAGACAGAGTCTCACTCTATGGCCCAGGCTGGAGTGCAATGGCGCAATCTCGGCTCACTGCAACCTCTGCCTCCTAGGTTCAAGTGATTCTCCTGCTTCAGCCTCCCAATTAGCTAGGATTACAGGCATGCGCCACCACACCTGGCTAATTTTGTATTTTTAGTAGAAACAGGGTTTCACCATGTTGCCCAGGCTGGTCTCGAACTCCTGACTCAGGTGATCCACCCTCCTCAGCCTCCCAAAATGTTGGGATTACAGGCGTGAGCCAATGTGCTCAGCTCATCTTCCTCACTTTCAACTAACAACCAACCCCTCCACTTGGGCACCAGACCCCACTGCCTCTCACCTACTCAGGGCCATTCCTCCAGCAATACCCCGTCTCCTGCACACCCCCTTTCCCTCTGCAGTGGCTCACTCCCATCAGCAAGCAAACATGTTATTCCTCCTATCTTAGAAAATAAAAAATGAATAATTACAAACCTTCCTCGGCACCCAAACTGAGGTCTCCTTGTACCATTTCCTCTAAAAAGAAACATATAGCAGCCTATGTACAAGATGAGCCTGAACATCTTATCGCCAGAAAATAAGAAAGGCATCAAAGATATTAGTATTGTATCAACTTGAGGCTCATACTGCCCAAATATGGCATAAATGGAGCCTCAGTAAAAATAATAATAGCAAGGGATTAAAACACATTAAAATCAACTGACTCATAGTGATACTAAATAAAGAGTCATTGGTTACCTTTGGCAGATGCTGGAGAACAAACTCATTATTCTGAAAGCTGCTAAATAAAGGGGAAAGAATGGCATCAATCTGCCTTTCCTAAATAAATAATGTCAAAATAGTAGATGGGACATAATCTGTATAAATGAAATCAGTTTAGACAGAATAATAGACTTAGAATATTTGCATTTTACAATCCCTAAGAAAATAATGGATCTAGCAATGCTCATCATGGCTGCCAACTAGAATTCTATGCCTCCTGATAGAAACACAGCACAATACCACCTATGACGTAGCCTTGCCAGAAAATAGATCATGAATCATATCAAGTCTTTAAATCTAACTACCAGTTTAAGAAAAAAATGGGGGAGGCAGAGGAATATGGTAAATTGTACAGTGATTCAATTAGCAAAATTCAGAATGTGGAAGGTTCTATAGGAAACAAGCCATTTCTTCAACAAATAAATGTCAAGGGGGTAAAAAAGATTTAAAGAGACTTAAGCTCCAAGTCTAACCATGAGAAAATCACCAAACAAATTCCAAAAGGGGGCAGCCTGTGTAACACCTGACTAGTACACCTCAAAACTATCAAGGTCACCAAAAACAAGGAACACTGGCAAAACTGTCACAACCAAGAGGGCCCAAAGAGACGTGACAAATACATGAAATATGCTATCCTGGAAGGCCAGGCGCGGTGACTCACACTTGTAATCCCAGCACTTTGGAGGGCCAAGGCGGGCAGATCACTTGAGGCCAGGAGTTCGAGACCAGCCTATCCAACATGGGGAAACCCCGTCTCTACTCAAAATACAAAAAAATTAGCCGGGCATGGTGGTGGGCGCCTGTAGTCCCAGGTACTCGGGAGGTTGAAGCAGGAGAATCGCATGAAACCAGGAGGCGGAGGTTGCAGTGGGCCAAGATCACACCATTGCAATCCAGCCTGGGCAACAAGAGCAAAATTTCGTCTCAAAAAAAAAAAAGGAAAAGAAATATGGAATCCTGGAACAGACAAAAAGACATCGGGTGAAAACTAAGACAATCAGAATGAATAAAGTATGGACTTTAATAATAATTTATCTTTTTTTTTGAGATGGAGTCTTGCTCTGTTGCCCAGGCTGGAGTGCAGTGGCATGATCTCAGCTTACTGCAGCCTCCACTTCCCAGGTTCAAGCGATTCTCTGGCCTCAGCCTCCCAGGTAGCTGGGATTACAGGTGTGCTCCACCACGCCTGGCTAATTTTTGTATTTTTAGTAGAGACTGGGTTTCACTGTGTTGGCCAGGCTGGTCTCATCCTGGCCTCAGGTGATCCGCCCACCTCAGCCTCCCAAAGTGCTGGGGTTATAGGCATGAGCCACCGCGCCCAACCAATTTATCAATATTGATTCATTAATTATAACACATATACCCACACTCATGTAAGATGTTATTAATAAGGGACACTGAATCCAGGGAGGGCACATGGGAATACTCTGTACTATCCTCTCAATTTCTCTATAAATCTAAAACTGTTCTAAAATGTGAATTCCACTTCAAAGAAGAGAAAGAGAGACTTAAGACACATATCAACTGAATACAATGCACAGATATTGTTTTGATATTGATTCAAACTGTATATATATTTAATGGAAAATTTGGGAAAACTAAACATTTCATATTCGATAATATTAAGAAATTATGTAAACTTTTCAGAAACAATACTAGCATAATGGTTGCATTATTTAAGAGTTCTTATCTTTTAGGATACTGAAATATTTATGATAGAAATGATATGATATCATATCATATTATATCATATCATGTCATATCACATCATATCTGGGATTTGTTCTAAAATAATCTGGTGTGGAGGTTGGGAGTAGAGGTGGAACCAGAGTGGTCCTGAATTTTTTTTTTCTTTAGACAGTGTCTCGCTCTGTTGCCCAGGCCGGAGTGCAGTGATGCCATTTTGACTCACTGCAGCCTCTGCCTTTTGAGTTCAAGCGATTCTCCTGCCTCAGCCACCCTAGTAGCTGGAATTACAGGCATGCACCACCATGTCCGGCTAATTTTTGTATTTTTTAGTAGAGATGGGGTTTCACCATGTTGGCCAGGCTGGTCTTGAACTCCTGACCTCAGGTGATCCACCTGCCTCAGCCTCCCAAAGTGCTAGGATTACAGGCATCAGTGGTCCTGAATTAATGATTATTGCATCTGGGTCATGGGTATATAGGAGTTCTTTTTCATTATCTCTATTTATGTGTATGAATTTTCTGGAATAATGAGTTTTTTAAAATTTCTCATGACCTCATATGCTGTCTCGCTAGACATATTTTCTCTGCAACTCTTGACAGCAAAATTCCTTAAGAAATTCTACAACACAAAATGTCTCTACCTCCTCTCCTCTCACAGATTTATCGAGGCATAATTTACATACCATAAAATTCACCCACTTTGGTCGGGAGCAGTGGCTCACAGCTGTAATCCCAGCATTTTGGGAGGCCGAGGTGGACGGATCACTTGAGGTCAGGAGTCCGAGACCAGCCTGGCCAACAAGGTGAAACCCCATCTCTACTAAAAATACAAAAATTAGCCAGGTGTGGTGGTGGCCCCCTGTAATCTCAGCTACTTGGGAGGCTGAGGCAAGAGAATTGCTTGAACCTGGGAGGTGGAGATTGCAGTGAGCCAAGATGGCACCACTGCACTCTAGCCTGGGCAACAGATCGAGACTCCATCTCAAAAAAAAAAAAAAAAATCATCCATTTTAAGTGTACAATTCAATGATTTTAGTATATTTACAGAGTCGTACAACTATCACCACAATCTAATTTTAGAACGTTTCCATCACACCAAAAAGAAATTTCATGTTCCTTTGCACTTAGCCCCCATTCCAAACCTGAGCCCTAGACAATCACTAATCTTTCTGTCTCTATAGATTTGCCTATTATAGACATTTCGTGTAAGTGGATTCCTACAGCCTTTTGAGTCTAGCTTCTTTCACTTAGCATAATGTTTTTGAGGTTCATTCATTTTGCAGCATGTATCCATATTTCATTCCTTTTTATTGCTGAATAGTATTCGATTGTATGGACACACCTTTTTTTTTTTTTTTGAGATAGAATCTAGTTCTGTCACCCATGCTGGAGTGCAGTGGTGTGATCTCGGCTCACTGCAACCTCTGCCTCCCAGGTTCAAGCAATTCTCCTGCCTCAGCCTCCCAAGTAGCTGGGATTACAGGGGTGCGCCACCATGCCCAGCTAAATTTTTTGTATTTTTAGTAGAGATGGGGTTTCACCATGTTGGCCAGCCTGGTCTCAAACTCCTGACCTCAAGTGATCCACCCGCCTCAGCCTCCCAAAGGGACACACCATATTTTGTTCACCAATTCACTGATCAATGGTATTTGGTTGTTTTTACTTCATAGCTATTGTGAATAATACTGCTGTGAATTCTTATACAAGTATTTGTGTGGACATACGCTTTCATTTTTCTTTTTTTTTTTTTGAGACGAAGTTTTGCTCTTGTTGCACATGCTGGAGTGCAACAGCGCGATCTCGGCTCACCGCAACCTCCGCCTCCTGGGTTCAAATGATTCTCCTGCCTCAGCCTCCCAAGTAGCTGGGATTACAGGCATGCACCACCAAGCCCAGCTAATTTTTGTATTTTTAGTGGAAACGGGGTTTCTGCATGTTGGTCAGGCTGGTCTCAAACTCCTGACCTCAGGTGATCCGCCCACCTAGGCCTCCCAAAGTCCTGGGATTACAGGCGTGAGCCACCGCACCCGGCCTGCTTTCATTGTTCTTAGGTAGATACCTAGGAACCCAATTGCTGAGTCATATGGAAAATCTGTGTTGAATGTTTTAAGGACTTAACCAGCTGCCTTCAAGCTCCAAGACAAGATGACGTAGATGCTCTTCTGATTCTTCCTGCTAAATACAGCTACAATCCTGGATGGTATATATAAAACAAACATAAGAAGATCCTGAAAGATGGAGAGAAGGCAGACTGGCTAGGAATCTCAAGACCCGAAAAACCAGTATAGTGGTGAGTTCCCTGGGTTTGGCTTTTTTGCCTCGTATATACAAGACTGGGTGCTGGAAAAGCCAGCAACCAGGAAGCTCCAACAGGAAGTTGAAAAAAATCCCAGAAAGTCTCTGGCCAAAGGACCAAGAAAGGAACATCCTGGAAAGACAAAACTTTTAGACAATGACTACTCTATTTCAGGCAAAAAAGAAAAAAAAGAAAAAAAAAACACTCTCACCCCCATATCTGCTAACAAAGGCTGAGTGAGGAGTTTAGCCATCAACTCCCACCCAGCTGAGGTACCCCTCCCCAGCAAGTAGGAAGCTGGGGCTCTCAGCCCCGCCTGGTGGTATGAAATCCCCCTCCATCACAACCAATGTCACTGGAGACCCCGTGGGGAACAGGAATGAGGTGCTTCTTACTCTCTCAGCCAGTGTGTGTCAGCAGAGACCTAGTGGGAAGCCTGAACCCCCATCCACACCTAGTAATAACAAGGAGCACGGCTCCCTCAAGTGTTCACAGAGGCCAAGTGAGGAACCTGGGCCTCTCCCCCAACCTGACAGCAGTGAGGCAGCACCCTCTTTGCTCAACTAGTGCGGTGTCAAAGGATGATCACTAAAACAGACTTAAATAAGGTCCAGAGTCTCATAACATACAATCCAAGATGTGCAGGATGCAAGCGAAAATCATTTGTCATACCAAGAATCGGGAAAATCTTGTATAAGAAAAGACAATTAACAGACATCATCACCCAAGTTGACTTAAATGTTGGAATCACCTGATGCATATTTAAAGCAAGCAAGTATTTTAAAACAAGTATTAAAAATGTTTTACAGGCCAGGCACGTTGGCTCACTCCTGTAATCCCATCACTTTGGGAGGCCAAGGCGGGTGGATCACTCAAAGTCAGGAGTTCGAGACCAGCCTGACCAACATGGTGAAACCCTGTCTCTACTACACATATAAATATTAGCTGGGCATGGTGATGCGTGCCTGTAATCCCAGCTACTCGGGATGCTGAGGCAGGAGAATCACTTGAACCCAGAGGCAGAGGTTGCAGTGAGCTGAGATCATGCCATTGCACTCCAACCTGGGTGACAGAGCGACACTCCATCTCAAAAAAAAGCTTCACAGGCCAGGCACATTGGCTCACATCTGTAATCCCAGCATTCTGGGAGGCCGAGGCAGGCAGATCACTTGAGGTCAGGAGTTCGAAACCAGCCTGGCCAACATGGCAAAACCCCATCTCTACTAAAAATACAAAAATCAGCTGGACATGGTGGCAGATGCCTATAATCCCAGCTATTCAAGAGACTGAGGCAGGAGAATCACTTGAACCTGGGAGGCAGAGGTTGCAGTGAGCCAAGATTGCACTACTGCACTCCAGCCTGGGCAACCGAGACTCCATCTCAAAAAAAAAAAAGCTTTACAGCGAAGTGCAGTGGCTAATGCCTATAATCTCAGCACTTTGGCAGCCCAAGGTGGGAGGATCACTTGAGCCCAGGAGTTTATGACCAGCAACATAGGGAAATGCTGTCTCTACAAAAAACAACAACAACAAAATAATAACAATAATAATTACCCAGGAATGGTAGTGTGTACTTGTAGTCCCAGCTCCTTGGAAAAAAAAGTTTTTAATTAGCCAGACATGGTGGTGTGTACTTGTGGGCCCAGCTACTTGAAGGCTGAGGTGGGAGGATCACTTGAGCCTGGGAAGTCAAGGCTGCAGTGAGCCATGATTGCACCACTACTCTTCAGCCTGGGCAACAGAGCAAGACCTTGTCTCAAAAAGAAAAGGGGAAAAAAAAAGCTTTAACAAGCAATTACAAACTCTCTTGAAACAAATGAAAATCAGAAATTTTGGCAAAGAAATGGAAGATATAAAGAAGAATTAGGCCGGGTGTGGTGGCTTGCACCTGTAATCCCAACACTTTGGGAGGCTGAGGCAGGCAGATCATGAGGTCAAGAGATCAAGACCATCCTGGCCAACATGGTGAAACCCCGTTTCTACTACAAATACAAAAAATTAGCCAGGCGTGGTGGCAGGTGCCTGTAATCCCAGCTACCTGGGAGGCTGAGGCAGGAGAATCACTTGAATCCGGGAGGCAGAAGTTGTAGTGAGCTGAGATAGTACCATTGCACTCCAGCTTGGGCAAAAAGAGTGAAACTCCATCTCCAAAAAAAAAAAAAGAAGAAGAAGAATCAAATAGAAATTTTAGAACTTAGAAATATAATCATGAAAATTGAAAACTCAATAGATGGGCTTAACAGCAGATTGGAGAGGACAGAGGAAAGATTCAGCGAACTTAAAGGTAGAAGAGAAATTACTCAATCTGGACAACGCAGAAAAATAGACTGAAAAAAATGAACAGAGGTTCATTTACGGGACTATAACAAAAGAGCTAACAAACATTCTGTCATCAGCATTTAAGAAGAAGAGAGAGAGAATAGAGCAGGAAAATGTACTCAAAGAAATAATGCCTGAAAAACTCCCAAATTTGGCAAAAGATATTAACTTATTGATGCAAGAAGCTAAGTGAACCCCAAATGGTATGTTTTCACGTATTTGATGGCCATTTATATATCTTCTTTGGTGAAATGTCTATTCAAATCTCTTGCCCATTTTTTATTGTTATTATTGAGTTATAAGAGTTCTTTTTATATTCTAGATACAAGTCCCTTTTCTGATAAATGATTTGCAAATATTTGATCTCATTCTATTGCTTTTGTTTATCTTTTCACTTTCTTATGGTTGCTGTTGTTTTTATGTTTGTTTTTAATGAAGGCAATTTCCAGATCTTTTCACTTTCTTTTTTTTTTTTGAAACAGAGTCTTGCTCTATCACCCAGGCAGGAGTGCAGTGGCACGATCTCGGCTCACCGCAACCTCCAACTCCCAGTTTTAAGAAATTATCCTGCCTCAGCCTCCCAAGTAGCTGGGACTATATGCATGCACCACCATGCCTGGCTAATTTTTGCATTTTTTAGAGACAGGGTTTCACCATGTTGGCCAGGCTGGTCTGGAACTCTTGGCCCCAAGTGATCCACCTGCCTCGCCTCTCAAAGTGCTAGGATTACAGGTGTAAGCCACCACACCCAGCCTTCACTTTCTTGATGGTGCCTTTTGGAGTACAAAAGTTTTCAATTTTGATGAAATCCAATTATCAATGTTTTATCTGAAGCATGGGCAATATAGTGAGACCCTGTCTCCACACCAGAAAAAAAAAAAAAATTTAACAATTAACCAAGCATGGTTGTGTGCACCTGTAGTCCCAGCTAACCAGGACGCTGAGGCAGGAGGATCACTTGAGGCCTGGGAGTTGAGGCTGCAGTGAGCTATGATTGCACCATGGCACTCCAGACTGGGTGACGTACCAGGACCCTGTCTCCAAAAAGAAAATACTATTTTATTGCTTGTGTATATGTAAGAAAGTGTCATATGTAAGAAATCATTGCCTAGCCCAACATCATGAATATCTACTTTTAGGCCTTTTTCTAATAGTTTTATAGTTTTGCACTTACATGTAGGTCTATGATCAATTTTGAGTTGGTATTTTCTGTATGGTATGAGGTAATATAGGAATTACAAGCTATAAATCCCCTCTAAGCATAGCTTTAGCTACATGTCAAAAATTCTGATACGTTCTGTTTCAGTTTTCATTCAGCTCGAAATATTTTCTGGTTTTCCTTGTGATTTCTTCTTCCACCCATTGGTTATTTGGAAGCATCCTGTTTAATCTTCACACACTTGTAATTTCCTCAAATTTCCTGTTGTTGTTGATTTCTAATTTAATTATATTGTGATCAGAGAACATCTTTGTATGATTTCAGTCCTTTTAAAATTATTGAGACGTGTTTTATGACCTAGCATATGGCCTATCCTGGAGAATGTTCCATGTACACTTGAGAAAAATTGTATATCCTGCCATTGTTTAGTAGAGTGTTTTATAGATGTCCGTTAGACTTAGTTAGTTGATAGTGTTACCCAAGTCTTCTGCTCAAGGACAGCCCTCACCTGTCAGCCCTCTTTATGGACTGCAGATAACTGCTTCCCCAAGGTCACACTCTTTCTAGGGGCAACCCACCTTCCATGACTGATTAATGTGGTGGGCAAAAACCCAGCTCCCTTGCCCCAGTTGGGGATGGCTCTGAAGGGACATCCCAGCTCCGGATTAAATCTCAAAGTCTGCTTTCTGGAGACCCAACCTGTGTACCCCTTATTCAATCAAACTATAGCCACCCTAGTTTTAAAATATATTCCAAATCAGACTCACCATGCCCCAATCATCTCTCACTGGTCACTACATCGAGAATGGCCTGGGCCAAGAGTTGGGGGCAAGTTGGAAGCAAGGGAGCCAGGTAAGATGCTATTGCAATTTGCAATATTCCTAATTAGAGATGGTAGGGGTGTGGTGATGAGCAGTTTAATTTGGTACTTATTTTGAAACTAAAGTTGCCATCTGTTATTGACCTCTCAGTATTTTTTTTTTTGAGTCAGAGTCTTACTCTGTCACCCAGGTTGGAGTGCAGTGGCACGATCTCGGCTCACTGCAACCTCCACCTCCTGGGTTCAAGCAATTCTCCTGTCTCAGTCTCCCGAGTAGCTGGGACTACAGGCGCGTGCCACTATGCCCGGCTAATTTTTGTATTTTTAGTAGAAACGGGGTTTCACCATATTGGTCAGGCTGGTCTCAAACTCCTGACCTCAGGTGATCCACCCACCTCGGTCTCCCAAAGTGCTAGGATTACGGGTGTGAGCCACCACGCCTGGCCTGAGGCGGAGTCTTGCTCTGTCTCCCATGCTGGAGTGCAATGGCGCAATCTCAGCTCACTGCAACCTCCACCTCCCAGGTTCAAGTGATTCTCCTGCCTCAGCCTCCGGAGTAGCTGGGACTACAGGCATGTGCCACTATTCCTGGCTGATTTTTGCATTTTTGGTAGAGACAGGGTTTCACCATGTTGGCTAGGCTAGTCTCGAACTCCTGACCTCAGATGATCCCGCCTCCACCTCCCAAAGTGCTGGGATTACAGGTGTGAGCCACTGCACCCGGCCAACCTCCCAATCTAAAATAGCCCCCAAGTTCTTCTCTGTCCCCTCACCCTGCCTTATATCATCTCATACTCCTTATCGCTATCTGATATTATATTTCATACTTACTTGGTATCTGTCTATTTTGTTCAAGACCATAAATTCAGGGCCTAAAACATTGCGGGGTATAAAGACTGTGTTCAATAAATACTGTGTAAATGAATTGATAAGTAAATAAGCAAATGACATGCATCAGTACTTACTGAATGCTGCACCGAATGTCAGCAAAGGCATAAGAGAATGTCTGGATCTGTAGTTTCTGATGTAATCGAAGCAGAAACCTGTTTCCCAGCCATGCCCACATTATTTTTTTAAATGACAAAAAATAAACCCTGCTAAGACAGATGGCGCCTCAGGGTGGAAAGAACATGGGTTTGGATGTGAATAACTCACATCTGAAACACACTTAGTAGCTACATGAGCTTGCACAAGTGACTCAACTTCTCTGAGCTCCACGTCCCACGGTGGGTGGAGATAATGGTATCCTCCTCCTGGGGGTATTTTAAGTGAGACAGTGCATGCTGAGTTGAGGTCCTGCTCCACACACTGAGGCATGGTCAAGTCCAAAAACAAGTAAATGAAAAAGACAAAAATCCTTGACTTTGTGGAATTGGCAGTCGGTAAATAAGAAATATAAATGAAATATATGTTAGTTAGATGGTAAGAAATAATGAGGAGAAAAGCCAATGGGGGTGGGGAACACGGGAGAAGGCTTCCAATTTTGAAACGGGGTAGCCAAGGAAGGCCTTGATTAGGTGCCTTTTGAGATGAGGGACAGAGCCACGAAGATAGCTGGGGAAGGAAGAAGTTCAGGTAGTGAGAAGGGCAAGTACAAGGCCCTAAGTTGTGAATGTGCCTGTTTCGAGAACAGCAGGAAGCCAATGGGGCTGGATGGTGAGGAGAAGTAATCAAAGATGAGATTAGAGAGGGAAGGGCCTTGGTGGGGCACAGTGGCTCACGCCTGTAATCCCAGCACTTTGGAGGCTGAGGCAGGCAGGTTAGGAGATTGAGATCATCCTGGCTAACACGGTGAAACCCCGTCTCTACTAAAAATACAAAAAATTAGCCTGGCATGGTGGCACGCGCCTGTAGTCCCAGCTACTCAGGAGGCTGAGGCAGGAGAATCGCTTGAACCCTGGTGGTGGAGGTTGCAGTGGGCCGAGATTGCACCACTGCACTCCAGCCTGGGCCACAGAGCAAGACTCCATCTCAACAACAACAAAAAAAAAAAAAGAGAGAGAGAGAGAAAGAGGGAAGGGCCTTGTGTAGAGCCTTGCAGGCCCTGTAAGGAAGTTAGCTTTACTCTGAGTGAGTGGAGAAGCGATTGGAGACTTTTGAGCAGAGAAGTGAGGTGGTCTAACTTGTATTTCAACTGATTCACTTTCGCTGCTGTGTAGAGATATGGACAAGGAGAGCAAGGACAGCAGCAGGAAGACAAGTTAGGAGATGCAAGAGATGACATAGGCTTGGACTAGGGTATTGGCAATAGGGATGAGAAGAGATGAGAAGTGCTCAGATTCCAGATATACATATTTTGAAGGTAGAGTCCATAGGATTTAAGACAGTTTGGATGTGGAGTATGAGAAAAAGAGAGGAGTCAGCAATATCTTCAAGGATTTGGGCCTAAACAATGGAAAGGATAGAACTGCGAAACTCAATTCCATCAGGAAGGAAGAGAAGGTTCAGGGAGAAGATCAGGTCAGTTCTGGACATGTTAAGTTTGTGGTACTTGTACTTGGAAGTAAAAGTCTGGAGTTCCGGGAAGTGTATGATCTTGAGAGTCATCAGCACAAAGGTGGTCTTCATAGATGGTATCTGAATCTGGTAGGGAGCCAGGAGACTGGATAAGATCACCTAGGGAGAGAGAAAAATAGAAGAGGCCCAAGGAATAACCATGGACACTACAATGGTAAGAGGTTGGAGAAACGAAGAGTAACCAACAGGGAGGCAGAGAGGGAGGGGCCTGGGGCTACAGGGGGCTCCACATCTCCCAAACCATATATTTACAAATAATCTCCAAGAGTGGATTACTCTTGCTTATTTCTTTCTTTTTTTTTTTCTCACTCTGGTCTCACCTTGTCACCCTGGCTGGAGTGCAGTGGCATGATTATGGCTCGTTGCAGCCTCAACCTCCTGGGCTCAAGTGATCCTCCCACATCAGCCTCCCGAGTAGCTGGGGCAACAGGTGTGCATCACCACAGCCTGCTAATTTTTGTATTTTTTCATAGGGATGGGGTTTCCCTATGTTGTCCAGGCTGGTCTTGAACTCCGGGGATCAAGTGATTCTCCCACCTTGGCCTCCCAAAGTGCTGGGAGTACAGGCATGGGCCACTGCTGCACCTGGCACTCTTGCTTATCTCTATGGCTACAGTGGCCTATTGCCTTCTTTGTGTTTGGACACATTATCAGGGCCAACCTCGGAGTTAACCTTAAAAGGTTAACAAGTCCCTATGACTGAAAAAAGTCTCTATGACTGTAAAAAGTTACAAGTCCCTATGACTGAAGTGTGAATGACTGACAGGTTTATCCTTCTCAGGGGGTATACAATGAAAGAAAATCCCTTTAACAAAATGAATCTCTATTTGATGAAATACTGTAGGAAAAATGGTCATTTCCCAGAGGGAACTATCTGTATCCCTGGCATGCTGCAGTTCACTGTAGTGACGATGGTACCACCCTGGTCAGTATCAACCCTTGGGAAGCCATTGGGAAGGAGAAACAAGCTCTTGGGGGAGCATCAATACTGCTTTGGGCTGTAAGGTCTTAGAGGCCAGGAAAGGTATCTGGGACACAAGCATAGCTCATAATGCCTGAGCAAGTGCACACTGCCTTACCTTAAGCAGGATAAAGCAAGAAGTGGGCAGGCAGCTTCCCAACACTGTCTTTAAACTCAGCTTCTGCCCACCACACTTCTGGTTCCCTTCCACCTAACCACTTCTTCTCTGTCTCCGTTGCAATTTCTCCTTTTTCTCAAGCTCCAGCCTAGTGCCCCAGCCTCCTGTTCCACAAATGGTGTTAGATCGTCAACATTGCAGAAATGGTGAGTTCAGTTCTTTCCACCAAGGTCTTCGTGGTTCCATGAGAAACCTGTTGTCTCTTCCTATTTTCCTTTCACTACTCACCAGCACCAAATCCCCAGTCAGCAAACCAGAGAGTATAAAAGCAGGGACTTTTACGCTAGGGTTCCTCTTCCCCATACCCACAGTTGCCTCCTCAACTAAGGAAGGTGATGGGAAAATGACAATGACACCAATAGGACAATGGGGCAAAAGCATGGACAGGAAACTCACAAAAGCATGGACAGGAAACACGAATAGCCATTAAACAGTTAAAAAGAATGTTGACACTTAACAACAAATGTGCAATTTAAAGGAGCAGTAAGAGACCATTTCATCTATCAAAGTGGCAAGGATTCTAACGCGGAGGGTTGGCGAGAGTAAGGACACAGGCAGACACTACTAACTGGAGTAGAAAGGCCTGCACTGCTTTCTGGAGAATGGCTTGGCAACACATAGAGACCAAGAGCTTTAAAACAAGTCTATGCCTTCACCCTTTCACTCATTGGTTTCACTTCTAGAATTTAGCCTAAGGAAATATTAGATAGCCATGCAAATATGTAAGTTCAAGGATATTTACCGAAGGTCCGGGCACTGTGGCTCACACCTGTAATCCCAGCACTTTGGGAGTCCGAAAGAGGCGGGCAGATTACCTGAGGTCAGGAGTTGGAGACCAGCCTGGATAACATGGTGAAACCCCGTCTCTACTAAAAATACAAAAATCAGCCAGGCATGTGCCTGTAATCCCAGCTACTCAGGAGGCTGAGGCAGGAGTAGCTTGAACCCGGGAGGCAGAGGTTGCCGTGAACCGAGATCACACCACTGCACTCCATCCTGGACAACAGAGTGAGACTCCATCTCAAAAAAAAAAAAAAAAAAAAAGAAGAAAAAGAAAAAAAAAGAATATTTACCACAGCTCAGTTTATTATATGTTTAAAACTTGAAGGCCAGGTGTGGTGGTACACACCTGTAATCCCAGAGCTTTGGGAGGCCGAGGCAGGAGGATGCCGTGAGCCCAGGAATTCAAGGTTATAGTGAGCTATGTGTGTGCCACTGCACTCCAGCCTGAATGACAGAGCAAGACCCTGTCTCTAAAAAAACAAAAAGCAAATTGAGACCCACCTAAACATGCTATAATAGGAAATTGGTTTAAATGAACTAGTAGAATACTGAGTGACCATTATAAATGATGCTGGCTCACGGGCTTCCTAATGTGATACACTGGTAATCGTGCCCAAAAATGCATAAACACCAGACATACTCAAATTTAGGAACAGTCTACAAAACAACTGACCTGTATGCTTAAAAATGCCAATATCGGCCAGGTGTGGTGGCTCACGCCTGTAATCCCAGCACTTTGGGAGGCCAAGATGGGTGGATTGCCTGAGCTCAGGAGTTTGAGACCAGCCTGGGCACCATGGTGAAACCCCGTCTCTACTAAAATACAAAAAGCCAGGTGTGGTGGCGGGCGCCTGTAATCCCAGCTACTCAGGAGGCTGAGGCACGAGAATTGCTTGAACCCAGGAGGCAGAGGTTGCAGTAAGCCAAGATCGTGCCACTGCAATCTAGCCTGGACAACAAAGCGAAACTCTGTCTCAAAAAAAAAAAAACAAGTCAATATAATGAAAGGCAAAGTACATTTAAGGTACTGTACTCATATTAAAGGAAACTAAAAAGACTCGACAACTAAATGCAATGCAGGATGCCAAATGAGATCCTAGACCAAGGGAAAAAATTGTCATGAAGGACATTATGGGGCAATTGGCAGTACCTGAATTTGGACTGTCAATTAGATCATAGTATTACATCGGTCTAAGTTTCCTGATTTGGATAATTGTACTATATTATGTAAAAGAATGTTTTGTTCTTAGAAAATTTGCACTGATGGATTTAAGGGTAAAGGGTATCTTGTATGCAACTTACTCTCAAATGGTTCAGAAAAAAAATACAAATGTATATTTATAGAGAAATAATGATAAAGTAAATGTGGTCAAATGATATTAGTGGATGAATCTGAGTGAAGGGTATCCTGGAATTCTTTTTAGTATTCTTGCCCCTTTCCCATGAGATTAAAAGTATTTTAAAATAAAAAGCTAAAAAAAGGAAGAAAGTGGGGCTGGCGAAGTATATTCCCCGGTAGGGGAAGGTTCTCAGCAGCAGCCATGAGTGCCTCAACACCAGGGAGAGCACAGCTGCCAGTGACACCTTCTGCCACCCTGGACTCTCAGTTCCCTGTGCTACTAGAGGAACTCGGTGTGTGGTTGACCCCAGAGTTGTCCTGGGTTGACTCAAGAAGGTAGGATGAGCATTTTGAGGCAAAGAATTCTCCTTTGTGATTTTATTTACTCCAATTTTGCATTCTGACTGGCATTCCCTGCATCCCAAGGACCTCGACAGCGGAGGGAGGCAGAGATGGAGGAAGTGAAAACTACCCAAATTCAGTGTTTGTTACAGATAATTCAGACTGCAAAATTTAGGGTAGACTGTGTTCATTTATCACTGATAATGACAGTCTTAACATTCCCCTATAACAGGAAGACCAAGAGTTCCCCAAAACCAGCCAGCATCTTGCCCATTCCCCAGAAGGAGAAAAATAAGTCCTGGCAAGAGCCAAGATAAGGCCCAGAAGCCCCCTGGGTTCCTTTTGCCAAGGTGAGTCGTTTCAAATTATGACAAGTTGCAGGTTCTCTGAGAAGCATCTGTAATAACCTGGCAAATTAAGCGTCCTCTCCTGGGAGGAGGAATACGGAACTCTGTAACCACCCAAAACCTGTTTCCAGGTCCTGCCCCTGGCAGGAGAATTGCAAGGTGGCTGCCCTGTGCAAAGTAGCTCCCCTCCTATCATCTGCCCTCCAGGCACACCGTCCTACTTCCCCCTACTTCCCCAGGGGTTGTCAGGGACAGAAGGCCCCTCCTTCATCCCCCCTAGTGTTCCTCCACTCTTCCCCCGCCCCCCATTACTAGGGTGTCCAGGACATTGTGTGACTCAGGAAACAGCTCAGACGTGAGGCTTGCAGCAGGCCGAGGAGGAGGAAGAGGGGCAGTGGGAGCAGAGGAGGTGGCTCCTGTCCCAGTGAGAGCTCTGAGGGTCCCTGCCTGAAGAGGGACAGGGACTGGGGCTTGGAGAAGGGGCTCTGGAATGCAGCCCCCTTCACTGCTGCTGCTGCTGCTGCTGCTGCTGCTATGTGTCTCAGTGGTCATAACCAGAGGTGAGGCATGGCGTGGGTGAGGTGGGGGACCCATCTCCCTCAGGAGGATGTCCAGTGGGGTGGGGGAAGAGGGCCAAGCCCCAGGCTATGTGAGGGATGCTGGATGGAGGAGATTCTCACTGCCCAAATAGAGACGGCCTCCAGGGAAAGACGACTCTGCCCATGGAGCTGCTTTGGGCCTGGTGCCAGGGGTGGTGACTGCTGGGGGATGGGTGAGAAGGTGCCCACCTCCAGGAAGAACCTCGTCAGCACTGGCACTGGAGGACTCTTGCAGCCATAGGGAAGAGGGGAAGAGGGAACACACTGACCACCTGCTTGGGGAAGAGATGAGAGGGAAGCAGGAGATGGGGACATGAAAGGTCAGGCCTACTAAGTCCCTTTCTTAGTCTAGCTGTCCCCACCCCCCGGATGGCTCAATGCTGGGCCTTTCCGGGAGGAAATCTCTTCGAAGTCTCAGCCATTCACCTCCCGGGAGCCACCTCCGCCCCTCTTCTGACCCCTGTTGTCTTGCTTCCGAGAGATGGAGTCCGAGCCTGGACTTGGGAGGCCAGAGAATAAACAGGAAAGGGGGGTAGGGATTAGTAACTGGGATGGAGGGCACTGGGGCTGGGGCTGGGTACCAT